>NC_085845.1:182410878-183610878 GCF_035594765.1 Anolis carolinensis
CGCATATCTCCTGCACATTAGACAAGCAAACATGGATGGATGTGGGATGCATTTACCCTTCCTATGTTTTTAGAATCTAACTTCAATCATATCTCAAGAATGTGTATGCTGGCTAGAGGTAGCAGCAATCCAACAATGTCATTGGAGTAATGGTCCTCAGCCAGGGATGAACACCATGTAGGTGGGATGAACTTTTTTCACATACACATGTATAAATCTAGAAGTTTTAGTCAAAAGACAAACCCTGGGTCAACTAATCCATGGGTCGATGTAAGTACTGTCTCCTTCTCTGGGTAGAGTAGTGAAAGGCAGGAGCTTAGCTCATCCTGGGAGAACCTAAAAGTAGCACTGTCACCATGTACTCTCACTGCTTTGGCACAGAGCTCTCATACAACTAGGAGTGGCTTCAGAAAGATCAGCAGTAAAGTCAGGACTGGATTGCCCGGACCCATAGCAGCATATCCATTGACTTGCCCTGCATTCTGATACGTGCTTGTAGCTTAACTACTCTTTGCTGATATGGAGTGTTTTCACACTACAGACTCCTAGCATTTTATTGTTGTGTGCCTCCAAGTCATCTCTGACTTATGATGACTTTACCATAAGGTTTTCTCCTTAAACTACAGATCCTATGATTCCAGAGGATCTTGTCTAGTTCCTTCATGGTTGACTTTCCAAATCTTAGTTTTTTTCTGCTTTCTTGGCTACAGTATCCATTTTGATTAATGCCTGAATCAGGGTAAAGGAAATCCTTAACTATTTCACTATGGTTTCACTTTAATTCTCATGACATCTGTCGACATATACATATCCTTCTTCTAAAAAAAAACTAGATTTGGAGTTTACTTTGATCAAGGTAATTTTCAAGTGTAGGCGAACAGAATTTTGGTGCCCCCCCCCCCCCAACCAATCAATGAAAAATAAAAGTCCTGGATAATCAAAAATGTTGGATAATAAGGAGGGATTAAGGAAAAGCCTAAATAAAGAACAACACTCTGAAAACAGGGGAAATCCAGACAGGAAACAATCAGGGCCAGCTAACACCTCCCAACCAAGGATGCTCCCAGGGAGGAAGCAGCCAGGCTTTGAATCTGCAAGGCCATTAAATGCTAATCAAGCTGGCCAATTGCAACATTCATACTAGCCTCAAACAGACAAGAGCTCTTTCTCCTACCTTGGACTTTCCACAGATATATAAACCCCACTTACTTAGCTTCCAACAGACCTCACAACCTCTGAGGATGCCTGCCATAGGTGTGGGCCTGGCCCCGGAGGCAGGCCTGGCCCCGGTGGCAGCCACAGGCCCCGGAGGCAGCCACAGGCCCCGGAGGCAGCCACAGGCCCCAAAGGTGAGTGGGCCCAGGCCGAAGCTGAGAGGAGGCAGGGGGTGCATGCCCAGGTGTGCACGCATGCGTGCATGCGTACGCACCCCCCGCCTCCTCTCGGCTTCGGTCTGGGCCCACTCGGTTTCAGCCTGCCGAGCGTGCCCAGAACAAAGCTGAGAGGAGGCAGGGGGTGCCTCAACTGCGCCCCCTAGAGAATGGTGCCACAGGCAAGTGCCTGGTTCGCCTCACGGTTGAACCGCCTCTGACTTTGATAGTCTACTTGGTGGAATGAAAGATATGGTTGGTTGAGAATCACTGACCTGGAGGATCAGATGTTTATTATTTCTTTATGTAAGGCATTTATACCCTGCTTTTATGTGACAAGATTTCTTAAGTGACTTACAAATGAATATAAATGACCCAATCCCTGCCCTAAGCCTCATAGTCTAAAAGAGCATGACAAACAAACAAAAAACAAGATGATGTAAATGTCAAATTAGGGGCAGGATTTTTTATGGTGTCTAGGAGGAGGAAATTAGAATTACCCATTACTCATTATGAATTTTAATTTGTACTGGGTTATTGTACTTTGCTCTCATAATGAGTACTACATTTGTGGTTCGCCAGATTTTAGGCAGTGAGAAATAACCACAGATGGAGCATTAATTATTTCTATCTTGTGGGAGCTTTCTATTGATGATAATGATGTTGTGTCCTTGAGTATTTAAAAGCAGCAGGAGAAAACATGGGGTGGTGGAGGTGGTATTAAAGGCTGGGCTAAAATCTGTGGCCAGGACGAAAACCCTATCTTCCTAGCCAAGCTAATATCAACACGCTAGCAGTCTCGACCATGAACTCATCTCTGAACTAGATCAGTGGAACTAATTATGACGTGCAGTTTGAGAACTTGAAAGAGAAAACACAAGGTTTTCCTTGTCTAGAGTCAGAATCAAAGCTTGAGGAAAGGAAGGTTTTGGACTTTAATTCCCCAGAATTTTGTCAGCCAGGATAATTGACACGGGTGTTGATTCATCAAGTTCCCATTAATTTAATGGATCTGCTCTGATTGGGATTAACAATTGGATTCAAGGCTGGATGTTTATCTCTCTGTCTAGCTATCTGTCGATTCATCTATCTATCTATGTGTCTTGCTGGGCCAAATGATGCTCATTATGAAGTCAGAACAAAAGGTTTTAGCAGCAAGTGATTAAGCAGCCTTGGCAAAATCAAGCCCAGCTGGAGGAATGATCTGCCAAGATGAGACAAACAGCAAGAGGACTCAGGATCTAGAATGTGTTCTAAGGTTATTTTCCAGGGAAACAGACTCCAGAGAAGAAGGGGGAAGCGGGAAGAAAAGGAGTGAACTTTGGCTTTGGAACTAAACCAGAAGTACTGGAGAAACAGCTGCTTGGACTACAGATCAAAAAGAATTAATCTGGGTCAGCAGCTTGTGCAAGCGGTCACAACGTGTAGAAAAGTCATAGATTCATGGAGGAAAAGGGCCATTAGCAGACTTATAGCTGGCTGACACAATTTGGAAGTTGGAGAAGTATGAAGGGGAAGCAAACAATAATGTCCAAGGGCAAGATCATCTGTTATACTCCCATGTGGTCACAATATTAAGTTCCAACACAGCAAGCAATAAAAAACCTTTTCTAATGTCTAAGACAGTGCAAATTTAAGTCCTGAATTTCCAGGTTCATAAACCGGGACTATTCAGCATACAAGTTTGTTCATATATGATTTCATGGATTCATCCGGACTGGTGAATTGTTCCATTTAACCTGCACCATTTAATGTTACTTCTTTATACTTCTTGTCACTTCTCTGTCAAAACATACTCTAGACTTAAAACAAATCATAGCCTACATTGGAAAGCAGCACGGTTCGATTTGTTTGTGAGCATCTTATTTATGACATGGGTTGTGAAATTAGATGTGGGTTTCTCCTTCATTGTCCTTGCATTCATTTTTTCATCGTTATTTTACTCGTCCCAATTGTGGCTCCGCTACCCATTGAGTGGACTGTAACAATGTCTTTCACTTGTAATTTGGCTATGAAGTGCCACCTAGTTTGTCTCTGCTTCTTGGTTCACTCAAAGATATTCCTATCACTGGGACTTGACTCCAGTTTTGGCCATTTTATTTACATCAGTTGTGGAGAATTTTGGCCCTTCAATTATTTTTAAGAACAGTTCTCACAATCTATGACTATCTATGCTTTGTTGGACTGTTAGGAATTATAAGACAAAACACCTAGACAGCCAAAGAAATGCCAGATTTTTACTGTGACAAACTATGGTGAAGATGAGTAAACAGGCTGGTGTACTTTGGATATTTCATGAGGTGATGTGATTCATTGGAAAAGATTATAACATTTAGTAAATTGGAAAGCAGTAGCATAAGTGTAGTATCACAGGTGGGCTGATTCAATTGAGAAGTCACATTCCTGAGTTTGAAAGATCTAAGTAGGGCAGTTCCTGATTTTGGAAGTCTCTCATTTAAATAATAAAATCATCATAAATCACAAATAAACTTTACAGCAAATATCAGCAATGAAGCTATGTCTTTAAACAAGAAAAAATGAATTAAACTCAGCTTGGCAGTTTGAACCACAAATAAAGAGCAAGAAGGAATTATATTCATGACATGAATGATTCAATCAATCCCTACATCTTTATCTTGATAGGCAATGAACCAGGCACTAATGAAATGCTAGTACTTTGCAGAAGTTCCAATTAATACATTTAAGATAAAGGGATGAAGTCAGAGTTTTGTTAACGGCAGACATGAATTGTATAATGTGGATGAATTGCCAAAATGGATGAAAATAATGTTACATCATTAGAAAGGCTGTCTGGGATACCAGTAATCAAAGATCATGCTTTGGAGTACAGGCTCATAAGGCCATCTGCCCAGAAGGCCTTGCCTAGCTCTGTTTCTTTTGCAGTTTGACAGCTGGAAGATGAATTGGGGGGGGGGGCTCTTCAAATGCACAGGGAAGCATTTATAAAACTGACACATTTTGAAATAAATTCTTCTTCAGGGGGCAATATGGACCTATAGAATATATGGATGTAAAGCACCACTCTACTTTCTACACATTTATGAAAAGATCTTCAAAGACCTGCCTCTACCTCCACTTCCCAAATGAGCAAAGTGGCTTCCAGGTGAGATGCTGATGGTGCAACTGCTTTGTCTTGGGCTCCATCTACACCAGTGGTTCTCAACCTGTGGGTCCCCATGTGTTTTGGCCTACAACTCCCAGAAATCCCAGCCAGTTTACAAGCTGTTAGGATTTCTGGGAGTTGAAGGTCAAAACTCCTGGGGACCCACAGGTTGAGAACCACTGATCTACACTGTCATATAATACATTCTCATAATGCAATTTAACTGCAGTGAAGTCTACACTGACATATAATGCAGTTCAGTGCAATTAAATCACATATGACAGTGTAGATGGGGCCTCAGTCCTTATGAAAGTTCCTATCAGACTGTTTTCCATACGTAATCCTCTTATCTTTTTCTACCATTTCTTCCCCCTAACAACACCAACTCCCCTAAAGTCATAGAACCCGTTGAGTTGGAAGAAACCACCCAGTCCAATCTAAAGTATCCAGGTGAGAGACTCTACCACCTTCTGAGATAGTTTGTTTCATTGTTCGTGTCTAGTCAAAACTTCCCATTTTGTAATTTGAAACTATTGGTTTGGGACCTAGCAGCCTACAACAGCAGAAAACAAACCTCCTGCGTCTCCTACATGACATTGCTTTAATTATCTGAAGATGGCTATTGACTTCAGTTAACCATGTGGTCTACTAAGGATCCAACATCCATTTCACATATAAGGTAAAATTCTTTATTGGGGAATTTTGAGCCATCAATTTTCTTGCATGGTAAATTGATGGAATAGTCAGGTGGTTACTGTAATCCCTAGTATTCCCCTTCTTAGCCAGGCCTTGGGATATATATTGAACACTTTCAGTCTGTGGGCCATTGTTTATTTTCAGAACTTGCTGACAGGTTTTAGTTAGATTAAGTCAACTTGATGGCAGTTAACAATAAAATCCCAAACTGCGTTTGAAGACTTTCTCGCCGTGGGAAGAAAATTGCTAAAATTACTCATTGCTTCCCCCAAAGAAGAAAACTAGTGAAGAATTACATCCCTAGCATTGAGCTTCCTTTCTGTTCCTGCATCCAAGCAATATATAAGGATGTAGAACTCCTTGCCAATGAAGCACAGAACCTTGCAGCACCCCGCTTATCACTTCTCTCAAGTAATTGCTGACACAATGGCAAAAGGTGTTGTGGTAAATGGGGCTCATGGTTCAAACTTCAACAGTTCAGCATTTTGGATTTCTCTCTAGTGCATCTACATTGCAAAATTAATACAGGTTGACACAACTTTACTTAGCTCAATTATGGAATCATGGGAGCTAAGGTCTTTAGCCTTTTCTGCAAAGTAATGCTGGTGCCTTACCAAACTACAACTCACAGGATTCTACAATGTAGATGCACCCTCAGAAGTTCAGACCTCCGACATGGAAACCATCAACCACCACTGCATTGGTGAAGGTTCTTTGAGTTCAGTACACCAACCGGCTACACATCAATCCAACAGTGGCATTGTTCAGCCTATATTTTGTTTACTTATCTGAATTCCATTGAGAATGTCTTTTGCTTGTTAACAGTAGGAACTTTCTGCCTGCAAGCCTCCTAAGTAATGGGATATCATTTTTACACAGTTGGCTAGTGCCTTCCAGCAGATATGCACTATTTCTTTGGAAGCCATGTATTATCATATTCAAACAAGAAACTGATTGCACACATTTAACGACAAAAAAGAATTTTCAAATTATTGTTTTATGGATTATTTTGTTCCAGAAAACAATGTCTGTTTTCCGACGTGTCTCAATATGCACCTCATCTATTGTTCTGTACGTATATAGAACTTGTACATTGCTCTGTAAGATATATATTATACATGAAAGACAAATACGTATTTTTAGATGGGTATTCAGATACAATCTATCAAATTTCATTGTTTGCAATATCAGCTAAGAGAGCTGGAGTATGCATCTCAAAGAATGACAATGGGTTGCAAAGGCAATTCTTATATCTGAGCAAGTTTTAAGTCAAAAAGTAATTATGAAGGAATTGTTTAGTTACACTTTTATGTTACATGAGAACTGAGATCCTTGCTTATTCACATTTTATGCCTTTAATATTTTTGCTTCAGCAATTCTATTGTTTGTGATTATCTGTAGCTATCAGCGGTATAAATCTTTTGTGTGAACAAAGAATGTAAAACTATGATACACACGGCATAAGCACGGCAGAAACTGATGGTAATAACTTACATACTCTTATAATATGAACAAAGCCAGTAGCAGGGCAGACATCATTTAGTGTTCATGCGGCCCGCCCTTGTTATATTGCTGTTTTGATCTTATGTTGTACTATTTATTTTATGTATTGTATTATTTAATTGCATTATGTTATGGTTATATTGTATTGTCCTGGGCATGGCCCCATGTAAGCCACCCCGAGTCCCCATTGGGGAGATGGTGGCGGGGTATAAATAAAGTTTTATTATTATTATTATTATTATTATTATTATTATTATTATTATTATTATTAGAGTTCCTATTGAAAAACCTAGATATAAACAAAACACACACAAACACACATATATGCTTATAGCTAACTAACTACTGTAGATTGAAAAATAGAATAAAATTAGATTGTGATGGATGAACAATCCAATCAACTAATGAAAACTTATTTAACAGCTTAAACAACATATTTTCAAATATTTATGTAACAGAATATAGAAAGTTTGACAATAGTCATCCTTTGCCCAAATATATATATCAATACATACTGTTGTGAAGAAAGTACGGCCTGCAAACCCCAACCCTATAGCTGTTCTGTGAGTTCACAATAAACCTTTATTTTCTAAAAGTTATTTTTTCCCTAGGGTGAATTTTGGGCTATTTCTCCCCAAACACAGCACCTTGCCAGATGCATGTCCCCTAACAATTCACAGATGAAAAGCTGGACACCTGTGGCTAAGTAATATCAGAGTGTAATCCCAATCACAAAGGTATTAATGAGAACACACAAACTAGGAGAGGCTGCAGAAATTTGCTTTTTCCTGAGCAAAAGCACAAGATTCCACATCATCCTCACCTCTCTGCTGAGTACATCAAATGTAAACCACTTTCACATGTCGAATTCCATTAGCAGCAACAGAAGTGAGCTGAAGACAGAGTGGTGTAGAATTTTGAGTGTGACCCTGATTCACCCAGATCTCCAGTTCACAACTAGAGAGAACATTTTTGACCCTTTTTTCACACCAGAATTTCCCAAAAGCATTCCTGACCACCATTACAACATCAGAATCTACTTCCAGTGATGCATCTAGGTATACTTTAAGACTGCAAACCTGTATTTCTAGGGGAGAGCAAACCCGCTCAGGATTATTGCACTGGCCTGTTGTATCTTGGCAATCTTGATCTTTTAGCAAATAGAAACATACCATTATTGGAATGATCACTTTCATACCTTACCGTAATTATGAATACTAACACTTTGTGGATGCAAACTATGGGAGAGACATTGCGTAATGTGGTAAGCTCCATTCAAAATGCCTTTATCCATTGGCTCTCATGTATCTGCATCTCTTTGTGGTTGGAAGCTTCCATGTCAGTGATATGTTTGAATCTGGGTTTTAGTCCTTACTTGCCATTTAAGGTGCTGAACCTATTTTTGAGGATGGGGTTTATCAACTTGGATAGCTTCTTTAAAGCTCCAACTAAAACCCAGAACAGATTTACCACTACAATGAGATTCAAACTACCAACTGAAACTGGATATACATTGTTTGAGAGCTCATAAAATTCAATGATGCTGGGTTTTTGAGGCGACTGAGCAAACGCCTCAGGAAAGTGCTAACTCTGATGATGTGTAAACATCCTGGGGCTATGACAGAATGAAGACTATTCCTATAACTATTTCTCCTGAGAATTTCAATGCAAAAACATTATATGAGAAGCAAGGAGAAGACATGGTCAGCAAACAGATGCCACAACAATTTGCAGATGGCTCATCACAACTCATTTACTAATGATGGACTGGTGAGACATGTTTCATGGAGTGATTGAGCTGTGTCTGGAAGCACGTGGTCTTTCAGATGTTGTTGGATTACAGTTCTCACAAGCCCTGGACAGGAGAGCCAACAGTGGTGGATTGCCATTCTTGCAGTTCCAGTATTTGAGGGAGGAAGCAAGGAGTTTTCCCATTTTCCTATTGTTGCAATAGAGAAAGATAGAACTATGTAAATACTGATGTAAAACATTTTGGATTTTGCCTGTGTCAGTTGCTCAAAATAAAAGTGAATTGAAACCAAGGTGGAGCTTAATGATGGAGTGTTCCAAAATCAGTAATGATCCACTGAAAAGGTGCTTTAGGGTTGTTCTTTGTCACAAATCAGGTCCTGGAGGAATAATGACTTTCCCCCTCTGTTTGGTGCAAGATTGTACCAACACAAGAAAATTAATTAAATACATGCCTTCCAACCATTCACGTATGAAAAGTGGGACACATGTGGCCAAGCAATATCAGAACATCATCAAGATGGCAGAATCTATCAGAGAGGGAAATCACATAAGCTTGGAGAAGCTGGTGCAGTCTGCTTTTGCTTGAGCCTACTGGAAAAGGCAGGAGTCCACCCCATCCTTTCCTCTGACTAGGCCAATGGTGTGCAAGCTACTTTTGCACTTTGAATTCAGTTTGCAACAACTGGAGCAAGTTGAAAACAAAGGGGGAGAGTAGGAGGAATAGAGAAACTGGGACATTTCATGAAGAGCTGAAAATATGGGACAACAGAGGATAAATCAATGCTATTCCTGCCAAATTGAGACAGTTAAAAGGTAGGCTGATGATATTGAACTACAAATCCAATCTACCCTAAGACAGCAGAATCTGTGATGAAGAATACTGGAAGTTGTAGCCCAACAACATCTGGAGGATTGCAAGATTGTCCCTCATATGTAAATGATTTTATGTTTGGGATGCAGCAATAGGGAAGAAGTGGTTTTCTTAGAATATTTGCTGATGGGAAAGAAAGCAGGGGGAAAATTGAATAAGCATTACTTTTGGCAGGATTTCCTTTATTCAAGCAAACAGTACCTACCTAATGCATTGTGGCTCACAAAATAGAACAGGCATTCAGAGTACTTGTTAAACTTTCCAGATGAGCCCCTTTGGGCAAAGCAGACATGAAGCTAAATGTGCCAGTCTTTCTGCCTTTCCTGCTCAGTGGTTATTCAAAATTCTAGGCCAGGCATGCTTTTCGAGGAACAAGATTCAGGTTCTGTCCTTGGTATTTATTATTTATTTATTTATTTACAGCATTTATATTCCGCCCTTCTCACCCCAAAGGGGACTCAGGGCGGATCACATTACACATATAGGCAAACATTCAATGCCTTTTAACATAGGACAAAGACAAACAAACATAGGCTCCGAGCGGCCTCGAACTCATGACCTCCTGGTCAGAGTGATTCATTGCAGTTAATTGCAGCTGGCTTGCTCTCCTGCCTGCGCCATCCAATACAACAGGGGAAGTCTCCTGTAAGAAACCATGGAGAGTTGCAGCTAGGAAAACAGACTGAATGGGTAGAGGAAGGTTGATCCACATGTTTGGAAATACTCTGCATAACTTGAAGTGGATGGATGGTGTCAGGACCCAGGCTGCAGAGCACCAATAACCATGCTCAGAGACCAGAATCTATCTAATATCTTTATTAAAGGAATATATAAAGTCAATAAAAACAAGTGAAGAATATAGTTCAGAAGTAGACCTTTCAGGAAAGGTCAAATATAGTCCAGGAAATCAATGTCCAATATGAGATATTAGGGTCCTTTAGTCCAATGGAGCTTGACAACAAGGCTGGAGAGCAAACTAGATTCTTGGCAAACAAGGCTTGATTCGAGGCAACAAGAAGCAAGAAACAAGAACAGGGTCCGTGGCAAAATCCGTGGCAAGGTCCGGGGAACAAGGCAGGGCTGGAACGAGAACAAGGTCCTGGAAACAAGGATCAGGAGTAGCGTAGTCCACACACGATCTCACTCCCGAAGCTGACGAATTGACTCCGCAAGGATCTCCTTGCGGGTAAACACCTATATAGGATCTTGTTTTCCCGCCAAGGAACACTTTCCCTGGGGAACAAGAAGTGAAACCCATACTGTGTCCAGATGCATGACTCCTTAAGATTTCCCAAGGGAAACAGGTTTAATCAGCTAATTGTCTGGCAGCGATTCTGGCGCTTCGGCGATTCG
Source organism: Anolis carolinensis (assembly GCF_035594765.1). Classification (NCBI taxonomy): domain Eukaryota; kingdom Metazoa; phylum Chordata; class Lepidosauria; order Squamata; family Anolidae; genus Anolis; species Anolis carolinensis. The sequence goes on from NC_085845.1 coordinate 182,421,548, forward strand.
CCTCCCTAGCGCCTCTATCTAGATTATAATTATCCCGGCGAGAGAACGGGGGAGATTTCTGCCCAAGGCTTGTTTGGCTGACTTCTGGAGGGCAAACATCCTGTTATGATTGAGCCTCATGGCTCTGCTTCTGGCAGACGTGGACGTAAGACTCCTCGAGAGTCAGATACTCTCGAGGAGCGAGAAAGAAAGAGGCTGCGAGATATCTTTGCAGAACCATCTGACGAAGAATCTTTTAAGGGATTCACGGAGAGAATGGAGGAAGAGCTGGTTAGCTCGGAAGAGGATGAGATGGATTGGACTCGGGTAAGGGAGGAGTTGGGTGCCACTGGCAATGATGGGATGGAGGATGATTGGGGACCTTCAGGATTAGACCCATGGACAAGCTGGAGGGATGGGACGGGATCCACAGCTGGGGATGCTGTGGGGCGTAGTCAGAGGTGTTCCAGCTCTGATGAGGAAAGTGATGAGGAAATGCCTGGGTTAAGGAGGGCAGCTGATAGTGATGAGGATTTGTAACTGGCATAAAATGAGGCTTGGGAGCAATTGCAAATTGCGTTGGGCAAGGTAATCTGGACGAACGCTTGGGATCTGTGTGGGACGCTTTCCTGAAGACTGGTGTGTTTTCGTGTGCTGATACGTAAGTTGTTTTGGAATTTGGGTTCAGACGGCGGGAGGAATTGTGTGGGTTTTTGTTTGTGCAAAACCTCTGCTTAATCTCAATAGCTTTGACCTTCCGTCGTCTTCTTGACGGACGCCATCTGCTACTCTGGATTTACGGACTGAAAACTGACTACGGGCTCGCTTTCTCCTATTGGACTTGGAAAACTGCAAACGTCTGATTCTGCCTCTCGACCTTCGGAACGAACTGGGACTACGCTACTGCTTCAACCCTTGGCTGCTGAGTTTGTATTGGAAATTTGCCTTGCTGTGTGAAGGAGTGACTCCTAGTTACTCAAAACATAGTGCTGGCAGCAGAGAGGCATCTGCTGCCAATTAGTTGCATTCTTTTGAACTCTTTGTTTCCCAGCTTCTGTTTGTTTATCCCGAGGCTGAAGCAAGCTGTTTTGATTTTACCCGGATTAAACTCCGGTTTAATCCGGTTTATCTTTTGAACGTTTTTCTTGCCCCTTTTTGTTTTTAAAGGCTAAAGTTGCCTTGCCCTTGTCTTTTACGGGCATTTTGAGTTCTGTAAATCCAATAAACTCTGTTATCTTTGATCTTGTGGCGTTCTGTCCTTGACAGATTGCCCAACGCAATAAAAAAGTTTACTGCAGTAATAAATCTCGTCAGGAAGACGATGGATGAGTTAAAGGCTAAGTTTGACCAATTACAGGCGGCCTTTAACGTCAGTCAAGCAGCCCATGCTGCTAAAGGACATGTTTTGACCCCTGAACGCTTTGACGGATCCAGGTGCAAACTGCCAACTTTTTTGGCACAAGTTGAGCTTTATTTTTCTCAGCTCAGTGCTCATGCTTACCCTACGGACACTAGCAAGGTGGCATTTATTTTGAGTTTGTTGACTGGTCCTGCAGGACAATGGGCCACCAATTTGATTTGGGAAATGACCCAGTCAAAGACAATTTGAATAATTTCAAGAAGCTTCTAACTGACACTTTTGGGGATCCCCTCCGTACGGAGAATGCTGGGTGGGCTCTGTATCGGTTGAAACAGGGAAAGGGGACTGTTTTGGATTACTTAAATAAGTTTAATTTGTACCGTCACCAGCTGGATTGGGGGGAAAATGCATTCATGCTTTTGTTTACTGCTGGTTTAAGTGATTACCTCCAGGACGAATTGGCACGCTTGGAGCCGGCTGAAAATTGGGATGCCTTAGTAGCTAAAGTGCTGCGTTTGGACGCCAGGTTCGAGTCCCGTAAGCACTCAAAAGCAATGTGTGCGCCACCTATGCATGTAACCAAGGCACCTGTGGTGATGGGGGAAGAGCCTATGGAGCTTGGGGTCTTTAAAAAGCTGTCTACTGAAGAAAAGAACCGTAGGAGGCAGCTGGGGTTGTGTTTGTACTGTGGGAATGCTGGGCATTTTGCCAAAAACTGTAATGTGAAACCTTCCCAGCTGTCGGGAAAAGGCCAGCCCTAGTGCGACGTGAGTCCAACGCATTAGGGCTTCTAAAGCAGTCAGCTGAGGGGAAGAAGCATGTTTTCGTACCCATTACGTTATCTGTTGGGGGAAAGGAACTTGTTTCTACTTTGGCACTGCTGGACTCAGGGGCTACGGTCTCTTACGTAGATATTGAGTTTGCTAGGAAGCATGGCATTCCTATAGTGCGCAAGGCATGCGACGTGTGGGTGGAAGGTGCGGATGGGAGACTATTGGAGACTGGGGTGGTTAATCATGAGACCTCAGCAGTAATGTGGGAAGTGCAGGGAGTAACGGGAACGTTTGTGTGGGATATTACGAGCTTGCCCAGATACGATGTGATCTTGGGGATGGATTGGCTAGCCGTAGTAAATCCACAAGTGGATTGGGTGGCACGTAAGCTGACCTTAAAGAGGCAGGGTTGTTGTACTCTGAATACTACTCAGCCTGATATGGAGGGAGTGCCTGATGAGTATGGGGAGTTCGCTGATGTATTCTGTAAAAAGGAAGCGGACAAGTTACCGCCGCATAGGCCGTATGATTGCGCCATTAAACTAGCGGAAGGTGCAAGATTGCCAGCGGGAAGGCTGTACGCCTTGACTGTACCGGAAAGGCAAGCTTTACGAGAGTTCCTAGATGAGAATTTAGCCAAGGGGATTATTCGCCCATCTAGCTCTCCAACTGCGGCGCCGGTATTCTTTGTGGCCAAGAAGACTGGGGACCTTAGGTTGGTTTGCGACTATCGTATCCTTAACAAATACACCATTCGGGATAGGTACCCGCTACCTTTAATCTCGGAACTGCTATCAAGGGTGCAAGGGGCTAAGGTCTTTACCAAACTTGACCTGCGGGGGGCGTATAACTTAATCAGAATACGGGAAGGTGATGAATGGAAGACGGCATTTAACACGTGTTTCGGATGCCACGAGTTCCGAGTCATGCCTTTCGGACTTTGCAATGCGCCCGCGGTCTTCCAGAGGTTCATAAACGATGTGTTTAGGGACCTAATTGATCAATTTGTGGTAGTTTATTTGGATGATATCTTGATTTTTTCTAAGGACGAGAAAGAACATCGTCAGCATGTCAAGCAGGTTCAGCACCGCCTGCGGGCTAGTGGGCTCTTCGCCAAGGCTTCCAAGTGCGTCTTTCATGTGCCTGAAGTGGAGTTCCTAGGTCATGTAGTGTCAGGTAGGGAACTTAAAATGGACCCACATAAGGTTGACGCAGTCAACTCATGGCAGGAGCTCAAGACCAAGAAGGATGTGCAAAGGTTCTTAGGGTTCGCTAATTACTACCGGGAGTTTATCCCGAATTTTGCCAAGCTCACGGTGCCTTTGACGCAGCTCCTGCGTAAGAAACAGCCATTTGTGTGGGGGCGGGAAGCTCACGACGCGTTTTTGCAACTAAAATCTAGCTTTCAATCAGACAACATACTAACACACCCTGATGTAGACAAACCGTTCGTGGTAGAAGCGGACGCTTCTAGCTACGCGTTGGGGGCTGTATTGTCTCAGAAAGATTCTTCAGGGACCTTGCGTCCCTGTGGATTTTATTCGTGGCAACTAACACCATTTGAGCAGAACTATACCATATGGGAGAAGGAGTTGTTGGCGATTAAGGTGGCGTTTGAGGTGTGGCGGCACCGGCTAGAAGGGGCGCGACACCAAATCGTGGTCAGGTCTGATCATAAGAATTTGGAGCACTTGCAAACAGCTAAAAAGTTAAACCAGCGTCAAATCCGATGGGCTTTGTTTTTCTCCAGGTTTAACTTCAAGGTGCAATTTGTGGAAGGGAAGGCAAACTTGCGGGCCGATGCCTTGTCCCGCAAGCCGGAGTTTAAGACCAATGAGCAGGTAGTATGTCAAACCATCTTGCCTACTGCCTCTCTATGTGTTGTAGATAATGAGCCCGGGTTACATGACCAGATCATTGAGGCTCAAAGAGAAGATGGGTGGACTCAGGAACAACTCATGCTGTTGTCAGCAGGTAACCGTACAATACTGCCTCACCTACAAGACCAAGACGGAGTATTGGTACGCAGGGGGCAGGTCTATGTACCAGTGGGGGCCCTCAGGTTAGAGGTAATTAGAGCCCACCATGATGAACCCATGGCTGGGCACTTTGGCAGATTCAAGACCGTGCAGCTCATTACCAGGAGCTACTGGTGGCCAAAGATGCGGCAAGACATTCTGCGCTTTTGTGACAGCTGCGCTGTTTGCCAGCAGAGTAAGACGCCTGTGGGGCGCCCTAGAGGGTTGTTGTCGTCTCTACCTGTTCCTGAGAGGCCATGGCAAATCATTTCCATGGATTTCATTTCAGATTTGCCTAAGTCTGGGGGTTATACTTGTATTTGGGTGGTGGTGGATTTATTTAGCAAGCTGGCTCATTTTATTCCTTGTTCGACCATTCCGGCGGCCCCTACGTTGGCCTTATTGTTTACTAAGCACATCTACCGTTTGCACGGAGCTCCTGAGGTGATTATTTCGGATAGGGCTCCACAATTTGTGTCACGCTTTTGGAAACACTTCCATGAGTGCTTAGGTACTAAGTTAAACGTCTCTTCAGCGTTTCATCCGCAAACGGATGGTCAGTCGGAACGGGTTAATGGGCTCTTAGAGCAATATTTACGTTGTTTTTGTTTAGATCAACCCACTGCTTGGGTGAAGTGGCTACCGGTGGCGGAGTTTGCTTACAACAATGCGGTGCACACGTCTAGTCAGCATACGCCATTTGAACTGACTTATGGTTTTCACCCACGGGGAGGTGTGGCGCCGTCGACCAATGTGGTCTCTTCTGACCCTGTGTACCGCTCCTCGGAAATGGCTGCGTTGCATGATGTTGCCCGTCGCTTACTGTTGGAAGCTAAGGCAACGCAAAAGACTCAGGCCGATCGCCGCAGGCAGGCAGGGGAGGAGTTGGAAGAAGGGGATTTGGTGTGGTTGTCTTCCAAGCATATTAAACAGGCTGGGGGAAAGTTTGCGCCTCGGTATTTGGGTCCCTTTCCTATAGTTAAAAAGATCTCTTCCGTTGCGTTTCGTTTGCGTTTACCGTCTAGTTTAAAGGTCCATCCAGTGTTCCATCGTTCGCTGTTGAAATTGGATACCTCCAGTCGTCGTAATGCTATAGCGGAGGATATCACTGCCACCTCTCCGCCTTCGGGGGAGGAGGCCTTTGTGAGAGGGGATAGTGTTATGATTGAGCCTCATGGCTCTGCCTCTGGCAGACGTGGACGTAAGACTCCTCGAGAGTCGGATACTCTCGAGGAGCGAGAAAGAAAGAGGCTGCGAGATATCTTTGCAGAACCATCTGACGAAGAATCTTTTAAGGGATTCACGGAGAGAATGGAGGAAGAGCTGGTTAGCTCGGAAGAGGATGAGATGGATTGGACTCGGGTAAGGGAGGAGTTGGGTGCCACTGGCAATGATGGGATGGAGGATGATTGGGGACCTTCAGGATTAGACCCATGGACAAGCTGGAGGGATGGGACGGGATCCACAGCTGGGGATGCTGTGGGGCGTAGTCAGAGGTGTTCCAGCTCTGATGAGGAAAGTGATGAGGAAACGCCTGGGTTAAGGAGGGCAGCTGATAGTGATGAGGATTTGTAACTGGCATAAAATGAGGCTTGGGAGCAATTGCAAATTGCGTTGGGCAAGGTAATCTGGACGAACGCTTGGGATCTGTGTGGGACGCTTTCCTGAAGACTGGTGTGTTTTCGTGTGCTGATACGTAAGTTGTTTTGGAATTTGGGTTCAGACGGCGGGAGGAATTGTGTGGGCTTTTGTTTGTGCAAAACCTCTGCTTAATCTCAATAGCTTTGACCTTCCGTCGTCTTCTTGACGGACGCCATCTGCTACTCTGGATTTACGGACTGAAAACTGACTACGGGCTCGCTTTCTCCTATTGGACTTGGAAAACTGCAAACGTCTGATTCTGCCTCTCGACCTTCGGAACGAACTGGGACTACGCTACTGCTTCAACCCTTGGCTGCTATTGGAAATTTGTATTGGAAATTTGCCTTGCTGTGTGAAGGAGTGACTCCTAGTTACTCAAAACATAGTGCTGGCAGCAGAGAGGCATCTGCTGCCAATTAGTTGCATTCTTTTGAACTCTTTGTTTCCCAGCTTCTGTTTGTTTATCCCGAGGCTGAAGCAAGCTGTTTTGATTTTACCCGGATTAAACTCCGGTTTAATCCGGTTTATCTTTTGAACGTTTTTCTTGCCCCTTTTTGTTTTTAAAGGCTAAAGTTGCCTTGCCCTTGTCTTTTACGGGCATTTTGAGTTCTGTAAATCCAATAAACTCTGTTATCTTTGATCTTGTGGCGTTCTGTCCTTGACACATCCTGCAGGTGCAAGGGCTCCAATTCTGGCTGAAACGGTGGGAAACCAAAGTTTTCCTCTTCGTCTGCCACAATAGTACTAGGAACGGGACTACATGGCCCATGAGACATCACACTATCCCCGCCCTTAAGGCCCCCCTCAAACATGGCCCCTCTCCCCGAGTCGCAGGGCCGCGGCTTGGCAGGGTAGGCCTGATGGAAGCGGCGGACTAAGTCGGGGGCATGGACTGTGGAAGCGTCTTCCCAAGAGCGTTCTTCGGGGCCAAAACCCACCCAGTCAATGAGATACTGAAGGCGGCGGCGGTGGAAGCAAGAATCCAAAATGTCCTGAACCTCGAATGCTTACTCCCCGTCCACCAAGACAGGGGTGGGAGCCGGGCGGTCTGTATCAGGGCGTACACCATCCGCCGGAAGGAGCAGGGAGCGATGAAACACTGGATGAATGCGCATAGAGCGCGGAAGTTGGAGTTTGAAAGTCACGGGGTTAAGTTGCGCCACCACTGGATAGGGACCAATGAAATGGGCATCTAGCTTCCGGCAGGGACGGTGGGAGGGTAAAAAGCGAGTGGACAGCAAAACCCGATCTCCTACCTTGATTTCGGGGCCCGGTTGGCGATGACTGTCAGCGTGGCGTTTATAGTCCTCCTTGGCTTGGTCCAGTTGCTGGAGCAATAGTTGTTGCACCGCTGTGAGTTCTTGCAGCCAGTCCTCCGCTGCGGGGACTTCTGAGGTTTCAATGACAGGAGGAAAGAAACGTGGATGAAATCCGTAGTTTGCAAAGAACGGGGTTTCCTTGGTTGAAGCCTGGACACCGTTGTTGTAGGCAAACTCTGACAGAGGTAACAGGGAAGCCCAATTGTCCTGCTGGTAGTTTACATAACAGCGAAGGTATTGTTCCAAAGTGGCATTGGTGCGCTCAGTTTGCCCATCCGTTTGGGGATGGTGAGCTGAAGATAAATGAGAGTCTATGCCCAATAGTTTTTGTAGTGCCTTCCAGAAACGAGAGGTGAATTGAGATCCACGGTCCGTGACTAAACTCTTGGGCAATCCATGTAGTCTGAAAACATGCTGAAGGAATAAATCTGCAGTCTCTTTGGCCGTGGGGAGGCCATCGCAGGGAATGAAATGGGCCAACTTGGTAAAAAGGTCCACCACCACTAGGATCGTGGTGAATCCAAGGGAAGGTGGTAGGTCAGTGATAAAATCCGCAGAAATTATCTCCCATGGACGAGATGGAGTAGGAAGGGGATGCAGTAGCCCTGAGGGCTTCTCTCTTCTTGTCTTGGAACGCTGGCATACCGGGCAGGTATTGACATATTTCTCTACATCCTTGCGGATCTTGGGCCACCAGAAATCTCTTAGGATCAAATGCATGGTTTTAAAAAGTCCAAAATGTCCTGCTGGCTTGCAGTCATGACACAGGTGAAGTGCCTTTTCTCTGCCTGGTCCTGGAGGGATGTAGACATGATTTCTGTAGCATAATAGCCCGTCCTTAAGTGAAAAAGGGAAACGTAGTCCTTGGCGAATTTGATCTTGAGCCCAGGCATCCACCTGTTGACTGGCTCTAATTTTTTGAGCACCAAGGGGTCCTGAAGTAAAGGGAGTTGGTTCAACTGCAGTGGATTTGGTGTTTCCCACTGTGAGCGTGGCAAAGTTTCCAGGCTGCAGCAATTGGGATTCGAAGGTCTCTCTGCGCCCTGCAGCATACTCTGGTTTCCGTGATAGAGCATCTGCTTGCTTGGTCTGAGCTGGGGTTACATAATGGATCTGGAAGTCAAAACGCTCAAAAAACAAAGCCCAGCGCTGCTGCCTCTGATTTAGCTTGCGGGCAGTTCTTAGATGTTCCAAATTGCGATGGTCAGTATGAACCTCAATGGGAAATTTGGCCCCTTCTAACCAATGCCTCCAATTTTCAAAGGCTGCCTTTATGGCCAAAAGTTCCTTCTCCCAAATAGTGTAATTTCTCTCTGGGGCTGTTAGTTGACGGGAGTAAAAGGCACAAGGATGAAGATGTTCTCCCACTGGTTGCATGAGTACAGCCCCAATTGCCATATCGGAGGCGTCAGCCTGCACAACAAAAGGGGTTTTAGGATCAGGGTGCTGTAGAATTGGCTGGGACGTGAATAACTTCTTTAGTTGCTGGAACCCTTTCTCTGCTTGCTCCGTCCAGCGGAAAGGCTGTTTTCCACGGATGCAGCTGGTGATTGGGTCAGACCAGCGGGCAAAGTCTGGAATGAACTTGCAGTAGTAGTTCGCGAACCCCAAGAAACGTTGCACTTCTTTCTTGTTGGTAGGCGCCCGCCATTCCAATACTGCTGAAACCTTTGCCGGGTCCATGGAGAGCCCTTGTGGCGAGACGCGGTATCCCAGGAAGTCTACCTCTTGTAGATCAAAAGCGCATTTTTCCAACTTGGCATATAGTCCATGATCCCGCAATCGTTGTAACACCATTCTGACGTGTTTCTCGTGCTCTGATTGTAATCTAGAAAACACCAAAAAATCGTCCAAGTATATGATCAAGAACCGATCTAGATAATCCTGGAAAATATCATTGACAAAATGCTGGAATGTTGCGGGAGCTCCGGATAAACCGAAATTCATGACTAGGGACTCGAATAATCCGAATTTAGTCTGGAAGGCGGTTTTCCACTCGTCCCCCTCCCTGATGCGAACTAGGTTGTAAGCCCCCCGGAGATCCAGCTTGGTGTAGACCTTGGCCCCTCGAAGCCGGTCTAATAGGTCTGAGATCAAAGGCAGGGGGTAGCGGTTCCGCTTCGTGATATTGTTCAATGCTCTATAGTCCACAACCAAGCGTAGGTCCCCTGACTTCTTTTTTACAAACATCACCGGGGAGGCAGCTGGGGATTGAGAGGGTCTGATGAATCCCTTGCGAAGATTTGACTCTATGAACTCCCTGAGAGCTTCTTGCTCTGGTTCCGTCAGGGAGTAGAGGTGTCCTCGCGGGATCGGGACCCCCTCCACCAAGTCAATGGCACAGTCATATGGTCTATGTGGGGGTAGTTTCTCGGCTTCCTTTTCATTGAAAACATCCCAAAAGTCTGAATATTTCTTGGGCAAGGTGATGATGGGCTCAGCGTCTGTGGCATGGCAGACCTTGGCTACTAGACAATGGTTTTGGCAATATTTTGAAGCAAACTGTAGTTCCCTGTTGGTCCAGGAGATGTTTGGGTCGTGGAGCGTCAGCCATGGAATTCCCAAAATCACAGGGAAGTGAGGCACCTCGGTAACAAAGAAGGAAATCTCTTCCAGGTGTTCCCTTATCCACATCCTGGTGGGTTCAGTCCATTGACTTACTGGACCCGTCTTTAGGGGACGGCCATCGATAGCCTGCACCACCCGGGCGTTCTTGAAATCGTGATATTGTAATCCCAGAGAGTCGGCATACTCTCTATCGATGAAATTGTTTGTTGCTCCTGAGTCTATCATGGCATGGATCATGACGGGTCCTTTTTTTGCTGACCACAACGTGACCACTAGGAGAAATAGGACCCCGGTTTGCGGCTCTTGAGTGGGGTTCTTGACCGGGTTGGCGAGCCTCTCTACGCCCGGTCGCTGGCTTCCCCCGCCGGCTTTGCGCCAGCCGCCTCGGCCGTCTCCGTCTCCGCAGAGGACGCCGCCACCAAGCGAGCGGCGGGCTTTCTCTTGGCTGGACATTCTCTGGCGAAGTGACCCCCGTTCCCGCAGTACCAACAGAGGTTTAAACGTTGGCGGTGGGCCTTCTCGGCAACATCTAATCTGGGACGCACATTGCCCAACTGCATCGGCTCCTCCTCGCTTCCTCTGGGTATGGGGCTGGTGGTGGGAGTCTCCACACTGGACGCGGCTGAATACTGGCGGAAGCGGGAGGTTTCACTCCTGCTCTTCCACTCTGGCCTCGGAGCCACTGTTTTTTGTTGGCTAGCAGGACTTCGGCTCGTAAACATTGATCGATAAGTCTTTCAAGAGAGTTTGGGGGATCCACCTTGGAGATTTCTTCCTGCATCTCGAAGTTGAGACCCTCACGAAACTGTCCTCTGAGGGCTATATCATTCCAACCGGTGTTTTGGGCCAGCACTCGGAACTCGCCTATGTACTGGGACAATGGCCTGTCCCCTTGGAAAAGGCGCCGGAGTTTATGGCCGGCCGCCTCCACATTGTCCTCGATCCCCCATGTTGCCTTAAGGTGGTTCAGGAAGTTTTGTGCGGAACTTAGGTGCATGGAGCCCGCATCAAATAGCGCCGTCGCCCAATTGGCCGCTGGCCCTTCTAGGAGACTGTAAATCCATGCCACCTTGACATCTTCTTGGGGAAACTCGGCTTGACGGGCTTCTATGTACGCCTGGCATTGACGACGGAAAACATGAACCTTGGAGGCTTCTCCAGAGAACTTGGTTGGAAGCGCCAGGCCAGGGAGCCGGATACCTCGTTCCTTCAAGCCCCGTATTTCTCCCTCCTGCGTATGGAGTGTATCACGGATTCTGTCTAATTCATCCTTGGAAATGGTGTAGCTGAGTGGTTGGGCTCCCGCCCCGGTTCCTGTAGACATTCTGGTCTAGGTTAGTTGGTGCTTAGGGTGGCGGAGTCAAACTGTCAGGACCCAGGCTGCAGAGCACCAATAACCATGCACAGAGACCAGAATCTATCTAATATCTTTATTAAAGGAATATATAAAGTCAATAAAAACAAGTGAAGAATATAGTTCAGAAGTAGACCTTTCAGGAAAGGTCAAATATAGTCCAGGAAATCAATGTCCAATATGAGATATTAGAGTCCAAAGTTATAATCCAATAACCGAAACACACACTTTGCTGAGCAAAGTGTGGGGAAATGACAGGGTCCTTTAGTCCAATGGAGCTTGACAACAAGGCTGGAGAGCAAACTAGATTCTTGGCAAACAAGGCTTGATTCGAGGCAACAAGAAGCAAGAAACAAGAACAGGGTCCGTGGCAAAATCCGTGGCAAGGTCCGGGGAACAAGGCAGGGCTGGAACGAGAACAAGGTCCTGGAAACAAGGATCAGGAGTAGCGTAGTCCACACACGATCTCACTCCCGAAGCTGACGAATTGACTCCGCAAGGATCTCCTTGCGGGTAAACACCTATATAGGATCTTGTTTTCCCGCCAAGGAACACTTTCCCTGGGGAACAAGAAGTGAAACCCATACTGTGTCCAGATGCATGTCTGGCAGCGATTCTGGCGCTTCGGCGATTCGCCTCCCTAGCGCCTCTATCTAGATTATAATTATCCCGGCGAGAGAACGGGGGAGATTTCTGCCCAAGGCTTGTTTGGCTGACTTCTGGAGGGCAAACATCCTGCAGGTGCAAGGGCTCCAATTCTGGCTGAAATGGTGGGAAACCAAAGTTTTCCTCTTCGTCTGCCACAATAGTACTAGGAACGGGACTACATGGCCCACGAGACATCACAGATGGATGAAATCTGCCCAAACCAAGTATAAACTAATGCTTCATAAGTTATCTGATATGGGGGGAACCACCAGGTACCTCCCTCCCCCCCCCCCCAGGTGCTAGGCACTGGAACCATACTTGTGCCCATTAGCTGTCATTACTTCTTATCTTTGCTGGAAACTTGGTAATGGACTGGCAGTCAGTGGATCCACAAAGTACCACTTTGGGTACCACCAGTATAAACAACACTGAAGTATGGAAGATACATATCCACCAACCATTCCAATTGATTAATTGCTGATTAATCCTCTGTCTTTCCAGTCTTTTAGCGGCTTTTAAAATCTCCTAGCTTCTCTCCCTCTTATGTCTCCCTTTTTCCTCAGCTTACTTCAATTGCTATGAAATGAGTTGGTTGGCTCAGCACCATGGAGAGGGATTGAGGGTTGCACTCTGATAGGCTCAGACCAAAGCAAACTACTACATCGACTCTTGCGTGTTTGTCTTCGTTATTTTTGCCACCATGACCACACTTTGAGGTTGCTTGGCTACAGGAATCCTGGTTTTCATCTGTGAAATGTTGGAGTGTATGTAAAGCTTCCTGCATTTCAAAATCTAAAGCTTGTGAAATGTTGGAGCGTATGTAAAAGAATAAGGCTTCCTGTATTTCAAAATCTAAAGCTTTGCAAAAATACCTAGTTTGGATTACAAGTACCAGAATCCCCAACCCCTGAAAATGCTGGTTGGGGTATCCAGCAGTTGTATTCCAAGCAATAAACTTTCCCAAACCATGGGATCTCTTTGAGTCTCATTGTGGAGAAAAAATGGAGTATAAATAAACATAAACATAATATTCTCTCTACTTAATGTCAAACTTGTGACTTTTTTTTTCATTTCCTCCATCTTAAGCCTATGCTTTCCATTTAGATATAGAAATGAACAGAGAAGGAAAACGGGAATAATAAAGCAAACATGACTGTACATACCAGTCAATAGTATATGGGAAAGGAAAACATGCTTTAGAGAAAATGCCAAGTGAGATTTAAATACACCTCTGAAGAGTAAGCTCCCAAAATTACACAATTTTCAAGCTACAAAGCAGCTTATATTCTGCAATCTGCAATTTTCTAAGAGTTAAAGGTCTGCTATCTGTGAGCATCACTATTTGGAAAGACCAGACCAATGATCGCTTTAATGACAACCTATTCTAGACAGCCATCTAGTGGCCCATTTTCCTTCCCTGCTCTAAGACCTCAACAAGTTAAAACACTCAACGCTTTTCTGCCAAGGCCAACATGTCAAAAGAAATTCATCTTTGCCCTGGTCAGCAAATAATTATAATTAACACCAAGGCTACAAGCTTTCATCACCTTAATTGGCAGATTAGTCAACCTAAGCTTTAGCTGATTAATCAAGACCAAAATGTAATCAATGGAAGTAAATTTAAAACCACAGAACTATGAGCCTGAAGGAACAGTTGGTTGTTTTTATGATTTTAAAGTCATTTTCAATTCTGGCTTGTTACTGTATTATTTCCAGTGTAGGGCTGACTCCACTGTTTAGCAGATGTGGCTGATTCAAATGCAGATTTAAAGTGTCATTAAAGGGTAACATATTGTAAATTATGTACTTTATCTTTGCATTTTTATTGTCAAGTTGTGAGGAAAGACACTTGTAGGATTTTTTTGCCCCATCTGCCAAAATAACTTGGCTGGCTTTGAATACCACAGACTTTGTGTTGAGGATTTTTTTCTTCTATTCTTCCTCTGGTAGAAAAGTATCATAAGTCTCCCTCCTTCCAGTGCAATATTCATAATTGTAAAGATGAATGGTGAAGAAACAGGAAGAAGAGACAATGTTCTCTTAAACGTCTTAAATTTGTGGATGCTCAAGTCCATTTATATCCAATGGCATAGTAAATTGGTGTCCCTTTTATTAAATGGAAAAAGAAAGATTTACTTTGGGGGATAGTTGAATACATGAATACAGAGGGCAAACTGCATTCAAACAAGCAGATATAGAGATTTTCATTGCACGTAAATACATTTAATCCAAATGACAAGCTCCAAAAGCAAATGTTTTGATCAACAAAACATGTAATTAGTTCATAGTCTTACATAATACAACAAAGAAGTGATTGTTCAGCAGCATTAGCCACTTTCAAAGAAATCTTCCATGGTTAGATACCTATATAGAATCAAAGAGTTGAAAAGCCGTCTCATTCAATCTCTTCCCATGTAGAAACACACAATCAAAGCACTCTTGAAAGATGGCTATCCAGTCCCTGAAAACCTCCAGAGAAGGAGGCTCCACCAAACTCCGGGGCAGTGTTTTCCACTGTTAAACAGCTCTTACTGTCAGGAAGTGCTTCCTAATATTTAGATGGAATCTCTTTTTCTGTAGTTTGAATCAGTTGCTCTGTGTCATGGGCTGGATCTACACTGCCACATATGTGGTTTGAACTGCATCCTATGGGTCTCTAGTGATCATATCATATAATACAGGTCAAATAGTGTATTTTGAGATAAAGTTTTTCACCCTGAGAGAAGAAATTTCTAAACATCTGCACCGATGGGTTTAACTCAATTGTGTTTATAACAGGCTGTTCGGTTTGCTAGACCCCATAGCCAGGGAAGAAATCTCTGAGAGAGAGACCTTGAAAATAGCACTGTGTTTTATTGCCCTCTTGTTGCTGCAGGCAGCTTTGGAGACACTACTGTAGATTTCTTCACTTTTCAAAGCAGTGGCTGAAAAGCTTTCTTTGTCTGAAATATAATTCCCAACTGTTAAAGCAGTATTTGCAAAGGTGTTAAAAACAGGGCTGGAAAAAGTGTTGGTTTCCTATCACCACCCACCCATCGCAGAGCTTTGAGAACTTAAGTTTCCAATCAGAAAAATGTTTTTTTTTATTTGACAGATTTGACATTTATGATACGAACAGCATGCTCAGAGCAACATGCTTAATGTCTCATACTTAATTAGATCAACAGGAGTCATTCCAAGGCCTCTGGGTTTGGCCCTGATGTAACCCTAGTTTCATTTGGGGTGGGGGGAGGATTATCATTTATTTACACTCCTGCTCTAGCCAGGCTTTGCCGTTGCTTTTTGGCAATAATTTGCATTTTTGCCTAGTTGTGCCATTGATTTTCATTGCAGTCTTTTTTAGTTTTATTTCACTTTAGGGGAACCTTTTGAGTGGGGTTGGTGCTGCATGTGGTCCATAAACTGTGCTTTGTCCACTCCCTGCCTGAAATGCTTTCCAACATTTCACAGAAGAAAACTGGGATGTGTGTGGTCAGGGTGGCAAAAGTTATGAATGAGGAAGCACATACAAGGTAGAAGAGGCTGCAGAAGTTTGCTTTTGTCCTAATCTACTGAGAAGAGTAAACTTTGAACTCGGCAATAATTGAAGTGAGCTGAGGACAACTGTGTGGGGAAAAGATTTACAAGCCTTCTATTCTTGTTGGTGGGAATCAAGGATCAATTTTGGGGATTATGGGATGGATTGCAATCCAGTAAATAACTTGGATTTGAAGCTTAATACCATTGCTTGTTTTGCACTTGAGCAGATGTCAGTGCAACCACATCAATACTGTATGTTTATATGAAACTCTTTACATTCATTTAAATCCATTCATTTATTTGCAAACTAGATCAAGTCTGTTGTTGAAGGCTTTCATGGCTGGAATCACTGGGTTGGTGTGACTTTTCTGGGCCATTATGGCCATGAAATAATCAGGGCCAGCTAACACCTCCCAAAAAAGGATTCACGCAGGCAGGAAGTAGCCAGGCTTTGAAGCTGAAAGGCCATTCAATGCTAATCAAGGTGGCCAATTGCAACATTCACACTTGCCTCAAGCAGACAAGAATTCTTTCTCCTACCCTGGACATTCCACAGATACATAACCTTACTTGTCTAGTTTCCAACAGACCTCACAACCTCTGAAGATGCCTGCCATAGATGTGGGCGAAACATTAGGAGACAGTGCTTCTGGAACATGGCATATAGCCCTGAAAATTCACAGCAACCTAGATAAAATTTCTCTGCCTCAAGACACCAATGAGGGGAACAGAGGAGGATAAGATTTCTTTATCAACCTAACTATAGTATGGCTCTCATATTCATGGAGGATTAATTCCTGGACTAGCAAAATGTGTGGATAATAGCAAACTTTATTGAATAAACAACACCTCTCTATTTATTTATTTATTTATTTATTACATGCATTTATACCCCGCCCTTCTCCCTGAGGGGACTCAGAGCGGCTTACATTCTGCCACGAGGGCCAGCAACAAATATACTATAAAACAAGACAATTAAAACATGATAAAAAGTATACAAAAATTAAAACGCTGCAAGGCAGCGATATTGCACCATCCTCAGTCATTCAATATTGCTACAATTACAGATTTGTGACCCGATTACATCAGCCAATGAGCTTATTCGCTGAATGCCTGGGCGCAGAGCCAAGTTTTTAGTTTTCTTCTAAATCCCAGGAGGGATGGGGTTTGCCGGATATTGCTGGGGAGGGAGTTCCACAGCCGAGGAGCCACCACCGAGAAGGCCCTGTCCCTCGTCCCCACCAGCCGCGCCTGTGAGGCAGGTGGGATCGAGAGCAGGGCCTCCCCGGAAGATCTTAAGGTTCTAGCGGGCTCATAGGAGGAGATACGTTCGGATAGATAGGCAGGACCAGAACCGTTTAGGGCTTTGTAGGTCAAAACCAGCACTTTGAATTGGGCTCGGTAGCATATCGGCAGCCAGTGGAGCTGGCTTAGCAGGGGGGTTGTACGCTCCCTGTAAGCCGCTCCCGTTATTAACCTGGCTGCCGCCCGCTGCACCAGCTGGAGCTTCCGGGCCGTCTTCAAAGGCAGCCCCACGTAGACTGTGTTGCAGTAATCCAGCCGGGATGTGACCAGAGCGTGGACCACCGTGGCCAAGTCAGACCTCCCAAGGAACGGGCGCAGCTGGCGCATGAGGCGGAGTTGTGCGAAGGCTCTCCCGGCCACCGCTGAAACCTGAGGCTCCAGGCTCAGCGATGAGTCCAGGATCACCCCCAGACTGCGAACCTGCGTCTTTAGGGGGAGTGCGACCCCGTCCAACACAGGCTGTAACCCTATTCCTTGTTCAGCCTTGCGACTAACCAGGAGGACCTCTAGGCATTGTTAAGTCCTCTAATATGACTGTATGGTCAATGTATAACAGAAGGATACTGTAGATGTTAGAGGATCTGGAAAATGCCTAGAGATGACCTAATTTGTAAATTTGTAAACTAGTCTGAAATATATGGTGTGTGTGTGTGTGTGTGTGTGTGTCATATTACATATAGGTAGCTAAGGTCTTCTTCCAGATCCTGGGGAGAAATTGTAAGATACATTTTGGTAACACATTACAGTAGAGTCTCACTTATCCAACATTCGCTTATCCAATGTTCTGGATTATCCAACGCATTTTTGTAGTCAATGTTTTCAATAAATCGTGATATTTTGGTGCTAAATTCGTAAATACAGTAATTACTACGTAGCATTACTGCATATTGAACTACTTTTTCTATAAAATTTGTTGTATAACATGATGTTTTGGTGCTTAATTTGTAAAATCATAACCTAATTTGATGTTTAATAGGCTTTTCCTTAATCTCTCCTTATTATCCAACATATTCGCTTATCCAACGTTCTGCCGGCCCGTTTATGTTGGATAAGTGAGACTCTACTGTATCTGGCTTTTGAGAAACAGGAGAACAAATTTTAACAGATTTTTTTGCACATATATGAAAGAATTCTTTTCGGCCACTTACTAACTAGATTCCTAGAAAACAGTGAATATGTGAGGTCACTTCCCTTGGCCTTTAAATCGACTGCAGCACAGAATCCAGAGGGGGTCTTTTATTAACTCTCCTTTTCTGGGGTCTACATGCTGCTTTGCTAATAACGTGCACTGAATATTTGAAACAAAACAAATGTAGAAGTAGGAAATAGGTTTTTGATATACGTAGAAAGAACAGCAGGTGGGCTATGCCTTTAGGGCAACCAGATGTCCAGGATACAAAAGAATGAAATTAAGAAATAGGACAAGTACTTTTGCCAAGAGGGATTCCAGTAGGAATGTCACATAAGGTCATCAGCTTGGATGGGTAATAAGGCAAGAAGGTAATAAGGCAATAAGGAAGCATGAGGCATTGTTCAAATTAGTACAATGCAATTGCAGAAACACCCAGCTGACGTGAAATTATAAATAGGATATATGTATGTAAAACTATCATTACCTAAGTTCAAACATAATTTCTTAAGTTTTTTTGTAAAAAAACCTGGAAATCTGAAACATGGATTACTTTGGGAATTATTATTAACAATCAATAGCCTTTGTATTAATAGTCATGTTATAATGCAAATATTGTTACTGGTATTAAATATTAAACATTAAAACTGGTTTATGGTTATTATGTGTTAATACAAAAGAATACACTTTTAGTAATAAAAACATGTTATCCTGGAAAAATAGGGGTATACAGTTGTAGTCATACCTATAAATATTACTATAATTATTAATTATTATTATTATTATTATTATTATTATTATTATTATTATTATTTCTTACCTGCCTCTCCTCATGGCTAGAGGGGGTCACAGTACACTCAAAAACACACAAATACTATAAAAAATTCTGTACACACATATTGAATTGCAGTTCCATAAAAGATACATATCAAAGCACTTCTATAAAATACACATTAATCACACAGGACAGAGACCAAAATACAGGACATGAGTTTAAAATTCATGCTTTCAACTGGCTGAGTAAGCCTGCTGGAAGAGATGGGTTTTTAGATGATTTTAAAATTTTGACAGCTGATCTGTTAGAGCTCTTTTGGCAGTTCGTTTCACAGTCTTGAGGTGGCCAATGACAAGGTCATCTGGGTGGTGGTTGCCAGTCAGGTTCTGGCTGGTTGGAGCAGACCCCCCCCCCTCCCAGAGGACCTCAGTGTGAGGGGTGGATTGTACAGGAGAAGGCGATCCTTTAGGTAGGTAGGTAAAGGTAAAGGTTTTCCCCCAACATTAAGTCTATGACTACATGGAGCACCATTATCTTCCTGCCGGAGCAGTACTTATTGATCTACTCACATTTGCATGTTTTCTAACTGCTAGGTTGGCAGAAGCTGCGGCTAACAGTGGGAGCTCACCCTGCTCCTCAGATTTGAACCATTGACCTTTCATTCAGCAAGTTCAGCAACTCAGCAGTTTAACCTGCTGTGCCATCAGGGGCTCCTTTAGATAACTTGGACCCAAACCATGTATGGCTTTAAACGTCAAAACCAACATCTTATACTTTTCCTGGAAACTAATTGGCAGCCAGTGGATGACTTTAGGATAAGTGTGATATGCTCACTCCTAGATGTTCCCGTAACAATCTGGCTGCCATATTTTGAACCAACTGGAGTTTCTAAACTTGGCACAAAGGTAGCCCAATGTAAAGAGCATTGCAGAAGTCCACCTTGAGGTTACCAGCGCATGCACTACTATCTTAAGGTTATCCAAATCTAGGAATGGGCTCAGCTGGCGTATCAGCCAAAGGTGATAGTAAGTATGCCTGACTGTTGCATCTACCTGGGCTGACACTTGGAGAGACAGATTCAGGAGCACTTCCAAGTTGCGAATGCAGTCTTTCGGGGGAGTTGAAACATATTTGGGTATCACCAGCATACTGATAGCACCCTGCTCCCTGCCTATGGATGATCTCTCCCAGTGGTTTCATGTAAATATTAAAGAGCATTGGGGATAGAATGGGATGCCACATAACAGCTCCTTTTTAGAGGAGCAGCTATCCCCAAGTGCCACCATCTGGAACCTGCCTGAGAGGTACGACTGGAATCCCTGCAGCACAGAGCCTCTGATTCTCAGCCCCTTCAGGTGTTCCAGAAGGATACCATGGTCCATGGCATCGAAGGCTGCTGAGAGGTCTAGAAGCACCAACAGGGACACAAGGTCCTTGTCAGTATTGAGACTGAGATCATCCACTAAAGTGACCATAGCAGTCTCAACTCCATATCCTGCCCTGAAGCCAGTTTGAAATGGGTTAAGGAAGTGTGTGCCATCTAAGTCTAGTTGTTTGTTATTGTTTCAATAATATATATCACTGGTTGCTATGTGCGTCTTTGAATAAAAAAGGCAAGGAGATATATCACCTACAAAAGCAGCTGTTCTCAACCTGTGGGCCGTGACCCAGCAGTGGACCACAAGAACGAAAATCCAGTCTGCAAACCCCCTTCCTCTTTATTTTATTTTATTAATTTTATTTCCACTCCTTTCCACAGAGCTGACCATTGCATTGGATAGACCACATCAGCTCTAGATTAGTAAATATGGTTTTCTGTGGGTGAGCAGATGGTAATTACTGGATGGCGTATGTTCTGTATCAGAAACTAGAGTTGATGTGGTCTATCCAATGCAGTTCTCTGATTCAGTACCCCAAAAAACCAAACTGAATCTAAAGCTGACCAAAAACCGATTTGCAACCCTTTTGGTACTAAGTGGTCCCTGATCAAGTGGTCCCTGGTCAAAAAAAAGGTTGGGAACTGTAACAGAGCTTGTCTACCTTATAGGGTTAGTGAGTGGTCTGCTTTGCAGGGCTGGTGTGTGGCCATTTTCAAGCCTTTCTGGTGAGCTTGGCAGAGCAAAGGGGAGGATGCAAATGAGGAGAGTTGCTTAGCAACTGGAGATGGGTGGAGCCAAAGTGACAGTTGGAGCTAGAAAACAACTTCAGTTAGGAAATCAGTTAGTCAGTGTTTGAAGTGTGGAGATAGAGATAGTCTTGGGAACTGTGTTTTTAAAAGAAAACCTCTTTGAGGAATATAGTTAAAAGTCTTCGGGGAAGAAAGGCTGAGAACTATATTGAGTCTCTATAGTTTAGAGTGTTGGTTTTAAAGGTTTATATTATCCTGTTTCTATTTTCTGTGTGAAGGAACATATTTCCACATAATTCAAGTTATAAAATCATTCATTGTAAGAGTTAAGTCTAATCCTTTATTGAAACCACTACACATCTAGCCTAACTTGTTATTGAAATGGCTACGCATCTTTACTGTTTAAGAACAAATAAACAACTTGTTTTCCTCACATAAAGTGTTTTGTGTGACTCTCTAAATATCCTAACACAGAAGAGGTGGCAGCATTAGTAGAGGCAGCGAATTCGAATCCTCCATATTTTTGGTGGCAGCTGAAACCAAAGCCTCAGCAATTTTGGCAATTTTGAAAAATCCTCTATAAGAACCACTGTACTAAAGAGATAAGCGACATATAAATGAGCAACAGCAAAAATGTAGATTATGGTAAGAAGCTTTCCGCTACTCCAGCTGCCAAGGCTAGAATTCCCTAATAGCTTCTGTCCTTCTGGTGTAGGCACAAGATTCCATCTGATCATGGACACTAAGCAGGGTTGGCCCTGGTTACTACTTGGACAGGAGATCATCAAAGATTACAGGGTGATGTGGGCTATATTTCAGAGAAAGGACATGACATACACACAGAAACATGAATTTCTTCAGGTGTGGTTTGTTACTGTTGCTGACCGCGTTTTAGGGGATCGGGGCCCTTGAGGAGAGACCCGATCCGGTCCTGAGAGAACGGACCTTGGCGGAGCCAATAGGAAAATATGAGCCGCAATACAACCTGAAGCCGAAATGAAGAAGGTCCGCCAAAGTTGAAGGAAAATCCGCCAAGGAGTCTTTATTGAGCAATTCAGCTGAAGAGGACTCTAGTAGCGATCATTCGGTCTACTAGGGTACCATACAATCAAAATAAAGCCATACTTATACAAAATTTCAGTCTGACAACCCTTTGAATTTCCCGCCCTGCTTCCCCGCCCATCTGATCGTTGATAGGCTAGAAGGTTGAACGAGGCGGGCTTTCGTTTCCCGCCTTGCTCCGTTGGCCCAATAGGAAGCTGCCTTTTGTCTCTACTCGGGCCAATCAGGAAAGAGAAGGTGGGAGTTATCGAAACAATGAGGTGACGGGACAGGAACTAGCGGATTAAGTCCTGCTAGACCGATTTCTAAAGGTGCTTAATTTATTAATGGCAGCAATCAAGGGTGTCCGGGTTTCTGTCACGTATACAGATTTTAGATATGCCTTGGGGTGTCAGAGATGGAAGCAAAGATGGGTGGTGATGAGCCATATTGACAGGCCCTGCAGGGCGCCTTCCTGAGGTGTCCTGGTTTTTCCTTTGGGTGAGATATGACAATGTTTGCCTTGGGGCGAATCACCTTTAGGTCAGCAAACTCCGAATTCGGCAACTCAAGCCCTATATTGTCCATGCAATTTGAATTTGATTGGATTTAGCGGTGGCAGATTATCCTTTTGTTTTTGGGAAAGGAAGCCTGGGTCATAGGAAATGGGATAAGTTCTGGGGTTCAGGTTGAGTTCAAAATATTTCCTATTTGATTTCATGATTTGACAATTATATGAAATAAAATGAAAAATAAAATAAAGTTGGAATATAAACCATGCTGGGAAAAATACATATTTTCCGGGGATTCCAAAGAGTACAAATACATATAGGCAGATAGATAGATTTCATGGAAATAAGGGAGAATTCATAAAAGTGAGTTACATTTCATAAAGGGGAATCATGAATGATATAAACAATTGAAAATATTTGATAAGAACGAAGTTCATAACATCTGGAGAACCCAGCATGGAAATTCATAAAAGTGGAGTTTTAGCAGCATGATTTTACAATTCATGAAGTTGTTATCTCTTGCCTCAGGCTAAAAGGTCAAACACCTTTTGTGCAGAGTCACAGTAAACTCCAGTAAAAAGTCTCAATCACCTTCTACTATATATATATGGAATATAGAACATAAAGTCTTGATTTTTGAACTATCTTTTACAAAGTCCTGGGGGGGGGGGGGGTGGTCACCTCGATCACATTACTTGGTTGTTTACTTGGGTGTATCTACAAGGAATGGGCAAACTTTGGCCCTCCAGGTGTTTTGGAGTTCAAAACACCTGGAGGGCCAAAGTTTGCCTATGCCTGATAGAATTAATACAGATTGCTTACTTACTTAGGCGATCCCTCATAGTTCAAGGATGATGGTCTTCCAGTCGTGGGGACTTGAGGGTGAATTCTTAGGTGGCTGAAGAGACCTATTCTTGATCTGCATGTTCTTCCGCAGATAGAAGGCCGTCCCGGTCAGGGTTGGCTTGACGGGCCTTCCTCTTGGCAAGTTTCTCCCTTAAACCCTCCATTTGTGCTTCTTTGAACTCCGCAGCACTGCTGGTCACAGCTGACCTCCAATTCGAGCTCTCAAGGGCCAGGGCTTCCCAGTTCTCAGTGTCTATGCCAGTTTTTAAGGTTGGCTTTAAGCCCATCTTTAAATCTCTTTTCCTGCCCACCAACATTAAGTTTCCCGTTCTTGAGTTCGGGAATGCAGATTGACAGCACTTTAAACTGCCATGGTGTAATGCTATGGAATCCTGGGACTGGGCGCCAGCACTCTTCATTGTATATCCCAGGGTTCCATAGCATTCAACTATGGCACTTTAAAGTGCTGTCGAACTGCATGCATTCTAAGTGTAGAGATGAGATGCACTCTCTAGGAAATGAGCACACACAACAACAATAGTGTCACTGTCTATAGAGCGGAGGCCAGGGCGGAACGAAAGTGAGGTGGTTCTTTGTTTCCGCGGGAGGGAAAAACAGCGCGAGCCAGGAAGCGCGGGAGAAAAGGCTGAAGGGAGGAAAGGCTTGACAGCGGCGAGACAGCAGAGAAGCAAGGCGAGGGAGGGAAGCCGGCCTTGGGGATCTTTTTGAACCCTGTCTTTCATCTCCTGGGCGATGAGGAAAGCTTCAGAAGAAGCCGGGGAGTGTGGAGACGGTTCTGTCCCTTCATTTCTTTAAAACCCCGCAACAATCTTGAGGTAGGCTTGAGGTTGAGAGAGTGTGGCCTTTCTCAGGTCACCCATGTTACGGTTTACAGTTCAGGGAGAACGCAGAACGCTGTAGACTTGATGCTGACACCACTTTCTCAATTTTATAGCATCCTGGGAGTTGTAGTTTGTCAAGGTCTTTAACTTTCTCTGCCAAAGAGTGTTGGTGCCTGACCCAACTACAACTCCCAGATTCCACAGCATTGAGCCGTGATGACTGAAGTGGTGTCAAAGTGCATTAATTCTACACTCTAGAGCAAGCATGGGCAAACTTGGGCCCTCCAGGAGTTTTGGACTCCAACTCCCACAATTCGCAACAGCCTCTGGCCCTTTCCTTTTTCTCTAAGTGGCTGAGGGGGGAAAGGAAGGAGCCTGAGGCTATTAGGAATTGTGGGAGTTGGAGTCCAAAACTCCTGGAGGGCCCAAGTTTGCCCATGCTTGCTCTAGAGTGTAGAATTAATGCACTTTGACTGATTTTGTAATCAGTGGAGCTTCAAAAGCATGGGTGATATAAAGAGAGGCAGTTTAGAGTGTGTATATGTATGTACAGGTTGAGTCTTCCTTTTTGGAAATCCAAAATGCTCTGAAATGATCCAAATGAATGGCTAAGGCAGCGACACCTTTGCTTTCTGATGGCTAATTGTACACTCCTCTGTTTCATACATAAAATTATTAATATATATATATTTGGCTATAAGAGGCCTAAATAAGTTTTGTGTTTCGACTTGGATTCCATAATAATAAATAAATAAATAAATAAATAATAAGCTTTATTTGTATCCCACTCCCTCTCCCTGAAGGGACTCGGGGCAACTTACAATAAAAAAACAATACAGTAAATGATATAACACGGACAATAATCACATGTCAATTAAGAAAAAAATAGCACAGTAAAAAAGGTAAAGCTTTTCCCCTGACATTAAGTCTAGTCGTGTCTGACTCCGCGGGTTGGTGCTCATCTCCATTTCTAAGCCGAAGAGCTGGCGTTGTCCGTAGATGCCTCAAAGCTCATGTGGCTATCATGACTACATGGAGCACAGTTACCTTCCCATTGGAGTGGTACCTATTGATCTACTCACATTTGCATGTTTTTGAACTGCTAGGTTAGCAGACGTTGGTGCTAACAGCGGGAGCTCACCCCGCTCCCTGGATTCAAACCACCAACCTTTCAGTCAGCAAGTTCAGCAGCTCAGCAGTTTAACCCGCTACACCATCGGGGGGCTCAATAGTGTAAACATAAATAAATAAACAGTTTAAAAGACTATTGAGCCCTCTAAAAACAGTATATAGTACAGTACATGCCGTTTAAAACCAGCCTATTCCTGTGATCAGGGTATCCAGCATTGTAAATTATTGTTCTAGATAAAGGTAAAGGTTTTCCCCTGACATGAAGTCTAGTCGTGTCCAACTCTGGGGGTTGGTGCTCATCTCCATTTCTAAGCCAAAGAGCCGGTGTTGTACGTAGACACCTCCAAGGTCATGTGGCCTTGGAGTTATAGTTCTTTATAACCATTATAGTTATTTATTATAGTTCTAATAACCATTTAAAGTCCTGTCCGATAGGGTGGTTGATACTCTTAGCCATTATCAAAAGCCTGCTTAAACAGCCAGGTTTTCAACTCCTTCCTAAAAGTTATGAGATTCCATCTCCAAGATATCCCGTGATGTATGTCAAATATTCAAAGCTTTGAAAAATCCAAATCCGACCCAATGTATAATGGTTAAGGGATATTCAACCTATGTTTGTAAATCTGAAAATTAATCTGTGAAACCATACATATTTTCACACTTGGACTTGCAGGAAGCTACTTACAAGTTTTGTGGCTTTGTTGTTTAGATTATACACTTATCTAATTCAGCCTCCAAAGGGGGCAAAATGAGGAAAATTATCATGTAAATTATTCTGATAAAATAGCCACCTGAACTTAACAGCCTTTTACTGGCTTAATTGGGTTCTGACTTCTTGGCTATTAGTTGGTGGAGAATATACAATTCACTACATCAGAAAGAGGGGGCAGCAAATGAAGGGCCCATATCTGCAGCAAGTCAAGATTACCCAAAAAGGCTTTACCATGTTAGACAGGGGGTATAATCATTTGCCTTCTTAGGTAAGCAGCCTCTTGAAGGGAAGAAACTGGCACAGATTTTTTTCCTACCTGCTGTACAAGTGTGAGTCCATTTAAAATGTCCATTTTGTTCTACCAGTAGAATAGTTCAGGAATGAATGTAATAGATGGGCTTTTATATGCTATCACTTTAAAATGTGTGGATGAATCAGGTTTATTCTTGAATTTAAGGTATAAAAGAGTGTGCTCGATGTGCAGACCAAATTTTATTTCTCTATGGTAATGCAGAACATTGAATAATAAACAGGAAATGAAGAATATCTAACTGGGAGGCACTT
Source organism: Anolis carolinensis (assembly GCF_035594765.1). Classification (NCBI taxonomy): domain Eukaryota; kingdom Metazoa; phylum Chordata; class Lepidosauria; order Squamata; family Anolidae; genus Anolis; species Anolis carolinensis. Next base: position 182,447,712 of record NC_085845.1, read on the forward strand.
CTCTTTGTCTACAATATTTCCCATCTTCATTTTACCAACAGTAGTGGATGTAGTGAGTGAATTAATGTTACAAGCCATTTCTCTATCTCTGCAAATGTTAAGTTTTTATTATTTATAATTTGCCATACAGTTGTTCCTGTGTTCTGTTTCTTCATCTCAGGGTCCTGGTAAGAAGTGTGGAATAAAACATAAATATGGCCAAGGTGATCAAATTATTTAATACTCTCAGAAATCATTGGAAGAAAACTACAGTTGGGGCTTGCCTGCTCACCTGGGGAGGAAACTGGCTGTATGGAAAACATTGGTAATTACTCTTCAATTTCTAAAATACTATTGGAATTAGAAATAATTTTGGTTTATTTGCATGTCTGACTAGTAACGACATGTAAAACTAGCAGTTCAGAGAATATCATTAGAGTGATAGACAGAGTAAGATCAAATGTAGGAAGACTGCTGTTATGATAGTAGGAGAGCTACAGTATATTGGTTATCCACAAGCTGTTTCCCACTTCAAATAGTCTTCTGGATGAACATGTCAACCTGACCTGCATTATGGAGATCTGATTCCATGAAATTGAGGTGGGGGTCAACTTTTCTCATCTTTGTCCACCTGGGTTCTTTGTATACCATCAGGTGAGGCCTGGGGGCAGGGAGGCAGAGTGTTAGTGGTCTGTTGTGATTCCCTCTCTCTCAGCTGCTCTGTTCCACAGTTGTGATGGATTAAAATGTGGTTTTTGGAAATGGGTGGCCAGGACAGAATTATGTTGGTGTTCTATCTACTCTGCTGCTCACAGTTCCCCTTCATGAACTGGCTGAGCTGTTTTTGGTGTCACTGTTGGAATTGTTCAGGTTGTTGTACTGGGGGTTTCAACAAGTAGAGACTGCTTTACCAGGAGCAGCTCAGGACTTCAGGTCTGTCATGATAAACATAGGACAATCCCAAGTAATATCTGCTGGCACCCATGCTGAAGGATATACTCTGAATGTTTTTTTCTTTTTTGAGCAGGATGATAGTGATCTGGAAGTGGAGGAATTTTCTATATTTCTATAGTTGGTGGCATTTCGACTCTGAAACTTGGAACCATTGTAAAGCAATATGGTCAGTGTCAGAAGACATACACCAGATGGATTCCTGATGACTCTTAGGAAACTTTCTGTTACCCTGGCAAGTTATGCTGTCAGAGCTTCATATGATTTCTGGAATAGAGGAATAATTAGAGTGGTGGACACGATTGCTCCCAAACATCCCATCTCATGGCAGTGGAGCCAAGTTAGCAGTCTGGTTCACTATGAAGCTGGCAGTGATAAGACGAATAGGATGGAGATTTGGTGACAATGGCAGAAGACTCAGAGTAGTCCAACCAAGCAAGGGTAGAGTTGATTGGAAGCCTGTTCTGTAACAGTTGGACAGTGAAGAAATTATACTATGCATCTGTATAGTGTCATCTGGCAGAGCTGTCTTGAGTAGTCAGGGACCTGTTATACTCTGGCCCACAACTAAAAAATGAAACCCACTCAACAGCCTGCTGTGATGAATTTGAAAGGTCCTTTGTGGACAAAATTGCTCAGATTTGCTTTGACTTGAATGCTGTTGGGAACAGGAATATTCCCCAGAGGCGTCCTAGACCATTGTTTCTAAAAGCTATAGTGATATTTTAACTTTAATCCTTCTTTATACAGTTAATAAAGTTTCAGGGGAAAGTAAATATAACCATATGCTTTTAAATTACTCCCAGCTTGAGGGCCAGTCTGTTTTGTGTCATATTTTTAAAAAATATATAGGAACTAATTACGGTCTTCTATTTTCAGCTTATTTTATGTTAAATCTCACCAAACTCTAGATGGAAGACTTAAGCAAATCTTTTTGATCTGTTTTCTATTTTACTTTACCTGCTTCCAATATGTTTTTGTACCTGTAATAATTTGACTTGATTGATTTTGGTGAGATTTAACTATGTTTTAAACATTAGCAATTGAATTCAGGCCCTAAACTATGTTGGTAGTATAGAGTTTTATTAACATGCTTATATTCTCTGGTAGGGCTTTAAACACATTCTTTGGGCAAGGAAGGTTCCTTCTAAACCAAGAGGAAAAAAGATCCTGACAAAAAGATTATTTAAGATTAATTAAGGAACTGGGTATAGTAATGTCGCTGCATATAAAAGTAGCATGGTTGAGTGAAGGTCTGGTAAGCATTACTGTAAAAAAGAATTTGAATAATTGCTAGGTAGGATGTCCTGGAAACTGTTAACTTAGGGCCCTTCCACATAGCCCCATATCCCAAAACATCAAGGCAGAAAATCCCACAATATCTGCTTTGAACTGGTTTATCAGAGTCCCCACTCAGATTATGTGGGATTTTCTGCCTTGATATCTTAGGATATAGGGATGTGTGGAAGGACCCTTAGGGCCTTTCCACATAACCAGAATATAAAGGCAGAAAATCCTACAATATTGGCTTTGAACTGGGTTATATAAGTCCACACTGCCATATATTCCAGTTCAAAGCAAAAAAAATGTGGGATTTTATTCAGCTGTGTGGAATTGGCCTTAAGGGGGGGTAGGCAGCAAAACATGCAGCAAAAGGCCTTTGCTGGGAAAAATAACGTTCATTTAAAAGTGAACCAAAGGATAGCTTAGTAATTACAAATTGAGTTCTTGTTAAGATAGCATTGAGATATTGTGAGACGTGTGTGTGTGTTTCAAAAGTTCAGCCTCACAGTATGTGTCAGTGTAGTACACAACAGTTGGATAGGTTGCCTAATATTGTCCCCACCAGTCAAAATGCATGGCATGCTATTGCACCACTGTGTTGCTCCGTGATAACTAGGTGTTCAAAAAAAAATTCAGTGCCAAAACTTTCTCCAATAAGCTCTTATTTATTCTTCAATAGCACTGTATGGGTATTGGCTGTTGAACTCAAAGATTTAATTCCTTAGAACAGTATAGGAGATCATTGTGTCTTCTCCTCCTGATTAAAGCAAAAAATAAATACATCTGAAAGTATTTATTTATTTATGTAATCAATTTCTATGCCTCCTTTCTCCAGGTAGATCCAAGGTGGCTCACAACATCTTAAAATATACTTCATGGATAAAACAGTTATCTAAAACCAATAGTAAAAGTGTGTGTGTGCATATATATATATAGAGAGAGCTTTTATATATATAAAATCTTTGTGTAGCATAGGGAAGGGTTAACACCCCTATGGTGTTTGTTTTGCTGTCTGTGTCCCTGTTCAAAAGTATTTCGTTTCACTTTCTATCCCTATGATAATTGGGTTTTGAAAAGAATTGGCTTGTTGTGGAAACAAGGATTGATGAGAAAGCTTCAGCTGAAACACTTTTTCCCCATTATAACTCTTTCAGGAATGAATTTCTCTTTTTAGGGGTAGATTTATTTCTCTTCCTATTGTCTCACCCCCGTTTGTAACTATGAGTCATTTGTAAGTGGGATGTTTGTAACTCGGCCTACCTGTAGAAGATCTGGTGGGGGTAGGGGAGGAAACCTTTTTGGGTATTATAACGCTTCCCCTATGGTTCTGAGCTCTCACATAGTGACTGTTCTAACAAATATAATAAAATGCAGGGAATTCTAATCATAAATCTCCTGCATTTTAGTTGTAGCCTATTTTTCTGAATTAAAACTGAAGGAACAATGTGTTGTCGAAGGCAACAGGGTTGTTGTATGTCTTTCGGGCTGTGTGGCCATGTTCCTGAAGTATTCTCTCCCGACGTTTCGCCCACATCTATGGCAGGCATCCTCAGAGGCTGTGTGGAGAGAATACTTCAGGAACATGGCCACACAGCCCGAAAGACATAAAACAACACTGAAGGAACAGTTTGTACCCAGAAAGGTTGGAAGGATGCTTGATTACTTAGATCAGAGATTCATATGCGTGCAACAGTTTCATCTCTATTGCAGGTGTGACTTAATTATTCCTCATGTATAATTTGGAAAAGTCGCTTTTTTGAATGACAGCTCCCAGAATCCTCAACCCAGAGGAATTATAAAGGAATTATCTTCAAAGAATGCTGACTTTAAAAAGGCATGCCCTTATTCTCCAGTAGCTTTTAATTTCAGAATCCCTTACTTTCGTCCAGGAACAAGTAAAAGGTAGATCTGAGGTCATTTGGATTTAAATTGGTAGCATGGATAAGGTACCCAAGCAGTTTCGCAACCAAGCATTGCTGCTTAGCTTCATTAAATTGTCTGCTTCATCTGCTTTCAAACCATGCCCTTCTGACTTCCAGTTGTTTGAGAATATTGCATTGAAAAACAAATTCTCTTCCTTGTTCAATCTTGTGCTAATTGCTTCTCTTGGCTCTAGTACTCTTCATTTCAAAAACAGGATACTTAATTGGTTGCCTCTGATCAGGTCTTTGTGTAGCTCAGCTGGACGGTTTGAGAGCTTTGTGTTGAAATCTCCGATTTGTAATAATTCGAGATGGATTTGTGCTACATAAAGGGCTTCTCTACTGACTTGTGGGATGTGGGAGGTAATTGGATCTATTTCCAGATCACTCTTATGTGCTTGACTTATCACAGGTATGAGTTAAAAATAAAATTCTGCAAGCCAAAGCTGGCTTTTCCTAGTGCCCAGTTTGCAAATTATGGTATTAGAGAACTTGTTTCAAAACTTTTCTTATATTGCAGTATTTCTAAATGTCTGTCTAGGAAACACTGACTATGGACTTTTACACACAGTAAGTTTGTTTCACAATTGCACAAGAATAGTTCTCTGATCTTTCCTTATCACAAAACATCATGACTCTCCTGTTGCTATATTGTATTTCTGTCATTACACTATGCAATATGATTTTTGTACCTGGGTTATAAATATCATTTCCTAATTGGTACTATCACAGAAACATGGGAAAAGTTTATTAGGACATTATTGTTGTTATTATTATTATTATTGATTAATTATTTATTTCTATCTTCTTTTCTCCCGGGATGGGACTCAAAGTGGCTTACAGCATATAAAATCAGCAACAGTTACATAACATAAAATACAATAATAAACCACGAGATATATAAAATGGCGGCTTATACCATTATGAAGCCCCCAGCACATATAAATCAAAAAACGACTAATACAAAACATAACTTGAAAATTTAGTTTAAACACCTCAATAATATCCACTGCCATTGCCAAAGGTCCACTCTATTGTTCACACATTGCACATCGCTGGTAGTTACCTCCCTACTGTTCTTCTTCAGGGAAAGCCTGCTTCCAAAGGAGGTTTTAACCTGATTCCAAAATGAGAGCAAGGAGGGGGCCGGGTTGTTGTGTGTTTTCCAGGCTATATGGCCATGTTCCAGAAGTATTCTCCTGACATTTCACCTACATCTATGACAGGCATCCTCAGAGGTTGTGAGGTATATGGAGAAACTAAGCAAGGAAGGTGTTGCACCCCTAGGCTGTGTAGGCACCTCAAAACCACGTGGGAGCCCCAGAATATAAGCAAACAAACTGTTTATTGAAGGTTATAAGTAAGCACAAGCGAATAAAGTTCAGAGTCAATAAAATGGGTTTAAATCCACAAGAGCAATGTACTTGAAAATCTTAAATCAAGAGTCTAAGAAAGTCACTCAAAAACATAGTCCAAACCAGATATCAAATTCAGTCCCACGAAAGGCATCAAGAATAGTCCAAACAAGGTTCAAATCCAAGGCATGAGACAAACTGGAACCACAGGAAAACAAGGCTAGATTGCAGAATCAAACTCCAAAGTAATCCAAGGTAATAGAAATCCAAACAGCAAAGTTACTAGAACACACCACTGCTTTCAAACCATACAAAACCAAGGCAAAACAAGGCTGGAACTTGAAGCAAAATCCATAGCTGCAAGAATATACAGGACACATAGCAAAGATCTTTCTCTCTTGAATTGCAATGTTGCCACCTCTGCTATAGCAGAGAAGAACCAGACATTTAAGGAAAATCCAAGGTCTTTCTTTCATGAGAAAACTACTCATTAGAACGCTTCAAAAGGAGTCATTTACTTCTCCGTAAACCTTCTCGTTTCCTCCTTTGGTGATTTATTGCTCCCCTCCTGTCAAACTCATTATCCTCCTCTAAACTAAAATGTCCATCTGACACCTGGTGAACTGGCCTTGACGATGGAGAGGAATGTGGTTCAAAATACCTGCTTGCAACCATTTTATCTCTGGTCCCAGAATCCACTGGAACAGACTCTGGTTGCATCTCAGGCCCAAACCCAGGGTCCTCTGACAAATCAGGTGCAGGGACAATTACTGGCTAAATGGGCTGAAGCTCAGGTTCAGTCTGAGCTACAACAGAAGGTGTATATATCTGTGGAAGGTCCTGGGTGGGGAAAGAACTCTTGTCTGTTGGAGCCCAGTGTGAATGTTGTAATTAATCACCTTCATTAGCATTAAATGGCCTTCCAAGCTTCACATCCTGGACTGTTCAGAGTATTTAGCTGCCCCTGATTGACTCATGTCTGGAATTCTAGTTTCAGAGTGTTGCTCCTTATTTACTTATTTTGGGGTTTTTTAATACTGGTAGCCAGATTTTGTTCATTTTTATGGTTTCCTCCTTTCTGTTGAAATTGTCCACATGCTTGTGGATTTCAATGGCTTCTCTTGACTAGTCTGACATGACAGTTGTTGGAGTGGTTGAGCATTTCTGTGTTCTCAAATAATGTACTATGTCCAGGTTGGTTCATCAAGTGCTCTGCTATGGCTGACTTCTCTGGTTGAGTTAGTCTGCAGTGCCTTTAATGTTCTTTGACTCGTGTTTGGGCGCTGCGTTTGGTGGTCCCTGTGTAGACTTGTCCACAGCTGCATGGTATACAGTAGACTCCTGCAGAGGTGAGAGGATCCCTCTTGTCCTTGGCTGAACATAGCATTTGTTGGATTTTCTTGATGGGTCTGTAGATAATTTGTAGGTTATGTTTCTTCATCAGTTTGCCTATGCGGTCAGTGGTTCCCTTGGTAAGAACACCTCTGGGTGGATCTTTGTCTTTACTTTCATGGCTTGTTCTTGGCCTTACCGCTCTTACGATGTCCGTGGTGGAGTATCCATTGGCCTGTAGAGCCCAGTTTAGATGGTTTAGTTCACCTTGGAGGAGGTGAGGTTCACAGATTCTTTGTACACGGTCTGTTTGTGCACAGTTTGTACTGGCCTATTCCTGTTGGGTGTATCATGGATAGAATGGATATCAAGTTCAAGGACTCTGCCAATTCACAGTAACCACAATTGTCTGAAGAGATTTTATGCATTCACTTGGTATTTGATGATAGATAACAACCAAATAAGAGCTAGAATTGAATCGATGACTAGAAGTCACCTTCAGGTATTTGTAAACTATGTTGAGGTAGTCTGAAAATGGAGTGCCTCAGGGATAGATCTGAAGAAGGGAGACATTGGTTTGAGTTGGCAGTCTGGTACATCATGGAAAGTCCATTTTACTTACAACAGTTGTTGAAACATATTTTCATATCGATGAAATGTGGGTCTTAGAACTGACAGTGGGTCTACCAACTAGGAGTCTAATGTACATTGACACTGTTCATCAGAATGAGCTACTTTATCATTAGTTTCTTCTGCAGTAGGCGAATAGATAAGAAACAACATGTGGGTAATTTGTTTGGAGCATCAGAGAAATGTGCTGTGGATGTCTCAAGTGGCTAGCATAAAGAATTGCCTTTTATTTGAGGATGTTTCCTTCAGTTGAGACTACTTCGATATTGTAGAAAATTGTCCATTGAAATCATTAGAGCTAGGTCTTCCTGCGAATAAATAGAGCTATTTTTCAGATAAGGTTTGTTTGCTCCCTAGTTTGTGACAAACTGTTGTTTCCTTTAATTTAGAAATAACAATAATCATCCTTGTAGAATTCAGAAATTATATTTTTTTTCAAGCATCCTATAAACAGAGATGGGAAAATGGCACCTGTAGTTCCCATCCAATCCTCAAGACACTCACGTTAACTTTTGTTTTGCCCTCTCAAAAGCACAATAGTCTGACGCCTCTACAACAGTGGTGTCAAACATGTGGCCCTGCAGGTGTTTGGACTTCAGTCCCCATTATTCTTGGCCGTTAGACAAGCTGAGTTGGGCTTCTGCAAGTTGAAGGCTCAAACATCTGAAGGGTCACAAGTTTGACATCCTCAGAAACTAAATCACACAGAACATTCATAGCAGAATTGCCTCCCATAAGCTTTAAAGGTCATAAAAGGGCTTTTTGAGTAAAGACATTTCAGGAGGGCATTGTGGAAAGTGATCCTCTGAAGTACGGTGTGTGGCCCTTGACCTCTGGAAAAGTCTCTTTAGCGCCAAAAAAAATGAGGATCCTATCTTATGGGTGTGGAGGTGCAATCAGAACAATGAATGAAGCAATGCTTCATTAGTTGGAAATCAATGGATTTAGTTTTGCTTTTGGGCATTACTGAGAGTTTAAAAAGTGTGGTTAGAATTTCTGGGACTCAGTGTAATGTAGTAGTTTGAGTGTTGGACCTTGGGTGATCAGACTTCAAATCTGCTCTGCCATTGAAATTCACTGGATGGCCTTTGGCAAGTCGTATTCTGCTAGCTACAGAGGAAGGCAATGGCAAACTGTCTGAAAAAATATTACTGCAAAACCCTGACATTGGCCTGCCTTAGGATTGCCATACGTCTGCAATTTGAAAGCATACAGCCACAAGCAAATCTCCATTTTACCTATGGACATAATTGTCGCAGCTATCAAATTGGGGTTCCAAACATTCAATCCCTTCTGCGGAAGTTGCACCCTTCATCCAAGGAGAAAATCCCAAAACAAACTGTCTTTTAGTAAAGAAAGATTTATATGAAAATATATACAAACGTAACAGTCCTTGGCTTTTATCAGCAGTTCTCAAATGACGAAACAAAATGTTCTTCTCTTCAAGCTTTCTTCAGCTTCACTCCAACAGCTTTCCAACTGCAGCACCATCACCTTCACAATCACATTCACTAGCATCCTCACTAACTCAAGATTTACCCAGTCTCTATTAATAGCACTCAGTCTTTAGCAGGTGTCTTAATTGCTGCTGGTCATACATGGATAGGACATGATTCTTACAAACACTTATCCATTTTCACATAAGAAATGACCTAAATAATATAAAACTCTGACAATAATCACTGCAAAAGTTCATTGGTGGTGATTGCTCAGCTGATGGGTAATGTTACAAACATTCTGTCTGCCTTACTGTCTTCTTATTCCTTGATGGTGAATTGAATTGTCATCCTTTTTACTGCATGACAAAAACATTCACATTTTGGCATCTTTTGGGGATACAAGATTAAAATTATTGTATTTACCCAAGTATTTTAAGTTTATGCCTTGTTTATTTTAATATTAGATTTGTATTGTTTGCTGTACTATGGTATAGTTTGTATGTTTTTAATATTCTGTTTTACACTTTGTTCTGTTCTAAGAATCAGGGTTAAAGAAGAGCTGGTCCATGTTTTAATAAATCAAATCAATTTAGCGTTAGTAAATTAAATGAACATAGCTTGTAGCAGAGATCTGTGAGAGCAATAACATTCCTGAATCCAGTTTTTCCTTGTCATTTCCAGCAAAGGAAATGTTGCTTGAGGAGTGTGGCATCAGGTACAAGTCTTACTGATGTGTTTATGGATCTCTGAATCTTGTCCAGAACTATAAGTGCAACTAGGGTTACTGAATGTGGATAACATGCCCCCTCCCAATCCCATAGTAGTTTCTTGGCAGTATTTTGTGCATAGTAACTTTCATGGATTTCCTTTCCTGTGATCTGGAGCGTTTTGGATGTAATCCAGAGCAAAAAGGCAATTTGTCCTCTTAGATGTAACTTACATTTAAATATTTCGTGACATTAATTGAAATTAATGGGACTTCACCTTCAAGTTGCATTTGTCATTTGCCATGCAGGGCAACCGTTACATTATGTACCACCCTATGTCCTCCCTGTTCTCACAACCTTGTCTTAAAGGGCAATGCTGTGACTTCTGTCCCTGAAATAGATGTTAATAGATCTGTGCAATATTTTGGCAAAGTGTCTGTTTAACCTAACATTGAAGAACTCAGACAATTAGGCCAGGGAGCTCAAGAAAGTTGTCCTTGTGGATATGTTCCCTGATGAACCAGCCAAGCTTTTTTTTTTTCAGACTTTCCTAGGTGCTCAAATACTCAGTAGGGTATTAGGAGGACCCTTCTTATATTTTTGCTGAGCGGTCTTTGCATAGTAGAAAGAAAGGCATTATTATTGTTGTTGTTTTCATTGAATTTATATCCCATCTTTTCCCCAAAATACTGTAGATGCAAGGCAGTTTAAAATAATTCTAAAAAGATTAATTAAAACATTAATGTACATAAGTTGAACAAAATTAATTAACAATATTGTTTAAAAAACATGATTTAAAACAGTTGAAAACATTTAGGTCATAATTTCAATAAAAGATAAAAAATACAGCATACTATTTTTCACACATGCTACTGCTCCATATTTGGCCTTTTTAATGGATAGATTGGTTTGTACACAACATGTGTGGATAAGATATAGTGTGACTGTTCAATTCATTTCAGCACTAAAGTTGGTTTTTAACTAGTAACTTAGTAAATTACTGCAATTAGTCACTAGTCAGTCCTGTTTTTTTAAACAATGTTTCTGCTTCTTAAGACACATGATTTATTTCTCTGAATCTGAAGAGCAAACATTATGTTAAGAAGAGTTCCTCTGAGGAATACTTTGATAAATATTCCAATTAGGCATGAATTGGAGTAATATATTATTTATACATTCTGTCGCTTAAGAAGCATGTTTCTGTTTGTCCCATTATTTTCACTAAAGGTTTCCTATTGACAGAGTTTCTTTTGTTGCTTAGTTTGGATTTATCTTGATTGATTCTCTATCTGAAATCAATTTTCTGAAACACAAGAAAAGCTACGGTGGCTATAATGTTAGAAAAACCAAAGAAGTTAGGTGACTCCAAAAAGTAGAATAAGCAAAGAAGGGTAAAATGTCCTAAAGTAAATGATTCTGTAACAAGCGAAATGATGTGCTCCCTGTTAGCAAAACTCCAGCATATTGTCTGAGTGAAATAGAAATAAACATCATGTGACCTTTTGCAGCACCAGAGGCCTGGTGACAGGCTTCCTTTTGCCTTCTGGTCTTTATGTCCCCGACCTCTACTTCATTGGGGCACAGTCAGGCTCTTTTGGGGCTTTTACCAGCCTGACCTTTACTCCCTGTCAAGCAAAAGTAATGTTCTTGCTAAACCTAGAGCACTTTAGGCTACATGAATTAGGCCAAGAACACATTCTTCATAGGAAGGAGCTCCTTTGAATTACCTCTGCCACCAGAGTTCTTCTGCTCCTAATTCCTTAATGTTTAAATATAAATTTTAATGATGATTACAGGGAAAGAATTTTTGCATTATTAAGGAGAAACATAAATTCTGTCTATGCATTATATCTATATTCTACATCCTCATCTACCTGGGGTTCCATTTCAGTAATGAAAACAAAATACTGTACAGTAGAATGAAACATCAGTTCTAGAACAGATGAATATATATGCTAAATTATTTTACTCAAGCTTTAGAAACACAGGCATGGATTCATGCTGTGGTCAAATTGAAGGTGACCAATAGGCCCAGTTGTTGGATGATGTCTGATAAGCCTTTGACTTTGACCCCATGTCTTTCCTTTGGTACCACAATCCAGTTGGTTTTCTAGCTCCCATTCCTTCATGACTGCTCACCAGTTTCTTGTTCTTGGCAGCAACAAGGAGAATGGGGGAATTTGGAGCTGATATGATGTTGAAGACTTACTAGGTTTGAATATATCATTCAGAAATAAGCCTGGAAAAAATGTTTTCTAGATTAATGTGGTGTAGACTTTGGTTAATTTTGCAGATGAAGTGTATTATGCAATTTTTGTCTCATGGCATATGGTATAGCGATGAAGACATTGGCAGAGAAAGAAAGAATGTGGCTTCATACAATTAAGAACATTACATGATATGTGTTCCTGACAGATAGTCCCACTGAAAAGTTCTGTCTGTTAGAGCAGTAGTCATAGATACTTCTAAGCATTTATCTATCTTCCTTCCCTAAATGTTTGCCATCTAACACCCATTCTTTTTTGTTTGTTTGTTTGTTTTCTCAATAGTGATAACTTGCTAAGGAGAGCTGCATGCCAAGAAGCGCAGGTAATACCAATGAACAAGATCAACTTGGATTAAAACTGCCTCCTTATCTCACTTGTGTAGGATTCTGGAGATTGTTCCACCAGGTCTCCTTTATACGACTTACCTGAAAAGGGAGCTACCTGCTTTCTTTCCTGAGATCCCACAAAATACTTTCACCTTCCTGCAGGTCCTTTACTTTGCTTTTAGTTCAGGCATGGGCAAACTTTGACCCTCCAGGTGTTTTGGACTTCAACACCCATTATTCCTAACAGCTGGTAGGCTGTTAGGAATTGTGGGAGTTGAAGTCCAAAACACCTGGAGGGTCAAAATTTGCCCATGCCTGTTCTAGTTACATGTCAGATTTGGTACCCTCACAATTTATTCAGAAACGCTGTAATGATGGATATTTTTGATTATTTTGTATGACAATTTAGGTAACTTGATCTGCTTTGTTTCTGTTAATACAGAGGCTAAAGGAAATTGGACCATGAACTCTGAAAATCCAATAAAAGTGCAGCTTTTTCATTGTGAATGTGATATTTTAGTACTTGTTCAAAAGGGAAAAAGAGTCCAAGAAAACAGAAAATACTTTATTAGATTTCATAATCTGAAAAAAATTACTTCTACTCACTACAGAATGTCACATGTGCTCTTTTGTTAGATGATGTATTTCTCTTATTGCATTTATTATGTTTAAAGTGTTCTTGCGTGTTTAGTATCTCTTTTGGACTGATTTAGGTTCTTTGTATTTAAGGAGCAAGCAGTGTTATTATCTGTAGTTTTTATTGCCAATATAGGCTGATATATGGTTACAATTTGATTTAAATTAACTTTACAGGACAACCCCAATTTGAAAACCACAAAATGGTTTAAATGGAAAAAGTGGGTGATTGCATAATCTATATTTGGATCAACTGATAGATCCAAGGCAAGAAATGCCTTTTCAGGGCTACAGTCTATACGTTTATGCTCTGGTGTAGTATGGCAATATTTACTGATTGTCTATATATATAAACACAATATTTACAACTGTAAATATTGTGTTTATATATATAGACAATCAGTTTGAGCCCCTCAGTCACACCCACAGTGATACAAATGTTATCTGAGAGAAATGTAACCAAAAGGCATAGTTGCAGATGTAAAGACTTAGATTTTTCTATGCAAATCAGTCAGTTGACAATTGTTCAAGTCTCAAGGACTAAAACCTCAGATTTCAAAGGAGACATAGTTCATTAAAAATTATTAGACACTACTTCTGCTTAGAAAGAAATTAGCTATTTCAGTACTGTATATAGTCATGTATCATTTGGGGGGAAAAATAGACAAAAGAAACCCCCAAAACTTTCCATTTATGGACAAATGTGACTTACTTTATTTTAAAATGCATCAAATGCTTAATGAAATGTTACTGAAAGTCACCTTTCAGTTAAAATATTTGGAGAAGGTTCTCAGAATAGCTCCCTTCATTCCCACTTTCACTGTCCTGGCCTCAGTTTACTTTTTTTCCCAAATCTTAAAAGAATGTAAGCCTGAGTGAAGGCAATTATTTTGTTTTGTTTTTTACTTGTAAAGCAAAATTATGTTGCTTGATTAAATAAATAAATAAAAGTTAATTCAAGGAAAGGCAGGTTTTTCATTAAAGAAAATGGGATTCTGGGAGTGATAATCCAAAACGTCTGGTGAGCTCACCATGTTTGGGAAGGCTGGAGGGCATGCAGTGTTTACTTTAAAACAGGCGAGATTGTGGTACAACTTAAAATAAATTTATTGTAAAATGAGCTTGCTAGGTGCTTCTCTCCCTCTCCCCTGTTTATAGTTATAAGTCATTACAAAGATTGCTGACCTCCTGCCCACCTCCAGATTTGAATGCATGAACACAAAACTGCCAAAATGGCAGTCTGGTAAAGGTAATGGTTTCCCCTGATGTTAAGTCCAGTTATGTCTGACTCTGGGGGTTGGTGCTCATCTCCATTTCTAAGCCGAAGAGCCGGCGTTGTCCGTAGACACCTCCAAGGTCATGTGGCCGGCATGACTGCATGGAGCGCCGTTACCTTCCCGCCTATTGATCTACTCACATTGGCATGTTTTTGAACTGCTAGGTTGGCAGGAGCTGGAGCTAACAGCGGCCGCTCCCGCCGCTCCCAGGGTTTTGAACCTGGGATCTTTTGGTCTCCAGCTCAGTGCTTTAACGCACTTCGCCACCGGGGCTCCTGTATAAATTATAAAAGTATGATTTGTAGAAAAGACAGGTTTTTTGTTAGGGTAGATGGAGATTTTCTTTCTCCCCACCAGTGGAATAATTAGATGTTTCCAACAGCTGTAACAGCTCAGAAAATTATGAATGCAGTCATTTTCTTTGATTTCCCTCAAGAATGCAAAAGTAATAGAATTAATCACTAACTTTCCCCATCTGTTCTTCATATAATATGCCAGTTATTTCCTCTGCCCTGTGCCCCCATGATTTGCTGTCTCTTGCATACCTTCTGCCTTCACTTTCCATTCACAATACAATACATAGAATTTAATGCTCAATTTTGCTTCTACACATTTGAAATTCTCTGCTCTAATAAGTTCAGTCATGACGATAATTGCTGTGAGTTTCTGTTTTGAAATGCTGTGTAGCTTTTTCAGTATGATAGTTTTAGATGCCTTGTTTTAGCCTCACAGAAAGCACTGAGAGTAAATTCACTGATTACTTCTATTTGTGAAATTTTAGAGTATTTATTCTTACTACTCAGTTTACATCAAATTGTGACAATAAGCAAGCCACATAAGTACCTGATATTCATTTTTCTCACTGAAACTAACTGTTGGGCTTAATTTGTTATTTTTTTGTTCCTTGTAAATAATGTCAGTTTATCTACAACTGTTAGATTTGCAGCCATAATGCTCAATGAATGCCTGAACTAGACACTCTGATAACAACTGAAATACTAAGGAAATTTCAGTGCTATGTCTGTAAGTCTCCAAAACAGTGGTAAACACAATGGATTTTTTTGCATTACTGTGTTTTAGGTGTTTGGCAACCAGATTATACCTTCTAGCATGCAAATAAAGAAAGCAACTGTATTTCTCAACCCTGCAGCTTGTAAAGGGTAAGAGTTTCCATTTTATTTCCTTTTCTAACACCCCTTTTTGTATATTTTTGCTTGCATGGAATTCATTTGTGTGTCAGAGACTTATTCCTTATCATCCCCAAACCTAGTACTGTATTATCAAACATGGTAACCTCTTTCCGTTTTTAATAAGAATTAAAATAAGGGCACACAAAATATAAGAATCCTAAATAGTGGGCTTCTTCTTATTTCATATTAGGTTTTATTCTGATTCCATATTGTTCTTCTGAACAACGATGAATATTATTCAGGTGCACTATCCACAGTGATATAAATCCTCCATGTTTAGGTGTTTACATCAAATCACAAAAGCTGGAAGGGGTGGAAGGGCAGTATTTTGCTTTTTTTTTTTTTTTTTTAAAAAAGCATAATCAAAACAATTTTTGGACAAATTAGAAAATCAATTAAAATCAACATGGTTGTAATCTGGAGCATCCTATCAAGTGAGTCTCTTACCTCAAGATGTGGCCTATGCAGGCAGGAAACCAATGTAGTAGAATGGACAGAATCGTTTCAAATTACAGAAAGGAGATCACATTTGAAAATGCTTCCCTCCCTGCAGAGAGAAGAACTGCACAGCAGATAAAAAGCAGAACTATATCTCTTCTCCTGAGAACTCTAGCTTAAACATTTTATTATGATATAAGTCATCCACATTACTCATCTTTGACGAATGCCCCATATTTGAAATCTTGTTTTCTATTTTCTGAGTGCTATACATTTTTACAGAATAATTTATAATTAATAGTAGGCTTATTTATTATGCTGTAACAGGCTGAAAAATGCTTATGAGCAGTCCCAAAACAAGGTCGAGTAAAGTTTTTGTTGTAGTGATGGTGAATAATAAAACTAGTAATATCTCCCCTTAAACGTTAAATTTTCATCTTATCAACCAAGGGCTGGTATTCCAGATCTAATTAGCAGCGGGAAACCAAATATTTTGCTCAAGAGATTATTTACAGTATAAGGAGGTACATTGAGGTTTCTGAACTTACTGTAGAAAATTTATGGTCGGACTGGGGAAGGGGTGTTAAAATAGTCTCCCATTTTTTTAACTGGACAAAAAGGGGTATCTCAACCTTCAGCACTCTCTGCAGATAAAATTGGGGTATAGTTCAGAAGCTTTTTTCACACAAGATTTGTCCTTGTCTAACCACAAGAGAGTTTGGGATAGAAAATAATATTTTCATAATTAGGGGTTATTTTCTGTGAGGAAGAAAGCACAACATGATTTTGTGAAGAGCAAACCAGCAGTTTTCTTCACAGGAACATGTTCTACTATGTTTTTATTGGAAGGGAATAAAAACATTACATTTTCTGAGCAAAAGATTCATTTGGAATATTTTCCTGCAAATTTCTCATTTATCAAAAGGTGCCTTTTTCTCATTTTCTCTTCTAGCAGGGAGAAAGTAGTTGAGATTATTTTTCTTGCTCTCAAGAACAAAATAAATCAAGGTTTACATTCCCAGATAGGAGATACAGCCATGAAGCTTATTGGGTGACCTTGAGTCACTCCTTGTCTCATAATTTTCCCTGTGTGTGTTTATGAGGATGAAATAGGAGCTGGAATAGGGAGCTACCAGGTGTATCACATTGAGCATCAGGGGAGAAAGAAGAAATGAAATAAAATAGTTTATTTAGGGCCCTTCCACACAGCCATATAACCCAGAATATCAAGGCAGATAATCCACAATATCTGCTTTGAACTGGATTATCTGAGGTCATACTGCTATATAATCCAGTTCAATGTGGATTTTATACAGCTGTGTGGAAAGGGCCTTTGGAGCCTTGATGGCAGTTCACAACAAATTCTTGTGTTAGCTAAATATGGATTGCACTACTAGTAGTATATTCTCGTGGGAGTAAGCCTTCTGAATTGAAACAGTGGGAAAAAGTATGTTAATTATACTCGCACAGTTGGTGTCATGTCACTTTAGCCCCCTAAGCTGAACCTGTCATTGCACAGAAGCGATCATAATAAAGAAGCATACTATGTGGTGATAAAACATTTTTTCTTAAATACCCTAAAAGCACCAGACCCTGTCCGATCTCAGAAATAAGCAGAGTCAGTCTTATGATGTGAATGCAATGGATACCACATTCCATAGACAATATTTTAGAGGAAGGAACTGGCAAACTACCTCTGATTATTTCTTGCATAAGAAAACCCTGTGAAATTCATGTTACCATGCGTTGACAGGCAATCAGTAACATATACAGGAATCCAGTTTGCTAATAATTTTTTATTTTATAAAGGTCATCTACAGATACTTATCGTATGGTGGATAAAGCTCTGCAAAAGGATTTTTATGAATTACATATGTCATCACAACAGAGGGGAGATTTATCATCATACTGTTCATAGGAACACTTATTATTTAAAGGATTTTTTTTTTAGCTCTGAGTAGTTCAGAATAGTGGACTAGGTATTGTACTAGAATTCAAAAAACCTGGATTGCAATATTTGTTCATTTCTAAGCACACTGGATGACTTTAGTACAATTAGCATCTGTCTAATTTACATTGCAGAATGGTCTTGCAGTAAAATCAGGTTTGTGGGGGGAGGGCAAAACCATATAAGCTGCCGTAGACCCCTGAAGGAAGGACACAATAAAACGTAACACAGTAAATAAATAAGACCAATACTGCCAAGTGTTCTATTCTTCATGTTTTCACTCTCACCGGTTTGCTTGGTCATGAGGAACAACAGTTTCATTGCTCACACAGGTATCTTATCATATAAAATTGTGTGCTGATGACTCATTCTGCATATAAAATTTATGACTGTGAAATAGCCAACTTTATACTAATAAAATAAGACTGATTCCCCTTGACAATGGATTTAATTTTGTTCTCTCACTGGTTAGAATTTGCCAGGGACATTCTGAACAGCTTGTTTTTATTACGAACATGACTTTGATGTTCGAAAACACCTTTACAGCACAACTGTCATGAAATGATCTGTCACTTTTTACTTTCCAGCAAAGGCAGAAGTCTTTTTGAAAAGAATGCAGCCCCAATTCTTCACTTGTCTGGTTTGGATGTTACTGTGGTGAAGGTAAAAGCTAAGAACAGATCTTCACTTTCTCCTCCTGTTGAATATTTTCTCCTTAGAATTTGCCTGGGCTTGAAAGGAAGCTATTGTGGAAGGGCATAAATGCTCGGAAGGGAGAGTGCTATTTTTGTTACATTAAAAATGGTGCAATTTTTTTAAAAAAATCTTCTATTTGCTTTGTTGAATAAAGATGATGGAAAAGAAGTGATCTATCTTGATGAGCGATGCAGTATAGCTGTTTTGAATGTTCGTTACTAATGCATT
Source organism: Anolis carolinensis (assembly GCF_035594765.1). Lineage (NCBI taxonomy): Eukaryota > Metazoa > Chordata > Lepidosauria > Squamata > Anolidae > Anolis > Anolis carolinensis. The sequence continues at coordinate 182,466,317 of NC_085845.1, forward strand.
GTAACATGCAGGGAATTTGATAGTTTTACCTAAGAAAGTTGAACTGTGTTGTTCAAGAGCTCACACATTGCAATAAAATACTTGACATTAATGAAGAGCAATCCTAAGCATCATTAATGTCCCTTTAGATATCAGAGGAATAGATCAGTGATAGGAGCATTTAAAAGCAGGAAGGAAAGACCTGAATGGATGAAATGGTTTTGAAATTTTGTATTAACCAGTATCCTATATTTGTAGTATCTACAGGGAATAAAGGTTTTCATTATTGTGCTTTGTGCTTTATTGTATTTTGTGAAAGCGCCCCCCCCCCCTTCAGCCATTGTGCTCCAAAACCTATAACTAAATGTATTGGCAGTGGTAAAGATTTATACATTTCCTTCAGTAGCGTAGGCAAACTGTGTCCCTTTGAGGTGTAATCTTGTTTATTCAAAACTTGTGAATTCATCAAAGGAGAATTATTATACATGAAATACCCACAAATTGACCAGTAATTTGTTTCTCAGTGTTTGGAGTGGAGATAGTTGCATATCCCTCTAGTACGTCAGGAAATACCTATTTGTAGTTCAATAGGTGGCACTCTTAGCTTTCCATAGTAAGAGGGATAAATAGAAAGGTGTGGTTTTCAAAAGCCATCTATTATCTCTGCAGCCTCTTCATCCTGATGGAAAAGTGATTACATGTTTGAAGTTGAGTTGTGTTGCTAATTTAAAAGTTGTATGGGCTATATTTATCTTACCAGAGTGTTAGAACATATTGTAAACATATCTCTGCATGATATGCTGTAAATGTAAACAATCTTGAAGCATTTCCTGCGAGGTGAAAAGGATGCCAATTTTAAAAACAAAATTATACATACTGCTGTATAAGAGCTGTATGTCTATATTTGAAAGGATGTTATATTTAGGTTATATTAAGGAGGGAGAAAGCTTGATTTCTTTTGCTCTAGAGCAGTGGTTCTCAACCTGTGGGTCCCAGCCAGTTTACCGGCTGGGCATGTTCGCAGGTTGAGAACCACTGCTCTAGAGTTTAGAACTCTAGGACATGAAGCAGTCAATTCAAACTGCAGGAAAAGAGTTTCCATCTAAACATTAGGAATATGTCCTGATGGTTAGAGCTGTTTGGCAGTGGAATATGCTGCCCTAGAGCGTTATGGAATCTCCTTCTCTGGAGGTTTTTAAGCAGAGGCTAGCAATCTGTCAAGTGCTTTGAATGTATATTCCTCCACAGCGAAATAGGGTTGGACTGGGTGGCCCTTATGGTCTCTTCGAATTTTGTGTTTCTGTGCCAGCCTTCTCCAGCCTGGTGGCCTCCAATGGGTTGGATTAGAGCTCTGAGTATTCTGGGAGTTGTAGTCCAGCAAGTACAGAGACCACCAGTTTGAGGAATACTGGCATATAGGATTCGTCTCCCTCCCTTATGGATAGCTGAATAGAGATGGAGAGGCCTGAAAAAAACCTGGAAAAATTGGGGGGTGGGGAAAACAGGTTTTTTTCCCATGTATCGTTGAAGACTTTCACAGCTGGAATCACTGGAGTGTTGTGTGGTTTCCGAACTGTATGGCCATGTTCCAGGAGCATTTTCTCCTGAAGTTTTGCCTGCAACTGTGGCTGGCATCTTTAGAAAAAAAAGTGTGTGGGAACAAAAAGTTTCAGAAATCTTTCATTAAGGTCTTCAAGTTATATAGTTTGAATACAGTGTCATAAAGATATTATTTATCATTGGAAAAGAACATATTCTACACACATCTCAATTTTTCCGGGTAAGATGGCTTTGGAAAAAACGGGGGGGGGGGGGGGGGAACTGTTCCTCCTGTTCCCATCCCCATCCCCCCATTTTACCCTTTTTTTTCCAGGCCGTCCCATCTCTAGGTAAACACATTGTTTTTCTGTGCCTTTTTTGTATCTCAGACAGATTATGAAGGGCAAGCAAAAAAGTTGCTTGAACTGATGGAAAACACAGACATGATCATTATTGCAGGAGGAGATGGAACTGTACAAGAGGTACTGTGAAAATGTGTATTTATTCCTTCATCCTAGCACTTAATCCACATTACAAGTAGAGAAATAAAGTAATATGGAGAAGCTTTCCAGGAATCATCTGTGAGCATTTATCTTCAAAGTGGAGACATTTCTGTAAGTAATCTCAAACCTCAAGGGTGCTGCTATACAAGCACACAAAACATAGATGCTATACGTCATTAGTATAATGTCTCAGGCATATCAAGCAATGTTTGGGATTGTTGCCACTCTTATGATGGTTGATGGAGAGTTGTTCTTCAACATTGTACCTAAACCCTCCAGCTTCTCTTCCCACACTGCAATCTGTTTTTACATCATAATTTCCTTTGCTCTATATTACCAGCAGAATGCATTTCTGTGTCCAAAGATGTTTTGGCAGAAGTTTTTAAGGACACTTCCTCCATTCTGGTTTCTGACTATTTGTTTTCAAAGGTTACTCCTGTCGTGCATTTTGTTAATGTTAATGATAGTCGTTTTGCTATTGGGAAGAGGTTGTTATGCAATAAATAACAGAGTCTTCACTTGGTTGTGGCTGTATAGCGCATTTCCCTAAGGCTCCAGGGTAGATACACACTAGGGCTACAATCCGATGTGCTAAATTATAATTCATAATTTAGAATGGCATGACATGATTGTATGTTTTTTCAAAGCAGCCTGTTTTAGACAAACTGTCAGTCCAGATGCCACAGTAAGCTTTTGTTAAGTCCACATAGTGAAAGCTTCTGAACCCCTTGTGCTTGTGGAAGAGAAGGCAGGAAGAGGTGAGCAATTCACTGTAGCAAAGTATATTATTCAAAGGCAGGTAATGGTTTATTGTGCTCATTAATTCCTTGCCCAAAGAAGGAGAGCTTCTTGCTGGTAATATAAAGAGGAAATGCCTGTGTAAGGACTCTTAACTTTTTCCTGGGCACAATTCTAAGTGATTGCACCACAAAAAATTATTATCCTATGCACAAATAACTTTCCTCACTCCTTTGTAACTCCAAGACTTTCTCCTAGGATTCATATTTTATGCATCCTAGGAGCCTCGTAGTATGTTTTATGAGAGAAAACAAAACTTGTAAAATTGTATGCCATTTCAAAAGAAGCTTTATCATTGCTTGATTGGAATTTTTATACTATTCCTAGACTTAGTCTTGCATGCTGAGACCAGTAGAATAGATGATAGTTTTGTTGTGGATAAACCTAGGGGCTTATTTGTTTTGATAACTTAGTAAAAAGCTTCATTTCTGGATAAAAGTAAGTTTAATTTTTCACACTTCCAGCTGGCTGGGTGACTTCTTGTCTGTCAAAGATACTAAAATGTATAATGGGAAAGGGGTATTTGCTAAAAATTTCTGAGTGTCCCCCAGAAAATTTCCCCAACAACTGAGTCTTATTCCTGGGTAGCTTGATTAAACTATTTGAAACTCAGATTTCCATCAAAGGAGGTCAGAGCAAAAATGATGTGTCTTTGCTTTGAGAGTGGAGGCAAACAAATGTTAGCATGCCTTTTGTATTCTTTGCCAATGTAAGCTTACATGTTTTCTGCTTGTTTCAGGTCATAACTGGGCTTCTCCGAAGGGCAGATGAGGTGAGATGTCATTTTCTATTGTTGTCTTCAGCACCAAATACTAGGCATCCTGTAATATTTACTGTCAACTGTTATTATACATCACCTAAATTTTTAATCCCAACTAGATTCTTCCCTGCCTATCTTCAAACCTATTCAAAAATTTCATTTATGTTCCTTTTTCATTGGTAATGGCTACAAATTGATGAGATAGTGTTGTCCCGTGATAATGAATCACTTGAATGTTTTCTCTCTTTTCTGATTTAATGTGTATGACAAAATGACACATTGTAATGTAGTTCATTGTTGTGTGCTTTCAAGTAATTTCCTAAGGCAAATCTATCATGGGGCTTTGTTGCAAAGATATCATCAGAGGGAGTTTGCCTGTGCCTTCCTTTGAGGCTGAGAGAGAGTGACTTGCCCAAGCTTTCAGTAGTTTCCATGACCTAGCGGGGATTCACACCCTTGTCTCCAGAGTCATGGTCAAGCCCATTCACCATTATACCATGCTGGCTCTCCAGTGTAACAAAAAAAACCCTGTATGTGATGCAGGTTGCATATATCTATACACCTGCAGGTGCAAAGCCACACCCCAGAGGCTTGATATACAACATAACATCAACTTCAAGTATAACTAATCTCCCTGGTTATTCTTCAGTCGATGATGTAGGTATAATCAGTATGTTTGCATTATAGTGTCTTACCTGTTCAAGGTAAGAAGTGATAATAAAAGAGAATCGCATGGGGAAAGGCCATAAAGTGGAGGGACTAATAAGAGAAAGAGGTATTGGCAAAAGCAATGCAGAAAAAATGGATTGGATTTGCTGAGTCACAGTGCTGCAAACCGCAGTATTCTGCAGAGAGTCAGGGACTTGGGGTTGTACAGTCATTAACACTGACTCACTGACACAGTTCAGGGAGCACAGTGTGTGTGTGCGTGCACATGCATTCTAGTAATGCAGCCTGAACTGTGCCCTCATCAAGAGAACAAAGCAAATCATGACTTCCAGCCAACAACTTACAGCAAGCAATCTATCCAGAGAACAGAGCTGCAGCTATACTGTTAAATCCCATCTTAGAAATGGAATCAACTAAGCAAATCACTTTTGTTTTCCCAGTTTGCAGAGGCAAAGATAAATGTGTAAACCTGGATAGCTAAACTTGCATTTAATTGAAAAAATAATTACGTTCACCCTTTGGTTACCTTGATTCTTTTGAATTCTCCCCTCATTGGCAAAAAGTGCCTGCATTATTTCCAAGTGTGAAATTTTTACTTGGAGATAAGGTCTGAATGCAGCCATGCTTTGGATGCCATCTCCATTCATTTAGTAGATAGCAGGTTACTGACAGGATCCGTACCTTGAATGGGTGCCATCCTCCCTTTGTGTAACAATGGGCCTAATGACTACAGAATGCTGCTGTGTAGCCAGTTGTCACTTAGAGGGTTCTCCAAAGAACCTGATTTTCTGCATCATTATTTATTGCTGCCTCTCGTTCAGGAAATGCTGCCTGTTTCATGCCAAAATTGTGGAGCAGGAAGGAGAGTGATATTGGGCACAGCTGTGCTCCATTAAGAAAGAGGGAGGAAGGGAAAAAAACACCCCTGAATTCAACTGTCTCTGATGTGGTTTTCATTTGCCCTTGTTTCCAGGCAGCTTTCAGTAAGATTCCTATTGGATTTATTCCCCTCGGAAAGGCCAGCACCTTAAGTCACACTCTTTATCCTGAGTGTGTAAACCAAGTCCAGTAAGTGTTCACTTCCACATTTTCACATATTAAGAAGAATAGGATGATGGGGGTGCTTGCTTCTAATCCTGGGAGAAAAATCAGATAATAAGGGTGAAGGTCTGTGAATGATCTTCAAGCAATCACGTTCTTTTCATCTAATCTATCTGATAGGGTTGTTATAAGGATGGAGTGAGGGACCACCTTGAGCATTTTACATGAAATGAAATACTAATTAATAAATACATAAATAAGTTGCCTTATACCAACCTTCCCTAATTTAGCATCCTCCAGAGGTGTTTGGCTACAACTTCATCACTCTCATGACTCTATTCATTGAGGAGGAGAATAGGAATTGTGTTACAATACAATGGAAAGATGTCATTTTAGGAGTGACGAGTAACTAATACTAATTCAGTCTCATTCTGTTAACGCTGACTGGCAGTTCTCTAAAACCCTTGAATGTTTTTTCCTTAAGCTCTACTGTGGAGTTTTGACTGGAGATACCCGAGCTTGAACATTAGGATTCTGCATGCAAACAGTGTGTTCTTCCCGTGACTTATGTGGTACTTTCATTTTTTTTTCCTCAGATGTATCACGGATGCTACCTTGTCTATATTGAGAGGAGAGACTATTCCTCTTGATGTGTTGCAGATCAAGGTACTTGCATGTTAGTAACCATTCTTTTTCTCTGGAAATTCTATTGGCTACCTATCTCTATTGTTCAACTGCATCAGTTCAATTCATGAGAAGTGTATTAATCTTTAAGACTGTTTTTATAGGACTCTCCTCCCTAGAAATATTTAATTGTTCTTTCTGAAAGCCTTTAACAGAGACAATTATGTTTTTGCACCATTTAACATTTTTAAAACAGCAATTTCTCAACATCAGAAGAAAACTTTTGGCTATTTCCAATTTTGTTTCTCCCATTTTTGGTCTTTCTATGGATCTATGGAGTCTAAGGAGTAGAAAGCCCCAAACCTGTTAAAGTTGCTTGTCCATACTATAGAGATTTACATCTACAAAATCGTCTTTCAACAAAGAGGATGTGTATTGCAGAGTAGATGAATAACAGATAAAATTGTGGTTGAAACTGCAGCTATTACAAGTGAAATAATATATACCGTCATTGAAAGCAGGTTATTATAAAATGGAGGTTACATCCACGCAACAGATCATTAGGCGATTATGTGCCTTTGCTATATGCTTTTCCCCTTGTTCATATATTGCTTTGCTGTCTTAAAGTGTCACAACACAGACACCTCTTAAAAGGCCACACACACAGAGTAAAGATAGCAAACGTTTAATAAATGATATTCTGAACCTAGGAACACTTAACTTCAGTGTTCCTAGTAAAAGTAAATGTCTTTGCTTAAAAAAGGCAAAAAAATGCGGAGTCTTTCCTTCCAACTCCACTTTTAACTTACGCATCGTTATCCGACGATGATGAGGCCTCCGCCCTGTCATCATTATCCACAGCTGATCTTGAACCTCGCCCATCATCCCTCCAGTCCCTCCATCTTTGTTCAAGACTTAGATCTCCCCATGTCCCTGGTGTATCAGTAGCTTGCCAATCCCCTGATGCACCCCCAGAAACTGGCTCTGCACACACATTTACTTGAGTCCAATCTGTAGCACTTTCCATTTCACTCCCAGACCCATCATCCCCAGTAAAACCCTCAAATGTTTCATCTTCAGTGGGAGCAGTGAGAAGATCCTGGATTGGATCTCTTGCTCCTGAGTTGACCTTTTAGTTCCTCTACTCTCTGTTAACCCATCTTCCTCCAGCATGGACTCCTCATCGCTAGAGAACCCTTCAAAGGTTTCTTCCTCAGAAGGAGCCATAAGTATTTCCCGGACCCGCTTTGCTTGCTGTTCCTCATCAAACACCTGCTCACCATTAGCCCTTTTCCTCCTGCTAGCAGTTCTACTAGTAGTAGAATTATTGCCCCCTGGCCCAACTACAACAAAAAGTACAACTGCTTCTCTCCTTCCCTCACTCAGCCCATTGCCCAAAAATGTAGCAAATCATTTCACTCCAAGATATTCTATGTAAACTGCATATACAGTTAAAACAGTTAGGAAAAGGAAGAAAATGCTCTGCTCCTTTAAAATTACTTTTTATTTCAGCAGCAATGTAGCAGTCAAGGATGCTGAATGTCACTCTCTGCTTTGGTCTTTGGGTATTCAAATAACAATATAACACCTGGCCAAACAAACCTAAGGAAGAGAGACATAGAGCATTGGCGCACAGAAACCCACCTTATAGTGGATCGAGCCATTGGTCCTTCTAGCCTCATATTGTGGACTGACTACAATTAGCTGTCCAGGTTTTCAGACAGGAGTTTTTCCTTGCCCTACCTTGTCCTAGGAACATTTAACACATTTGTGGAAGCAACTCCACTGGCTACCATTACATTTCTGGACAGAAATAAAAGTGCTGATTATGACCTATACTGTAAATCCTTATATAGCTTGGATATACTTTCAGTTGTATTTTGTTTTATCCTACACTGGAAGCTGGGTTGTGTAACATATTCTGAAAAGTTCCGGATATAAATAAAATATAAAATAAAATATAAAATAAATACCTGGATATGTCAGGGTTTGAGCTTGGGACTCTCTGCATAAACTACTTACTGTACCACTAAGCTGCAGCCCATAGTGGTGACAGTGATGGGATTTGAGGTCCCTCAATTCGTGGAAGGCCATCCACTCTATTCCTGCATGAATATAAATAATTATTTGTAATTTTTGCCTAATGGAGTTGCACAAACATTGTTGTTCAGCCTGTTGCTAAATATTGGATGTCTTTCTGCCAAAAGGCAAAGGCTTCTTTATTTAGACAGGCCTCACTCTTTTACTTTCTTGCAACAACTGGAGCTTTTAATGGAGTGTGTTTTTAAAGTGTTTTAAATTGTATTTTTAAAATAGAATTGGATATGAATTTTGAAACCTTTTTATTAAAAGTTTTTAAATTTTACTTTAAAAATGGTGACTGTGTTGAGAGAAAGGTAGGATACGATGTAAAGTATCTATAATCTATTGTAGCTGAAATGACGACAGATTAATATAATATAAATACCTGGCTGCTTTTGTATAACTGCATTTTGTTTTACAGGGGAACAAAGACCAGCCTGTGTTTGCAGTAACTGGTTTACGATGGGGGTCTTACAGAGATGCAGGAGCAAAAGTCAGCAAGTAAAAAATAGCAGTATTTTTATGGTCTCTTGTCCTTCTGTCTTTTACTTCTCACTGTGTTCTTTTCTCCACTATGTTGAACAATGTCTTGGGTTAAGTAACTTTGATCGTGTGAGAACACATTGCTTTCCAACACCTGGAAGGATTTGGCTGAAAGAATAGAGGGAAGTGTGATGCACACTATTCCCACAGTGGCACTGGTTCCAAAGCTGTTATTAACACAGCCAGTCCTCTGCACCTATCCCTTGTCATATTACAAGATTTAATTTAGATTAGGAATAAGATTTTTGTGGCCCATGAGCTACCAGCAACTCTCTCTCTGGTCCTTGAGATGTAGGGAGGTATGGAATTTTTGTGACGTAACTCTACAAATCCTTAAGCGGTTGAGAGGGGAAAGGAAAGGGCCTGAAGCTGTTAGGAATTCTGGGAATTGAAATCCAAAACACCTGGAGGGACGAAGTTTGCCCATGCTGGGTTAGATTCTAACAGGTTTTGTAACAATTGCAGTGAGGCAGTTACTGTTTGTTTTCTACGCCCCATTACATTTTATGTTTTACTTGCATTCTTTTCCAGGTACTGGTATCTTGGACCTCTGAAAATCCAAGCAGCTCATTTCTTTAATACATTAAAGGTAAAGAAAAACTGCATCAGAAGTTACAAAATGTAGTTGTGTTAGGGTAATTTGTGTCCTCTTGAAATATGGCCCTGTTGTGGAACACCTTTTCCAAGCAGAAAATCCCAATTCAGTCCTCAGCCAACATCTTCAGAGAGAAGGATCTCCTGAGGAGTATGTTTTGCAGAGATCTGTGTTTAAAGTAGCCATAGCCAAACTCAAGCTAAAACAGCATTGAATGGCTGTCTATGCAGCATATCTAAGGCAGTTCAGCAGGGACAGGAAGACTTTAGACTCTGAAACTCCTGGCATTCTCTGGAAAGCCTTTCCTCCATTTTGATGGTTTTCTAGTTTTTGTATATATTTTTCCTTATTGTACAAAAACAATCCTAAATTACAGCAGGCTAAAATAAACTGGTATTATGTTAAAATGGGATATACTCACTCCTGGAAGTGTCAGCTGTGACCATAACACATGTCATTTTGTATCCTATTTTGAATAATGTGGCCTGCTTCTGGAACTGTTTAGAAAGTGCACTTGGTCCCAAATTTTGTAACCAGACAGCTGATCTAGATTACTTCTAGGGAACATATAATTTGCATGTTGAAACCATTTAATGCTGGTTCATTTTTATGCACAATTCAAATCTATAATCCTTTGAAGCCCTATATAGCTAAGGCCCAGTCTGCCTGAAAATCCATATCTCCTAATAGGAACTTGCTCAGGTTTTAAGGTCCCAAAAGGAAAGCTTTCTATTTACAGCAGTGGTTCTCAACCTGTGGGTCCCCAGATGTTTTGGCCTTCAACTCCCAGATAACAGCTGGTTTCTGGGAGTAGTAGGTCAAAACACCTAGGGACCCACAGGTTGTGAACCACTGTCTTACAGGTTCTTAGCAACTGCCCCAGACAATGGAATTCACTCCTCAGGGGAAATATTTTGGGTTCCCTTCATTTCATTTTGCACCGGCAGGCAAAGACTTTATTTATCCAAACCTCTGACTGTTAATTGGCATAAAGTCTTTTAATTGAGCTGTGCTGCTATTATTGTGTTCTAACTGCTTTTTAAATGGCTGAAATTAAACCTTTTATTAGGGTTTTTTTTTTTAAAAAAATCCCTTTTAACATTTGTATTATTCATTGGTTTCACTGTATTTAGTTTTATATCATAGACCACCTTAAGTCTTCTTTGGAAGAAAGGTGGACTATAAATTAAAAACAAATTAAAATATTATTCTATACTTTTTGCCTATGGCTTCACACACCACTGTAGTGTGGCTCTTGATAACCCCTCTGAAGATGAATTTCACCCTCAGGCTGAAATATGCTTCTTGCTGTTACATCTTTTTTAACATATTCAGAGCCGGGCTTCACTGTAGGGAAGATGTGAGACTACCACTGTGCTATATATATTTACTTCTGGCAGAGACCCAGAACTTATGTTAAGTAGGATCCTAGAATGTAGCTGAAATAATATTGCAGTGCTAGAAATTGCTAGCTGGAGAATATTAACAGAGCAGCCGTGATGCAGCTGAGACCCATTAGAGGCTACTCGGCTGGCTTCCTCTAGCGCAGGCCTCTCTCATGGTTTTTATGGTTTTTGTTATGCTAATGATTCACCCTGAGATTTATTCAATTGACGTAAATGGTGCCTATAAATAGAGCCTACAGGACTGTTGATAATCTGCCTCTTGCAGTCAGCCTACCTTCTGTCACAAAATGAGCAGAAAGGTTAATTGCTGTAGTCTGAAAGTTTTCAAGTACTAAAGGATTTGACATACATTAAATGAGCTGCATTTTCTCCCTCTGCACCCACTGTTCTCCTGATTCCTTAGCAGATAGTAAGCTCAGAACACACTGCTGCTTCATGTAACAAATATATTGCAAGATTTGGTTTCTTGAGGCAGAACTGGTATGGCCTATGGGTATCCTGGGAGTGAGAGCAAATGGTCTCTGAACCCTTTGTAGCTGTTAATCCCAATTTAGACCAACTAATTTGGAATCACCTATCTGAGTGCAATTGCTGTGTTATGGAACGTAGCTTCCCTTCTACTGTATTCTAACAAATATAGAGTGCTAATATGTTGTGAAACAGAATAGTAATTTGCTTATTATGTCTCTGTTTATTATAGTTGCTGTTTGTTATTCAGAACTGTATACTGTATGATACTGCTGCTAAGCAATTTCTCTGCAGTGTTCTGTGCCATTGAGTTCCATGGGACAGTTATATGTGGCTGACTGAGAAATGATTAGTTTTTATTACTTGACCTTCCTCTGGAGATTTCTCTTCCTACTTATGGCACTGCTGCAGAGATGGCCTTGGGGAGTCAGATGACCTTCTCAGTAACTTTTGCTGAGCAAGATCTGCATTTGTTTGTGGGGGTGGATGCCTCTGTGTTTATAGAGTCTGTTTATGCTTCTTGCGTGAGAATGATGGTTGACAGCAGCAGGCTGTATGAGACCCCAGCCCATTCTTGTGCTCCCTGATTGTTCCCCAAATTCCCATACACTCATCAGATTTGGGGAAAGGTAGACCCCCCCCCCCCCCCCGAAGTTTAAATAAGGGCAATCGTTGACAGGATCAGTGAAATAGTTAAGTAAATTTCTTCCGTACATGAAAAGGCCTCTAAATTCCTAGAAATTTTTGCCATGAGGATCCCATTTATTGCCATGAGGATCCCATTTATTGGCTGCAGAGGGGGCCATCACCCTTTGTGGGGAATATGCAAGAAAATTAACTTTCCATGCAATAGGAAGGTCCTTTCTCCCACTTTTCCTCCTTTCCACTGGATACTTTTGAGTCATCTGGAAAAGATACTTGTTTGCTTCATCACAGTAGGGAAAGTAGACTAGCTGTGGGGAGAAGCATGTGGCAGCAGAATGGTTAAGTTGCTCATCCATTGTCTGTGGCCTTTTCTGCAAAGACCCCTTTGTGTTTTTTGAAGTTGTGTAATGGCCACCAGGGTTCTCTATATTTGCTGTCACAAAACCTTGCCTAACTGGACATTTTGCTCTCTTTCTGCTCCAATTTCAAGGAGTGGCCTCAGAAACATCTTGCCTCCCTTTCTTATTTGGGTCCAACTCCAAGACCCCCTGAGGAGCCTGAGAAGAAGACTTCTAGACCTCCTCTGTATGCCAGGATTTACAAGAGACTGTTACATTATTGGGCACCTGCCCCCACAGGTAAGCTGATGTGCAACAAAGTTACATTTTCAAAAATGTTATCTGTTAGAAGAGCACTTCCTTCCCATTAAGTCCAGATAGCATGACCTTTAGAAATACATCAGTGGATTCGGTAGAATGCATATACTTTACTCTTCTTGTACTTTGAGGAGTTACCTTCCCCATCTCAGCTGCTATAGTTACTTTTCAGTTATAAGTATATAATATGGGTTGATGGAAGTTCTACAAAGTAACTTGGAAGAAAAAGCAATCTCAGTCTTTGCTAGTCTTACACAATGCTACCTTGTGTCCTATTCTTCTTAATGATATCTTGGCTTTCTGTTCTCAGAAACTCCCAAAGAGGTGACCCCAGAGCCCTGGCAAGAAATGCAGCTGTCAGCCATTGAATTATCTGTCACTACTCAGAACAGGCACCTTGACTTGAAAGTAAGAATATTGATGCTAAAAAGTCCTAAACCTTCCTTCCTATTTCATGATGTTATTGCTTTAATTATGCCTGCTTTAAGTAAGTTAGGTCTTATGCATTGAGTTGAAATTAAAAACAATAAACTATTGCTGACAAAAGGAATGTATATATGTGTTGTCTTTTAAAATTCACATATTGGGGACCTGCTTATAGTATATCTTTTAATTGTGGCATGTTATATTGCACATGCCCCTATACAGTATGCACACCCAAGACTCTGTGTGTTTATTGCATTTCCATAAGCTTTGAAAGATGTGTATTTCAAGACAGAATCCTGTGGAAGTAGAATGGAGAGAAAAATTCCTAGTAGTTTGGGGTTTTGAAGATGTGTGGAGAATGTCTGATGAATCTGTAAAATCAAAAAGGAAGTCTGAGTAAGATTTCCAATGGGCAGGGAGTTGGTTTTCAGTGTCCCACACACTCCTTTTCCTTCTCTAGGAAAAGAACTGGATAGCCCTTCCCAACAGATGTTTAAAACCGGATAGCCCTTCCCTTTGTTTAAAAACCCTTAGAGAAATACATTCAGCTGCACTCCTAGGCAGCATATTCCACTGTTGAACAACTCTTGGTGTTAAGAAATTCTTCATAATGTTTAAAATAGAAATTAAATTAAATATGTTCATGTTTTAACTAGAGGCATGTGACCTTATTTATCTGTTAAAGGAATATTTATAGTGTGCTGTGCATGTTAGTATTTTTCTGTCTTTTCCCTAAACATATTTTTAGCATACAGAGGATTTCATGAATATTTGCATTGAACCAGATACAGTCAGTAAAGGAGACTACATAAAAAGAGGGTGAGTCCTTGACAACTTGTAAAATGTCATTTGCTTACTTGTTTATTTTTTGTTGATAGGTAGCTTTTAATAAAGTAAAGGACTAAACTAGACTCTAAGACTGGATCTACACTGCCCTATATCCCAGGATCTGATCCCAGATTATCTGCCTTAAACTGAATTATAGGAATCTACACTACCAGATAGTCTGGGATAAGAAGATAATCTGGCATCAAATTCTGGGTTATAGGACAGTGTGGAAGGGGCCTAAATTTCTGTCATTCTAAAATCCAGATTGGAATTGTTTGCCACTCTGCTTTCATTAGTTCACCTTAAAGGAACTTCTGTGCATTGTGAACTCCCCTTTTGAGTATTTACAACCATGGGATTTCACCCAATATTTCACTTACTAAACTTACTAAAATCAGTTTTCTTTAAGTTCAAAGTGCCTATGTTTGGTTTCCCCATTCCTCTGTATAACAAATCCCAAGAGGACACGATCACCCTTTTCTCTGTATAACAGATTCCATTATTCCCACCCCATATTCCATTATTTCCAGTTCATTTCAGTTGATTAGGATCAAATCCAAAGTATTTCAATCCCTTGTTGCCTCCTCCACTTTCAATGCAGTGAAATTGTCTGGAAGGCTGGCAAGAAATACGGCCGCTTAGCTTCTGACAGTTGCCATCCCCTATTTTATAGCTTACGTGTCTGCCCAACCACACAAGCAACCACCTGGGGTTTTTTTATTGCAAACTGCTTGGGAGCCATTATAGCTGAAAGGACATCGGCAAATATAATTAGCAAGTAAATAAATGAATACAACTGACAGAAAAAGAGAAGTAGAGTACCATGGGGTATCAGATGTTCACTGCAGTCTCCAAAACTACAGTAAATCTAATATAACTCAAAGACTTTTGCTGATGGGTCCAGATGTTCTGCATCTGCTGCTGGGATAGATGTAATGAGTGCACTGGATTCTTCATGCCTCATGTGAGCCTACAGTGCTGAGATTATTGAATAGCAAAACCTCTAGCTGCAATATTAACCTTGTATTTTTAAAATTTTTAAATAATCCAGTCATTTCCAGCTCAGGCCTCCTACAGATAAAAGGAAGAGCAAATAAGCAGAAAGAAATGCTATACCAAACTCTGGTGAGAAGATTAAATATAGAAATGGACAGGGATTGCAAGGCCACTGTGTGTGCAAGTGGATGCTAAGGAATGCCAACAAAAGTCAGCTTCCCTTCAAATTTGCAGAAAACATATGCATTATGAATTCAAGTTTGCCTTCCCTTTCCCAAAATCCCAGTGGCTCTAATAACCTGTTTTTTGTTATATCCATAGTAAGATTTGGACTCTGTGAAGCCTTATGTCACTGACATCTCTGAGCACAACACTCAAGGTAGCTTGTAACAAAGGATAAAACAAAGTACAGTCAAACCCAAATAAAGAAGTTTAGACATCTTACATAAGCAGTCCTCTTAAGCATTAATTTGAAACTGTTTAAAACACATTTTAAAACATAGGGAATATTATTTTTTAAAAACAGCCCATTGAAAGGCCCTTCTGCGACAACTAGTTTTAACAATCAAGGTCCTTTCCGAATAGAAAGTCATTTGCCTTGAATGGGAAAAAGGAAGAGGGGTTGTCCTGTTCAGTGTCTGGATAAGAAGCCACCTGAGATTCTCATAAAAGCATCCTTCAGTTCATGGGATAGACGTAGGAAATTTGTTGTTGTTGCCCTCAAGTTAACTTTGCCTTATTTTTGCTGAATTTATGGAATGCCTCCTAATCACCCTCGAATCAAGAGTCCCATCTTTCAAACTCGGGACCATGGCCTCCCAGGTTGGGTCAATCCACCTGTAATGCAGCTCTTTCCTTATTGCTTACCAAGCATTATTTTTTTTCTACAGTCATGGCTTCTCATGGTATGTCTAAAGTACAGCCAGTTAATCAAGTCAAAACCCATCAAAACAAAATGTTCTTTTGTCTTTTCTAATCCTTTGCCATGTAAAGCAAATGCAAAAAGGCAGCAAAGATATAAACCTTTATCTTTGGTTCTATTACTGTTGCTGTTCTTCATGCAGAAGAGGGCATTTCAGTATCCAAATAGAAAACTGATTTTCATCGATTTTCAATTGCTCATAGGATTTTTTTTCTCCATTAACCTACATTTTAGAGCTCTCATTTAGATTTATTTTATGTGTTATTGAAAATATTCTGTTACTGTCCTTTATTCTATTGGATTTCAGAATAGTGAGCAAAACGTAAGATGCAATGAAGACCTGAAATGATAATATGCTATAGACTTAGGTCCACTTGATTTATGTTGCTTTGAACATTTTGTCTTACCTTAATAAAAGATGCATGAGAACATTTTACATTTCTTTCAGCATCTTCCCTCACATCAATGTCCTCATTGCCCATGTGGTGATCTGGTAAAGCAATTATATAGCTGAGTTCAAATAGTGACTTTAGATGTGACACCATCAACCTCAAACTTTCTCCACGTTTCCTGTTCATCTTGCACTACTGTTGATTTGAAACTTGGCTGATCAGAGTTGTTCAGAAATGTTTTGTTACAGCTGCACTGGACGCAGTCCTTGGAATACCTATAAGCTATCCATATGCAGCTGGTTTAGCTGGGCCACAGAGGAATTGCATAGAAAACTTTAGCCACACATGTTTTCTCCACCAGGTATTGCCTGGAGCAGGAAGTTGTTCTAACCACTCATGACAAGTTTTCCTCTTTAAGAACTGCAAAGAAACATCACTAAACAACCCCTTTGCTCTTGCATATTTAAACAAAGCCTTCAATTCTTTCTGTATCCCTCTGCTTTGAACAGAAGTCAAAAGATGGAGGAGCCCCACATGTGTCCAGAAGGAAGCCAGTTTCTTCAGGCTAGTCGATGCATCTTGCAACTTCCAGAGGTGAGAAATAAAATGGGAAAGCCTAGCTGTTTTCCTTTTCTTCTTAAAAGGAGATATATGCATGCTGCGTAGGATCCTATTCCTTCTGTCTTGAAAAGAATGGTTACCTTATTTGAAAGGAGAGAACTGATGAGGAGATATGTACAGTCAAATGAATGAGGAGATAAATCTCCCAAGTGTTCATAGATGGTCGTTTGCTTTGTTTTCAAAATCCAGTGCATTTCAGCCACTGACGGAGTTGGCCTACTTCAGGGATTACCCTTTATACACAAATTTCTGGAGTTGTATAATACACTTAGAAGAAAAAGACCATTAGAAAAGAGACATTGAACAAAGTGAAAGTGTCTTCCCTTGCTTTTAGGTGTCATGAGACATATTTGACAAACACCTGTTCTGAAAATGATTTTGGAGGGTGCTGGGAGGCAGCAAGGCATACAATATGGCAGGGGCGGTAGCATGTATTCATACCTGACCTGCATCATGTTGTCATTGCTAACCATAAAGAAACTTGCTTTTTAAGTTAGCAAGGATTTTGTATGTGTTGACTTCTCTTTCTAAATTAATGAACACTGATTTAACTCTAGGAAACAGCTTTGTGTAGTGCCCATATAGAACTCAACAGGGACCATGAAGAAGAATACTTCTAGAACATGGCCATACAGCCCGGAAAACATACAACACCATGAAGAAGGCTTGAAAGAGCTAGAAATGTTTTTGTTTTTTTAAAAAATACTGGCGAATTTTTACATTTGTGGTTCTTTTTCTAGATTTAATGTGAATTTTATTCTTTGAAATTTGTAGATGTTAGAAGTGTGGAAAGGCGCAATGTACAAACCACTTCTGTCGTGACTCAGCCGCCTCTTAAAAAGCCACACACATAAGGAAAGTTCTTAAGAGTTTATTAAATGATATTTTAAACTCAGAAACACTTATCTGCAGTGTTTCTCTTCAAAAGTAAACATCTTAGTTCAAAATGAGTCAAAAGCAGGAACAAAAGGATAAACCAGATTATCTGGCTTGATAATCCGCATCAAATGTAACAGAAACGTCACCAGAACTGACGCCACTCAATGCTGTGGCGCAAAGGGCTGGAGAAGAGCAAAACACTCCCAAAAGGCAGCAAGCAGAATCGTAGTCGAAGCCAGGCCGAGTTTCAAAAACCAGAGGGAGCAAACCGGAGATGCCAAGCCAGGAGCAAGTCGGACCGGGTTCAGAAGCCAGGAAAGCCGAAGTAGGAGCACCAAAGCAGGGACGCCAAAGCAGGAATGCCAACGCAAACTCTGAACTGGAAATGCTGGAGCAGAAACGCCAAGGCAAATGCCAAACTGGAAGTGCTGGAGCAGGAATGCCAAGGCAAATGCCAAACTGGAAACGCTAAACTGGAACGTCGTTGTCAAGAGCCGAACAGGAGTCAGAAGCCAGGAACACCGAAGCAGGATTCAAACCAGATTATCAGGTAGTTGTACAGCCAGGACCCAAGGAGAACAAGCAGCGACAAAGCAATGTCCCCATAATGACACCTTGCCCTTCTGCAAGGCAATAGTTCTCCAAACTCTACTTTTAACTTACTCGTCGGAGTCAGATGCTGATGAGACCTCCGCCCTTTCCACATCAATCACAGCTGATCTTGATCTTGTTAGTGGACCTTGCCTCCCATCCCTCCAGCCTCTCCATCAAGATTTAGATCTCCCCATGTCCCAGAAGTATGAGAGGCTTGCCAATCCCCTGATGCAGCCCCATGGGCTGGCTCATCATCCACATTAACTTGAGTCCAGTCAGCATTCTCCATCTCACTCCCAGACCCATCATTCCCAGAGAGTCCCTCAAAAGTCTCCTCATTCGTGAGAGCAGTGAGTATATCTCAGATCTTTTTCCTTTCTCTTTCCTCATCCGACTCCTGCTCTCGAGTAGACCTTTTAGTTCCTCTACTCTCTGCGAAATCATCATCTAGCATGGAATTCTCATCACTAGAAAACCCATAAAACGTCTCATCCTCTGAAGGAGCCATAAGTATTTCCCGGACCCGCTTTACTTGTTGTTCTTCATCAAGCACCTGCTCTCAGTTAGCCCTTTTTCTCCTTCTAGCTGTTTCACCTATAGAACCATTACTGCCCCTTGGCCCAACTACAACAACTTTGTCTTTATATGTCATCTGCATAGACTGTTTAAAGAAACTTCTGACTTCATGGTATCCCCAGTATCTCCTACTGCAATACTGTTAGGCAACATTCCTTCATTGGACAGAGAATAAATGTATAGTCTCAGGGATTGCTGAAGCCAGGGGTAGTTAACAGCCCGCCTTATGTATTACAGCTTCCCCATTTCGTATTGTTTAGCCAGGTTGGCTAGGGCTTCCAAGTTTTGATGCTCCAATTTGGAAGATAAAGGTGTACCTGCATCAAGAGCTATATCTCCCTTAAGCCAGGAATAGGAATTCAGTTCATTGGTTCAGGTTCTGCACAAATAACACAAAGCTAAAAAATGAAATTATATCAGTATTAATCTTTAGAGCATATCAACTATATGGTGCCTTATAGCGTGTGGGAGCCTTTTCAGTGGAGTGGCCAATGAACCAGAGCCTGCGGTGGTGGAACGGGTTAAATCGCTGAACTTGCTGACCGGAAGGTTGGCGGTTTGAATCCACGAGACGGAGTGAGCTCCTGCTGTTAGCCACAGCTTCAGCCAAACTAGCAGTTCAAAACATGCAAGGTGAGATCAATAGGTACCTTGGTGCGAAGGTAATGGCGCTTCATGCAGTCATGCCGGCCATATGATCTTGGTGTCTGCAGACAACACAGGCTCTTCGACTTAGAAATGGAGATGAGCAACACCACTCAGAGCCAGAAGGGGAAGCCTTTACTTTTATCTGTGTTATGGTTTTTTCTAGTCATTGAATGTTTGCCTTTGTGTTTGTGTATGCTGGAATCCTCTCTTGAGTTCCCTCAGGGAGATAGGGCGGAATACAAATAAAGTATTATTATTATTAGTAGTAGTAGTAGCATAGTAGGCTGGGGGGGAAAGAAAGTCCTCTTTGTGTGAATAGAAGCTTCTTTTCCTATACTATATAGACACAATTGTATGTAGCACATCTGTTAGCCTTTCCTATGTAATCATTTGTTGTAAACTGGTTTCTCTGCAGGATTCAGAAGGCTCATTATCTATAGACAGTGAAGAGTATGAAGCAATGCCATTGGAGGTGAAGTTGTTACCAAGGAAGCTCAAATTCTTCTGTGATGCCAGCAAAAAAGATCAAATGCTTCACAGTACATCATAATGCAAGAAGATGTCAGCTGTTCCATTTTAAAAACAATGCTCTGAAATGCCTGATTGCCAGAGTTAAGATAAACTGCAGCCATGACCAGTGCCAAAGGAGATAGGTGTAAAATATTTCTGAAAATAGTATCCATTTGGTTGCACTGTTAACAGAACTGTTGAATGGCCCCTGAAAATTCTTCATTCTTTTTCGACAACACTGAAAGCCTTTGTTGTTGCTGGGTTGCTGCCTTTCAAATTCTGTTTCTCAGGGTAAAAAAAGGCGCTAGTCATATACATTGGTCATTTTACAAAGGTTTTTTTTTCCTTTCCCCACTACATCTGTGACAGTTGTATGTATTTCAAAAGAGTAAGCAATGACACAATGCTCTCATTTGCTATTTGGATTTGTAAAATGTCAAAAGTTAAGCACTCAAAAATCAAAGACCTAATGTTTCTAACATGAATTATGTTTTGCCTAATCTGTGTCAGATGCCTCTTCAGTATTTCTCAATTAAAACATGTTTCTACTCCTGCTGTCTACTATAAAATGAAGATGAAACATGCAAGATGCTACTTGCTGTTATCTAAGGTACACATTTCCATTCAGGAAGAAAATTTTGTTAGGGAATTATACATGTTTCATAAAATTGTTTAAGAATAATTTACACAAAGCATAAATGTGTTAAAAGTGAGTTTTAATAGAGTAAAAAAACATTTTAATATATACACATAACTCCTTGGGCTCCATAGAAGCTGTGGCAATCCATAGACAGTATAGTACTTCTTACTGAGAAATGTAGAAAGCCACTGGTAATACAATGCTCAGAAAAAGTGCTTAGTTGCAACATAGTAAGAGTCTAGCTGCCAATCATACCATTTTTACAAGTTTTCAGCAGAGACAAAATAATCAACTGTGTTATCCATGTGGCAATATCACAGCAGCATCTACGTATATACTCTTGAGCCTGCATTATTAGTTATTGGGGATTTCACAACCATTTATAAAACAAATACACAATTTTAACCTGGGGGAAAAGCATATTTTTAAGATAATTAAATGTGATAATTTAATGTGATATCTTGCCAAAAATATTTATATACCCAGCAGTTCACTTTAGGCCTGAACCTGCAGTGTTATGTGGAAAAGCAGTATGTCTTGTTCTTTAAAAATGTGCATACAAATTTTTATCAGGGCGACACTCCCACTTCATTGCTAAACTTGATCCAGCCGACACGAAAAGAGCATGTTTCTTTACTTTTAAAAAAAGCTGTTAGGAGATTGGAATCATAGCTCTTCATGTTTTGATGGTTGGTGGCCTTTGTGATAAGACACATTAATACAGTGGGCCCAACATATTTGCAGATTCACAACCTGTGGATTCAGTCCACTGCAGACAGAAATGGGTGGAAAACAGCTTCTGAGGCATAATTGAAGGCAGGACTCCATACTTTGCTGTTGAACAGTAGAGTAGGAATTCTGCCTCCAATTGCCTTGCCCCTGTGGAAGCTGCTTGAAGATGGAAGGGGGCAATCGGTGGGCTCCCCAGAGGTGCGAAGACATGAAATATGCTGTGTCGCCTGGTGCTTTTTGCTACCTTCACTGATGTCCTACACCATGTTTAATAAGACCTTGTGTTATTTGGTATCAGCGGGGAAGGGGGGGAGTTGCAAATGCCATGTGGAACTAATAGTCTGCGGATACTAAGGGACGAGTATTATTACGTTCTTTTTTCTTATAAAAACATCTGCCTTGAGGATGTGTATGCATAAAATGTACTCCACTTTTTTCACAAAGATCCGTGTAGTGAAGCTAGCAGCTATTTTATGATAGGTAAAAAGTCAAGCAGTTACTTGCAGTAGATGTTTTGACCTGGTTCACAGATATTTACCATTTGACTTACATGGATTAAGGGGGCCATCAGAGCCCATCATTGCCTGAGATGACATCATGCAGTAAACATTTCAAAGGTTAGTCCATACACTCAGCTGCCTCCACATCAAATGATCCACGTGCACACATGAACTAGCCTGTGATAGGAACAGTGCCTATTGTTAAGAGTGCATCATATACACTGTGGAGCGTTGGCGCGAGGGTCAAGTATGTCTTTAATTATTAAGAAAAGGGACAGTAGTTCACAGCTAAGGTGATATATCTGTAGACACACAAAAATACCAATTGTTTCAACACACAAGTGTGTCACATTCTGTTTTTAAATGAGGAGCTGGAGAAATATTAGTAATTTCTGCCCTTATCAGAATTAGGAGTGTAACTGTTAATTTCAGTCTTCCTAAACAAGAACAAATAAACTCACAAGTTTTCTCCCAGCTGGGCAAGATTGAGTGTTTGGAAATTTTCCCAATATTATTCGTATTTTGGGATTTTCAGTGAAGAACATTTTTTTTTCTTTTTTTTGCAAAATATTTTTGTACACAAATACATTTCTCCATATATTTTCTGTATATTTTACAAATGAATTTCTCACAAAAAGCCCTGGAATGCAGAATAAAAGAAACTCAGTTGTTCACCATGTTCTCAATAAACCACTGAAACATAGTTTCTCTTGAAAGATGAGAACATCTTCACATTCCTAATTAGCATTAAACACCATTTACATACCAAGCTTGCACATTTTGTCATGTACAGCAGGGAGAGCATCACAGATTTATTATTGTCTCTCCCTCTATAGCCACAACAGCACCCAAAGAAACAACACAAGAGAAAAGCTAGGAGTAGGCTTGGAGAAACAACAGAAATATCTTAACTCATGACCAGAATTCTGGTCAGGATCATTCCCTGCAGCAGATCTTATTGTCAGGCCCATGTTTACCTTGCATCTGTGTTCATATAACAGAGTTGCAGTTATAGGATCACCAGCAGAAATCATGTCAAAAGTGCTCAAAAGTTGTTTTATGATAATTGATATTACAGTAGAGTCTCACTTATCCAACCCTCGCTTATCCAACGTTCTGGATTATCCAACGCATTTTTGTAGTCAATGTTTTCAATACATCATGATATTTTGGTGCCAAATTCGTAAATACAGTAATTACTACGTAGCATTACTGTGTATTGAACTACTTTTTCTGTCAAATTTGTTGTATAACATGATGTTTTGGTGCTTAATTTGTAAAATCATAACCTAATTTGATGTTTAATAGGCTTTTCCTTAATCCCTCCTTATTATCCAACATATTCGCTTATCCAACGTTCTGCTGGCCCATTTATGTTGGATAAATGAGACTCTACTGTATAATTGATTTCTGAAACCAAAAAAAGGTATTTTCCAGTGTTTTTGCAATATAGGGCATAGGCAGAAAGTATTGATTACCAAGAAATTCTCAAATTGTGTTAAAGGCTCACAAATAACAGCAGTGAATAGGTGGCTTGGATTTAGCTGTCTCAACATAAAAAGCTAAAACTTAATTATTAATTTGGTTGGACGAAGCACTATCTAGCAAATTTAAACTTCAAATAATATTTCTGCAACAGTATATTTAAATGCTTCACTGGCAATCATTCCATGTTGTCTTGGAATGGGGAAAATACTCTTACCTTACCCAGCAGCAAAATTGCGGCTGATATGAAGACTACATACTGTACATAGTTACAATATACCAGGTACCTATATCCTTTTTTACACGAGAAAGGATACTGAGAAGTAGTCACTTGTGTTCACAGAGTGAGTAGGACTAGTCAAATGGTAACACCTAGCCATGGAAAGGCCATAGAAATGGTATTTTGAATCCCCCCAAAAACAAGCAAGGGTATATTAGGGCAGATTTTGGATTTATTAGGGTCTGTATATTTCCAGAGAACTTGCAATTTTTGATTCTGGCGTAATTTCAGAAAGGTACATACCAATGTTATTTCCTCTTTGAGGCTTCTGCAACCTCCTACTGCAGAAAAAGAAAAATTTTAAAGGGCAAATTGGTCTTAGGACAGGAAAATACTGATAAATCTGAAAGGGGATGGTCTTAGGACAATCCCTTCACGTTTAGAAGCATTTTCTCCCCCTGAAGGTCAGCAAGCACAGCCTGAAAAAATCTTGGAAAAGACAACAGTATGCAGGGTTTATGTTTTACAAACGTATACCACCTTATACGAAATCAGATAAGAATATTCAGCTTTTCACTATGAATTTTGGTTCCAAAGCTGCAGTTTGCTGTGGCAGAATGTCCTTTGCATGTCATATCATCACAGGTCCTAGCTTCAGACATGACTGCAAAAAGAAAAGCAGTGTCAAGCCAAATATTTCCAAGTTTACTGTACTGAGATATCTTTGAGCCAAGACCTGGCACTACAAACAATCCTTGCATGGGCTCTTAAAATACCTCATTTATTGGCTGTTGTTGCTTCAAGGCTTTCCTTTTGTGAAAAGTTTATATTACCAACAAATAAAGTGTCAAGAGAAGGAACCTGCTCTGTCGCACAAACAGCACACCATTAAATTGGGGAAAATGATCAAATACTCATCTCTTTACCAAAGAACAAGAAGTTGCATGGTTTGAGGCCAGGGAAATAAAACAGACCAGATAGGAAAGAGTTCTATGCACTACATTTAAAAACAGGGCAAATGGGACTACAAAGAACCCTTATTTTCAGGATGTTACATACTTCAATGATAGCTTTGACAGTTGTATCTGAATCTGCTTGCACATTGCCAGCTTTTTAAAAAATGGCGATTGCTCCTGCACTTTTATCAAAAGCTTTCTGCCACACACAAATGAAATGGCTTTTTTAGTACTGCATGACCATACATAGCTGCAAAAGCACTTTACCTGCTAAATTTCCATATTTCAGGCAAATATAAAAAATAATGGTACTACTGGCCCAGAATCTGAGAAATTACTATCATTTTTTTTATTTTTTCCAGAAAAGTGCCTTAAAATGCCCTCCCAAGTCCTCCATTATTTCATGTTTCAAAACTTCATAGCTATTAATTATACAGGTTTAAGGACAATCTCAATTCAGGAGGCATAATAAATAAATACAATAAAATAATAAAACATTACATTTTCTTTTTTGCCAAGAAAGGTCTCTATCCTAGTGTCTCTAAAACTCTGGTTTCAAATTCAGAATAAGGTCGTCTTAGTTCCAAGCATGATATTCCATTAGTGAGTGTCCTGCTGTATCTTGGGGTTTGTGAAAAAAGGGGACATAGGGCAGCCTTATCCATAAATCGCCTCTACCGTAATGGGCCAAGAGGTGCAACCATAGGAACTGCTTGAGAGAATGATTTACTTACAGCAAATGTAAGGTATTTCAATTTCATTTCAAGATATAAAATAAGTTACTCAAGTACTTGCAAGGGAATAATCCTTCCTGCTGACCACTGAGGTAGGAGTGAAGCGTTTAAAGGCAAAATGTCTCTTTCTGCCTAGACACGAGAGTGAATCACCCCTGTGGCTGCTTACCCCCAGGTGGGATGGATAATGCTGGCTCTGGATGATTGAAGTTGGAGGATGCCAATTTGGGAAAAGCTATACCGATTACAAAACAGCAAAGTATCCATAAAACCCCTTTGCCTCCAATGCAAAGCTTCTGAGGAGTATATACATGCCTTTTAATAGTGAACCAAGGGTTGAGACCAAGGGCACAAATAGTGAAGCCACTACAAAACCCATGCCAACTGAGCTTAGCTTGATGCAAATTATTACCTGTAGCAACATGGCACCACTTAAACTGAACTTGAGACACAGAGCACTCTATTTGTTAATAAATTATTTCACAGCTTTAAAATCTTACTCTTCTCAATTTCAATATACAAGTCCAGTACTTCATGCAAGCAGAGAATATAACTCTTACCTTTCTTACTCCAAGATAAAATCAAATAGGAGATTTCCTATCACACCTTACTGCTTCCTTCTGTCTGTGAAAATATTTCACCATTGCTGCTCTAGTTAGAAACTCCCATGCCTTCCCATATAATCAAAGACAGACTGCTTCTGTACAGGCTGCTTCACAAGCAATAACAGGTCAACAGATGCCAAGGAATAGTCAAGGCCACCTTAAGTAGTAGTTCAATGAGAAGCAATCCCAACACTGAGATAGTTCAGTTCTATAACTACAAACTGCTGAGAAGTTCTATAAAGCATTAAAGTTAATGTTGATGTCAAGTGCATTCTTTCTGGAAATGAATAATTTGACATTGGACTCTTCTGCTCAATGAGGGTGGCTGCAAGGTTTGCTGCAGCCCAGTGAGGATGAGCCACAGTCATCTCTCCAAGCGCAATCTGCTAAATAGGGCTGGAATTATGTATTCTTCCTATTCTTGCTGAACTGCAACTCCCAGCAGCTCTATAGGCAGTTCAGTAGTGAGGAATATTCGGAATTATAATTCAGTATTTAGAGGGCACATTTCCAGATGTATGGATAAAGGTAAAAGAGGAAAATGTTTTCCTATAACCTATCTGCTTGATACCACAGTGAAACCCTAAACCTTTCAGGCTGAGATGAAACACCAAGTGGGTGGAATTGAAGCATTTTAATATACATGAGGCAAGTGGTAGGAGTAACAGAAAAGAAAAAAAATATGTAAGTGGTAGAAGTAACAGAAAAGAACAAAAATACTAATGGGATTGCTTCTACCTAATATGATAAAGTATAACCTATAGCCAAGTAATGGAATATCAAAGCATTATTATTATTATTATTATTATTATTATTATTATTATTATTATTTTCATATTGGTCCCCAAGAGAATAAAGTGCTTTTTCCACCCAACACGTCTGGACTAGGCTTTCAAAAGATGCTTATGCTGGGTTATGTATGAGCAGGTGGGACGGACAGGAAGGAAAACCATCAGTTTTACAGAACCCAAAGTGGGAAAGCATGGACGGACAGTCTATCCAGGACAGATATCACATCTTGGTTGTGACACATCTGAAAATAACAGTCCACAGGAGAAAAATATATTCAGATAAATAACACTTTCCTTAAAGAATTCTCTTAAATAAAAGGCAATCCTTCATGACACAAGTCGTGGTGAGTTCCAGTAAAGCTGCCCTCCTGCATCCCATAGTCTTTGAAGTTGCTGCAATCCCCTCGCTCATGAGTTCATTTGTCAGCCTTTGGGCATCCTATGTTTTAAGTACAACAAGGGTTATCAATGACCAGCATGACATCAATGCCATAGACTTCCAGCAGGTCCATAAGGAAGCTACGGTCCCCCTGGGGGTCCAAGCCCATTCCCCGGGCATGGTCCGCTGTCAGTGTCTTGTCCTGGCTGGCCGAAACCTCCATCAGTGTCTGGAATATCCGGTTGTTTTGCTCCATGAAGAACCTTCAGAGAGAGAATGCAAAAGACACGTGAATTCCAGAGGATTTCTATGGTCAAAAGCCATGGACTGAGAGTGTAAGGCCCATCCTGTTACCCAAGTAAAAAGACTTAAGTGCCTTAAAGACTAAGAAGCAAATGGAGAGCTAAACCAAAAACCAGCACTAAAGAATATTGGCTCAACATCTTTTAGCAAAATGCATTCTTCAGTTTTCAGTTTGAAAATATCTCTATTTTACGGGATACCTCCTCAAAGTTCTAATTCACAGGCTAGACAGTTATTTGAATCAGTGCATTATACTTCATGTCGAACTCTCTTGAGTTTTTAATGACCATTTTGGCATTCGCCTCATCTTACACTTACAGACCTTTATGATATCAGTAAACTTAGTGCTGCTCACTGGAAGGAAGGATACTAGAGGCAAAGTTGAAGTATTTTGGCCACATCATGAGAAGACAGGAAAGCTTGGAAAAGATCACAATGCTGTGGAAAATGGAAGGAAAAAGGAAGAGAGGCCGACCAAGGGTGAGATGGATGGACGATATCCTTGAAGTGACTGGCTTGACCTTGAAGGAAATGGGGGCAGCGATGACCGACAGGGAGCTCTGGCGTGGACTGGTCCATGAGGTCACGAAGAGTCGGAAAAGACTATGCGACTGAACAGCAAGCTTAGTGTTACTACTCTTTGGTTTTTCTAAATTTTTGAGGGGCTTAGGAGTTTAGTCTAGCTTAATAGGGTGGCCACCTGCTCTGATTAACAAAAACAGTTGAGAGATTCCCTTTGCCAATCATTCTTGGCATCTCTTCAGCTGGAGATGCTGGGAGCTGAACAGCCATTGCTAAAATCCTATTTGTGTCACATGAATGTCATTTTCCTTATTTGTCATCTATCAGCCATTGTGGAAGTGGAGTTCCACAAATATATTCATCATTATACAGGTAGCTGTACATTCTGGGCAGCTGGGTAGCTCTTTATCAGTGCCTTCAGTTTGCCATTGATTCACTGAATTGCAGAGACAGCTTGGAGCTTCAATTGTCATATGACTACCACTGCACATTTTCCAATGTGCAAGGAGACATAAGCAGGCACACTGATAAATAAACAATCAATTTTGTAATGTTCAGATGAACAATAAGAATGGAATAACTCAACCGCTATAACTCAATTAGTAGAAATTGATGCAACAAAAATGTAATGTAGTATCTCTGCCTATTATGTACAGTTTGGGTTTTTTTCTGGAAATCTGAAAGACTTCAGAATGCTAGACTTTTTTGCTGCTCCCTCCAACTTTTCCCTTTGAGGAAAAGGGAGCTAGTTACACATCGAGACGCTACTATATATTTCTCAAGGAGCTGTCACTCCACCACAGTTTGAAATTTGATGGGGGAAAGAAATCGAGATCCTGCCAGTAGACTTCACAAGTTCCCTGTAAAAAGAAGCATCAGAGGAGGGAAAAGTCCAAATGCACCTGGTGCTACAAGCTTAGAGAACATTGCAAAGCTCTGGCTACCTGGCCAAGCCATGTCACCTGGCAGGTGCCTTGAAAATGGGGTGCAAGCAGAGCATGGATTGACCCTTCCCACCCTTGTCCCACATTCACTATGCATATGCAAATATGGGTATTCCAGAAAATGGAAGAAAATCCAGAAAACCTTGGGTCTCAGCCATTTCAGATAAGGGAAACTCAACCGGTAATACAACTTAATCATTTAGTCAGCTTGTCCTCATTCCACTACCTCTCTTCTCACCATAACTAGAAAACACTATTGAAACTGGCATTTCCCAACAAGAATATGTATTTTCAGTGGCCTATTAATATTCACATTAGATTTCAAGCAGGGTTAGAATAGAACTGACCTGCTGCTCTACAACACTTACAAGAGGGTTCTGTCTTTTACTCTTAACTCTGGCATACTGAGGAGAGGCATAAGGAATCCATGGAAATGCATTTTTCCTAAGGGCCACTTACACTGAAGAAGACCTTGAGGAAACTATTTTTCTTCAATGTGGGTGGAGGAGAACTCAGTACCATCACTGAAGCTACAACAGGAGCCAAGCTATGTGTTGTGGGAGGAGATGTCTGAAGGAAAAGGATGCAGTCTTAAGATATTCAGAAAAATAAGCTCAACCTTTGTTTAAAAGGGCTCAGAAAGAAGCTGAATTGCCTCAGTACTTTTGTTTAAATGAGACAATTAGCTAAGTCATGAGCCAATCTGATTTGAGGCCATTCCTAATTGGGGGCAATTCCTTAAAGAGTCTCATACGAACAACTTACAGAATGAAGAGATCTTCTTCACAAGAACTGCAGTCCCCATCCACTTCCTGGGAGTACATCAGCATCTGCCTAGAAAAAGAAAACATATAGACTGTCCATCATATTAGACCTGCAGAATTTGAAGCTCCTTCCCTTGAGTCAAGTGGGACAATAAATCCCACTTGACTTAAGAAAACTAAGGGCAAATTCTGGGCTTTCTGATCCATATATAATTCGGTTAGGGAGAATTAGGTTTAGGTAGCAAACATTTTATTCCTGACATTTTTTAGTTTATAACATTTATTTCCATACTCTTGATTTTAAGAACAGTCTCCTCTGAAACTCTTGGAAGAAGAATGGAACAGTCTGAACATGGTAAATACAGATTTGCTTCCAATTCCAACACTCAAAATTATCTGTAAACATAGGAAATGTTTCCTATGCTAGTCTTTGAAGGTACCTCTGATCATTAAGCCTCCGGTATTTTTCCTTGTCTGCACTGTTAATCTTCAGGAGGGGCTGCAGGTGCTCATGGTGTGTTTTCACATTCTGGTTATCCACATAGACATCATAGAGATCCCGCTTCTCTTCAAAGATTTTCTCTGTTGTGCCTGTAGAGAAAACAGCAAGAAAATTAGTCTGAATCCAGGTGGTGTTAACTGCACTTAGTCCCATTGAAAACAAGGAGGGGAATATGCTCAAATTCCTGCCCACAGCTAGGCACACGCTGTCTTCGAAGCAGACTGCTCTTACTTCATTGTTTCCAAAGAAAAATCTCAAATATTTTATACCTAAGTAGAGTCTGAATTCTGAGATAATATGCAAACCAGGCCACTAATTCTACCTGTCTACATGGACTAAAAGACTGTACCTGCCTCTTAGAGGTTCTGCTCCTGACACACAACATCTATGGTGATTTGTTTGCAATACCTTTCTTTGTGCTTTAAACCTTTTATCCCAAAGTTTGCCAGAAAATCAGACTTGCAGGTGTGTGGCCATCCCTTAAGGCAGCATCACTTAACTGTCTCATTAGCCCCATCTATACTGACTATTTATTTATTGCAGTTTGGAGCTAGCTCCGAACAACTGCTGCAGCCAGATAACATACTCCCATAACAGTGCATGAAAGATAGCCCATAATGCGCATCAATGCTCTGGGGTTTTTACAATCACTATCTGAATCTCGCACTGATTCTAGGAATTCCTATGTAACCACCTGTACAGCGAAACCACTTTTTTCAATGCTGGTTTGAAACTGCAATGTACTTTCTGTTGGCTTCATTTTAACATACGAGTATGTTTATATACTCATTCCATTTCTATATTCTCTTAATTCACATCAAATTTTGATGCTTGGCAGGTGTGGACCAAAATTCTAGAACTCCTGAAAAGCATCCATACTTACAAATCGTTGGGTGGTTTGAATATTGCACGTTTGGGTGTTCTCCAAAAAGGGAACTAAATGCAAGAGGCACTAAACACATTTAAAAACACATTCTTAAGGGCAAAGATTCAGTTGAGCCTTCTCAAGATACCGCCTTCTAAGTATAGTTGAATTTCTGCTGTTCCAAAGCATTCTTAAACTCTAAAACAATCCTGAAAGGGTACCATTCCATAAAATATAATATTTAATTTTGCTGAATGTATAGAACTGCCCATGGTTACTTCATGTTCGGGGCCAAATCTTAAAGACAATAAACAAAGGCAGCAGCTGGATTTTGGCCCAAATATTTGCCATACCAGAAGTGCACGATCTTCAGGATGAAAGGCAACAACTCATTCAGAAACTGAACATACTCAGGCATACTCACAAGCCACATAGGACACTTCTGTCTCCAGCATTTCAATATCAGCCACATTGACATAGAAGAAAGGTTTCGACTCAGGAACAGTCCCACCAATTCCAGGCAAGGAGACATTAGCAAGGCAGCAGCAGCAATAAACTGCAGAGCAGGACAGAAATTGCATCAGAAGGATGAACAAGTTGGCTTTCAGTTTTATCACCTGCCTTCAGAAGTGAAGGCCTGAAAAGTGGCCCTAGTGAGGAAACATCAGCATGTACAAGGAACAACTAATTCATTCTTACTGGATGAAATGGCTGTATTCAGAAAAACATTTAAAAATCTGTTAATTGCCCAAGAAAGTTTACACATTTTGCAGTTTAGGACTAAGAAACGTAACCCAGTAAGATACAATATACCGCAGAATGGGTGGGAAGGAGATGAGAATCTACTGATAGATCTTTGGATAAAAGATTTCCCCTCACTTTCTGTCCCTGTGACAATTGGATTTTGAAAAAGTTGGCTAATTGTGAAAACAAAGATTGGTGATAAAGTTTCAGTGGAGACACTTTTTTTTCGCCATGGTAACTCTTTCAGGAGTGATTTTCCCTTCCTAGGGGTAATTTTCTCTCACTCCTTGTTGTCTCACCTCTGTTCTAAATTATGAGTTGTTTGTAACTTGGGGACTGCCTGTAGTTTATAATAACCATTTTAGGTCTAAAGAAAGATTTTTTTGAACAGTAATAATAGTTTATGGTTCATGGGTTGCCACAAATTATTTATTTTAATTATTTATTTAAAGAGATTTATGGATTCTTTTGAGGAAGTGGTGCAGCTCCATCTTTTACCAAAAAAAGTATCTTTTCCTCACATGATAAACAGAAACAAAATGCAGCAAAAGGACTTGAGACCACAGAAAACTGCTTTGCATGTTGAAAGTTGGCAGCAAGTCACTTTATCGTTGTTGTCTTCAAGTCATTTACAGCTTATGACAACCCTATCATTGGGTTTTCTGGGGTCAAGAATATGATATGTGCCCAGAAGGTTTCATGGCCAAGCAGGTAATCAAACCCTAGTGACCACAGTGATAGGTAAAGGTAAAGATCTTCTCCTGACATTAAGTCTAGTCATGTCTGACTCTGGTGGTTGCTGCTCATCTCTATTTCTAAGCCAAAGAGCCAGCGTCCGTAGACACCTCCAAGGCCGGCATGACTACTTGGAGCGCCATTACCTTCCTGCTGAGGTGGTACCTGCTGATCTATTCACATTTGCATGTTTTCAAACTGCTAGGTTGGCAGAAACTGGGGCTAACAGCGGGAGCTCACCCCGCTCCCCGAATTCGAACTGACAACCTTTTGATCAGCAAGTTCAGCAGCTCAGCAGTTTAACCCACTGAACCACCAGGGGGATAGCGTCATAGCCATAGCTTAATCACTAAATCATGTTGACCCTAAAATGCTACCTGAACATCTCTTTCGGTGATCCTCTTTAAGCATCTGTAGTTTGAAATTAGAGACAATATCTATCCTTCCCTCACTGCGACTGCACCATTCATGGTTCTTCAGCTCCTTTTGCCTCTTCCATCCTTACCTCTGTAGCAGACCACACCAACAGGAGGTGGTGAAAATATCAAAATGCGTTTGCGAAGCAAGGCAAATTTCCAGAGAGTAAGGATCTGCTCGCCAAAGAACTTGATGAACTGAGACATGCAGCCTGCAGGATGTGTGATCTGCAACCAAAGAAAAACAGGGGAGGGGAAAAGTGAGAAAAATGGCTTCAATTTTGGCAACCTGAAAGGGTGGCAGCTAAAATTAAACCAAAGGATGAGGCAGTGCCCTAGAACTCCACAAGTCACTACTATCTTCTCAAAATAAGGCTTTTCTGAGTCAAGTTGCTGACTAATTTCTTTCAATTTGTCATCCTTCAATAGTCACTGAACAATTGGATGTGTGTCAGCAGAATTTTTTTAAAGGAGTACCTGATAATTCACTCTATGTCTGCATGTTTTATAATACACATTAGTATTATATATTTTAAGAATGAAAAGGACTCCTGAGATTCATCTTGTTTCTGCTACTGAAGAAAATATGTTTTACTAAGAAGTTTCCAATTCTATGGGTTGTGTGGTCTATAAATTATAGCTATATTTGTTTCAGTATGAATCTGTACCTTTGAATTCTTTCAGGCCCCAATGCTTTTATGCTTTATAATAGCAGAAATACAAGATTCTCCAACGCGTCTCGCCTCCCACTTGTGACAAAAACTACAGCAAATCAAGTGCAGCCTCTGCAAACCATGAAAGGGGCACCTGGAGCCACCAACAGTCTGAAAAGCAGCAAATGCAGAAAGTACCGGTTTATAGAGGATAAGCAGGTCTGACTTTGGTCAATACCTGGATGGCTTTCTGGAGACCCCAAATATATTATCCTGGGGGATTTGGAAGAAAGACAATATGCAAATATGACAAATAAATCATGCAAGCAAAAAGTTGGTTGAGATGGGATGAGAGGGCTTCTATCTTCAAATAGTCACTCCGCCATGAAGCTCACCCTCTTCTCAGCCTAACCTACCTAAAATCCATGTAAGTCACACTGAGCCATTTTGAACTGAAGCAACAAAAATTTAATAAACATAAGTAATAAATGAAAGTACATTTTGAAGGACAGGAGCTATGCTCCCACTTGTGCAATACAATTCTACAAGTAGTCTCCTAATATAATATACAATCCTGCACATGCCTGCCATCTCACAAAAAGTACTTTCATTTGTTTACTTTGTTTACTGCATAGTTACCTTGCTTATCTTCCAAACAGATCAGGGGACACACTCAGATCCTTCCTCTTGATAGGAACATAACTTTGGGAAAGCGAGAGAAAGGGAATCTATTTCAAAGTTGCCTTGCTGACCTTTGTGTTTGGCTAGGAACTTGAATCTGGGTCACATCTGCTCTCCTCCCTTGCATCGTTACATCCTCATTTTTTAAACATTTGTATTTCACCCTTCTGCCGAGAAGCTTAAGAGTAGTTTGTGTGTGGTTCTCAGGTGGCCATCCATTTTGATGCAAGAAGTGTCAAATTGGCATCAGCTAAGTAATAGCTGGGTGCCAAAGCCACCAAGCAATATGGTCAATATGGAACATCAACACATTGTGCACTCGGTCAGAATCTGTTCCTTACCTTCATCTCTGGGTACATGTATCTATGGATGGAAGGCAACCAGTGGATGGGCTGCTGAGAAGCAGGGGTGCCAGCTGGGAGAACACCTTTCTTGTCATCATAAAATGCTTCTAAGTGAGAGTAGTGTCCTGGCATCTCCAGCTGGTGTCTGGAAGTCAAGCAATACAGCAAAGTATGTTGTGAGAATACTCATGGAATGGCCTGCCAGGAATCAAATAGGATGAGTTTCCCAATCCACAGTAAGATCATATGCTATTCTCTCTCTGGAGTAAAAAGAAACATTACCTTCACAGAGTCTTCTTTGTCAGCCACCCAATTCCTTCCCCAACTGACAGTATCATCAATAAGACAGATAATGCAAAGGACTGGTGTTGGTACTGAACTTTGAATCACAAAGGGAAGAAGTTCAGCCCATTTGCACACAATCAACTTTTGGATGGGGCAATGATTTAAGTCCAAAGTGTGCAATGTTATCACTCATCAAAGAGAAACATCCAACTTGCACATTTCCTGCACAGGTAGTTCTTCATCCAGAAGATGTCTCATATTTATGCATATGCCACCAGATGGCTCCATTCAAACTCCATGTAGATATCTCACTTTGTACACCACAAGGAAGTAATCACTCCTCAGAAACAAAGTGACAAAATAGAACATCCCTGTGCTGTATATCTTTAAAAAAACTCCTGGCTTTCCAAAGGTGATCTGAACATTTCTCCTGTGATACACTTCAAAGCATGAATAAAGAACACTAAACCACTAAACCAATGTTTCCTTTTCTTAAAGACTGACCTGACTTGATTCTCCAGGAAGTGCATATATCTGTATAGCAGGGTGTACGAAGGAGAAAGAATACCCACAGATTTCATGCGAGCACCACGTTCTAACTCACTCTCCACGGGCATGTTTGCAAAGCAGGCCAAGCCAAAGCACAGTCCTTTTCGGAAGTAACTGGAAAGGAACACAAGACATGATCAAAATAACTAGGCAGCAGAGAAAATAAGAGACATACCAGGATGGCAGGATGGGTCAAGAAAGACCATAGAAAAGGACAAGAGGTGAAAAGACATTATGTCTCTGGGTATTATGTTGAAAAATTTCCCTCTGTGAAGAAACAAAGCACCGCCTCAACTATGACCTTTTTTATGCCACTAGCCTGTAACTTTGCTTTGGGAAACAGCAAAGATTATAGAAAGTGTAAGCATGGAATGGCTGATGAATTGGAGAGAACAATGAGAGAGAGGGTGGGATCAACAAGCTCCTTCAGATTCATGGGCCAAACATCCTGCTTTATGTGCTTGTATCCCAAGTCATATATAGTTTTATAGGAAAATAAAGTCGGCCCTTCATATTCACTACAGTTTGATTTCAGGATGCTCATGAACACCAAAATCCATGGATGCTCATGTTCATTACATACAATAGCAATGTCCTTACATAAAAATTGCCTAATAAAGGTTAATTTTTTAAGCTGTTGATGACTGAATCTGTGGGGCAGAATCTGTAGATATGAGGAAATTTACCAAAGCATAGATAACTGTGGCTATCTCTTCATGTCAGGTAATTAACATTATTTGCAACTAATGTTGTTGCTAGCACTTCCCTTAATCAAATTTGATTTTTTTTTGGGGGGGGGGGGTTGCTCTATTAAGGAGAGACAGGTTAGAGAAATCTGAGGAGTGGTGGTCCCTGGATCAATGTTGGTCCCTGAGCTGCTGGCTGCTGGCTACTGGTCCCTGGCAAGTTTCCAGGAGCATCTTGTCCATTTAATCAGATACAGTTTGTGCAAGCTCATTTCTGGACAACATAATGATACACATAACAGTACACTATGACCAAAACCCAGAGAACATTCTGTATACTTACATGAAATCTGACTGAATTTTATGGGACCCACTGGCCATAGACTTGAACTCGACGCCTTCCAGGTCAATGTCTTGTGGCAAACACCATTCAACCATATTACCTGGGAGAAGGGAGGAGGGAGAAATTAGCATGAAAAACAAACAGCAGTATTAAGTTAACTGAACAGCTAGGTCTCTGGATCAATTATGGAAATGTGCATACGTTGTTGTTATTATTATTATTAATTCTATAATACCCTTTCCTCCAGATCAGGACTCAAAGCAGCATGTTACAATTTAAAAAGACATTGTTAAAAATCCATAAGATACAAAAGTTATGATTAAACAAAAACAATTACAACCAGGCAAAAACATAATTAAAACATATAAACACACACTAGCACAACAATTAGCAATATCTAATTCACTGCGTAAGATGGACCTTATATAGACACTCATCAAATAAATGTCTGTTTCTCTGGAAATATTAATTACACATACTAGGTAGCCTACCTTATTAGTTACCCTACTTTATTCTTCCACTTTTAAGATCACAATACTCATTGGTGTACCTGCACCCATAGAAGTTTACTTTGGTGCTTGCAGAAAAATCCAAAGTTGTAGGTTTATATCTGCATGCATAGGGCTTTGCTCCTAGATTCTCCTTACTCCCCCCCCCAACTTAGCCATTTGCAAATATTACCTTTATTCTATTTCAGATTCCTACCTGAAAAGAACTTATAACAAGGCTGTGTTTGGGGGGGGGGGGGGTTGTTATGTTGTTACTGCTGGTGATATAAATCGAATTGTGGGGAGGTCTGGAATTGCACCCAGTTCCTGATTGGAGCACTTGTTCATTTATCCCTTTTCCAATCTTTTCCCATCACATCCACTAAAATCTGTATATTGGAACTCCAGTCATATTATTCTCAATTTGGTTAGGTTATACTTATATATTGCTCATAGCATGAACAATGCAGATCAATAAAATTATATTTAGCTGTTGAAATAAAGTGTTTGCTGGCACGTTCTTTCAAGTTCAAATAAGTCCTGAGTGTCTTTGTGCCTACTCAAGATATATGGCTGGGTTTTGGAAAGGAAATTCTAGTTATATTTGACCAGTCACTTCTCTCCAGGAAAAAAGAGCAACTATTCGTGAGTGCTCTCTAAGTTCAGTATTTCAACCAATTACAAACCCACCTAACATCAGCACTTCTTAGCTTTGATCAGTTTTTCTGCAGGAATA
This sequence comes from Anolis carolinensis, assembly GCF_035594765.1. Classification (NCBI taxonomy): domain Eukaryota; kingdom Metazoa; phylum Chordata; class Lepidosauria; order Squamata; family Anolidae; genus Anolis; species Anolis carolinensis. The sequence continues at coordinate 182,503,619 of NC_085845.1, forward strand.
GTGTGGGCACCACATCAGTGATGCTGAAATCAAAGTGTACTGCATCCACAGTAGTTCCCTGGTCTATCAAACTTGTAACTCTATTTTTTAAAAAGGAGGAGATATGATTAATTTATCGAGGAACACTGGGTTTATGTCTCGTCAAAGGCTTTCATGGCCAGAATGAAGGCTTTCATGGCTGGAATCACTGGATAGCTGTGAGTTTTTTGGGCTGTATGGCCATGTTCCAGAAGCATTCTCTCCTGACGTTTCACCCACATCTATGGAAGGCATCATCAGAGGTTGTGAGGCAACTGGGTTTATGACTGGACCCTATCATATGACTCACTTCTCTCCATGAACAAAAAGGACCATTGGTGAGTACTCCCTTGGCTGGTTGGTCAACAATTGTGCATCCACTATGAAGCCCGCAAGGCTATCAATGGGAACCTTATCAAAAGCCTTACTCAAATTAAGATATACTATTATACTGACGTTAAACAAAGAGATATAGTTAATTTGGTATGACTTGTTTTTGAGCAACCCATACTGACTTTTACTAATCACAGCATATCTTTTAAAGGTCTCAAAAACTGATAGTTTAAGGATCTATTCTAGAAACTTTCCTGATACGGATATCATTTTTTGCCCTTTCTGAAGATGGAGACATTTGCCCTCTTTCAGTCTGCTGGAACTTCTCTGGAGGGTAAATATTGTCCTCATCTTCAAATTGCCTGAAAAACTGCAACTAGAGTCCTCCAATATGTGTGCAAACACACAGCCCTTTCCAACAACCACAGTCTCTATCAACTCCTATCCCTTCCAAATATTTTGTTTCCTTTTATTTCTCCTTAAAAATGATGACAGGAAATGCCATGTCCAAACGCCATCTTGAAAGAGAAATGTGAGGAAAACAAACATTTTTGTGTCTTTAGGGATGGCACAGTCTGCTGAGTCCTCAGCATGCACCTCCTTCATGCTAATATCTCAACACTTCACTAAATATGTCAAGCAAACTTAAATTAGCTGCTTTGTGTTATATCTTCCTTTTACCAAATCATCATTATCACAACCACTATCATCTGAACGATAACAAACAGTTAAACGGTTTTAAATGACCTCAATGATTATCTCTCTGGTATCTATGACAGAATGCTGCATTTACACAGCAATCCTAGCTCTATCTACTCAGAAGGAAGCACCTCCAAGGCTTTATCACACCAGCCTGTTATCTCATCACAATCATGTGGGGGTTTTTTTAGCAGTCGTGTTTTTTTTTTAACAAACAGAAACATACCATTATTGGAACAATTTATTTCACACCTCGGCACAATTGCATGATGCTCGCCCTTTGTTGATACAAATTTTCACGATCTGTCTTCTCCACAGCCTGGCTTCCTACCCATATTTGTCTTAGCCAGCACATGCCAACTGTGAGCTTTCTTTGGTTTGATTTCAACACTCTATTCCAGCCTTTCCTAATTTAGAATCCACCCGGTCTTAGACCATAGCTCTCATTGTCCCCAATCAGCAGTACAAGTGTGTTGGTTAAGGATGATAGAAATGCAAACCTAACACACCTAACACAAGGGAAGGGAAGGCTATTCTAACCACTATACACTAGCTCATCTGAAAACAGAGACTTTTCAAGTAATGTATGAAAAATTCAAGGCAATGTTTCCTCAACTGATGTACTTCCTATTTGGTTTATCTTAACTACATGCGCCTATATAAGAAATTACAGTATTAGCTTGCCAAGAAAGAGTTTGAACTTATTTCAACTGGTTTACATAGCTGCATGGGAAAATGCTAGCTTCTCTGATACCTGTCTCTTTCATTACAGCTAAAAGATGAAGGCAACAGGTTGGCTGCCATCTCCAGGAGCAGGACATGCTAGATCAGTGGTTCTCAACCTGTGGGTCCCCAGATGTTTTGGCCTTCAACTCCCAGAAATCCTAACAGCTGGTAAACTGGCTGGGATTTCTGGAAGTTGTAGGCCAAAACACCTGGGGACCCACAGGTTAAGAACCACTGCACTAGATTCATCATCACAAGCAAAATATCAGATCACATTGTTTGTTGATCCAGTTCAGTACTGGTCTGTTCTGGAAACATCTGGGATTCAGCATTAAGCATTCAGTGTCCAAAGCCATGCATTCAAACAGCCAAGTCTTTCTCCAAAAGTTTTTGGATATTTTGGCACCGACAATCAATTAATCTGCATATCTTTTTCTTTCCCTCCTGAACACCATCCAAAAATATGCCTGTTGTGATCTACATTTCACAGCAGCCTGGTGTTCTGAAGGGGGTGCTTCTTAAAATAGCTCTGTTATAGGTAAAGTATTAAGTTTGTGTAATTCAGTGGAAATAATTCATTTTGTTTCCTTAAACCTGGTCTGCCTGTCAGGTTTTCTGGAATTGCTAGTATGAGATTCTATGGCTTATTTTCACACACTGAGAGCTAATTCCACAACTGCTTATCTTGAAGTTTTAGTTTGTAATATTAGCAAAATATTTTAGGAAACAGAAAGACAAGAACACAGGAAAACTGATTTATGGAGAATGAACACCATTGCCCAGTGATTCTCAGACTTTGGCTCTCCAGGTGTTTTGGGACCCTTCTACGCTGCCATATAAAATTCTGATTATCTGCTTTGAACTGGATTATATGGCAGTGTAGACTCCGATAATCCCATTCAAAGATATTGTAGATCATCTGTTTTGATAATCTGAATTATATTGCAGTGTAGAAGGGGCCTTGGACTTCAATTCCTAGATGTCACTTCCAGCCTGGCCAACAGGTAGGAGTTCTGGGAGCAATACTAGGAGGACCAAAGTTTGAAAACCATTGTATTGATTCATTCTGCTGGAATGACCTGTGCAATTTACAGTCATAGCATTTGAGTTTGTTTTCTCTCCACTGCCTTATTAGTGCTTGTGCTGACCATATGGGCCTGTTAAAATGTGCCATTTTCCATTCAATGTCAGCCAACATTATATTCTAGAATGGCCCATTTCTGTGCAAGTGCCTAACCTGGGTTCCCTATTCTGGACAATTGACAATGAATCATGTTTGGGATTTTCATAAATGCGCCCCCCACCCTGGTGCAGCTTAATTTAATATCCTTCCTTTTTCCAGATATGGGACCCATGGCATCTCTAAGCCACTGGGGGGAAATTTAAATAAGATTCTGGCTGAGCTTGCACCATAAAACTTTGAAATTCTTTAATTTGACAAGCTAGGTTGTCATACTCTTGGACTACACATTCTCATTACGGTGAGGAATTTCAGGTTCAGACAAGCATTTGCTTCTCAAGTATCGTGCAATTTTTATGATATTCTTAAAATGTATTTTATTGCTATTAGTCAAGGCTTGAATGAACAAGGGCAGGTCATTAGGCTTTGTATAAATAAATACACTCAGTAATACTGCTGCCTCTTCTGCCTGAAAATCAGTGTGCTGTACAGATCTGAGTGTTCAACTCAGAGCCTGGGAGCCCAGGGTACAGATCACCCCTCAGCCATAAAAACTCACTGGGTGAGTTGGGGCATGTCACAATCTCTCAGCCTCAATGAACAAATCTTGCCAAAACAAATTCAACTATAGGGTTATTGTAAACCAGAAACAAATTGTACACCCATCAGGACCAATTGACATGGGAAGGACTCTAGCTACCAAGAGCTCATAAGACAGCAATGTTTCTCCTGTACTAGTAGAGTCAATATCCCTGGTTTCATTGACCTATAATGCAAAAGTGTTGGTGGGATTCTCCAAGTCCTCCAATGCTTCCAGTCAAAGTATTGAGTTCATTATTATTAATGGTATGGGTATCTACTGAGAATCTAGAAATGTGTCTCCCTGGACATGGGAATCATACTATATACACACCACCCAAATAGATGGGGCGGGAATGTATAGCTCATTTTCAACTAGGTTTCCATTTTAGTAAGTTATGGATATCTCTACTGAATGTGAAGTCTAGAGTCTTTACAGACTGTCCTCTTTGGAGTGACATTTTCAGGTGCCCATGGCAGCGTTACCAAGGAGTTAGAAAACACTTCAACAATAAATAAATGCATCTTGTACTATATAATCTTGGGAGGACCTCAAAAAGGAAATATTGGTTTACTGGCAGATCTGGAGAGTAATTTCCGAGTATGGACAGCTCATTTGCCAGGATAGAATGGCTTGGGGCACTAGTATGTGCATGCATCACCAACAGGATTCCAGTCACTGTCCCCATATTTCAGCCAACTGTCATCTAGTTTATTCTTCTTTGTCTTCTTCTTTTTCCAATGTGATAATTTTATGTGATGATTAGTGCAATGCACTAGGATGCAAACTATCCATTGTTTTTCAGCAAACTCTGCTGCAGCAGCAAAATAATCGTAATGTATTCTGGTAATCAAAAAGTTGGCTCCATTCACACAAATTTTAAAAATATCACCTTAGAGAGTATCTCCAGTGTGATGCTATGATCAACTTTTGCCAGAAGTTGGTCATAGAATTGTGCTGGAGAATCTAGAATTTCTTAAAAATAACAAGCTAATCAAATCTGAGAATAAGCAAATCCTTAAGTTAAACCCACAAATGTGGAGGTGCAACTGTATTTTATTCTACTTTTCCTTTTATTCCACCATATATTTTTTGTCAATGGGTATTTCAGTGGAAGATGCTATACACAATTCTTTTGAACATGGAACTTTTTCCATGTTCAGCAATACAATAGGAATTCTCATTGGTGTCAGGAAATATCACACAATTCTCACTATGTAAAGAAAGGAGGCTATCCTTATACAGAGAAATTAATCCCTCCCTCCTTCCCTGTGGCTTCAATGTTACGGAATTAATCAACAAGATACCTAAACCTATTATGCAATATAATAGTTCTTTACATCCATTTTACGTGATTTTCTTCACAGTAAAAATTTGTAAAATACATAAACACTCCTTTATCCTCAGACTAGAAAGCCCTTATTTTAAATTCAGCCACATAGTTAAGCACTGACCTGGTTGCCAAGGGAAACAAGGAATGGATGGATGGATGGATGGACAGACAGACAGACAGAACAAGGGTGGATGCCTTCTTATCAGCTGTCCCCTGATCACTCCTGTCTTCTTCCCTTAAACCCTTTGGATTTCTCTACCAAGGCTAATATTTTGGTAACTTTTGGGTTGGCAATGCCTTCTGCAAGATTGCCTCTGGCTGGATCTACACTGCCATATAATCCAGTTCAAAGCAGATACTGCAATCTGGATTCAGAAACTGCATTATATGGCAATGTAGATGAGGCATCTGTTACAAACCAAGTGAAACTTACTTATGAATAAATCACTAAATCACTGACACATCTATTCTGCTCATTAGCAGGTGAGAAAATAAAATATTTTCTAGACAAGTTTGTTGTGTAAGCTTCTTTACAAGGCTGCATGGATTTAAAATTACAGGTAAGATTTCCCAGATCTCATGCTGTTTTAATAAGCTTTCAGGAGAACACTTCATGCTTCTTATCGACTATATTCCCACAAAAGCACATGTTATAACACATTTGCTATTTTTTGTGGTATCACAAGAATTTTTGTTGGTTTTGTTGTTCCACTTGGCTAATGGAACAGACTCACATGATTGTTGCTATGCCTTCAAGCCATTTCTGATTTATGGTGACCCTAAAGAGAACATATCACAGGGTATTTTGGCAATGTTTTTCAGAGTGGATTTGCCTTTGCTTTCCTCTGAGAACAATGTGACTTGCCTAAAGTCATGTTTCCATGACTGAATGGGAATTCAAACCCTGCTCTCTAGAGTCATAGTCCAACATTCAAACCACTACATGGCATTATCTCTGTCTCATATGATTAGTCCTTTAGAATCAAAGAAATTGTTCCATCCACAGGTCTCCTAGAACTGGACATGTTAACACATACACACATTTTAAAATATCCAGCAACTACAAATGTCTAATATCCAATCCTACCAAGTTCAGGATCTGAGATCAAAAACATTTCCTGTTTGGACTGCAACTCCCAGAATCCCCCAACTGTGTTGCAGAATATGATTGTTGTAACAATGCATGAAAGGAATCAGGTTTCAGGAGTCCTTTCATCAGCATTTACCCCTTTCCTTTTCTCCCACCTCTCCTTCATGAAGTCACTCCTTTGTTTGCTCTAGCCATTTGCCTGACTGATTGCTATCTCTTCCTCTCCCCCTGCTCCTTTGTTTTCTTGCCACGTAGCCCATTTCACATTCATGACACAACCAGGAAAACAGTGAGGCAGGTGGCCTGCCGGGCAAAAGGCAGGTGATTTTGGCTAATGGGTTTCAACAGATGGTCAGCCACTACAGGGGAGAAACCACTGTCTTGCCAAATCATACAGTATCTTCACTTGCCAAGTAGAAAAAGGTGCAGTGTGTCTCGTGGGCGAGAAGTTTAATTAGACGCTTCCAGGACTTCAGTTTTGTTTACTTTGATGCTGACTTAGTTGTTAGGAAGAAAAGTATGGGTTTGTTTGGGATTTTGTCAAAACCTAACCCCATTCCACAAACACTGTACATAAAAAAACAACCTGACATCGTAAACTAAATTGCCAGTGCAAGCTAAAGATTTGCTGAATCAACTGCTGAATTATATGGTAACAGCTCTGTAAATCCATTGACTCAATGGGTTTACTCTACTGAGGAATAACAATTGGATTTATGTCTTAAACAGCATTCCAATCTTATCCAACTGAGCTGGGATAAGGAAAACTTCAATATGCAGTATTTCAAACTTAATCCCTAAACCCAAGTTGCCGTTGCTTCACTGGACAGTGGACTACAATATTCCCTCCACTTCATCGCGATTATAGTTGCTCTCAAAATGTGTGGGTTTACCTTTTGCGGATTTAATTATTTGTGGACTTGATTAATATACTCTTTCTAGGTCCTCCAGTGCAAAACTATAGTTAAACTTTTCTGGAAACTGATCATAGAGTTGTGCTGGACTACCTAAAGATTCCTAGAAAGAACACCTCAACTTCCAACAGAAGCTGCTCACAGTCACATTGGAGGACCAAGAGATTTCCAGGTAGATATTCGCTTAATTTTTTTAAAAGCCCTACATTTTTAATTCACATTTTTTTCAATTTTGCAGGGGCCTAGCATCCCTAATTCCAGCAGATGTGAAGGGTTGACTGTACTAACTTCCTACTTCAGTTTGTAAACCATTATTTACTTATTCATTAAACAAGAAAATGAGGATTTCCATCTACCAGCAAAAAGAAAAAAAAATCATTGCAATATGTGAAGTGACCACAGAGGTGAATAATGTGTGTTCTCCAATCATTATTATTCTGAAGTTCCTAGCATCCTTCACCACCAGCCCTACGGACCAGGGCTAAAGGAAGTCTCAGTCCAACAAGTGGAGAACCACACCTTACTCGTGTCACCTTTTGTGGGGTGCAGATAGGCCATTGCCGATTATGCATTCAGATGATATACATTCAGACATATATGGAAACACAACAATAGATCCTTCTGTTTTCGTCTCTCATCTATGTTGTTGCTGGGTGCTTTTCAGTTGTTTATAACCCAAAGGCAAACTTATCATGGGATTTTCTTGTCAAGGTTGTCTTTGTCTTCCTCTGAAGCTGAAAGAGTGTGATTTGCTAAACGTCATCTAGCAGGTTTCCAAACAGAGATTTGAACCTCAGAGTCCAAGGCTCAAACGACTGCGCCACAACAGAAAAAGTGTGCATTGCCCAATTGAATTCTCCCTGACATAGTTTCTGCTATTCTCCTGCACAACTTTTCTTAATACACTGAGCATGGCAATAAAACTAGGAATGTTTTGAGAAACACACAACCTCCATTCAATCAGGAAAGAAAAGGAAATAAAACAATGGAGTGCCATGCACACCACTGAGAAGGGGAAACTATAAATTACTGTTGCAATACATACACAACTATGTTTTGTGTAGTAGTGCTTATAATAGTATAAGGCTGGCTATTATAATATAATAATAGTTATAGGCCAGTCTGCTTTAACTTGTTGCCCTATAAATGTGCTGGTTTAAAACACCCATAATCCACAAACCACAGGGCCATCAATGGATGATGGAAACTAATTGAATCCACCAAATCTGGAAAGCCTATTATAGACAATGAGCTCCGGAGAAGAAATTATACTTCCCAAAACATAATATTGCAATTTGAGTTTGAGGAAAAAACAGCCTTATTGCAGTTCTCCTAGTCAAAATCCTAAAAATTTGCATATGAATGTCAAAGCTTTGTTTCTCACACCCCAGAAAATCAACAAATGTTTCAGAATGCTGCCCTGCCTAAGAGATAAGGGAAAGCCCAGACAAGTTAGCTCTCTTCGAAAAGCGCAATACAGCGTGATTGTGGAGCGTAGTAATGTTCCCTCATGGGGCGAGTAATTTGTGCCATCAGCAGGACTTTCAATTAAACCAGAAAAGGGGAACTTGAACTAGCTGTACATTTGTGGTCAGGGAGAAATTAGCAAGGCAACACTGAGCATAACATCCACTGGAAAAGTAATGAATTGGGCTGGGAGAGGGGGCAAAGCTAATATTATCACTAGCTTTCTCTTGGAGAAGGGGGGGAAAGATACAAGGATATGGGGAAATGATGCAAAGTATTTTTTTTAAATGACTCTTTCACAGGGTTACGTTTGCACCATTTCACTTGCCCTTTTCTTGTTATAAGGAGCAGAACCCCCATATCCATAAAGGATTCAACCCTGGACTTTGTGTGCATATGTGGAACCACAGATAATAGCAAGCCATGGATAACAGTAAAGGATTTCAGTCGGTTTTCATCATGAATTTTAAATTTGCGTCTTGTTCTGTGTATTTTAATATATATAATTGTAGAAATACATTTTAATATGTGTATTTTACTGTATATGTGTGTGTGCGCGTAATGTTCCTTTTAAAAATGTTATATTTGCATGTTTAGATAGCTGTGTGTCAAAACTGCTTAAACTATTAGGCAGAAGAATTCCATACAAGCGTGACACCTTAAACTCCAGAAAGTCATGCTGGAGAATCTAAAAAATACATAGAGAGACTATAGTTTATTGGACATAAATAAATAGAACTACATTTACAGAGTTGGTGCTACATTTATCTAGGTATAGAGTGTGTGTGCATACTGTATTTTTCCCTTCCTCACATAATCGTTGCATTTAAAAAGAAAAAAACTCAGAAACAGAGTCAAATGGGGCCTTCCTTCTACCCTCCTCAGAGGAAAGATTTATATATATATATATATATATATATATATATATATATATATATACACACACACACATACACACACACACACACACACACACACACACATACACACACATATACATACACACACACACACACTAGCTGTGCCCGGCCACGCATTGCTGTGGCGAAGTATGGTGGTATGGGAAATAAAGTATTGAGGAATTGGTGGTAGTTAAGGTAAAGGATAAAGGTGTGGAGTCCAGATAATCCAGTTAAAGCAGATAATATAAGATTATAAATGGGTTAAGGATGGATGGGAGTTTTTCAAAAGTGAAATACTCAAGGCGCAAATGCAAACAGTGCCAACAAAGAAGAAAAATAAGACAAGTGCAAAGAAGCCAGAATGGATGTCCAAAGAACTTCTAACTGAGCTAAAGCTCAAAAGTGACATGCACAAGAAGTGGAAAAGGGGAGAAATCACCAAAGAAGAATTCAAACGTATAGCCAACTCCTGTAGGGAAAAGGTTCGCAAGGCTAAAGCGCAAAATGAGCTCAGGCTTGCCAGGGACATAAAAAACAACAAAAAAGGTTTTTTTGCTTATGTTGGTAGAAAAAGGAAGAAAAAGGAGGCGATAGGGCCACTGCAAGGAGTAGATGGGGTGATGGTGACAGGGGATAGGGAAAAGGCAGAACTGCTTAATGCCTTCTTTGCCTCGGTCTTCTCACAAAAAGAAAGCCATCTTCAACCTCAGCAACATGGAATGGACGAAGGATTGGGGGAAATCCAACCCCAAATAGGGAAACAAGTTGTCCAGGAACACCTGGCCACTCTAAACGAATTCAAGTCCCCAGGGCCAGATCAGCTACATCCAAGAGTATTGAAGGAACTAGCGGAAGTTATTTCAGAACCACTGGCAATCATCTTCGAGAGTTCTTGGAGAACAGGAGAAGTCCCAGCAGATTGGAGGAGGGCGAATGTGGTCCCTATCTTCAAGAAGGGAAAAAAGAACGACCCAAACAATTACCGTCCGGTCAGCCTCACATCAATACCAGGCAAGATTCTGGAAAAGATCATTAAGGAAGTGGTCTGCAAACACTTAGAAACAAATGCGGTCATTGCTAATAGTCAACACGGATTTACCAAAAACAAGTCATGCCAGACTAATCTGATCTCTTTTTTCGATAGAGTTACGAGTTGGGTCGATACAGGGAATGCCGTGGATGTAGCATATCTAGATTTCAGTAAGGCCTTCGACAAAGTCCCCCACGACCTTCTGGCAAACAAACTAGTAAAATGTGGGCTAGACAAAACTACGGTTAGGTGGATCTGTAATTGGCTAAGCGAACGAACCCAAAGGGTGCTCACCAATGCGTCGTCTTCATCATGGAAAGAAGTGACAAGTGGAGTGCCGCAGGGCTCCGTCCTGGGCCCGGTTCTGTTCAACATCTTTATTAACGACTTAGACGAAGGGTTAGAAGGCACGATCATCAAGTTTGCAGATGACACCAAACTCGGAGGGATAGCTAACACTCCAGAAGACAGGAGCAGAATTCAAAACGATCTTGACAGACTAGAGAGATGGGCCGAAACTAACAAAATGAAGTTCAACAGGGACAAATGCAAGATACTTCACTTCGGCAGAAAAAATGGAAATCAAAGATACAGAATGGGGGACGCCTGGCTTGACAGCAGTGTGTGCGAAAAGGATCTTGGAGTCCTCGTGGACAACAAGTTGAACATGAGCCTACAATGTGATGCGGCGGCTAAAAAGGCCAATGGGATTTTGGCCTGCATCAATAGGGGAATAACGTCTAGATCCAGGGAAGTCATGCTCCCCCTCTATTCTGCCTTGGTCAGACCACACCTGGAATACTGTGTCCAGTTTTGGGCACCGCAGATGAAGGGAGATGCTGACAAGCTGGAAAGCGTCCAGAGGAGGGCAACTAAAATGATTAAGGGTCTGGAGAACAAGCCCTATGAGGAGAGGCTTAAAGAGCTGGGCATGTTTAGCCTGCAGAAGAGAAGGCTGAGAGGAGACATGATAGCCATGTACAAATATGTGAGGGGAAGTCATAGGGAGGAGGGAGCAAGCTTATTTTCTGCTGCCCTGCAGACTAGGACACGGAACAATGGCTTCAAACTACAGGAAAGGAGATTCCACCTGAACATCAGGAAGAACTTCCTCACTGTGAGGGCTGTTCGGCAGTGGAACTCTCTCCCCCGGGCCGTGGTGGAGGCTCCTTCTTTGGAGGCTTTTAAGCAGAGGCTGGATGGCCATCTGTCGGGGGTGCTTTGAATGCGATTTCCTGCTTCTTAGCGGGGGGTTGGACTAGATGGCCCTTGAGGTCTCTTCCAACTCTACTATTCTATGATTCTATGATTCTATGATTATATAGCTGTGTGGAAGGGCCTTGAGTCTACACTGCCATCTAATCCAGTTAAAATCTGATAATATGTATTTTATAGGCAGTGTGGAAGAGGCCTAAGTGAGGCCTAACTCTGCCTGTGCCCTGGGCTGAGTGGGTTGCTAGGAGACCAAGTGGGCGGAGCTTAGCCTTCTAACTGGCAGCAATTGGATAAAAACTATTATTCCTCTCCCTGTAATTAGGACTTTATTTTTCTTTTCTTTTTGTTGTGTCAACCTAGAGGCGTGGATGATGGGTTGTGTTGTCAATTTTCGAGGTTGTGGGGTGTTTAGTTTTGTTGTTTTGGCGGTCGCCAGGATTCCATCACTCTTTTATATATATAGATACACACACACACACACACACACACACAAGAAACCAGAAAAGCTAAAGCACATTTTTTTTCTCCATGCAATGGTTGCAGACAACACACAAAACAAAAAGGCATATAAATGCAACCATTATGTGGTGAAATACGGTATGTGCGTGTGACACACACACACACACACACATAATGTACCTTTTAAATTTTTATATATTTGCATGTATAAATAGTATGAATAGTTATGTGCCAAAAGTGCAATTAGGCAGGAGATAATTCCTTAGAAGTGACACCCTAAATTCCAGTAAGCGGAATCATCAATTACAACTGGCTAGAAAGCCAAACCAAAATTGGTAGCCTTAATAATGGTGCAGGTCTGTTTTCTTATAAGTCAACATCATACTTAACACTTTTCCCAGTCTCCACAAGCAATCAATTCATCACAGACAAGTGAGAAGGCCATTAGAGAAAGGAAGAAAGTGCTATTCCTTTTTGGACACTCCAATTGGTTTCTGTGTAAGCAGCAGAAGAAGGGAAGCCTCTTTCTCTGTCACCACAACCTGGATGAGTTGGTGGTGGAGAAGGGAGGGGTTGGTTTGTTCCTTTTCTGACAATCACACAGCACATATGTTGTTGAAGGCTTTCATGGCCAGAATCACCGGGTTGCTGTGAGTTTTCCAGGCTTTATGGCCATGTTCCAGAAGCATTCTCTCCTGACGTTTCGCCTACATCTACTGCAGGCATCCTCAGAGGTGTGAGGTCTGTTGGCAACTAGGCAAGTGACGTTTATATATCTGTGGAATGTCCAGGTTGGGAGAAACTCTTGTCTGTTTGAAGCAAGTGTGAATGTTGCAATAGATCATCTTGATTAGCATTTAATGGCCTTGCAGATTCAAAGCCTGGCTGCTTCCTGACTGAGGGAATCCTTTGTTGGGAGGTGTTAGCTGGTCTTGATTGTTTCATGTCTGGAATTCCCCTGTTTCCAGAGTGTTGTTCTTTATTTACTGTCCTGGTTTTAGAATTTTTTAATACGGGTAGCCAGATTTTGTTCATTTTCATAATTTCCTCCTTTTTGTTACTAATCAAGGTAATCAATTGCAACATTCACACTTGCCTCAAACAGACAAGAGTTCTCCCAACGTGAACTTTCCAGATATATAAACCCCACTTGCCCAGTTTCTAACAGACCTCACACCTCTGAGGATGCCTGCCATAGATGTGGGCGAAACATCAGGAGAGAATGCTTCTGGAACATGGCCATACAGCCTGGAAAACTCACAGCAACCCAACTCAGCACATGTTTTAAAAAATATCTGGAAGCTTGTGTAGTTATGTGGGCCATAGCAGATGGGGTTTCCCCTCTTCCATAGTCAATCCAGAAATGCAGGATGCAAACCACAGAGCGAGCGAGAGGGTTCTCTTATTTGTTGGCTTGTAACTCTTGCCGGCTTATTTACAAGGCTATTGAAAATGCCAAGCCTACTGAATATATATGAAGTCACCCGGCAAGTACTTCCAGGAGAGGAAAAGGCAGCCTGACTTAGTTATTTCGTCACTGGAGTCCGGTGCCTTGTGAAAGTCCATCCCCACCCGACAAAAAGCAGCCGCTCAAATTCTGCCACACAGCCGTTCCAGAGAAAGGTGATGCAACTTCCCAAAGACAAACAAAGCGTCATCGTATACCTATTCAGTACAGACATCATAAGCAAATTGGACAGACTTTGAACCATGAAGATAGTCATCTGCAGTAGTATTTAAGAAGCGTAGACGATAAGGGAAAAGCACTCTTATCAAACTTCAGGAAACTCATTCAATAGCTTCCCAAGTCCTGAATTCAAATTTTGACTGAGCCAGATGTCTTTATGCTGAGGAGGGTTGGTTCAGGACTCCTCATGGATACCAAAACCCATGGATGTTCAAGACCCATTATATGCAATGGCAAATCCACTTTTAAAAATACACATTTTTGAGTCATGGATGATTGAGTCCATGGATGCAGAATCCATGAATTGTTTTATTTATTTATTTATTTACAGTATTTATATTCCGCCCTTCTCACCCCGAAGGGGACTCAGGGAGCATCACATTATATACATATAGGGCAAACATTCAATGCCCATATACACATAGAACCGAGACAGAGACAGACGCAGAGGCAATTTAACCTTCTCCTGAGGGGATGTTCGATTCTGGCCACAGGGGGGAGCAGCTGTTTCATCATCCACTGTGACGGCACTTCCTCATTCCAACGTCGTAAATTAGTTAAATTTGCCTCTCCACTTTATAAGTGGTACCTTATTTCCTACTTGATAGATGCAACTATCTTTCGGGTTGTTAGGTCAGCAACGAGCAGGGGTTATTTTTTTTTTAATTGATGGGTGCTCACCCCGCCACGGGCTGGCCTCAAACTCATGACCTCATGGTCAGAATGATTTATTGCAGCAGGCAGCTCACCAGCCTGCGCCACAGCCCGGTTGTATGGAAATCCAACAGTATTGTGTTGGGCAAGGGGGTAGTGAACATTTTGGCCCTCTGAAAGTTGCTGGGCTGCAGTCCTCAGGATTCTTCATCACTGGCTGTAATGGTTAAGCCTCATGAGAACTGAATCCAAGAACATCAGAAGGCTCTTAAATTGTACATATGTTGTTCTACAACAAATCATTTTAAGGTAAACAAGTTATGAGTGAATATTACTGTACACTGTCGTCCTGGAAAAAGACCTGGTTGATGTGCGACCTACTTCTTTTGAGTTCAATGGGATTGACTTCATGCAGGTATATACATGCATAAGGTCTAAAACTTTTATTTCAAAATAGTGTCAGTAAGGGACACACAGGTTTCCAAAGAGTTTACTGCAACCAGGAGTCCAGCTCTGTCGCAAACCTGCAACATATTCATGCAATGGGTTAGCGGGTAGCCAGGAAAGAAGAATAAAGAAAACCGCGTAAGAAAAAGGGAAGTCATCTGATGCTAGGATGAGAAGGAAACAGTCCAAAAAGTTCACATCATCAAACTGTTGCAACAAATACCCTACGGAGAGAATGTAGAACTTTTCACACACTAAACATGTTGACTTATAGTTTCCTTTGGCCCCACACATCATAGTGAATAGGAAGGAACTGGGCATCTGTTGTTCAAGGATATCAGGAGGACAAAAAGTTTCTCACACCTGTTTTACTTAGTTCTACTCGACCTTACAAAAAAAAAGCTGCGTAGAATTAACACAGATCCTATGTAGTGTAGTGGATTGAGCATTGGACTACAACCCTAGAGGCCAGGAGTCAAATTCTCACTCAGCTTTGGAAACCCATTTGGTGACCTTGGGCGAGTCACACACTCTCAGCCTCAAATAACACCATGATAGGTTTGTCTTAGGGTCACTATAGGTTGGAAACAGTTTGAAGGCCAACAACAACGACAGTTCTTATTCAAAGCCTGTTAAGCCCACAGGAACCAATATACTAATTCACCAGCATAGTAACCATTCCAGCACAACTTTAGGCAACCTCCTTTCATTTCAATGTGGATGGCTCAGAATTATTCTCCATTTTAACACAGGTCCATCTGTACATGCCTGTGTGAATGGAGTACCGCCTATATTTCTGACACCAAATCCTGGGCGTGCTCTATCTAGCAGCCTTTGGAGCAAGTAGGAGCAACTGCAATGAGCACAATGAGGAATTTTCTCCTTATGAGCCACTCTGGGGGCCACACAGGTTGCTCCAAATGCTGATAAACCAAAAACTGGCAAGAAGTTCCCACCAGATTGGGTGAAAATTGTGCTATTTATTGCTTATTCAGAGCCAGGAGGTTCTGTAACCTAGTTAAAAAGGGAATTTCAGGAGATGGGATTCATCCCTTGGAGGGTCCAGGCAAGGTAAAATGGAGTCTGGAGGAGTCCGATCCACAAAGCAAGCCTTTAGAGCAGTGGTTCTCAACCTGTGGGTCCCCAGATGTTCTGGCCTTCAACTCCCGGAAATCTTAACAGCTGGTAAACTGGTTGTGATTTTTGGGAGTTGTAGACTTGTGGGGGACCCACAAGTTGAGAATCACTGCTTTAGAAAGCACATACTTTGAAGAGACACATTCACACTAAGGCCATATAATCCAAGTATTCAGTGCAGAAGGGATAATAAATATATAAACAACATTGTTGGAATAGGACTCTGGACTGGACCATGACTGCATTGCTATTAAGACACATGGAAGACAGGAAGAGCTTCCTGTGTTTGCAGCATCTCTTACTGATTCTATCTCCATTGCTTCCTGCAGTTTTTCCATTCCTTTGATCTCCCAGATGTTGCTGTACTACAAGGCTGTCATCATCCCTAGCCTGCTGGATTGGGATGATGGGAGTTGTGGTCCCAAAACACCTAGGGAACCAAGTTTGGGACAGGATGCTTCAAAACAATACTATTGAATATACATGTAGAGCAAAAGCTTAGACTGGTTTCCAAAAAATACACTGTTGAATCCAATGAGTATAAATAAGGTACAGTAATAGTCCATGGCACATTAGGGAGAAAACATCAAAGATCATCCATTAAGGAACGTAATGGTTCAGGAGAGCACAGTGTGGCGCTGGACTATGTCTCCAGAAAGCAAGGTTCGAATCCTGATAGGACCAATATTTTGGTGTACAGTTCTCACAAAACAATTGGCACCACTGGCTATGCTGATGAGAACTGCGATTTAAGACCATCCTGAAGTCTTCCAGGTGTTTTGGACTCCAACTCTTAGAAGTCTCAAATGCTTTGGACAATAATCAGGGATTCTGGGAGACAAAATCCAAAAATACTGGGAAAAGTTTGGGAAACATTGTTCTAGAGAATCACAGCTGGCCATTCCATCATAAGAAGAGTGGTAAGTAAGTTGAAAAAATAAAAGATGGAACTGCCAACTTGAACACGCAGCAGCCATGTTGGATTACAACTCCCATCAGCCTTGAGGTGATGGAAGATGTACTGCAACATATTTAAAAGGCACCAGATGACTCCTCTGTTACCATGAAATTTTCCAAAGTAAGCCCAAAAGCAAACAAAAAATGAAACAGATGTCAAATTTCTTGTTTACATTTAAGGATTCTTGTTTACACTGACACAACTTTGGGCATCATGGGACAATAGGCAGAAGGTGACACATCCCTCCTTATTTGCACATTCCAGAATAGATACCTTCCTGGAGGGGGAAGGTAAATGCCAAGTTTAATAGCATCACTAAACCCAAAAACAAGGGCCCCAAATCTGGCCAAGGCTGCTAAACCACAATTGCTCCATGTGAAAGAGGAGAAAACATTCTGCACATGATCAGAGACACTGTTTTGTAGCTGTTTCCCACTACAGGTTGAGCATCCCTTATCCAAAATTCTTGGGGACAGTTTGGATTCCACCCCGCACCCAATTTTTGGAATATTTTGAGGTATCTTGGAGATGTGGCCCAAGCCTAAACAACTTTGCGTATAAAATGAATCATCTGAAAAAGGATCATAGACCCATAGAGTAGAGGAGACCACAAAGGCCACCCAATCCAACCCCATTCTGCCAGGGAGGAAAATACAACCAATACAAACCATGCTGGGAGCAGCGTGCTTTCTGGATAAGGGATCCCACACCCCCCCAAAAAAACCAGGGTTCATCTACACCAGGGGTCCCCAAACTAAGGCCCAGGGGCCAAATGTGACCCTCCAAGGTCATTTACCTGGCCCCCGCCCTCAGTTTTAGACTTAGGCTTGCCCAAAGTCTGAAATGACTTGAAGGCACACAACAACAACAATCCTAATTAACCTGACTAGCTCATTGGCTAGAAACACGCCCACACTACCCATTGAAATCCTGATAGGTTTATATTGGTTAAAATCGTTTTTATTTTTAAATATTGTATTGTTCTTTCATTGTTGTTGTTGTTGCTTTGCACTACAAATAAGACATGTGCAGTGTGCATAGGAATTTGCTCGTACAGTAGAGTCTCACTTATCCAACATTCGCTTATTCAACGTTCTGGATTATCCAACGCATTTTTGTAGTCAATGTTTTCAATACATCGTGATATTTTGGTGCTAAATTTGTAAATACAGTAATTACTACGCAGCATTACTGCATATTGAACTACTTTTTCTGTCAAATTTGTTGTATAACATGATGTTTTGGTGCGTAATTTGTAAAATCATAACCTAATTTGATGTTTAATAGGCTTCTCCTTAATCTCTCCTTATTATCCAACATATTCGCTTATCCAACGTTCTGCTGGCCCGTTTATGTTTGATAAGTGAGACTCTACTGTATTTTCAAATTATAATTCAGCCCCTCAATGTTTTCAATACATTGTGATATTTTGGTGCTAAATTTGTAAATACAATAATTACTACGTTGCATTACTGCATATTGAACCGGCCCTCCACTTAAAAAGTTTGAGGACCCCTGATCTACACTATAGAATGAATGCAGTTTGATACCACAGTCACGGCTCAGTGTTCAGGGAGTTCTGGGTTGTGCAGTTTGGTGAGGCAGCAGCACTCTTTGGCAGAGAGTAGAACTATGATAGTAGATAGGAGAACTACAACATCCAGGATTCCATAGCATTTGAGCTATGGCTGCAAGTGGTGCCAAACAAGGTCTCATCCGCATCCGTCCCAGAGTGTAGATGCAGATGAGCCATAGCCTGAGTGCCTCCCAAGGAAGGGTTAAATGCAAACCAGGGGGAAGGAGGGGGCTCCAAAGGCCCCACGAAAGGCGCGGGAGGCAGCAAGGGCCGGCCTTACCTGTCCGGGAGTCGAAGGTGACCACGAACACGGCCACGATCTGGTCCTGCTCCACCTGCTCGGCGGAGGCGGCCTCTCCCGGGGCCGATCCGGGCGAGCCCTTCCACGCCGCCTTCCCCGCGGAGGGGCCTCCCCAGCCCGCCTCCCGGGGCGCCTCCTCGGGCAGCGAGATCCCGGGGCCCTCGGCCCAGAACAGGAGCGGCGCGTCGTCGGCTTGCTCCCCCATGGCCGGCTGCGGCGCTCGGAGAGGCGGAGGAGGAGGAGGAGAGGGCGGCGCTTGGCCAGCGCGAAGGACGGCGGCGCCTCCCTCCCTCTCCTTCCCTTTCTCCCTCTCTCCCTTCCTTCTTCCTAGGCCTCGCTCGGTCTCTCCAGCTCTCCACTGGCCTTCCTTCCCGCTTGGAGAGGCTGAAACTGGGAACCCCTGGAAGGAGGGAAATTTGGCCCAGCAACCAAGGCTGCATCTACACCAGGCATGGGCAAACTTGGGCCCTCCAGGTGTTTTGGACTGCCAAGGCTGTTAGGAATTGTGGGAGTTGAAGTCCAAAACACCTGGTGGGCCCAAGTTTGCCTATGTCTCATCTACACTGTAGAATCAATGCAGTTGAATGCCTCTTTCACTGCCCTGGGGACCGCTGTGGTTTTGCAAGGTCTTGAGGACACTATTGCCTTCCAGATGACAACGTCAGTGCTGGCAGGAATCCATAGCAGTTAAAGTAGGGTCAAACTGCATTCATTCTACAGTGTGGATCATGTAAGGGATTGATGATAATAAAGGGAAGGAGCCTCCGGTGGTGTAATGGGTAATCTGAAGGTTGGGTTGCTGACCTGAAGGCTGAAGCAACAACAACAACAATAATGAAAGAACAATACAATATTTACAAATAAAAACGATTTTAACCAACATAAACCTATCAGGATTTCAATGGGAAGTGTGGGCCTGTTTCTAGCCAATGAGCTAGTTGGGTTAATTAGGATTGTTGTTGTGTGCCTTCAAGTCATTTTAAGGAGCCTCCGATGGCCTAGGGGATAAAAGCCTCGTGACTTGAAGGTTGGGTTGCTGACCTGAAGGCTGCCAGGTTCGAATCCCACCCGGGGAGAGCACAGATGAGCTCCCTCTATCAGCTCCAGCTCCATGCGGGGACATGAGAGAAGCCTCCCACAAGGATGGTAAAACATCAAAACATCCGGGCATCCCTTGGGTAACGTCCTTGCAGACGGCCAATTCTCTCACTCCAGAAACGACTCAGGTTGCTCCTGACATAAAAAAAAATGATAAAGGGAAGCTCTTACATGTGCCTGCGATCCAGAATCACCCGTAGAACAATAACATGCCAGGTTTGCAGAACAAAAATACAGGAACTTTACTGATTCCAAGAGATCAAAAAACAGTATTTACAATGATCCCTCTGATCACTTACAGAAGTCTACAGTCATAAATAGTTCTTTCTCAGTCCACAAATTGCTTCAGAGAGAAATACAGTCCTGGTTCTTCTCCCTCTTTTCTCAGCAGCAAACAGGCCTCAAAACAGCAAGGCCTCTCTGAGTTCACTGCTTTCTACACCAACAGTACTCAGTCAGCACTGAAAACTTGTCCAAACTGGTTCTGCAGAAACAGTATCAAATCAATCCCTGGGTCTTTGAGCCTGAGCAAGCGGGTCCCCTGTGGCAGCATAGCAAACAGCCCCTACCAGAAAATAAAGCCCTGAAGGCCACATCCAGGATATCCACCCCGAACCAGGCAGTTGGCCACATAATGAAGATTTATACTTCCAATATAAATTGTGCCTTGCTCTGAGGCCAAGGGAGTATGACTACAGAGTTTCCAGAACAGACCAGATCTGATGCCTTCTAGTTTGTTAGGCCATGAGTCTGACCAGGCAGAACCTGGAGGGCCTCTCAGACACAGAAGAAGACCCCATGGCCTCCTCCAGAACGACCCCAGCCTGGGACAACAGCCCAAAGGCATGAAGCCTGACATGAAGTCTGAACAAAACGGAGACCTCCAAATGAAGGCTTCCTAATATATCGGCAAAGGCAATAAAGCTGGACATGAGGCCTAGAACAAGATGGACGCCTCCCAATGTAATGGTAAGATTCAAAGACCTGAAACCAAAGAGAGCTCCCCTACCCAATATACTGTAATTGCAAGAGTTTAAAGCCTAACATGAGGCCAAAGCTTAACTCCTACCGGTAACATGAGATATGCAATAAAATGTAGGCCTCAGTATATGATGACAGTTAATGAGTGGAATTGCCTGTGCCTTTCTGGGGCTGAGAGTGTGACTCTCCAGACAACAATTCATTTAAAGGAAGGAGTTGTCTGCAACCTTCCTCTGTGGCCCAGCAAACATGATTTGAGGTCGAGAGTGTGTGACTCATCCGGGCAACAACTTATTAAGAGTTTATTCTAAAAGGAGAACTTCCTTTGCTATGGGATGTGCCTGCCTTGAGACAACTCGGGGGGGGGGGGGGGGGGGGGCTCTGCCTAATGCAGCGACCCAAACCTCCAGCTCAGCCCTCATGCCTTTATTGGAAATTCCTGCCAATAAATGCCAAGGACAGAAACTGCCAAATTGTAGGGCGAATCCCTGAGGCAAAAGCATAGCAATGGGAACCCTACTATCCTATGGAAATGGGGTAGGAGCAAGGAGAGAAAGGTCTAAAGTCCCATTAGGATCCTGCCTCCTCCCTCAAGCTGAAGCAAAGAGCACAGCAGGGGGGCAGAGCAGCCTCAAATAGCCTGCAACCACTCCTACAATGTCTGATCTTCTTCACGGGCGGTCTTCAAATCGCCCCCTTATGCCTTAGGATTTGCCTGCCAGTTATGGGTGGGCCAACTTGGTTGCTTCCACTATATCAGCTATTGTTACAAGTAATGACTGTGAATAAATTGTCAAAATTTGGTTGAGATAGTGCTTGCAGTTCTAGATGGACTTGTTTCATTTTTGCTTCTTATAGACTTAGTATGAGGATTTGATTAATCAGTTAAAATTCAGGAGTAAATCAGGCTTTTCTAACCTGAAACACTGGGAGCGGTTTTGAACACCTAAACTCCCCATCCCACTTGAGCACCTGGTTTCTCGGTTCAGTCCTAACCAGACTTGGCTATGCTTAGTTTTCATTCATATATACCAATAACATGCTCACTCTCTACACACACACAACCATACACACAAATCACCTTTTATTTATGTAAAACAATATGTAGGGGAAACAGCCAAACATAATTACATTACAAAAACAACACAAACATAACTAACACAACTAGAAAAAATGTTGTTTCCACCTTTTTAGCTCATGGCTATAATGGTCATCCAGGGATATCATCAATATTTTGTGGTTATATTTAGGTACATGGAGTTTTTAAAAGTACATTTCTGCTGAAACTGCACAAAATAAGAGTCATTTTGGTGTCACTCCCTTTGATGTTGACACTTGATGTAGTTTGCATCTCTCCTGTGATACCACCAATTTGATGCCTTCAACATACCTTAGGCTGCTATGTCGAACTTGCTCCATTTGAGAGAACAGCACTAGTGCCTTGTGATTCAATCCTATGCAACTTTACAACACCAAACTCCTGTTTTTAAATACTACTTCACGTTGCAGACTTCTGTTTACTTTCTTGGGAGCACGTGGGTTATCAAGCAAACATGAGAAGGAATTCACTCTTAAGTCTTTTTGTCTGCTTGGGCTGCAACATTACAGTTGACTTAGTAGAATGTGTATTTTAGTATTCTAAAATCAGGGATTGTTTTAATTTCTATCACACCTTAAGTGTTATATATATACCTAATATACAAAACCCAGAGTTAGGCAGAGAAGCAATACCTGGCATAAAAGCTTCATGTCTGAAGATTTGGAATCTGGGTTGCTCCAATTCTACATATGTTGAAGTGCTCTGTTTCAATCTGATTTATTCCGAAGTAAGTAAGTGGGTTTGACCAAGGCAGGAACTCCCAGCATTCCTATCATTGGCCATCCAAGAAGAAGTTGCAGTTCAGCATCCATACAGTTCCCGTCCTTCATTTACCAGCACAAGCACAGTTAGCTGTGGGTAAGGACCTCTAAGCAAAGCAGATATTCTGAGTAAATGTGTGGAATTCAACTACAAGTTAAAGATTCTTACTCACAAGTAAGTTTGCATGATCTGTGTGTATATTTTCACTAAGTTCTTAGTAAACTAAAGTATTTTAGAATGAAGTCCCTCTGAGATTGGTAGTACTCTTCTCAGAATTATTGTTAGTATTAATGTCTTAAATTATACCTTTCTCTTTTGCCAAAACTGGCACCCAAGTGAAACTAGCAGGAATTTTTTTGTGCTAGTTAAGTTACCATATGTTTTAAAAAGTTATCTTTCATTTGCACAATCCCCACAAGAATACCTGAATGTTGTAGCAGAAAGCCAGTTCTCTGCTCTTTAGTTACACTTTTTGTCAGTAGTGGTGTCTCCGGTAGTGCGATATTTTTATACTAAACAGTTGCAATTAATTCAGAAGTGCCATCAGTGCATACTATGTGACCCATCTTTTTCAGCTAAATATCAGGTCTTTTTACTGCATTTTTGTTCAACTGCACATTTTCTGCCCAACTGCATGTAAAAACATCCCATCAATCCCAGTTTTGGGAAGTTTGGCCAAGTTGTCCTCCCTTTTAAAGATAATTTACCAATGCTTCTGCCTTCCTTGCTTTTTTTCTCCCGTGCCTATTCCCATGCCTCCTTTCTCTCTTCCGACCCAGTCCACACCATGATACATAGAGTTGAAGAGTACAAGTTAAATGAAAGAAAATGTTCTGTATATTGGCTCTTTTTATTGCCTTGCATGTTGAAAGAGGGCAGGTGATCGAGTTGCTGATGTGGACATACATCTTTGCAGGATAGACCAAGCAGGAAGCTGGTCTTCTTAAGTGCATTTACTTCCACTGGGTCCACACTGGTAGTTTCAACAAAAAGAGGATAGCAAGAAATGGTCAGGGGTAATTTGAAATAGATTATGACTTTCCTTTTAATTGTTGTCTTTTAATGCTAGTGCATCTTCCCTTTGAATGGTTATAAATTCTGTGGGTCATTCAACAAGAAACCAACCCCCAAATATGGAGCTTGACAGCATTTGCTAGCTGGCTGGAGGCCTTTGCACCTGCATGTAGCATAGGCCCTTTTCTTCTGGGGTCTAGAGGTCCATGTAAAGGGGTTATTATGTAAAGTCTTTTCTCGCTTGTGTAATGCCTGAGTGACTTCAGCCCTTGTGTGAGTACAGCTGTAGCCTGACTGATTTATTCCTAATGAATATAAAGTCTGTGTGCAGACGCCTCTTGTTCCTATTTGCCTGGAAAAGAGAGCCACTCAGTTTAATAGGGCTTTCCCACCAAGTAAGTGTACATAGAAAGTTAGGTTTAACATAAGAATCGGGTCTTGCTTTAAAAGGCCAAATCCTTTCCTAATACAGAGCTTTTTCAAACTCTGTTTTCTAATACTTTTGTTAATTATAACAATTCTGGTAAATGGGAGGAAAGGGTTGTTCAAAATAGAGTTTTGTGTGTAATATGTAAAAGTTGAAAACCATAGTAGAGATCATCTGATGAAAGAGAAGTCAGGCTTGTGAAAACCAACAATTAAGGAAGCTGTGAGATAAATGCCTGTAAGGATTCAGCTGGCTGGGTATTGCCAGGGCCTCTTTAATTTCCAAGCACTGAATTCTGGTTGGCGGAGGAGAGGCAAGGTATAGATTATGGCTATAAAGCCTTGAGTCTACAGTGTATACCCTCCAGCATTTAACAGATGACAGAACCAAGTAACACCAGTGTGATCTAAGTGGCAAAAGCTGCTTAAGGAGGAAGAACAGAAAAGCTAGAAGATGCAGCAGTTTGCTTAAGCTTGAATCTACTGGGAAGCAAAGATTATCTCCCTTCCTCCCTGAGTGAGCTGAGTGCAAATTACTTTTGTACTTTGAATTTAGATTGTAACAACTGGAGTGATCTGAGAACAAAGGATGATACAACTAGAACACTCTGACAAAGCGGGATGACAAAGGATTCATTGGATCTGTCTTTGCCAAATTGGGGCAATTAAAACATATGTCATTGCATGCTTTCTTTTTCTTTGTAGTTGCCATGGATGACTGGAACTGCAGTAACCAACCTGTCCAGAAGCTGGATTTTTCCAGCTGTGGAGAAGACATTGAGTTAGAAGAGGACAACAGCATCCATGAGGAAGAAGTGAGACCTGTCACTCCACAGAAAGACTGGGCATTTCAAGATTGGCAGTCAAACTGTCCAATCCCTGTTACTCCACAACGGCAACAAGATGATTTCTCTCCAGATCTCCCAAAGTCTTGGGCAACTCCTGTGAGGAAAGGCAAGGAATCTCGGAGAAAGAACATCACACCTTTGGAGAACTACCCTGAGACTCCTTTACACTATGTCACATGGCAAAAGCTGCAGCTCTGTGATACTCCCAACACCCCAAAGGTAAAATGGCAGGGGCAGCAGTAATGGATAAAATCCTACATATACCCTATCTAAATCACACACTGAAATTTAAGGCTTTCAGATTGGTTGGCACTCAAATTGGTTACCACTCAGTTCGTTTCAGTGGGTCTATTGTAATTAGGATGGATGTTGGATGTACAGTAATCCAAAATATTTGTGCTTTAGTTTTATGTGACAAGTATCCAAAGTATGACATGAAGCACACTCTGAACCTTTAGCTTCAGCATGGAGCGTGGAGAATCATATGGTGCTGAATGGCTTTTTCTTAACCTTTCTAGTTACTTCCTACTCCTGAACCTATTAGTCTGCCTTGTTTGTTGCTATAAACCTTAGAGGTAGAAATTTCTGATTCTCCAATAAAGCTTTCGCCTTTGTTTAATTGTTATAAGCAGGGCCATCTATACCATTTAGCACACCAAGGTAGCTGTTTCAAGCAGCAGATCTCGGGTGAAATGAAAGGAGGTGGGGAGAGATCCATGTGATATTGGATTTTTGCCTTACATACCAAAAATAACTTTGCTGGCTCTTGATATTATGCATCTTGACTTGAGTTGTTCATGGGGAGAGGTGGCGCTGGCAACCTCGAGCAGGTAAAGATTATCTTGGGTAAAAGTAAAATCTAAATAGTGTGTCCAGACTGAGAGCTGCAGGAAGAATCAAAGCCTACCTTCAGATTAAACTGACAGATTGGTTGCATCCACTTACTCTTCATTTTTCTGACTGCAACTAAAGAAAGCACTACTTCTTATGGAATTTATATTACAAGGCTGTCTTCTTCCTCCAACTTTCGACACAGAAGGCCCAAAATTGTTGTATTCTGGTTATGGAAGAGGAGAGGGATCTCTTTCCTTCCCTAGTTTACAAGATCTTTAGCTTCCTCTGCGAAAGAACCCCAGTGCTTCACCAAACTACACTTCCATAGCATTGAGCCATGGCAGTTAAAGACATGCCAAATTGCATTAATTCTAGAGTTTAGATGCATCTGTTGGCAGGGCTGGTTCTGTCAGGGAGGAGAACATTACCTGAACATTAGGAAGAACTTCCTCACTGTGAGGGCTGTTTGGCAGTGGAACTCTCTCCCCCGGACTGTGGTGGAGGCTCCTTCTTTGGAGGCTTTTAAACAGAGGCTGGATGGCCATCTGTCGGGGGTGCTTTGAATGCGATTTCCTGCTTCTTAGCAGGGGGTTGGACTGGATGGCCCATGAGGTCTCTTCCAACTCTACTATTCTATGATTCTATGAGAAGGACGCTATCTCAAAGAGTGGTGGAAAGATGTTGAAGGACATGGCCTATCATGCACTCCCTCAGCTATTGCTTTCAGGTGGAAAGTACTGCCCCATCACCAGTGTAGAGATATCCAACTGCTATTCTTACCAGCTTCTGCACATGAAATGGGAGTGGATGTCATCTTGCCCATTGATTTGGGTAGAAAAACATCATTAAAAGGTTTTGTGGTTCTTTACTTGCTTTCTGGGCCAATCTGTGCAATTGCAGAATGCGAAACAGTCACTTTTATTTTTTACTACAGCTCCTAGATTCCCCCCAGCCAATTTTGATTAACAGAACAATAAGACTTATAGTTCTCCAAAATAAGTTTTTAGTAAGGTGATCTGAGGTTACTACTTCATACTTCCACTTTTCCGAGTTTTCTATTGAGCACAGGGGTACAATATGTATTTTCCTCCTAACTATCAAAACCATCAGAGCACCACTAGGAACAGCTTTTCTTCAAAGCAGCTGCTGTCACTTTCTCGTCCCAGGTTGGATGTAGAGTCTCTGCAGGCTGTAAAGACACAATCCTTATTGATTCTTTAATTGTGTTTTGCTCTTTTAAAATCTGAAATGGAACAATTTAGAAAATCCTCTTCATCTTCCTGCTTGTTAAGATAGATATCTGAGAGGAATTCACTGGCATCTGTGGCTCCATATTGAGCCTTTCTACCCAGAAAATCCTGCTGTGAAAGTAGCACAGTTAAGTTTGAACCTTTTTTTTTTTTTACTTTCTCTAATTTTAAAAAATTCAGTGGCTGATAAAGATCCTTCTTGACATGAAGATGAATTTGGCAATTGACTTTTGACGTTCCAAAAGCAATTTGTATAAATTGGTCCACCTTGTGACAGAGACAAATTCAGTTTGAAGGTCTTTGCATGGAAAAGAGCCCAGGTTCAAATCCTGACCACACAGCGGCTGATGGGAAAACACAGCCAGACTTACTCTTGAGCAAGGGAAGGGATCGTGAAGCCTTTTCAATGTCAACCATCCTGAGTTTCCTCAGGGGGAGAGGTGCAGGATATAAATAAAGTATTATTATTATTATTATTATTATTATTATTATTATTAATCACTATGGGCCCTGGCTAGCAAGGCCCATAGTAAAAAATGCTGGAAGTCCAACAGCATCTGGAAGGCAAGCACCTTGGAAGTGAGGGGCTTTAGGGCCAGCAGTTTTTTGCTTAGCTCTTAGTTTATTGGCTTCATTCCTTGCCATAATCTTCCCAGAGGTATTTGGTTAGCTGACTCGATTCTTTTGGAAAGAGAGCACTAGGTCAGATGGCCTTTGTTGGCCAGAGGGACAAAGTCAATCAGACTTTATATTATATTATAAAGCACATTGATAACATATTAGCATTTTGGATTCTGGCATGCATGCTAAAACTCATGATGCACTTACCATGGATGTTGGGAACACCGAAGTATAAATTTGAAAAAGACTGCAAACCACTTCCTGTTTCATTAAAGCCATTGCATATGCATTAGGTTGAGGGAAGGTCTTAATGGTATAACATTAAAAACACCTATTTTCTGTTGTTTTATTTTTCCTTCCCCATTCTTTTTGTGTATTATCTTTAGACAGTCCCTGCCTCAAATTTATAGTCTAGTTTTGTGAATCTATACTTGATGAATTATTATTGGAACCTTTCTTATTGATATACCATTTTAAAAATAAATAATGTAATAAAGGTGTTTTTTATTTGCAAATCAAGCAATCGTATAACTAATGGTTTTGCACATTCTTTTATTTTCTATCTTTTTTTTTTTTTTAGAGTCTCCTGGGCAAGACAGCTTTCCCTTCACCGGTGGGAAAATTCTCCCCCAAAGGGATAAGAAATTTGCGGTTCAACTCATGTACAGATTCTGAGGAGCCTCCCTCAAATTCTCTGGTTAATATTAATCCTTTTACACCTGATTCATATAGACAGATGGTTTTCCATCCCAGTGGGAAAAGGAAAACTAGAGGAGAATTGTGAGTATTTTCTAACTTAAGATATTTTGTCTAACTTGGAATGCAAAATGGAATGGTAGAGTAACTATTCTGGAGCCAAACTACATATTAAGAGGAGTGTGTACTCTCCAAGATGACTATGTTTTTCATTCCACAATAGGATTTTCTCAAAGATACATATCTCAGTAACCAGACTTGCATGTTCAGCTTGTGCTTTCCATGCAATGATTAATCCAAAGCAAAACATAATAAATGCAAGATACAGAACAAATGAAGATTGCATTTTGTGGCAAACAGATGTCTTTCACAACTTGTGCAAAAAATATGTTATACTTTACATGGCACCTTCCAAAACTATTTTTCTCACAGTTTTTGGGTTTCTTGAGAGAGTATTTTTTTCCACTGAGAAGTTTAGTAATGGAGGCCATTCTCCTTTTAAATGATTGCTACTCAGCTGGATATGGTGCTTTTATGCATTTTTGCCTGGCAACAGCTATTTTATTATGTCTGGCTCAAGTTTTATGGCTGAGTGAGAATTTCAGTTGAATTTGAATTTAGGTTTTCTCATTCCTAGTGCTCTAATCCCTACTCTATAATGGAGCTCTCCTTGTTAAAGATGTTTCTGGGTTTCCAATATCAAGCAGGTATTAGACTAGAGGGTTCTCTTCTTCGGTTTTTCACAGTTCCTTATGGAAAGGTTCTCCAGAAGCTTTTCAATCCATCATCATATCCCAAAGAGAGTTCCTTTGTCTTGACTACAAGAAAATCTACTGAACACTGAACTGAGCTTTAACCATGCTGGTTGGGACTTAAGGGTATTCTGGTTTATGATTATTCTAAAGTGGGCCTATCCTGGGGATTTCTGGGATTGAGAGTATGTGACTCACCTAAAGTCACAGTGGGTTTCGATAGCAGAGTGAGGAATTGAGCTCTGATCTCTAGAGCCATAGTCCAAAATAACGCTATACCCTTTAAATTACAAACCACTTCAACAAACCATGCCCTTAATAAAATCCTAGTTGCCTTTGAGTCTCCTGCGGGAAAGATAAAGCGGGGTATACATAACTCTAATAATAATAATCATCATCATCATCATCATAACACAATAGATCACCAGAAATATCCCCCCCCCCCCAAAGAATGGAATGAATGGTTACAAAGGCAACAGTAGCTTTAAAAACCCTAAAATATATGCTATAAGAGTCACGCTTATTTAAAACAATCTGGAAGAGCTTTGGGAAGATATATTATTTTGTTGCAAATCTAGCATATATATTTTTTCATCCGCATTTGTAAAGAAGAAAGGGGACTTGCTGTTTGAATAGAGCCTTTATAGATCTGTTTGAAATTGCATGAATATTTCCTTCCAAATCAGTTTAGAGACTTGGATTTTACAACTTGAGAATGGATTTCCTTTGCTGAAATGGCACACTACCATATTCCTCGTCTCCCCAGGTATCAAGGATTCACACATTAAGGAGGAATCTGAATTAATCCCAAACTAGAATATGAATCTCCCGAGTTGAAGGCTGTAGCCTCTGTATGTCTAGAGTGAATTTTCTTGTGGTTTCTGTTCACTTTACATGCAGACATGCCTGTATAAATATTTTATAAAGTTTGAGTAGTTCCTGAAGCTCATGCTTAAATATTTAAATGGTGAAATTGAAGGCTTGTTGACTATATGTGTGTGCAAGGAAACCATTCATGAGATTAATATTGTTTTAGGGATGATCCCAGCCAAAAAGGGAGTCCAATGGAGCTTGGCTTGCCAGCCAAGGTGAGTAGTGTGTTTGCCTAGGTGCAGAAGTGCCTATGGTTCTATATGTGAAAGAGAAAGCTGCTTGGCAACCTACAGCAGTGGGCAATGAATGTATTACAAGAACATAATCATAAGGGCTTACTGCCTTCTTTAATTTTAAAATGTCACATAAAACCAAATAAAGGAAATGGAAATGAAACAGGAGTACAATGAAAGAACTGATTGAAATATTACATTACTTATAAGGCTTCAAGCTGCAGAACCAAAGCACATTTGCAGTCTTATTGAAATATAGAGCATGGAAACTATTCCTCTTTCTGGCTTGTAGTTCCCAGAATACCACAGCCATGATTGTGGATGGATTCATTGATATGCACTGCTTTAAATCAAAGAGGGCAACAAATTTCTACCATTGTTCATACCATCCTGGAAACTCAATGTTCAACTACCCCGCCTTTCCTTCACTTAATCTGTGAAGGTGGATAACAACTGACTATCTTGGTGCTGTTGAATGCCCATCACTCCAGCATACCCAATGATGCAGAATTATGGGAGGTGAAGTCCCAAGAATATCTGGAAGAGCAATCTAGTAGAAAACCTCTCCCAGGTCTAAGTTTGCTAAAAACTTCTAATGATAAGTTAATGATGGGTGGGAGGGGAGGAAAAGCATTTGGCTGAACTCATGGCTGCTGCTATAGGTTACTGCTTGATGTTTACTTTCCTGTGTTTTATGCATTATCTGATCCAATTACCTGCTATCCAGGACTATACAACTAAAACACTCTCAAGAGATGGCCATCCATTCTCTGTTAAGAGGTCTCCAAATATGGAGAGTCTACCACTCCTCAAGGCAGTTTATTCCATGGTTGAACAGCGCTTACCATTTCAAAATTCTAATGTTTAGGTGGAATCCTTTTTTGTAATTTGGATCTATTGGTTCATATACTAGCCTGACACTGAACTAATAGAATTCTGGAGCAGCAGAACACAAACTACTTCTGTCTTCTACATTCGTGAATCTAAACCTTAAGTCTTCCTAATGTTTTGGACTTCAACTTCTAAAAGTCTCAAACAGTATGGCCAGTGATTCTATCTGTTGAATTCCAAATATACCTTGCAGATTAAACACTTCTACATGGCACCCCTTCAGCTATTGAAAGGTGCCCATCATATCACCTCTCAGTCTTCTCCAAGTCAAACACATCCAGTTTTCCAAGTCATTTCTCATAAGTCTTGGTTTCAAGGTCACATGTACTGATTAGATCTGATTTACTTAAATAGTCACTGTTGAATGTTTTTATGTTGAATGTTTTTTATATTGTGGAATGATATTTTAAATTGTAAGTCGCTCAGAGCACTCTGGTGGAGAGCGACTAATTAAGAAATAAAGTGAAGTGAAGAAGTGAATGTACTGCAGATATGTTTGTTTAATTTGACACAGTCATTCAGATTCATAACAATAGTTTCAGAGAACAAAGAAATGTGGACAGGGATGGAGAGATGACAAAGCAACATGGATTTGAAATATTTGCATTGCAACAAGGAACGTATTTCTGGGAGGCACCGCTCCAGAATTCTAGTGTCCCTATGTATTCTTTGCCTTGTAAACCTGAGTCTGTGGAAAGCTGTTGTGACATATTAAGAAGGGGCCTTGTAAGACAACAAAAAGCTAATCTATTCAAAACCTTTCTATTGAGTGTAGCTTTCTGTATGGAGGGATTTATGTCTCTGGGAGGCCAAGCACACACACACAGAGGGATCTAGTGGGATTAGATAATTGCTCTTGCGCTTTCTGCACATGTTGATGGGCTCTAAATGCTTTTGTCTTATCATTATCACCACCAACTGTCTTGGCTTTGTTGTTGTTGAGGCTACCAGGGGAGAAATTAAGCAATCACAAGCTTCTAATTGAAAATCTAATGAAGACAAAGCTTTTTGCATGGGCTGGGGAGGAAAGAGAAGCAGAGAACTGTACTGACTGTTAGATAAATATCTCCCGCAGTGTTGCCTGTCCCTATGTTCTGCTGCACAAATCTCTCATCTGGCTCCCTTTTCCTTGAGTCAGTGCTGAGCACAATTACTACTGTTTACAAAATGGATTTTGGTCTCCCAGTAGGAATCATCAAATGATAAATCGGCATTGCCCTCTTCTGGTGAGAGCCCAAACTGATTCTAAAGCATAAAACTTTTCCCTTGAAAATCTAGGACTTGACAGAAACTAAGCAGTCTTGGGGTGTATCTGAGCTGTACAATTAATGCAATTTAACTCCACTTTAACTGCCATGGCCCAATGCTATGGAATGATGGGATTTGTAGTTTGGTGAAACGCCAGCACTCTGACAGAGAAGACTAAATATCTTGTAAAGTAACAGTTCCCCAGATGCCATAACATTGAGCCATGGCAGTTAAAGTGGTGTCGAACTGCATTAATTTTACAGTGTAGATGCACTCTAGTTCTACTTATATTGCTAACTTAGTCAACATATCTGGTCTTTAAAATATTAATGTTCTATTAATAAGCCATGCAGAAAACTAGTTTT
Organism: Anolis carolinensis; assembly: GCF_035594765.1. Taxonomy (NCBI): domain Eukaryota; kingdom Metazoa; phylum Chordata; class Lepidosauria; order Squamata; family Anolidae; genus Anolis; species Anolis carolinensis. The sequence continues at coordinate 182,536,316 of NC_085845.1, forward strand.
TTTTTTCTGGCAAGGCAAACTGTGGTGGTTCATTGCATGTGTATATACAGTAGAGTCTCACTTATCCAATATAAACGGGCCGGCAGAACGTTGGATAAGCGAATATGTGGGATAATAAGGGGGGATTAAGGAAAAGCCTATTAAACATAAAATTAGGTTATGATTTTATAAATTAAGCACCAAAACATCATGTTATACAACACATTTGACAGAAAAAGTAGTTCAATATGCAGTAATGCTATGTAGTAATTACTGTATATACGAATTTAGCACCAAAATATCACGATGTATTGAAAACACTGACTACAAAATGCGTTGGATAATCCAGAACATTGGATAAGTGAGACTCTACTGTATATTAAGAAATATTGGACATAACCATAGAGAAAGATTTTAAATTATGCAGTCTCTTGGAGATAATTTGTCTTTAACTTACATGTTTGTTTGTTTTTCTTATCAACCTTTAGAGATTCCTTTTGCGTGAAAGCAACATGGTTTCTCGTTACAAGAAGGAATTCTTGGAGCTGGAGAAAATTGGTGTGGGGGAATTTGGTTCAGTATACAAGTGCATCAAAAGGCTGGATGGATGTGTTTATGCCATCAAGCGCTCAAAGAGGCCCCTTGCTGGATCCTCAGATGAGTAAGTGAAACCTACCCTTGTGCATGTCTTCTAATGTGCATTTAGAGGCAATAATTGCCTTTGAACCTGTCATATTATTTTGTACATCCTCTAAACAGGTTTTTTTCTGGTATGTTGAATAGTAGCCAAAAGAATAAAGGCACGTAGAGAAAGTGGTAGGGAGATTTTTCCTCTGTTCCACAGTACTAAAACTAGAGACATCCAGTGAAGATACATTCAAAGAGAAAGATAAAAAAGCTGCTTCTTTACATAGTCCTTTCACTCTACAGAAATGTATCACTTGGATTCTAATTTAACTTTTATGGTTTTATTTTACAGAAGCCAGGGGTTGACAGTTAATGGAGAAGTACTGTATTTATTGTGTAATGCAAAAAAATCCATAGCTCAACCAATGGACTCCACTGCCACAAGATATAACAATGGCCACAGTTTTGAACAGAGGTTAGGCAGTTGAAATAGAAGGAGAGGGGATATCAGTACTTATAAATCATGATGTTTCTATATTACATACAAAATTAGGAGTAAGGGGAGAAACAATTGACCCTTTATTTAATTTTTCTTAATCTATCTTTCTCCTGATACAGGGATTCTTTCCAGATATCACTGCACTGTTAAAGAAGTAAACTAATCTCACTTTTTTTAAAAAAACCAACCAGCTTCATCAGGGGCACTTTTATACTGCACATTTATAGCAGTATGATTCCATTTTAATTGGATTTGAACTCTGATTGAGAATTTTAAATACATTTCCCGAGGCTACAAATTCCAAATATCCATAGGATGGAGTCACATTTAAAGTGTAGCCATAGTTTATAGTATGAAGGGGCTTTGGGACCATTAAGAATGTCTGCAGCAATCTATCTGGTCTCATTAATTGCCTTCTATCCAAACCCCTAATAGCATAACAGTATCACAGTTTGAATGGGGGGCCTTTGTTTTATCTTTCTTTTTTTCTTTGCAGGCAAATGGCTTTGCGAGAAGTCTATGCCCATGCAGTGCTTGGCCATCATCCTCACGTGGTGCGTTACTACTCAGCTTGGGCAGAAGATGATCACATGATTATTCAGAATGAACACTGCAATGGTAAGAAGGTGTCCCACCTTTCAAATATTTGTTCAGCTTCAAAGTACAGTAGTACTTCCATAATTGCAGGGGATACATTCCTGGCTAGACCATGGTTCTTTGAAAGCAAATAATATAATCCAACACCATTAAATTTTTTCCCTTGCAGTATACCATAACAGTTGCCTTCGAGAACCTAGAGAATCCCTTCTTTCCGAAGTAGCCTGTTCATTTTTATGCTTAGGATTTCTACATACAACACTTTAATTGTAACCTCATGTTACCCAAGTATACTCAAGTGGAGAGGGAGATGGAACAGGGGAAGTTATAATGTTTCTTGTAAATATATCATGTTCCATGCATCAAGAGTGCTTTCTGTACATGGTGTTCTAGACTCATCAACTGGTATAGTAATTCTTAAACTTTGGTCCTGATAACATTTGGAACTTCAGCTCCTGAAATTCCTGACCACTTACCATGCTGGCTGGGATTCTTGGGAACTGAAATGCATAATATTCTGGAGGACCAAAGATTGAAAAGCACTGGTGTCGCATATTTACTTAATAGGGAGTCAAAGCCAGTTCTGGTTCTCAGAGTATACTAGGTCTATTTTGTTTTCCATTGTTATGTACTGACATAAGCATTCAGGCATGGAGGCTGAATAACTTACAGTGAGGACTATAATTTCTATAACCTAGCAGCCAGCCAGTTAGTTTTCCAGACTCTGATCTGTCAACCAATGGTGGAGCTTGTTTCCCAAAAGGTACCAAATCCATCTGAACAAATTTTACAAGAATAATTTTTCAAAACTGTGCTGAGGATATGTATTATTTTGCTATAAAATGCAATTTTAAGCCCTGTACTGAAGTGATTTAATCCATTTTGATCGTTTTGATCTGAACATGATATTCTACTGTATTACCACCTATAACTCATTTTTTTTAAAGAAAATGGTATCTTTTGGATACTCCATAATTGTTGTACTATACTTCAGTTTCACTCTGAATTGACATTCAGTATATATTATTAACTAAATGAAAGTACATACTTTTCCATGGACTTTGCACTTCAGGTACACAAAGATCCCCATAATCACATCACCTATATCCATGGTTTCACTTATCTGCTTCTGCAGAGGAAATCTACTAGGTCCTCCAGGCAATGTTTTGTTATTTTTCCGCAGAAGTTACCAACAGTTGTATTGGATATCCCAGCAAATTCCTATAGAGGATAGATCTTTAGGAAACTGCAGGACACTGAGGCCCTGGCAGTATGATAATACAGTACTTGGTTTTTGGCAGGTGGTAGCCTTCAAGATGTGCTTTTGGAGAACCTGAAGACAGCCGATTATTTCAAAGAATCTGAGCTGAAGGAGATCTTGCTGCAAGTCTCCATGGGGCTGAAATATATTCACTCTTCTGGTCTAGTGCACATGGATATCAAGCCCAGTAAGCTGCTCTGTTCTATAATGCACTGGGTGTCAAATAGTCGTGGCTGGCAATTGAGGAAAAGTGAGCTGAATTCACTGGGCTGGGTGTGTGTGTGTGTGTGTCATTATCCTTATACAGAACTCTGAAAAGCTTCAGCTGAGTTGCATTGACTGAAATTGCATTGACACAGCATCACTACATTGCTAAACTCAATTAGATCTGCAGAACTATTGCTTCAAGGCAATAAGGAAACATAAGCCTCTCTTCTAATTGAGCCATTTTGTTGTTCTTTTGTGTCTTCAAGTTGTTTCCGACTGATGGAGACACTAAGGCGAACCTATCATAGTATGTTATTGGTAAGATTTGATCAGAGGGAGTTTGCTAGTACATAAGAACAAATCATATATTTAGACCATTGGTTCAATAGTTCAAAACTGTCAACACTCAATTGACAGAAGTTTCCCAAGACTTCAGACTCACTGGGGCTCTATCTACAAAAGCTGGAGACTGACTGGGACATTCTCTATACAAAATGTTTTCTATAGATAATAATTCCCCCCCTACAATTCTGTTTCTCTGCATTTCTTTTTAAAAGTGTTAAAGGACAATCTGGACAGCCATTCAGCTTTGAATTCCCTGCACTAAGAGAATAATTAGACTAGAGCATGGGAAGGTTAATTTGAAAAATCACATAAGAAGAGAATTCAGCAAATTGCAGCCCAAAAGCACACTCTGAATTTGACTAGAAGGTCTAAAAATAGTGCTTTCAACCTTATAGTTCTGTGAAGCCTAACAAAACAGGACCTATAATATTCTGGTCAGTAGAAAGTTCTTTTATGTTTCTTTTGACTTTGGGACCATGATAGTTAGAGCCATAAAATCAGCCAGAGCTCTAGCACAAAGCAAATTCATTGCCTACATGATAGGATCTTCCACAGCCCCCTATGTTTCCTTAGAGAAAGAACTGTCAACCATTACCTAGCAATGTGAAGATAGATGTTTGTGGAATGCAAACGTTATTGCTTGTTGCAGATATAATTCATCTCTGTGAACATGGCAAACTTCATTATTCTTGTTTCTTACTGGTTTCAGGCAATATCTTTATATGTCACAAGCTGATTGGGCTTGCAGGAGTGGAGGAGAGTGACGGTGAAGATGATGGCTTTGCCTCTTCTAGTGTGGTATATAAAATTGGTTCGTAGCTTAACTTTGTTTATGCTTATGGAGAGCATGGCACAAAGTGGTTTTCAGTTCATGCTTTCTGAATTTCCCTTGAACTAAGGTCACCCTCCTTGCCTTTTATATCCCTTTCCTCCCTCCTGTAGGACTTACTTATCCAAAGTCTGTACGTGCTCCACAGATGGCTATGATAATGGGTTTAGTGCAGGCATGGGAAAACTTTGACCCTCCAGGTTTTCTGGACTTCAACTCCCACAATGTGAGAATTTAAGCCAAAAGCCCTGGAGGGCCGAAGTTTCCCCATGTCTGGTTTAGTAGAAAGTTGCAGTATGGTGTGATGGTTCTAAATTTAGTGTACAAAATTGATTCAGTAAAAATCACTGTAGGATGTAATCTTATTTCCATACCACAACATAAGAAGGGTTTAGTTCAGGCATCCTCAAACTCCAGCTCACCAGCTGTTTGGGCCTCCAACCCCTGGAAGCCCTAACCAGCATGTTCAATGGTCAGGAATTCTGAGAGTTGGAGGATGTCTAGTTTAATTATATGAGACCAGAGGCCTCTCTAGTCCAGCATACTGTAGCAGAGCAGCCAACTCAATTTCTAAGGGAAGCCCTTAGCCAACCAGCAGAATATGTGCATAGAATTGTTTGCCAATGTTTTCCAGTAACTGAGAATCATTCTGTCTAATACTGGAGGTAATATAGGGCCTAATCTTGGCTCACTTCTGTTGTAGGATCCAGGCTTCCTAAGGTTTACGTTTACATTTGCAAAACACTATACATACATGTGTCTTGAGTATTCTGGGGATTTGTAACTTCATCATTGCAGGTAGTCTTTGCATTGGTGCACATTGCTGCTAATCGTACATAGCTGATATGGTCAACTGGTTACTAATTGTGGTGAAAAACCTACCCATTCTTAACTAGGCATGTATGCAAAGGCTTTTCCATTCAAGTAGGGCTTCTATAACTGTCTGATTGATACACAAATCATGTCAATTAATAAAATTAAATATTTTAATTTTAAAAATTTTTAATCTTGTATTTATTACTATTAGGGAATTCTGGTTATTATGACTAGTCTAATTTGCACTTATATTTGTAAACTAACTCATTAGTTTCTCTGTTAGGAGACCTTGGACATGTGACATCCATAGCTACACCACAAGTGGAGGAAGGAGACTGCCAGTTCTTGGCCAATGAAATCTTGCAAGAGGTAAGAACATATGAGCCCTTCTGGTTCAAACTGCTGCATAGTGCAACGTTGTGTTTCCCACAGAAGCCTCTTGGAATTCCAAAGGCAGGACATGAAGACAAAAACATTGACGTACCAAGTTCCTGTTGATTCCGTGGATCTATTCTGGTTGGGGCTGCCTGTTGGATATTGGCTGGTGTGTCCTGGATTTTTTATTATAAAAAATTATGTCCTTGCAAAACTGTTGTTTTTAGGACAACATGAGATTCACATTTCTAAAACCTTCCTTAGCCTGGTGCCTTCTAGGTGTCCTAGGCTATACCTCCTTCCTAGCTAGCATGTTTAAATTGAACCTGATATATACACTGCTTCTTGTGATGTAACACCTCTCGTTTTCCTTATTACTTTTTCTACAGCAATACTGCTATCTGCCCAAGGCAGACATTTTTGCTCTTGCATTAACTGTTGCTCAGGCAGCAGGTTGTGGGACATTACCTGCCAATGGTACCATGTGGCACCACATCCGCAAAGGCAACCTTCCAGCAATCCCACAGCAGCTGTCACGTGGCTTTATTGAACTGCTCAAGGTGAGTTTCCTTTGGGGGAGTATGAAAATAGCATTGGTTATTTCAGCAGTAATATGAAGCATACCTCTTTCTCTCTGTCTTCTATTTGTTTTGTTCTCAGCTTATGATTCATCCTGACCCAGTTATGAGGCCATCAGCCACTGCACTAACCAAGCATCCTATCCTTCGGCCTTCTCTTGGGAAAGCTGACCAACTTCAGAAGCAGCTAAATGTGGAGAGGTTCAAAACTGCTATGCTGGAAAGGTAAAGTCCTTCAACAGGGTCAAGCCTAGATGCTATGGTGTCTGATAGAAACTGGCATATCATTGGCCATAGAAGAAATGCCTCTTCTTTATGACACACTACATGGTCTGATTTTTTTTCCATTTTAATTTGCCACCTTAAAGTTCTACTAGTGTAGTGAGGAGAAATTACAGAAATAATGGGGGGGGGGGTGTACTGTCAAGTGGTTTCCATTTTATGGAGACCCTAAAGTAAACCTATCACAAGGTTTCCTGGGGCTGAGGGTATGTAACTTGTCCAGGGTCAAATAACACACTACAGCTAGTGTTAGCTGCAAGGATAATTCTACAACTTCCGATGTAACATATATTTTTTGCCTTTTTGAAATGATAGGCTGGATGTGTCCATCGTCCTATTTCTCTGGGAAGCAAAGTGCGCGTTCAACCTTCCTCTGTGACCCTTCCTATGGAACCCTCTCATTTCTGATTTCCCTAACCTAATATTTCTCACTCTGTGAGAAATATTCATTCCAATCCTTTGATGTCCTTGGGATGGTTTTGTTCATCATTATTGCTTCTCTTTCTTAGGGAACTGAAGGCAGCCCGTCTAGCTCAGACCTTCAAAAAGGAGCAGGCCATCAAAAGAGACCTGACTTTGGAATGTGCCAGGCCTCAAGAATCTGGAACCAATTCAAGGCTTAAGAACAACAAGAAACGCCTAGTGGGAGGGAAAAATGCCCGGTCATTTAGCTTTACGGCCAGTGGCTACTGAGGACTGAATAATTCAGGGTTCTCAGGTTACAGAAGCAAATCCCAAAGAAAAATCATCACAATTGACTTTCACTTTTTGCACCATGATGGTGCTGAATCTTAACCTGCAATCCATCCTATTTCAAGATTATTGTTTCATTTCATACCCACTGTCCCTCATTTTTTTCTCCACTGGGCTTGTCAACTATAGCTGGTTTTATGGTGAGGCCAGTAAAACCATGAGTGCAGGAGGCATAGTGATGTCATTGTAGCTTCTCCAGCCAAAACATCTCTTAAAAGTCATGGGTGTATTTTTTCTCCAGGATTCTCAGAAGAACATATAACTTTATTTCCTTTCTCTCACTGTTATATTTGCCTATTTTAAGCTCCTTTTGTGTTGTTTTAAAAAAAGATTAGAAATAGCTGTGTGTTGAAAGAGAATATTTCTTAAGCAGTTGACTTCTCACAGTTGTGGATGAAACTATATGAAGTTATGTCATCATTCTAAGTTTTAAGTCTCTTAAGAGCCAGGGGAAAGTGGTGGTGAACTTCAATTCTCATTGACTCTAGCTGGCATAGTCTATGTTGAACAATCATGGAGGTCGCAGTCCTGAAATATCTGGAAGGGATATAGTGATTCAGTCTTCCAAACAAAAGCAAAATATATTTAATGTTAACAGTTGTCAGCAATGAGATCTTATTTGAAATTAACAAGTGCATCTTTTGACAATAGAGGTATCCTGATTTGGAAACAGGTTGGCTCTCTTTTTTTCCAACAGCAGGTAAGATAAGTCTTGGCTGGGAGGGTGAGGGGCTTTATTCTTAATTGGTGACATGTGAATGACTGACATAACTAATGGATAAAGGCTTGTAAGTGTCTGAAATGGGGTAATTTTTTTAAACACACTGGAATGGAGGTAAAAATGCTTTTTGGAACCCCTTTCTTTTCAGGGGATGACATTATGTAAAATGTTCCTAATAAAATAAAGTAAGCCTTGTGCCCCTGTTAGAGTGTTAGCTTTTGATGTTGTTGCATCAACAAAAACAACAGTTCCATGGATTCTTCTATTTGTAGGATTTGAATATTGGATTAGTAATTTTAGTGGTGGTGTCCAACATTTCCTACACCATATATATGAGTTTCCCAAACTTTCCTGGACATAATTTAGTCCTAGCTGTCCTAGGGAACGTATTTTAGCTGTTGTTTTTTTATGTTTTTCTAAAGAAAAGCACATGATACTTTGAATAAAATTGTTTACCTTGTTTATGTAACAGTGTACGTGTGGGGGCATTTCTTTGAGACTCTACAAGGTGACTCTAGCCCTATCTCTTGAGTCATTTGAGGAAGGTTTTATAGATGTATGTCCTTTAATCCTCCTCAACCAGATGACTTGGCTTCTGAGGGCCCTTCCATACAGCCCTGTATTCCAGAATATCAAGGCAGAAAATCCGACAATATCTGCTTTGAACTGGGTTGTCTGAGTCCACACTGTCATATATTCCAGTTCAAAGCAGATACTGTGGGATTTTATTCAGATATTGTGGGATTTTCTGCCAAAGTCTCAGCATCCCCAGCCAATGTGGTCATGCTGGGTGGAGGTAAGAGAACTGGAAATCAACATAGCTGGAGAGCAGCCAATTGAAGACAGCTTATCTAACTGGCAAGATTGCATCATGATGAATGCTGTCAATCTGATGTCCAAAGAGGAGAACATGTGTTTAGGTCAGGAGGTCTGTGGGTTCTACAATTATCATAGAAGGAACTGTTGTGGCTGATAGGAGAGATAACACCAAGAGCAATCCTTTGTTGAGGCCGAAAAGGATGATTTTATTTTCAGCTGAGACACTGGTGTGGAATTTCCTCCAAAAGCAAACCAGAGTGAGGATAAAAGAGTTGACTTTCCCTTTTATACATCTTGAAATACAGGCAGCTAAAGAAACATGCTTCTACATACATATCGTCATCAGTACGTCACTTTACATGTTTGCATACATGGGCATATACATGCATGTCTCAGCATTTTCCTATCTAAGCCCTCTAAAAGCAGCCAGTTACGGATAACTGGGGTTCAGCTATAGACATCAATCAGGGGCCTATTTTGACCTGTCAGGGGAGAGAAGTCCACTCTCCCTCCATTAGCCATACCAGGGACCATCTCCCACTGGAATGTATAGCTAACAGGCCCCCCTTCTCCTCCCTGTCCTGCCAGTTTGTGCATCCTTAGAATCTAACACACAGAAAGGCTGATTTTTCTGCATTTCAGTGCTTCTAATATGCACACAATATATGTGATTATGTATATTTTCCAATACAGTACTTCCTGATCAGAACTCAAAGTGGATACAACAAAAAGTACAGTAGAGTCTCACTTATCCAACATAAATGGGCTGGCAGAATGTTGGATAAGCGAATATGTTGGATAATAAGGAGGGATTAAGGAAACGCCTATTAAACATCAAATTAGGTTATGATTTTACAAATTAAGCACCAAAACAACATGTTATACAACAAATTTGACAGAAAAAGTAGTTCAATACGCAATAATGCTATATAGTAATTACTGTATTTACGAATTTAGCACCAAAATATCATGATGTATTGAAAACATTGACTACAGAAATGCATTGGATAATCCAGAACGTTGGATAAGCGAGAGACTGCTGTACATCGATATTTATGCCCAAGAATGGTACGGTTGCAAACATACAGTTTGTAGGATAATGTAGGATATTATCTCGTGGGGGCTGTGGTGGGGACGATCCCTGGCTGGTGAGAATCCTTTATTTGGCAAATACCCATTTTGTGAATGTCTGGAGGTATGGAGAAACTCAGCAGCAGTTATCAGTGCCCGGGTTTCTTTCGAAAGGGCCTGAGGCTGTTAGGAATGGTGGGAATTGAAGTCCAAAACACCTGGAGGGCCCAGGTTTGTCCATGCCTGCCCTATCCTAGGAGACTTACAAGTCCTCTACTTTCCCCATGTTGCCATTCTTTTGAGAGGTTCCCCTTTCTGTTGCTCAGTGATGTGGATTTCCCTTTCCCTTTTGATATGAATTCTGCCAACCTAGCAGTTCGAAAACATGCAAATGTGAGTAGATCAATAGGTACCGCTCCGGCGGGAAGGTAACGGCGTTCCATGCAGTCATGCCGGCCACATGACCTTGGAGGTGTCTATGGACAACGCCGGCTCTTCGGCTTAGAAATGGAGATGAGCACCAACCCTCAGAGTCGGACACGACTGGACTTAACGTCAGGGGAAAACTTTACCTTTTACCTTTGATATGAATGTAATTGCCAAGGCAATTATCCCAGATCATGAGATGTAAATTCCCCAAAATGAGGGAACTACTATGTGTGACATCCTAACCCAGGCATGGACAAACCTGCTATCGGAAAGCAAGTATATCACTAACTAGAGTTTCCTCTATAATTTTCCTAAGTCTATGGTGTGTTGAGAAAGAGGGAAAAGCATGGAGTTGGTGGGCGGGGCTATATGGAGTGTTTGTTTTCTACTACCGGAAGTTCGGATTCAGCCGCCATTGCTAGGCTTCGACTTAGATCGGCGCCGCTCTAGCCGCCGCGTCTCCATGATAGTCCTCCAGCGTGGGACGAGAAGCGTGGGAAGCCCCGCGTTCTTCAAAGGCGGAAGTAGCGGGTCACTGCTGCCTGGGTCTGAGTTTCCCATCCCATATTTGCAACCATGTGCCAGGCCTGTGAGTGCTGAGCGAAGCAGAAAGAAAGGTATCCGGTGCAAGTTTCCAGGTGAGCAACCATCTATACAGGCATGGGCAAACTTGGGCCCTCTAGGTGTTTTGGACTTCAACTCCCACAATTCCTAACAGCTTCAGGCCCCTTACTTTCCCTCCTCAGCTGCTTAAGACTCAGCCTGAGGCTGTTAGGAATTGTGGGAGTTGAAGTCCAAAACACCTAGAGGGCCCAAGTTTGCCCATGTTTGATCTATGCAGTAGGAAACCCTTGAGTTGCTCAGCTGATGCTTTCTTAGGGTGCTTCTATACTGCAGAATTAATGCACTTTAATACCACTTGAATTGCCCTGGCTCAGTGCTATGGAACCATGGGACTCGTGGCTTGGTAAAGCACCAGCACAAGTTGGCAAAGAAGGGTGAACGCCATAGAAAACTAAAACTCCCAGGATTCAGTAGCATTGAGTCATGGCAGTTCAAGTGGTATTACAGGGCATTAATTCTGCATTTCATATGCACACCTAGGCCCCTTCTACGCTGCCATACAAAATCCATATTATATATTATATAGCAGTGTAGACTCATATAATCCAGTTCAAAGCAAATAATGTGGATTTTCCACTTTGAACTGGGTTATATGGCAGTATAGACGCATATCCTCCAGTTCAAAGCAGATAATGTGATTAGCTGATTAGATAATCTGCAACATATAGCAGGGTAGACTCATATAATCCAGTTCAAAGCTGAAAAAATGATTATCTGCTTTGATAATCTGGATTATATCGCAGTCTAGAAGGGGCCTTAGGCTTCTGCAGTTTACTAAACCAAAGCTTTTCATTAGAGAGAATTCTTTGCTTCCAGGTACAGGCTGAGTATCTCTTATTCGAAATGCCTAGAGCCAGAAGTGTTTTGGAAACCCTGTATTTCTATACCTGCATATTATGTGATAGCTGGAGGTGTGCAGAATTAATGCAATTTGTCATCATTTGTTACTGCTATGGATCAGTGCTAAGAATTATGGGAGTTGTAGTTTATCAAGGTCTTTAGCCTTTTTAAAACCTTATGTTCATAATTTTTATTGTCAATTGTGTTACTTGTCTGCAGTATTTTATGTTTTATATCAACTGGAAGTATTATTAATTGTTTATTTCATTCTATGTATCTTACTGTATTGCACTTTACTGTATTACAGTAGAGTCTCGCATATCCAACATAAACGGGCCGGCAGAATGTTGGATAAGCGAAAATGTTGGATAAGAAGGAGGGATTAAGAAAAAGCCTATTAAACTTCAAATTACGTTATGATTTTACAAATTAAGCACCAAAACATCATGTTTTACAACAAATTGTCAGAAAAGCAGTTCAAAACACTGTAACGTTATGCAGTAATTACATTGACTACTAAAGAATTGACTACAAATAAAGATAGAATTGCTGCCTAAAGAAACAGCTGTGGATCTGGGTGGGAGGTAGACTGCATTGGATAATACAAAAAGTTGGATGAGCAAAGGTTGGATAAGCAAGACTCTACTGTATTTATGTTGTAAGCTGCCCCAAGTCCCTTGTGGAGAGGGGTTGGGATATGAATAAACATTATTTATTTATTTATTTATTTACCAAGGTTTACTGGTGCCTGACCAAACTACAAATCCCAAGATTCCATAGCATTGAGCCAAGGCAGGTCAAGTATTGTCAAACTGCATTAATTGTACACTGCAGATGCATCCAGGGTCTGCCAAACTCCTAGCCCCCATTTATACTGCCATATATAATCCAGATTATTTTATCTGAACTGGGTTATATGGTAGTGTAGACTCAGATAATCCAGTTCAAAGCAGATAATGTGGATTATATGGCCCCAAATCCAGCACTCAAACCACTGCACCATGCTGTATCTCAGGCTGGATCTGTACAGCCATATAATCTAGATGATCAAAGCAGACAATCCAGAGTATCTACTTTGAACTGTATTATGAGTCTACACTGCCATGTAATCCAGTTCAAAACAGATAATCTGGATTTTATATGGCAGTGTAAATGGGGCCTCCTTCTTTCTTCTAACCCCCTTTCAGTCCCAAGACTAAATTTCAATAATGTATTTGGGGACTCCATTCCAATAATGCAGATGACCAAATGCAAAAGGTAGAAACAAAATCTTAGGTTATTTGACTTAAAGCTGTTTCTGCCTCTAGCTAAGCCTTAGGATAGGGTTGTTGACCTTTTAAAAATGAGAGAACCTCTACAAATGTGCGGACAACCAGAAAAGACAAGTGGGACTTTCCCCAGAAGTGGAAAATTAGAAACACACACATGCTAGAATGAAGTGCGTACCTAATTTCCCATTGTGGTTTGTTTCTGTTCTTGAAATGCAGTACAGAAATGAAACTGGTATGTTATTTAGCAACTGGTACCTGTCTTTCTTAACAGCTGTTTTCTCTTTCAGAAAGGCCAGGAAAGCACCTAAGTAAAAACTTTAAAAATAACCAGGATGTTGCGCAGGCCACTATTACAGGTAACTATCCATTTCCTTTTGATAGTGTTTTAAAAATGGAATAAGGAATTCAGACAGCATGTGATTTGGTTGTATGTAGTGTTTGAGGCTAATTTTATTTTAACTAAATCCTTTTAAGGAACTGTGGAAAATGGCATAAACATCTAAGGGGCCTTCTACGCTGCCTTATAAAATCCAGATTATCTGCTTTGAATTGGATTATATGGCAGTATAGACTCATATAATCCAGTTCAAAGCAGATGATGTGGATTATTTTATTTGATAATCTGGATTATATGGCACTATAGAAGGAGCCTATGTAAAATGGAAGAAAGTAAAATGTCCTGCTGACCACTACTACAGGTAACGATAGAAGAATAATTTTGTAGTGAGAGCAGGGATTTCATGGAATTGAATTGAAATGAAGGATTAACTTTGGGTTCAAAGTAGTCATAAAATCTGTAGAAAACCATTTGATGCCAAAGAATTTTAGTGGTTTCCGTTTCTGGATTTGAAGGAAAATGAGGGGAAATAATAATAAGACCACAAGGTCCATTCCTTTGTATCCAGCAAGAATATCCCTGTGGGCAGCAAAATGAGGCAATTCCAACTGGATGGTGATGTTTTATTTTTACCTGAGTTAATTGAGATGAGAAATTAACTGGTTTGGCTTTGCCTGGAACATAAATCCATCTTAGTATTTATTTCTAAATATGTGTGTATTGATACATGTTTGATTGCAAATTCCATATGGATTTGCATCCTCAGACCTCAGTGTTCACAAGACTTGCAAGCAAAACCTACCTGACTGTTTTTGCCCTTTGGTCTCTTTCTCTAGGTGATGCGTCAGTTTGTGAGACATGAATCTGAATCAACGTCAACTACACCATTAGTACTGGAAAGATGTAAGTCCCTTTTCCTGGGCCAGGATAGATGATTTCTAAGGGTAATACCAAGTCATCACTGAATGATCACGTTTGTCTATTTAACTGTCTTTATTCTTGCCAAGAGTGTGTCTTGGCAAGAGTATGGGTTGTATGGGCATCTAAGTTACCTCATACTAATACTTTTTCCTGTTTTCCTTTAGCATTGAACCGAATCCAGCTACTTGGCCGTGTCGGACAGGATCCTGTCATGAGGCAAGCAGAAGGGAAGAATCCTGTTACAATTTTCAGCCTTGCGACCAATGAGATGTGGCGATCAGGGGAAAGTGAGGTCTTCCAAGGAGGTGAGCATGAGGATGTAATAGTGACAATGCATTAGAAGCCTGAGAACTGTTCTGCATAAAACCTAATTAGGAAATGTCTCATTTGCTTCACTCTTTCAAAGTATGTTACAGCCACAGCTTAAAAAGCTTTCTCTTTTTTTGAATTATAGCTCCCAAATTCCCTTACCATGACAACTGACTTGTGTTGGTTGAGGGATTCTGGGAGCATCTAAGCTCCCATTGTTACAATGTCAGTCCTAAATATGCATTGTACATTGCCCCTTGCCCCACGTACTCCCTCAAGGCAAAAGCAGATGGATAAGTGATGTTTCTGCTCCATTGGTTTTGGTTTGGAATTGAAAGCAAGGGAATGCTACCTTTTTCTTCTGATCTCAGGCTTTAAATCCATAACATTTTAACTTCTCAGTTCTCCTATATGTCTTCTTCCCTATATCCTTTCTTGAGCTTCATAACATCTTTGGCCCATTCCTCTCATTCACACTTCCATGACCTCTGCCATTGTTGCTTCCTGTGCTTTAGTCAGTTTATTGTTGTGCAAGTGTTGGAGTGCTTGCTCCAGATAGTCTCCAATAACATCTTACCTGAGCGACTACATATCTTTCATCGTCATCACTTCACCTATACCATGTTTATCCGCTTTTGTTCCTTAGATAGTGATAAATGTTCTCGAACTATTTCACCTTTCATTTCTGTGCTGTGTTAGAGGGTCTACTAGCAAAGATGTTCGGCCCAAATTAAGAAGGTTTACATCAGGTTTAAAGTTACTGCCCGTCACTGATGTGCATGTAGCTTGTGCTGTTTAGCCTTGCTGCCTATCACTCTTTTCAGTGCTTTGGATTTGCTTGATTTTTATAATCTGTGCTTCATTCAACTAAGGTGACATCTCACAGAAGACAACATGGCACCGAATCTCTGTGTTCAGACCGGGGCTGAGAGATGTAGCTTATCAGTATGTGAAGAAGGGGTGAGTTGAACTGGAGTAGGAATGCTGAATAATTAGACGATAAAATAAGATCTTATTGCTAAAATTCCTTGTATAAGAAAATGTCATGTATAGTAACGGTGGGGACCCAATGCCGTCCAGATGTGACTCACAGCTACACCCAGTTATTCAGGCCAGGCCAAGGAACACAGTTCACTGACACAATTAAGGTCATGGGCTGTTTTAAATAGCTAACCTCTATTTAAAACAAGCATTACCTGCTGAAATGTAGGAAAACTAGGTAGTAGATGGGATTGCATCTCTTCCTATGGATGATGTTGCTGTTGTCTCTTTATATTGGAAATAGACTTACATGGTTGTTTAGGGCTCAGGTGGGCCATCCATCTCGATTATTTATTCTGCTGAGGAGGTACCGTCAGCCTTTGATATTCACACGTTCTGTACCCACAGATTCAATCAACTGTGGCTGAAAATATCCAAGCCAGAAAGTCTGGAGTTCTAGTCTTATCCTGGCAATAAATATTCTGAATTTTCTTTAGCAAATCACTCACAACCTCAACTGCTCATTTCCAGTGATGGGGAATATAAATGTTTAACCATCTTCGAAAGGCTACTTCAACGACCACTGAAGTTAGCCAGTTTTTTAATGCATGAGGATAGCGAACATGGCATACTGTAAACTGTACATGCCATGTTCAATTACCATTGTAATCCAAAAAATGTAATCTAGAATGCAGGATGATTGCCTGGATTATTATTAAATCAGGCAACTGATACCCCCCCCCCCCCCCCCGCTAAGCTGTGAGATACTCCCATAGAAGCAATTGGATGTGGTCATTTAGGTCCAAACATAAATTGTCCAAACCACTTGATCCATCAACTGTTA
Organism: Anolis carolinensis; assembly: GCF_035594765.1. NCBI lineage: Eukaryota > Metazoa > Chordata > Lepidosauria > Squamata > Anolidae > Anolis > Anolis carolinensis. Next base: position 182,552,631 of record NC_085845.1, read on the forward strand.
TATGCATGTTGTTTCTACATGACTGCACACTGATGATCTACCACTTGGTAGGGATCTGCAGGTTCTATTTCATGTGCCAGCCATGATAAGAATGAATGTCATTTGCATACTCTACCCTAATAACCCAGACGAACAATAATAATAATAATAATAATAATAATAATAATAATACTTTAATAAATGAATCGACTGTTGAGCATCATCTGTTATAGTAGCATTTAAAGTACTAATTTAATTACAAGTTGGGAACTCAAGGTTGAGAGTGTATGTTGCCATTTATCTGCCTGCTGTCTGTTTTTGCCTCCTGTCAGTGCTCGGATCTTTGTGGAAGGGAAAATAGATTATGGTGAATACATGGATAAGAACAATGTGAGGCGGCAAGCCACAACAATTATTGCAGGTAAAATTTTCTGATGCCTTAGCAAACAGGTTTACCCAAATATCCAAGCTTAATTTCCCTCTGTACCACTTGTATTTAGCCAAAACAGAGTACAGGCAGTCTCCAGGTTACAGACAAGATAGGTTCTCTAGGTTTGCTCTTAAGTTGTATTTGTATGTATGTCAGAACAGGTATATTCTTTAAGTGTAACTCCAGACAAAAATATTGGTTTTGGAAAGCACAGCTTAACACCCTGTAATGTTTGTTTTGCTATCTATGCCATGTTTAGATGATTTCACCTCACTTTTTGTCCCTGTGAGTCAGATTTTGAAAATTTTGGCTTGTTATGGAAACAAGGATTGGTGAGATATCTGCAATTGAGGCAACTTTTTTCCCATGATAACTCTTCCAGAAGTGAATTTCCCTTCCTAGGGGTAGATTTTCTCTCACTTCCTGTTGTCTCACTCCCGTTTATAACTAGGAGTAGTATGTAAGTCGGATGCCTGTAATTCCTGGACTTCCTGTATTATCTTCAATATCTTGGCTTGAGAGCTTTCCAGGCTGTATGGCCATGTTCCAGATGTTTTGCCCACATCTGTGACAGGCATCCTCAAAGGTTGTGAGGTCTGTTGGAAACTAGGCACGTGAGGTTTATATATCTGTTGAATGTTCAGGGTGGGAGAAAGAACTCTTGTCTGCCTGCAGCAAGTGTGAATGTTTCAGTTGGCCAGCTTGATTAGCATTGAATGGCCTTGCAGCTTCAAAGCCTGTCTGCTTCCTGCCTGGGGGAATACTTTGTTGGGAGCTGTTAACTGGCCCTGATTGTTTCTTGTCTAGAATTCCTCTGTCTTCTGAGTGCTGTTCTTTATTTACTGTCCTGATTTTAGAGTTTTTTAGATACTGGTAGGCAGATTTTGTTCATTTTCATGGTTTCTTCCTTTCTACTGAAATTGTGCACATGCTTGTGGATTTCAGTGGTTTATCTGTGTAGTCTGACATGGTGGTTGTTAGAGTGGTTCAGCATTTCTGTGTTCTTAAATAATATGCTGTGTCCAGGTTGGTTCATCAAGTAGTCTGCTATGGCTGACATCTATGGTTGAGTTATTCTGCAGTGCCTTTCATGTTCCTTGATTTGAACCAGCCTGGACACAGCATATTATTTGAGAACATATAAATGCTGGACCACTCTAACAACCATCATGTCAGACTACACAGAGAAGCCATTGACCTCACAACCTCTGAGGATACCTTCCACAGATGTGGGCGAAACATCAGGAGAGAATGCTTCTGGAACAGGACGTACAGCCCGGAAAATTCACAGCAACCCAGTGATTCTGGCTACGAAAGCCTTCGACAACACAATGTCTTGGCTGTTCCACTAGGTGTCACTGTTGGGTGCTACTTTGGAAAAAAACAAGCAAGGCTGGGGTGGAAAAAATTGGTGGGTACACATAACAGAGCTTTCTTTGTAAGCAACCCAAGAAATTTAGCCCAGCCTCATCTGTTAGGTTTCTGGTGGGCAGTGGGAAGAGATGTGAAAAAGATATACATTAAGAAAACTCAGTGAGGGAAAAATGCATGCCAGATAGATTTCTTTGAGGGAATTTAAAAAAAATGTTACAAGCAGAAAATGTGGGATTCTGAGTGATACAATGAAAGGTGGAACTGATGGATTATCGTGCTTTAGTGAGCAGGTTTGCATAGACATCATAATGCAGCCTCCCCCAATTCCTTGGAAGATGTCATGGAAAACAATTCTCATCCGTCATGCTGGTTGGGAATGGTGCCATCCAGACTTCTTGACCTATTTGTTTGGGTGAGGCTCTCCTAACAGACACTGTTAAAAATGTTTTGCCAGTGAGTTTTGGATTATTTTCTCACTGCTGGCAGAAGCCACTCATGCTGTGTTTGCTTGGAAGTGAGCTTTGCATGAAAGTTCAAAAATATAGCCAGAAATACTTGAATGTCTGGCCATGTCACTGATTACAGGTTTCCTCCCAGTTCTCCATCATTCTCCATCCACCCACTTCAAGAGAGATTTTTAAGAAGTGTAAAAAGACAGAGAAGGAATCAGATATAAATAAATCCCTCATAAAAGGGCTAGAGTGTTGAAACCAACATCCTGCTAATTATGAGTATTATAGTCTTTCCCCAGTCTGGTGAACTCCAAAAGCCAGACGAAGCTGACTGGGAGTTGCAGACCAACATATTTGGAGGGTTCCAAGTTGGAGAAGGCTGCTTTGGTACACATTCTTGAGCAAGCTCTTGCTAAACTCATGCTGGCTATTAAAGCAAGTTATGTATATTAGAATTAGGTGTGGTTTTCACTGTTTGTAGCAGTGATGGATTAAGATGGAGATGCAGAATGCTGACAGATTACAGGCTGTCCTAATAGCTGTTAAGATCAAGAAGCAATAATGATCATTTTACATTTTCAAACATCACACCTACTAGTTACTGTGCTCTGCCGCCAAAAGGCCCCTTGAGAGAGCAAAGAGCAGAATTAAAAGAGAAATACAGTAGTCTTTATGCCAGCAAAGCTGTAAGTCTGTAGTGTCAGCAGCAGTCTTTCAGATACATCCAAGAAATGTTATAGTTGTGTCTGCTGACACATAGCCATGTATGTCATAGTGACTTCAAGTGTAAGGCTGAAAAGAATAGTCAGTTGTCCCAGGCAAAAGGCTAAGCAGCTTCTGTAATCCTTTATTAGTCAAATTGCCCAGTGCTTTTGGGAGAAGAAATCCAAAATACCCGAAGGGTTTTCACAATTTGAACCTTCACAGTGTCATGTATGATTTAGCCTCTTGGTTTCAGTAGTTTTTGCCAGACATATCTGCACCAAGCAGGTGGTAAATAATATTCATGTGCTGGAATATATGTTCTATCTTTCTGCTTAAAATATACAGTCAGCAATAGCAACTTACAAATGAAAAAACCTAACTTGAAAGAAATTTGGAACACATATCTTAATGTATTAAAAGCTGGGAGATGGTTATATTAGGTGCTCATACATTCAGATTTGTGCATATAGTGTCTGAAACTGGGAGTTACAACATCCAAAAGCCTCACTGCTCTTTAAGTCTGGGAAGCGTGGCTTTTTAGTACAGCACTAGGTTCCAGGGTCAGTTCTGACATCTCCAGATACAAATGGCATTAGAGCTAGAAAAATCCCTCATCCTTTGGGGGAAAATGTAGTAGCAATATGCATCATATTTGAATTGGTTGCCTCCAAAGTAATGGGACTTAATATCTTGTGTATACATATGTTTAAATGTGCAGATTTTCAAACCTTTTGTATATCATTTTTTTTGTTTCCAGATAACATTATTTTCCTGAGTGACCTTCTTAAAGAAAAAGAATGAGGTGGTCAGTTTTTGGACTTCAATTGTACTTTCCCCTTTTTTTCCTAATTCTGTAATCATGTCTACCAATAATTTCTTTACTCTGATTAAAAAATTAGATATTTTGTAGTTTTGAGAACTGTGAGTTTATTTTGGGATCCCTACCACTTTGCTGCACCAACCCTGCAAGATTCACACTTTTGACACCTGCATGTTTCATTCTCAAGAGAAGTGAAAGCATGGCAAAGAGAAAAAATATGGCTTATTTTTCATTTCTCTAACACCATTGCTGCTTAACACCATGGATTTATATGGAGGTAATCACTGAGAATTAACATGAAGAGAGGCTAACAGAGGTTTTGCAAAACATTTTCCCTTTCATAGTTCTGCTTTCAAGTTAGGAAAAATGGCAGTGAAATATTAATGTCTGAAGCAATAGACCTCAGTCCTATTGGTTTTCCTGCCTGGAACAAATTTATTGATTGGTAAATCAGCACTTACATCACTCCCATTGTTTCAGTGGTCTCAATCTAATTGGGATTACCAATTGTATTCAGGAATGGTGTAGCTTCTTTCATGCTATACAGTAGTGGAGCTCAAGAGTTAATAGCATGCCTTGGTACAAGAGGCTTTCTTGTGTACTTGTGCTACTCATACTTGATGAGATTTCTGGACTAAACATCCCAGAATTCCTCACACAACATGAAGCGTTCCCAGGCTATTAATTTCCAGTCTTATGGCCTGCAGTGTTTGGATTTGGGGAGCTGTACTCCAAAATAAATTTTCCATTTCCCCTTGATCAAGTGCCTATCAGATTATTGTTCTGTTCTTGGCACATCTTGATCTCCATTGAGAGCTGTTGATCATTGCACTTGATGCTGTGATTGCTATGGATTTCTAAGATGCTGTTGTCTGGTGTTCTTTAACTGGGATGACAAGTGATTGAAATAGTGACCTTATCCCTGTGCTGTTCTCTTCCCTTGGTGTTTTTTGATAGACATGGTGATTGCAGCCCACGCTTGTCCTCAAACTGCTTTCCTCTAGAAGCATGTTGAGATTCATGATCTTTGATCTTCCTGTCTGATTTGTGCTCAATGTTTGTTTATGGCTGAATTGTGTCATCCTTTCCTCATTGCCCCATGGACCTATTGCCTTCTCCCCAGATCTTGTCAGGAGTACAGCTGCACCCACCACCTTTGAAGTTTGGAAAACCACATGGGCTGTTAGAGGAACAGTGGCTGTTTGAACAAAAATATACTGGCAGTGTGACTCAAAGCACTCTCTGGCCAATGGTTCAAAGCATTCTTGGGAAAAGTCAGGTTATATTTCTGTCCATTCTTTACCTGTTTAGCAAAGCAAGGACCATATTAAAAGTTTCATACACAAAGAGACAAAGCACATGCAGCTCTGGGATGCATCTTATTTATCCCCAGCCTTCTAAGCATTTCTATAGCACAGCAGTTAAGCTGAGCCGTGAATACAGAAGTCCCTAGTTTGAATTCTGTCCTTTTAATGAACTCAATAAATGGCCTTCGGTATTCTACTTTTGCTCATATATTCCCCCCATGTGGTCAAATGATAATGTTAATCTATCATATCATAGCATGCACAACTTCGAGGAATCCTTGTTGGATTCTAAAGAACCTATCAGAGATCTCACTCTACAACTGCCACCTAATTTAACACATGAAATTTGCAGCCTCCATTTCACTCATCTGCTTCACAATCCACATTAGGAAATATGCATGAAGTCTTTGAAAATATTATACATACATATTTAGTGATAGTATTTAAATTGCGGAGCCAGCTGAGTTTAGTGGTTTCAGCATTTGGATGCACATCCCTGGATACCAGGGTATAAATGCTTGCTCAGGCATGGAGACCTCACTGAGTGACCTTCAGCAAGTCACACACTCTCAGCCTCAGAGGTAGGCAATTGCAAACCTCTGAACCTTGCCAAGCAAACCACATAATAGGGGCTCCATAAATAGCTTGAAGGCCACAGCAAATATTTAAAGTATTGGATGGCTTCCCCTGTCTCTTAAAGGCATAGTATCTATGGAAGCTAAACTGGTTAACTTTACTTGGATTTTCCAAGCTCTCATCATATGCTCCATATGAAATAATATAGGGGAGGGGAACCAAATAAGGTTATACAAAATCTAAAAGCATAGCGATACTGATCATGGACACATACACCCTGAAATAACATCAAACAGGCTTTATGTATTTGGTCTTCCATCACTCTCAAGCAACTTGTCATTATATAACCTTAGGAAAAGGTAAAGGTTTCCCCTGACATTAAGTCTAGTCATGTCCAACTCTGGGGGGTGATAATCATCTTCATTTCTAAGCTGAAGAGCCAGTGTTGTCCATGGACACCTCCAAGGTCATGTGGCCAGCATAGGGCGCCGTACCTTCCCACCGGAGCAGTACCTATTGATATACTTACGTTTGCATGTTTTTGAACTGCTAGGTTGGCCAAAGCTAGGGCTAACAGCAGGAGCTCACCCATCTCCCTGGATTCGAACCACCAACCTTTCAGTCAGCAAGTTCAGCAGCTCAGCGGTTTAACCCGCTGTGCCACTGGGGGCTCCTTTATATAACCCTAGAAGAATTTTAATATCAAAGGTTCATCTCATAGTACATAGTTGAAACTCTGGTACAGTAGAGTCTCACTTATCCAACATTCGCTTATCCAACGTTCTGGATTATCCAAGCCATTTTTGCAGTCAATGTTTTCAATATATCATGATATTTTGGTGCTAAATTCGTAAATACAGTAATTACTACATAGCATTACTGCATATTGAAGTACTTTTTCTGCCAAATTTGTTGTATAACATGATGTTTTGGTGCTTAATTTGTAAAATCATAACCTAATTTGATGTTTAATAGGCTTCTCCCTAATCTCCTTATTATCCAACATATTTGCTTATCCAACGTTCTGCCGGCCCGTTTATGTTGGGTAAGCAAGACTCTACTGTACTTGCTTCCATAACATGTAGTCATTATCCCAACTCAAATAACTTTGAAAGTGAACTGAGAAAGTTCATGGATGGCTCATAATAAGCATACATTGCCACCAGTATCTGAAGCCAAATGTTAGGGAACATACGTAGGAGGTTGCTATTGTATTCATGTGAATTTCCCACAGGGAAATGACCGGCCACTGCAAGAAAAGAAGGCAGACCCTGATAGACCTTTGGTCTGACTCAGTGGAGTTCTTCTTATAGGGCATAAGTACTATTATTAAGAATGCAATTTTCCATCAGCATTCTTGAAATATACAGCCTTGCAAAATGTACCAGGTGGGCTTGGTTGTTCCTGTTTGTTGCTGAAAAGGAGAGCTTTTGCCACCTTCAGATGGGATTGGCTTTCAACTCTCATCATTCTGGACTAGTAGCTCAGTTTTTGAAAATTGATGGAAGCTTGAGAATCTCTCTATGTAACAAAAAGAGTATCTACAATATCCTAAGAGGTTATTCATACCTCTTATGTGTGGTGGGTGGGAATGATGGATTACAAACAAGTATCATGAAAAGGCTGGCTCATTGAAAATCTAAATGTGTATTAAATATGTGGGCTGCTGATTGTATTGTATTTCCTCCCATGCTGTTTTTACATTGGTAAACAGGTAATTGCTTTTTTAGATACGCATCTCTATGCAGCCTGTTATTGCTGCAAATATGTAGCCAGTGCTCATATTTAAATCCTAGAGGTAAATACAAGGATTCAATGATACATTATGCCCTTGGAATGAATAGGCCAGAGCATTCCTATGTGTAGCTCCAAACATGCATTTGACCCACCAAGAATTCAAGTATTTCTGTACTGGAAATTACTGAGAAAGAACATAATTTGGAAGTCAAAAATCTCTGTTATCCTTCATAAAAAGATGCAGGAGCAGGTGATGGGAAAGAGCAGTAGGATGGTAGGTTTGTGATAGAGTATATGTTTTGCATATAGAAAGGCCCAAGTACATAATGGTTGTAGAGCAACTATGGATTTTGTTATCCATGGGATGTCCTGGAACCAAATCCCAGTGGATATCAAAGACCCACACACACCAAATGCATTTGCCAACTGCAACTACCATCATCCATAGCCAAAGGTGAGGAATGTTGGACGTGACAGTTGAACAATATCTGGAAGATTGCACATTTCCCATGCCTGATTTAGAAAGTGACATGCTCTGATACGTTTTTAAGCGGTTCCATGCATTCCCTTTTAAACTGAAGACCACTATATTGCTGTTTACTTTGACCTGGAGAACAATGGAGAACTTTTCAATCTCGTCCTTCGAAGCTTGTAAGTCAGAGACCAAGCTGTTGCCCTCTGAGGTCACGGTGATAAAAAGTCTTGAAATCATTCCAGCTTTCAAACGAATGTCACTCTGCCTTCTTTGGCTTGCTGGGGCCTTGACCTGTAAAGGTAAGTCAGTTTTGATATTTAAGCCTGATGTGCAAACAATCCAAGGAGGAAGCAGTCTTATGAAATCCACATATGTCAGCACAACCCCAAATGGCTTATATATACATGAATTTAGATGCTTGGCCAACTGGGATTATGCTTCATTATAGCAAACATTGTATTAAAACAAATAGTGGTGCCTCTATCGTGTATTGCACTAGCCAGGGTTAAATCACCCTATTTGACCTAGTGGTGACCCATTTCAGCAGTTGCCCTGATAACCCAGCCATATTTATTAATCTGCCCATTTCCTCAAAACTATATGAAATTTAAAGATTGTGCTTCAAGACTGAGTTCGCTTCTGCTTCTTAGAAAGAGGTTAATATAGTGGAGTTGACTACTTTATGTGGGTGCAACATCATTCATAAGAAAAGGGAATAAGTTGGGGTCTGTATGCTGGCAACAGGTGGGACTAGAGCCAAAAAGCTACCACCTTTGGTCCTTTTCTGCTATGTCTTGCCTCAGACCCCTTTTTCCACAGCCCCTTTACATGAATGTTTAATGTTTTAACTTATAATTTGTGCAACTGCTTTTTTAAATGGATACATACACTTTTATATTACTTTAAACTTGTAATGAGTCCCATCATCTGGAGAAAAATGAAATATAAATCAATATAGTAACAACAATAACCAGCACCAAGATTGTCACGACCCAGGCTACAGAGCACCAATAACCATACGCAGAGGCCAGATTCTATCTAATATCTTTATTAAGGAAATATATAAAGTTAGTAAAAGCAAATGTAAAAGTTAGTCCAGAAGCAGACCTTTCAGGAAAGGTCAAAATTAGTCCAAAGAAACAATGTCCAATATGAAATATTAAGGCCCAAAGTTGTAATCCAATAACCGAAACACTCACTTTGCCAGGCAAAGTGAGGGGAGATGACAAGGTCCTTTAGTCCATGAGCTTGAGCAAGGCTAGGAAATAACTTGATACTTGAAACAAGGCTTGAAACGTGGAACAAGGTAACGAGGAACAAGAACAAGGTCCGTGGAATAACTTGGTAAAATCCGTGAAACAAGGCAAGGGTTAGTCCTGGGAAACAAGGCAAGATCCGTAGGTAAACAAAGGCTGGGAAACAGGAACGAAGGCTGGAAACAAGGCAAGGCTTGAGCAGGAACGAGGCTTGAATCGGAGCGCGCTGTCCAGACACAACTCGCTCCGGAGGCTGACGAATTGACTCCGCGAAGTTACTACGCGGGTAAAACACCTATATAGAGTCTAACTTTCCCGCCGAAGCAGTTCTCTGGGAACCAGAAACGAAAGCTAAACTCTGAGACCAGATGTCTGACTCCTTAAAGATTCTCACGAAAAGCAGACTTAATTGGGTACATTCTTAGCTGCTATCCTCGCACTCCTGCGCGAAGCTGCTTCCAAACCCCTCTGTTGTTTACAAAACTCATGGCGAGAGAACACGGGAGATGTAGGCTCAGGGTTTGTTTGACATACTTCTGGGACACAACTTTCTTGCAGGTTCAAGGTTCCCAGATCTGCCTGGGAAAGATCTGGCTGAGAAGATTCCAGTTCTGACTGGGAAGGTAAAAAACCCAAGTTTTCTTCTTCATCAGGCATTACAATGTCATGAGCAGGACTACAAGGCCCATGAGTCATCACACTATCCCCCTCCTCAAGGCCCCTCCCAAACTGGGACTCTCTCCCCGAGGCGCGAGGTCGTGGCTTGGCGGGATAGGTTTGATGAAAGCGACGGGTTAGATCAGGAGCATGGACTGTGGAGGCGTCTTCCCAAGAGCGTTCCTCAGGGCCAAAACCCACCCAGTCAATGAGATATTGCAGGCGGCGGCGGTGAAAGCGAGAATCTAAAATGTCCTGAACCTCGAACTCGTCCTCCCCATCCACCAAAATAGGGACGGGGGCCGGCCGGTCTACATCTGGCCGCACACCATCCGCCGGAAGGAGCAGGGAGCGGTGAAACACTGGGTGAATGCGCATTGAACGTGGAAGTTGGAGTTTGAAAGTCACGGGGTTTAATTGCGCCACCACTGGATAGGGGCCAATGAAACGGGCATCTAACTTCCGGCAAGGGCGGTGGGAGGGCAAAAAGCGAGTGGACAGAAAAACCCGATCTCCTACCTTGATTTCGGGGCCCGGCTGGCGATGTTTGTCCGCGTGACGTTTATAGTCCTCCTTGGCTTGTTCCAGTTGCTGGAGCAAAAGTTGTTGCACCGCTGTGAGTTCCTGCAGCCAATCTTCTGCTGCGGGAACTTCTGAAGTTTCAATGACAGGGGGAAAGAAACGTGGATGGAAGCCGTAGTTTGCAAAGAACGGCGTTTCTTTTGTAGAAGCCTGGACTCCATTGTTGTAGGCAAATTCCGACAGTGGTAACAGAGAAGCCCAATTGTCCTGTTGGTAGTTTACATAACAGCGAAGGTACTGTTCCAAAGTGGCATTGGTGCGCTCCGTTTGCCCATCCGTTTGGGGATGGTGAGCTGAAGATAAACGAGAGTCTATGCCCAATAGTTTTTGTAGTGCCTTCCAGAAACGAGAGGTGAATTGGGATCCACGGTCTGTGACCAAACTCTTGGGCAATCCATGTAGTCTGAAAACATGTTGGAGGAATAAATCTGCAGTCTCTTGGGCCGTGGGAAGACCTTCACAGGGAATGAAATGGGCTAACTTGGTGAAAAGGTCCACCACCACTAGGATCGTGGTGAATCCACAGGAAGGTGGTAAGTCAGTGATAAAATCCGCAGAAATTATTTCCCATGGGCGAGATGGGTTAGGAAGGGGGTGTAGAAGCCCTGAGGGCTTCTCCCTTCTTATCTTGGAGCGCTGGCATACTGGGCAGGTGTTAACATATTTTTCCACATCCTTGCGGATCTTGGGCCACCAGAAATCTCTTAGGATCAAATGCATGGTTTTAAATAGTCCGAAATGCCCTGCTGGTTTGCAGTCATGACACAGACGAAGTACTTTTTCCCTGCCCGGTCCGGGTGGGATATAAACATGATTTCTATAGCAAAGCAGTCCATCTTTAAGCGAAAAGGGAAAGTGCAGACCTTGACGAAGTTGGTCCTGCGCCCAGGCATCTGCTTGCTGACTAGCCCTGATTTCTTGAGCACAGATGGGCCCTGGATTAGGGGGAGTTGAATCAATGGGAGTGGATTTGGTGTTCCCCACTGTGAGCGTGGCAAAGTTCTCGGGTTGTAGTAGTTGGGATTCAAAGGTCTCCTTGCGTCCTGCAGCGTATTCCGGTTTACGTGACAGGGCGTCTGCTTGCTTGGTTTGGGCTGGGGTCACATAATGAATCTGGAAGTTGAAACGTTCAAAGAATAAAGCCCAACGTTGCTGCCTTTGATTTAGCTTGCGGGCAGTTCTTAGATGTTCTAGATTCCGATGATCAGTGTGGACTTCAATGGGAAATTTGGCCCCTTCTAGCCAATGTCTCCAAGTTTCAAAAGCTGCCTTTATGGCTAATAGTTCTTTTTCCCAAATGGTATAGTTCCTCTCTGGTGCGGTTAGTTGACGAGAATAATAAGCACAAGGATGAAGGTGATCTCCCACCGGTTGTAGGAGCACAGCCCCAATTGCCACATCAGAGGCGTCCGCTTGCACCACAAAAAGGGTTTCAGGATCTGGATGCTGAAGGATTGGCTGGGATGTGAATAATTTCTTTAGTTGCTGGAACCCTTTCTCTGCTTGATCAGTCCAGCGGAAGGGCCGTTTTCCACGGATGCAGCTAGTGATTGGGTCAGACCAGCGGGCAAAATCTGGAATGAACTTGCGGTAGTAGTTCGCGAACCCCAAGAATCGCTGCACCTCCTTCTTGTTAGTTGGCGCCCGCCATTCCAATACTGCGGAAACCTTGGCTGGATCCATGGAGAGCCCTAGAGGCGAGATACGGTATCCAAGGAAATCTACCTCTTGTAGATCAAAAGCGCATTTTTCCAGCTTGGCATAAAGTCCATGATCCCGCAATCGTTGTAACACCATTTTGACGTGGTTCTCATGTTCTGATTGTGATCTAGAAAACACCAAAAAATCGTCCAGGTAGATTATCAAGAACCTATCTAGATAGTCCTGGAAAATGTCATTGACAAAGTGTTGGAACGTTGCGGGAGCTCCGCATAATCCATAATTCATAACTCGGGACTCGAATAATCCGAATTTAGTCTGGAAGGCGGTCTTCCACTCGTCCCCTTCTCTGATGCGAACTAAGTTGTAAGCTCCCCGAAGATCCAGCTTGGTGTAAACCTTGGCTCCTCGAAGTCGGTCTAGTAGATCCGAGATTAAGGGCAGGGGGTAGCTGTTCCGCTTGGTGATATTATTCAATGCTCTGTAGTCCACCACCAAGCGTAATTCCCCTGACTTCTTCTTCACAAACATCACTGGGGAGGCGGCTGGGGATTGAGAGGGTCTGATGAATCCCTTGCGAAGGTTTGTCTCTATGAATTCCCTGAGAGCTTCTTGCTCTGGTTCAGTCAGGGAGTAGAGATGCCCTCGCGGGATCGGGGCCCCCTCCACCAAGTCAATGGCACAGTCATAAGGTCTATGTGGGGGTAACCTTTCGGCTTCTTTTTCATTGAATACATCCCAATACTCGGAGTACTTCTTGGGCAAGGTGATAATGGGCTCGGTGTCTGTGGCATGGCAGACCTTGGCTACGAGGCAATGATTTTGGCAGTACTTTGAAGCAAACTGCAGTTCTCTGTTGGACCAGGAGATGTTTGGGTCGTGAAGTGTCAGCCATGGAATCCCCAAAATCACAGGGAAATGGGGAACCTCAGTAACAAAGAAGGAAATCTCTTCCATATGTTCCCTTATCCACATCCTGGTGGGTTCCGACCACTGGCTTACGGGGCCCGTCTTGAGAGGGCGACCATCAATGGCTTGCACCACACGGGCATTCTTGAAGTCATGATATTGTAATCCCAGAGAGTCGGCATACTCTCTATCAATGAAATTGTTGGTAGCTCCTGAGTCTATCATGGCGTGGATCATGACGGGTCCCCTTTTTGCTGACCATAAGGTGACCACTAGAAGGAACAGGACCCCGGTTGGCGGCTCTTGAACGGGTTTCTTGACCGGGTTGGCGAGCCTCTCTACGCCCGGTCGTTGGCTTCCCCCGCCGGCTGTGTGCCAGCCGCCTCAGACGCCTTCGTCTCCGTGGAGGACGCCGCCGCAAGACGGGCGGCGGGCTTCCCTTTGGCTGGGCACTCTCTGGCGAAGTGGCCCCCATTCCCGCAATACCAGCAGAGATTTAGGCGTTGGCGGCGGGCCTTCTCGGCGGCATCTAATCTGGGACGCACATTGCCCAACTGCATCGGCACCTCCTCGCTCCCTCTGGGGTATGGGGATGGTGGTGGGGGTCTCCACACTGGACGCGGCTGAACGCTGGCGGGAGCGGAGGGTTTTGCCCCAGCTCTACCGCTCTGGCCTCGGACCCACTGTTTTCTGTTGGCAATCATGACTTCAGCCCGTAAACATTGATCGATGAGTGCTTCCAGCGTTTGGGGAGGATCCACCTTGGAGATTTCCTCCAGCATTTCAATGTTGAGACCCTCCCGAAATTGTCCTCTGAGGGCAACATCGTTCCAGCCGGTGTTGTGGGCCAGCACTCGGAACTCGGCTATGTACTGAGACATGGGTCTGTCTCCTTGGAAGAGGCGGCGGAGTTTGTGCCCGGCGGCCTCCAAATTGTCCTCGATTCCCCAGGTCGCCTTAAGGTGGTCCAAGAAATGTTGCGCTGACCTTAGATGTGGGGAGGCTTGGTCGAACAGAGCCGTCGCCCAGTTAGCCGCTGGCCCGTCTAGGAGACTGTAAATCCACGCCACCTTGATGTCTTCCTGGGGAAACTCGGCATCACGGGCCTCTAGATAAGCTTGGCATTGGCGACGGAAAACATGAACCTTAGAAGCTTCTCCAGTAAACTTGGTTGGCAACGCCATGGCCGGAAGACGGATTCCGCGTTCCTTCAAACCCTTTATTTCCCCATCCTGTGCATTGAGCTTATCACGGATTCGGTCCACCTCATCCTTGTCGATGGTGTAGGTAATCGGCTGGCCGCCCGGTCCAGGTCCGGCTCCGGTAGACATTCTGGCCGAGGTTAATTGGTGCTTAGGGTGGCGGAGTCAAACTGTCACGACCCAGGCTACAGAGCACCAATAACCATACGCAGAGGCCAGATTCTATCTAATATCTTTATTAAGGAAATATATAAAGTTAGTAAAAGCAAATGTAAAAGTTAGTCCAGAAGCAGACCTTTCAGGAAAGGTCAAAATTAGTCCAAAGAAACAATGTCCAATATGAAATATTAAGGCCCAAAGTTGTAATCCAATAACCGAAACACTCACTTTGCCAGGCAAAGTGAGGGGAGATGACAAGGTCCTTTAGTCCATGAGCTTGAGCAAGGCTAGGAAATAACTTGATACTTGAAACAAGGCTTGAAACGTGGAACAAGGTAACGAGGAACAAGAACAAGGTCCGTGGAATAACTTGGTAAAATCCGTGAAACAAGGCAAGGGTTAGTCCTGGGAAACAAGGCAAGATCCGTAGGTAAACAAAGGCTGGGAAACAGGAACGAAGGCTGGAAACAAGGCAAGGCTTGAGCAGGAACGAGGCTTGAATCGGAGCGCGCTGTCCAGACACAACTCGCTCCGGAGGCTGACGAATTGACTCCGCGAAGTTACTACGCGGGTAAAACACCTATATAGAGTCTAACTTTCCCGCCGAAGCAGTTCTCTGGGAACCAGAAACGAAAGCTAAACTCTGAGACCAGATGTCTGACTCCTTAAAGATTCTCACGAAAAGCAGACTTAATTGGGTACATTCTTAGCTGCTATCCTCGCACTCCTGCGCGAAGCTGCTTCCAAACCCCTCTGTTGTTTACAAAACTCATGGCGAGAGAACACGGGAGATGTAGGCTCAGGGTTTGTTTGACATACTTCTGGGACACAACTTTCTTGCAGGTGCAAGGTTCCCAGATCTGCCTGGGAAAGATCTGGCTGAGAAGATTCCAGTTCTGACTGGGAAGGTAAAAAACCCAAGTTTTCTTCTTCATCAGGCATTACAATGTCATGAGCAGGACTACAAGGCCCATGAGTCATCACAAAGATGGCCAAAGATTTGGAAACCAAATTATATGTGGAGAGGTTGCTCTGTTTAGCATAGAAAACTCTGAGAGGTGATATGATAAACATGTTTAAACATTTGAAGAGATTTGTGTAGAAGATAAATTTATTTTTGCTGTTCCAGAGATTTGGAGAGAAACTAATTGATTCTAATTACACAGAGAGAAAAAGAGATTCTGCTTAAACAATATCAAGAGCAATCTGACACTAAGAATTGACAGTGAAACATATTTCCTTGGAAGTTGGTAGAATCTCCTTCTTTGGAAGGTTTTAAACAAAAGGCAAGCAGCCATCTTTCAAGACTGTTTTAGCTGTGGTTTTACAAGGTGGGCACTAAATGACTCATGGGATTAATCCCAAACCAATTTAATGTATGCATACAAAACAGAATAATGCATTTTTATCGTGTTAGAAGTGATTTGAGAACATACTGCAAGTCGTTTCTGGTGTGAGAGAATTAGCCATCTACAGAGACGTTGCCCGGGGACTCCCAGATGTGTTACCATCCTGCTAGGAGGCTTCTCTAATGTCCCCACAAGCTACAGCTGACAGACGGGAGCTCACCCCATCTTGAGGATTCAAAACGGCAACCTTCAGGTCAGCAACCCAACCTTCAGGTCAGCTGTCCAGCCTGCACAAGGGTTTAACCCATTGCACCACCGGGGCCCTTTTTAAATAATGGTTAATTCTAGGTACAAGGTCCTGTCTAATATTGGAAGCTAAGCAGGACCAATCCTAGTTAGCATTTGAATGGGAGACTGCTAACAAATACTTTTGATTTTCCTTGCCTCGGAAAACCCTATGAAAAATTCATGGGGTTGCCAAAAGTTGGTAGGTGACTTGAAGGCACATGGACACATTCAAAAGTAGTTACGTCTGTTTTAGTCTGGGCTAGAACTGAAATTGTAGAAACCCAGCACATGAACTGCAAAGGGCTACAGACACACAAAAAATTCTTAAGTAAACTGTTTTACTTAACTGTCTTAAGTGTTCCTGTTTTGTTTTGGAAATGAGTATAATCTTGAAGCCAGTTCTCCATGCTCCAGGTTCTCTTTTTATCAGTGGATCAGAGTGCATACATCATTGGGTGAGAGCAGGGTTGCACTCTAAGCCCATGCCTAACCAGGGACTTTAGTCTGATAAGTGGGTTCATGTGATCTCTTTCTCTTGTTATTTATTTTTGTACTGTTCCAGTTCATTTGTGAGCTAGAGCTGAGCCACAGATGTTAATCTTCAGTTAAGGGTGCAATATGCAATATATCCAGTACCACCACTATGCCATTATCTCTCTGCAGAGGGCATTCAAAAGTCAAAGTCTTGCCCAGGGCTCTTACAGTCAGGGAATGCCTGAAGCAAACTAATTGCTATAGGACACGATGTACAAGGGGCAGATCTACTGAGAAGCTGAGTCACAATCCTGAAATAACATTCTTAACTGAGTTAATCCTTCCTTCCTTCCTTCCGTCCATCCATCCATCCATCACAGCAGGCCCTTCACTTTCATGGGGATTAGGGATGCAGAACTCCCATAAAAGAGAAAACTGCAAAGTTAGAGTCAGCTTGGTGTAGTGGTTTGAGTGTTGGACTAGGATTTTGGAAGTTGTTGTTGTGTGCGTTCAGGTCATTTCCAACTTATGGTGACCCTTTCAAGCTTGGTCTTCAGAGTCAAAGTCCAACATTCAAACCCCAGAATTCAAATCTGTGCTCAGCTATTATGAGATCTGGGCAAACCAAATTCTCTCAGCATCAGGGGAAGGCAATGGCAAATTGCATCTAAACAAAATTTGCCAAGAAAACCCCATGATGAGATCACCCTAGATTGCCATCAATTGGAAATGACAGGCACGCACAAAACAATATTTTGGGTAATATTCACTTGATTACACAATGCACTCCATTTCAGAAATGAAACGAGCAATAGGAACTGACAGCTGCTGTTCCAAGATAAAATAATACATTAATGTTATTCTTAAGAATTATTTCTTGTATGTTTAAATTATAGTATTATCATTAGTTCTCTGTTCTGTTATGATTTCCTCTAGTTGGAGGACATCACTTGAACAACTATTCTGTAAATAAAGTAACACTATTTATCACACGGATGCTTACAACATGGTAGAATTTAGTTCATGACTATTTCTGTGTGTCTGCCTTTGTCATTCTTATGTCTGGGACATCTATTAAAGCTAAGCTTAGAAGCCCTGAATGCTACAAGTAATGCATAACATTGAGCCATCTCCTAAATATCCCACAGCTGCTGTATTTGTGTGAGTTTTAAATAAGTAATATTTGTAGAACTTGTCACATATGTAGAAATTGCTAGTTAGGCAAAGGGAATTTCCAGAATTTGCAGAATCTCTCACTTGATGTCTGCAGCACAGGCAAAGAAAGATATGATACGGCTCCTTATTCACATAATTAGGCAGTATGCATATTGGTGCTTACGATTAAAAAGGACTGATCTAAGCTGCTTCTGCTGCTAGACATTTGTCTTTTGTCACCAGAAGAACTAGAATTCTAAGAAGCAAACTGTAAGTCTCAGGGTGCCAACCGGAGACTTTGAAAAGTGCTGTGCTTTTCTGTGTCTCATGGGGAAATGATAACAGTTGGCTTTTGCTCTTTATTTATTTCAGTAAGTGAAGTGGTTTTGAATCCTAGGCATCCATCTCCACCCACTCCCAGCTGGCACCAGAGCTCTGTAGCTCATCCTGAAGTTGTTTGTACATGTGCTGTGTTGTACCTTCCAACTCTTCCAATTTGGCAGGGACAGCCGTGATTAATTATCTGTTGTACCACTATTTCATCTGCTTTTAAAATGTACCAGTAAGTCTCTCCTTTGACCTCACCTTATTGAATTCAAAGTGTAAAAGTAATCTGCACTCAATTAGCGGAAGCCCTGGATCTCAACTTTCCAAGTAGGTTCAGGCAAAAGCAAATTGCTGCAGCCTTTCCTGGTTTATGTGTTCTTCCCCATTTATAAATGTTGCTATCTCAACTACACTCTGATATTAAGCGTATATATGTCCTAGTTTTCATCTGTCAAATGTTAGGAGGCAGTGCTGAATTTGTGGAGCATCAGTACATCAAAAGGTCAGGAGACAGAGAAGAGGATTGAAAGAGAGAAGGTGGGGTGCTTGGAGGTAGTACTATCATTGCAACTACAAAGCATCTTGTTGGGTAATTTTTTTAAGCACTGGCATAAGGCATAGAGAGGAGGGGCAGAATTCTCTGAGATCTGGAAGTGAAACTTTTACAAGACCAAATATCAGCACAGAATAGGGGCAAGCTCCAATGTGTCCCATGTATGATAGGTAGGTACATGCAAGATAGTATAAGCTTTGGTCCTAAAACCACACAGAATTAAATGCTGCTAGCTATCCTATATAAAAGGTTTTTATAGGCCATGGGAAATAACAAGAAGGGGTTGCTTCATGAGACAGCCCTAGAGTAAGGCAAGGTGAGGGGGCTCTTTGGGATATTTGATTTTGGGTGTTACGCAATTGTTAATTATATAATTAATTCCTGCTGGATTTTTAATGCCAGTGAAGGGGGGAGATGTGACCAGGGTGTTCTCAGCCTCAGATAGAAAGGAACTGCTGAGTTGGTCCTTTTAGATACTAATGAGGATTCTGTCCTATAATTTTCTTGGTAAGATATGTTAAGAGGAAGTTGGCATTCTCTCAGAATGAGACAGCATGACTTATCTATGTTTGTTTAGGGGTTTTCTATGGTGAGCAGGGATTCAATGCCTAGTTTTTCCCCAGAGTACTAATCAAATATTCAAAATCCATATCATGTTGCCCCCCTTTGTCACACACTTCTGATAAAAGTCCTAATAGGATCTTCCTTCCAAGATGTAAGCAAGAGTTGGAGAGATTGTTGCAGGAATAATACTTAGCGCGAAGTCCTGACAGTTCTCGTGCATTTTCCTTTCCAAAGTAGTTCCATTTTTAAAATATGTTCAAGCAAATACTATGGACCTCTTCAGGGGCAAAGTGGAGGGAATAATCTTATTTCATTCTCTACTGTCTTTCCCCATCTTTTGGGATGGCTGGGCATCCCATATCATTTCCCATCATTTTTCATGGTTCTCCTGCTTCCCCCCTATGTTCTGCAAATATTAGTCAGGTAGAACCTGACTCCTGAAAACAGAGTCTTCCCTCCATTTACAGGCACTGGCAACACGGATTCCCATAGGCAACCACCAAATGCAGCTGTGCGTTGTGGGATGGCCTTCGTGGGCCTTCATGAGACTCTGTTTTGCTAGTGCCTGAAACAGAGAAGACATAGAGAAGACTGTGTCTGATGAGGTCTTTATACACAAGATCCAGCAGAGTTGGCATTTATATCACACATAGAATCATAGAATCATAGAATAGTAGAGTTGGAAGAGACCACATGGACCATCTAGTCCAACCCCCTGCTAAGAAGCAGGAAATCGCATTCAAAGCACCCCCGACAGATGGCCATCCAGCCTCTGCTTAAAAGCCTCCAAGGAAGGAGCCTCCACCACGGCCCCGGGGAGAGAGTTCCACTGTCGAACAGCTCTCACAGTGAGGAAGTTCTTCCTGATGTTCAAGTGGAATCTCCTTTCCTGTAGTTTGAAGCCATTGTTCCGTGTCCTAGTCTGCAGGGCAGCAGAAAACAAGCGTGCTCCCTCTTCCCTATGACTTCCCTTCACGTATTTGTACATGGCTATCATGTCTCCTCTCAGCCTTCTCTTCTGCAGGCTAAACATGCCCAGCTCTTTAAGCCGCTCCTCATAGGGCTTGTTCTCCAGACCCTTAATCATTTTAGTCGCCCTCCTCTGGACGCTTTCCAGCTTGTCAACATCTCCCTTCAACTGTGGTGCCCAAAATTGGACACAGTATTCCAGGTGTGGTCTGACCAAGGCAGAATAGAGGGGGAGCATAACTTCCCTGGATCTAGACGCTATTCCCCTATTGATGCAGGCCAGAATCCCGTTGGCTTTTTTAGCAGCCGCATCACATTGTTGGCTCATGTTTAACTTGTTGTCCACGAGGACTCCAAGGTCTTTTTCGCACACACTGCTGTCAAGCCAGGCGTCCCCCATTCTGTATCTTTGATTTCCATTTTTTCTGCCGAAGTGAAGTATCTTGCATTTGTCCCTGTTGAACTTCATTTTGTTAGTTTTGGCCCATCTCTCTAGTCTGTCAAGATCGTTTTGAATTCTGCTCCTGTCTTCTGGAGTGTTAGCTATCCCTCCCAGTTTTGTGTCGTCTGCAAACTTGATGATCGTGCCTTCTAACCCTTCGTCTAAGTCGTTAATAAAGATGTTGAACAGAACCGGGCCCAGGACGGAGCCCTGCGGCACTCCACTTGTCACTTCCTTCCATGATGAAGACGACGCATTGGTGAGCACCCTTTGGGTTCGTTCGCTTAGCCAATTACAGATCCACCTAACCGTAGTTTTGTCTAGCCCACATTTTACTAGTTTGTTTTCCAGAAGGTCATGGGGGACTTTGTCGAAGGCCTTACTGAAATCCAGGTACGCTACATCCACAGCATTCCCTGTATCGACCCAACTCGTAACTCTATCGAAAAAAGAGATCAGATTAGTCTGGCATGACTTGTTTTTGGTAAATCCGTGTTGACTATTAGCAATGACCGCATTTGTTTCTAAGTGTTCGCAGACCACTTCCTTAATGATCTTTTCCAGAATTTTGCCTGGTATTGATGTGAGGCTGACCGGACGGCAATTGTTTGGGTCGTTCTTTTTTCCCTTCTTGAAGATAGGGACCACATTCGCCCTCCTCCAATCTGCTGGGACTTCTCCCGTTCTCCAAGAACTCTCGAAGATAATTGCCAGTGGTTCTGAAATAACTTCCGCTAGTTCCTTCAGTACTCTTGGGTGTAGCTGATCTGGCCCTGGGGACTTGAATTCGTTTAGAGAGGCCAGGTGTTCCTGGACAACGTGTCTCCCTATTTGGGGTTGGATTTCCCCCAATCCTTCGTCCATTCCGTGTTGCTGAGGTTGAAGATGGCTTTCTTTTTCTGAGAAGACCGAGGCAAAGAAGGCATTGAGCAGTTCTGCCTTTTCCCTGTCCCCTGTCGCCATCACCCCATCTTCTCCTTGCAATGGCCCTATCGCCTCCTTTTTCTTCCTTTTTCTACCAACGTAAGCAAAAAAGCCTTTTTTGTTGTTTTTTATGTCCCTGGCAAGCCTGAGCTCATTTTGCGCTTTAGCCTTGCGAAACTTTTCCCTACAGGTGTTGGCTATACGTTTGAATTCTTCTTTGGTGATTTCTCCCCTTTTCCACTTCTTGTGCATGTCACTTTTGAGCTTTAGCTCAGTTAGAAGTTCTTTGGACATCCATTCTGGCTTCTTTGCACTTGTCTTATTTTTCTTCTTTGTTGGCACTGTTTGCATTTGCGCCTTGAGTATTTCACTTTTGAAAAACTCCCATCCATCCTTAACTCCCTTGTTTTTTAATATCGGCGTCCATGGAATGCCGCTCAGTAATTCCTTCATTTTTTGGAAGTCAGCTCTCTTAAAGTCCAGAAAGCGTGTTTGACTTGTCTTAGTTTCAGCATTCCTTTGTATTGCAAACTGCAGGAGCACATGGTCACTTGCCCCTAAGGATCCAACCACTTCAACTGTATTGATCAGGTCTTCCACATTTGTTAAGATTAGATCAAGAGTTGCTGATCCCCTTGTTGCCTCTTCTACCTTCTGGACCATAAAATTATCTGCAAGGCAAGTGAGGAATTTGTTGGACTTTGTACTCTTGGCTGAGTTTGTTTTCCAGCAGATATCGGGATAATTGAAATCGCCCATGACTACTATATCTCTTCTTTGTGCCTGTTTGGTCAGCTGTTGACAGAAGGCTTCACCAAGTCCTTCATCCTGACTCGGAGGTCTGTAGTAGACACCCACGACAAGATCTTTTTGAGTCCCGATTCCCTTGATTCTTATCCAGATGCTTTCAAGCTGGTTTCCCGGATTACAGTCTTGCATTTCTTCTGCAACGTAACTGTTTTTGACATATAAAGCTACTCCCCCTCCTCTCCCCTTTGTTCTATTTCTGTGAAAGAGGTTATAGCCCTCAATGGTTAAATTCCAGTGATGGGAGTCATCCCACCAGGTTTCAGTGATGCCTATGACATCGTATGTGTGGTGCTGTGCTAGGAGTTGGAGTTCGTCTTGCTTATTTCCCATGCTCTGAGCATTAGTGTAAAGACATGTAAGCCCCTGTGACCTCCTCTCAAACTGTTTATTTGGGATTATTGTGCTCTCTGTACTTGGTCCTTGCTGTGTTTGTGCAGCCCTCCGTTTAGCCTTTCGGCGGTTCCCTGTGGTCGTGGGTAATATATTGTTCGCCAGGCTGTTGTTCCCCTCCCCCAGTGGATCTAGTTTAAAGTGCGCCTGATGAGGTTTGTGAGTCTGTGTGCAAAAAGATGTTTTCCTACTTGTGTGAGATGCACCCCATCGCTTGCCAGTAGTCCATCCTCTTGGAAGAGTAGACCATGGTCAAGGAAGCCAAAATGCTCCTCTTGACACCATTTTCTGAGCCAGTTATTGACCTGTACTATTTTTCCGGCCCTTGTAGAGCCGTGTCCTACAACAGGGAGGAGGGATGAAAAGATCACATGTACATTATACAGTTTTAGCTTTGTTCCCAGAGCTCGAAAATCATTTGTGATCTTTTGAAAAGTATGCCTAGCGGTGTCATTGGTACCTACATGTATCAACATAAGGTGGGGAGGGTGATGGGGCTTTAGGAGCCTGCTGAGCCTCTGAGTGATATGGTGTATTTTTGCCCCCGGGAGGCAGCATGTTTCTCGAGCCATCCCATCCGGTCTGGAAATGATGGCTTCCGTTCCTCTAAGGAGGGAGTCACCTACTACCAAGACCTGTTTCCTTTGAGGATTGACAGGGTCCCTTTTGTGCAAGACAGTGTGTGTGTCCCCTGAAGAGTGTTCCTGTTGAAGTGAATCATGTAGGTGTAAAGTGTTCTCCTCCTCCTCAACATCCCCAGTGCATTCATCAATGACAATCCATTGAGATACATCCGAGAGCCCATTACTCTCCCAAGGATGTTCCTGTTGCTCCTGGTCTATGATTGGGGATGGAGCATTTGCATGATTACATAAGTGTGACTGTGGTGATGCACTGTCCCCGTCAGGGCTATCCCCTGTGCATTGATCCAGGGTGGTCCACTGAGTGGTATCTAAGAAACTGTGGTCCTCCACAAGATGTGTTTCCTGATTGTATGTTAATGATGTAAGAATTTCAAATCTGTTGTGTAAATGCAGCTGAGCAGAGGAGTTCTGCGGAGGCTGCCTGGTCCTGCGTCTCCTTCTATGGGTGACCTCCTTCCAAGCCTGAGGGTTGTCTACCTTTGAGTTGATCTCCCCATAAGGTTCCTGATCATGGTCTTGGTGGTGTTGGTGTGATGCAGGCTGCTGATCTACAGCAGCGTGTTGTGCAGTGTCCAAGAAGAGCTCGAGTGCCTGAATGTCCTTAAGGGTCTTAATACGGTGCTCGAGCTGTTGGATCCTCTGCTCCATCAGAGTCATCTGTTTGCATTTGGAGCAGATGTAGTTGTCTAGTTTTTGTGTGAAAAAGCGGAACATGCCACAGCTGGTGCATGTGATGGGAATGTTTTGCTTTTGTTGCATCTCTTGGTGAGCGTGGTGGCCAAGTGGGATCTTTGTACAGTTAAGTAGTATGCACGCACTTTATGTGCAAGCTGCAACAAACCACCTCTTTGTGTATTTGTTTATGTTGCTTTGTTTCCTGTATGTACTGCAAAGGATAGTTAGTAAAGGTGCCTTTTTCGTGCGCGCGTGGCAAATAAAGCTTTCCCAGAAACTCAATTAACAGGGGACAATGCCTGCTGTCAATCAACTTAAGTACCTGGCTCTCTTTCAACACAACAGTCACACAACAGTTAGACTTTGACCACAGGAGCCAAGCCCACACTCAGTTTAAAATCTTAGCCAAATCTTAGCCAAATCCTACCTGAAGCCAGGGAGCAAAAATGTCCTCCTGCTGCCTCTGCTTCTGCGAGAACCACAGTGTCTATTTTATTGAGGTGGGCAGATAGCAATATTTTCAAGATAGCAGACTTTGCAAAACAGCATGCTGGATTTTGCAATGTCTTCCTAGAACTGCGGGGCTTTGAGCCAGTTGTAATCTTTGGTCCACCTCCAGCCATTTGTGTGCATTTTCCAGTATGAGCTTTGATGAAACTTTCCTCATCCACCTTTCACTCCCTATTTGTTCTTGTGCATCTCCTGAAAATTAAAGGCATTTGCAGGCACCATGCCCAGTTTGAAGCAGTTCAATCATGCGTTTGTCATCTGTGCACCAAAACTTTGGAGAGCTCTGATTTCAGCCATACTGCAATGAACACTGCGAAGGGTTCGTCCTACTATGTCATAAGCTGGTCCTGGCTGTACATTTGTGATAATTTCAGGAGGGTGGGGTCAAGTCACAGCGAGGACATCATGTTATTTGTCCTATGTCTAATTTCTGCTTTTCAGTGTCTCATTTCAGGAAATGAAATACTGATTCAGTTGAGATTGGGTGGTTCTTACTTGAGCCAAAAGGACACAGAACCTTTAAAAACACAAAACACTGGTTTTGAGAGTTACACTGGTAACTCTGGTGTCCATATTCTGAGTACTTCCTGGGTGGACTTCTCTTAAGACTTT
Organism: Anolis carolinensis; assembly: GCF_035594765.1. Lineage (NCBI taxonomy): Eukaryota > Metazoa > Chordata > Lepidosauria > Squamata > Anolidae > Anolis > Anolis carolinensis. Next base: position 182,577,596 of record NC_085845.1, read on the forward strand.
CTGACATTGCATACCACAAAGAACAGCTTTCGAAAACAGCTGTATATATGGGTGCATTTTGAGGAATAAGAGCTATAAGAGAAACAACATACTATAGTCAACCCTATATATTCACTGGGGTTAGGGGCACAGGACTCCCTGTGAAATCATGCAAATAAATAAATTTCTATTTTTTTTACCTGAGAGAATACTTCTCTGGGAATGTCTAGGTCTTCCAGCATGATTCTATGGTGAATTCTTGCTAGAGGGTGACCATAGGATTGTATTGAAGAACTGTTCTCTCTAGAAATCTTATGTCCCCCAGTATGGCTGGAGGAAGTTGACCCTAGAGTCACACTGGAGAACCTAGAGATTTTGAGAGACAATATTTTAAATTATATCTGTGAATAATCTATTCCACAAAAATTAAATCCATAATTGTAGAGAGATGACTGTGCTTTGTGGCAAAGCCTCCACCCCCCACATACAAATAGATACCCTCTAGATTCCATTCTGGCATCTCCTGTTCAAGCCCTTCTGCCTGAGATGCTGGGTATCTGCTTTTGTAGAATGATCCAGCATTTGTTCTGTAATGGTCTATGTCCACAAAGTAGTAAATGCTTGCTTATTTAATGAAGGGATAAACAGAGCTGGCTTTCCTGTTGTTGTTGGACCTATTACTCATAATCTCAGTCAATGCTCACATATCCTCCAATATTTCATAGATGAAAAGCAATCTATGTGTGGCAAGCAACATCAGAGCATGGACAAGCTGACAAAAGTTATTAATGAAGCAGAAGAGAACCTATTTGCGTGAGTGCTGAGTTGAGTGCAAACTACTTGTCCTTTCTGAACTTACTTTGAAGCAAATGAAGTAAGCAGAGGACAAATGGGAAAAGTAGAAGAAGAGGATAAAATAGCCAAAAAGGGGGGATGACGGTACATGCATTGGGATTGTCCCTTTCAAGTCAGGACAGTTGGAGGGATGCTAGAACTTGCAATCTAACAAATGTGAAGGGTCAGAAGTTACCTATTACAGTATTTACTATAAATGTTTGCCACTTTTTTGTATATACCGAAGTAACAAGTTTTAGGGAAAACCTATGCGTGTATCGTTTTGCTTGCCTTACTGAAACATACATGTGTTTTGGCATTTTAGACAGAAATCAAAAGAAGGAAGGATGTATTGGCACTCTAAAAAGTCCCAGTACTTTTTTTTACAAATGTGTAGATGTATGGTACTTTCCCACAATCTTTACAGTCTTTTGTTGTCTAATGTAATGAGTGTATATAGTGTTTCAGCATTTTTTGGTATGCATTGAACCTTTTATCAAAATTGCACAGTAATTGCTGTAGCTTGAATGTGGGTATTTATGATTCCAGCTACTTTATTCCATTTCCTCTTCGCCCTTTCTTTTCTAATACACCTCCTTGCTGCTGTCAACCCGGCTTTCATTATCAGGCAGCATTTTTGGCCATTAAGCATTTAAGTTCTCATTGGGCCTATTTTTGAGGTCTCCACTCCTTTATTTCTCCAAGTGAATGTTCTGTACGTTTGCAAATTCGGTTTCCCCCTTTTTCTCGATAGCATAGCCATTTTAGCTACATGAACAATAGCCTAGATGCTGAACTATGCAGCAGGAAAATAAAAGTAAGATGTATCACAATACACTAATTAATTGTAAGCATTTCATCAGATATAAGTAAATGTTGGAATACAAGCAGATTTATAAAGCACTCAATATAGTGCCCAAATGACAAGGGCAGTCCAGTTAAGGACAGTTCAGTATTTATCCTCTAAAAAGGCAGATATTAAAGAATTAAAATGAGACAACGTGAAGGCCAATACTTTGGACATATGCTTCAACAGAACCCAGAGGTTAGGTTCAGTTAGGTGGATTATTCTGGGAAATTCTGACTTTCCAAGAGCACTGAGAAATGTTCACAGGTCTTCACTGGTGTTCGCTCCATCCATTATGTCATTTTTGTTGCCTAAAGCAGAACAGCAAATACTATCCACCACTTACTTTTGCAAGTCAGTATCAGTCAGGTTAATTTGAAGGTGGAAAAGCTCTTCCCTATCATTAGAAAAACATCAAATAACAATAATTGACTGCTCTTTTATGACACCTCAAACGTGCTGCCTTGCAGAACTGCCCCATCCTGACACTGCTTACCTGCATTTTTGTTCTTGTTATTTGCTATCAAATCAACTTTAACTTATGACAGTCCTATAAATGGGACATCTTCAAAAGCTCTCTAATCATGTCTTGTCCTGATCAGGTATTGTAGACTCATGGCTTCCTTGACGAAATTAATCCATCTGTGATGTGGTTTTCTTCTTTTCCTACTGCCTTATAGTTAGCTGAGTTACTTTGTCTCCTGATATGTCTGAAGTACAGCAACCTCACTTTATTCATCTTGGCTACTAGAGCTTGATTTGCTGTAGGGCCCATTTGTCATTTTAGCAGTCCACGTGTGTGCATAAAGTGTACTTTTACACTGTAATTTATATACTACTTGCTTGGGTACTGGGCGATGCAAGGGTTATTTGAAAAGGGCGTTGTTTGTTTTTGGATGTTAGGTAATATCTGTTTGGTCATATGCTACGCTATCTCTTAGGGAAAAAAACCTCAGCCTTTGCTTTGGTTTTTTTTATGAATGCTCCCATTAGAAAATGCACAAGCATTTGGGTGAACTACAATTCCCAAAAATCTTGGGTCAATTCTCCCAAAACGCTCACAGTATTCACAGTTGGCCATGTTGGGTCCGTGTGCCAAATTGGGTCCAGATCCATCATTTACTGGGTTCAGTGTTTTCTGAATATGGGTGAACTATAACTCTCTGATACCAAAGTTAATAGGAGCCTCCGGTGGCCTAGGGGATAAAAACCTTGTGACTTGAAGGTTGGGTTGCTGACCTGAAGGCTGCCAGGTTCGAATCTCACCCGGGGACAGTGCAGATGAGCTCCCTCTATCAGCTCCAGCTCCATGCAGGTACATGAGAGAAGCCTCCCACAAGGATGGTAAAACATCAAAACATCCGGGCATCCCCTGGGCAACGTCCTTGCAGACAGCCAATTCTCTCACTCCAGAAGCAACTCCGGTTGCTCCTGACACAAAAACAAAACAAAACAAAACCAAAGTTAATCACCCCAAATTGGCAGCATTGGGTCAAGTTTGATCTGGATCCCTCATTGGTGGGGTTCAGAAGCTTCATGGAATACAGGTGAACTATAATTCCCAGAGATAAAGGTCAGTCACCTCCAAAGTCCACCAGTATTCCCAATTGGCCATGTTGAATTTGTGTGCCAGGTTTGGTCCAGAGTCATCATCAGATGAGTTCAGTGTTCTCTGAATACGGGTGAACTATACCTCCTGGATGTCAAGGTCAATCACCCCCAAACCCCACCAGTATGCAAATTTGTCCGTGTTGGGTCTGTGTGGCAAGTTAGTTCCAGGTCCATCATTGGTGCAGTTAGATCGCAGATGAACTTTACATCCCAGCCCCTATAACTTATAAATCATGGTGAATTCTCCCCAAACCTCTCCAGTATGTTCAGTTGCTTATCAATTCCTCTGTTTTCTGTGTGCCATAGGAAAGGGTAGGAAAGGGTTAAGGGAGAAGAAGTGTGCAGGGTCATGCAAATGAAAAGAGAAAGGATCACTGGGATATGCTCACTGTAACCTGCAATGTCCTGGGAGGGAGTGACTTGGTGGCTCCTCTGCACTGGGAACTATAGCCTGTTTGTGGAGGCCGGAGGCCTGTGCCACATACAGATTTTCACTTTTATTATGTGTATAGATATAGATATTTCAGTTGATTAAAAGAGTTCAGACATACTGCCTCAGATATGAAGATAAAGAACACCCCACTCCTTTGTACCCCCTGTATTTTGCCCTTTCCCCTCCTATACATCTCTCTCCCACACATACTTTGAAGGACGTTTTGGGGGACTCAGGTAACAGAAAATTGGCCGCCTACAAATTTCATTGTATTAGCTGATCCTAGGAACCTGACTTTGGGATGCTTAAAGCATCCCTTTAAATTATGCAGTCTTTTTTTGCTACTGAAGATGTAGGCTGGTGCTGAAAGATAATCACTTATCTATGCAGAGGCACCTGGTGAGCTCTTGTCTGAGATTTTGAAGACTGCATAACTCTTGCTCTATTTGTAATGATAATGATGCCAATTTTGAGCATTTTGTGAAGTATTCAGTCGGTTTAAAATGACTTTAGTGAGTGTGGGGAAATTGGACTTGAAACAGTCTAAAATCCAAAGGGAGCGGATAATGAACCGTTCCTGAGTCTAATTTTCTGGAAACAATTTCATGGTGTAAGGGCAAAGCTACCTGTTGTGTAAGATGTTTGTTAAAGTGAGGTCCAAAAGAGAGAACAAGCCCAAAGAACTTACTTAGAGCTAGATGGCACCTTTGGATGACAACTCCCATAATTGTCAGCTTTGTATTTTAATCCTTGTATCTTCTTGTATAGCCATGGTTTCGCATTGATGTGGCATGGGGGGCAGTGTGATGGAGGGATGGGTGTGTTGCTTTGTGGTGTGTGCTGGGGAAGGCATTTAATTTTGTTGTGCAATAGCACAATGACAATAAAGCTATTCTATTCTAATCCAAAAAAGTAATTTTTCAAGCATCTGATTCATGTTTATGTTCATCGAACTAGACTCCACAAGCCTGGTGCCTTCCAGATGGACTATATTCTGTTCATTCCCAACCAACATGGCTTTAGATTGAAGAAGGCTTGGAAACATTTGAGACACACATATGGCATATGCAAGCCTTTCTGTATATGATCAGGAATTATTTGCATTATTAGGCTTTAATCGACTGCATTGCTTTGAATTTTTCCATACTGCTCCACTACTGAGCAGCATTTGCTTGTTATGGAGGATTCCTTTGACAGTGGAACATTTTGAGTGATTTTAGTTTAGATATCAGTCAAATTGGAATGGGGTTATGATGGATTCTTAAAACAGTGGGGTTGCAATGGACAAATGCTAGTCCTCCAGATGTTGTTGGACTCCTCTCCCATCAGTTTTAGCCAGTTAATGGGAATCGTAGTCTGAAAAGCATCTAAAGCAGGCATGGACAAACTTGGTCCCTCCAAGTATTTTGGACTTCAACTCCCACAATTCCTAACAGCCTACTGGCTGTTAGGAATTGTGGGAGTTAAAGTCAAAAACATTTGTAGGGCCCAAGTTTGCCCATGCCTGATCTCGAGTGACAAATTGCCTATGTTGACGCTAAGAAGCAGAAAGCTAGAAAATTGTTCATGTCAGTATAAATGCAGCTTGATGCCATTTATGTTTACATGGAAGTACGGTAAATCCCATAACTTTAGTGACACTTACTTCCAAGTCAGAATGCACAGGACTGCAGTTCCAGTTAACATATCTTATTTTTTAATAGAGGGGTTTGTCCTTATCCCCAAGAGAATAAAAATTAAATATCCACAATCTATATTGGTGTACATAAAGAATACATTTATGTGGAGACTGATTGATGGAATTTATTACATTTTAAGTACTGGATAACAACGTTCTCTGGCTAGTATGGGAATTAAAACAGGTTGAACTAGGGATGCCTGCCAACACAACACTGCCTTTTATCATTAATGCTTCCTTAATATAATCCCATTTAAAGGTCATGTAAAAGTAGTTTACATTTTATTTGTAAAAGGATCCTAAATGCAAACTCCCTTTTTCCGCTTTTGGCTTGGCCTTTCAAAATTGGTTCTGTTATAATCTTGGATTTGGGTGCAAACTTTAAGTAGAAGTGCCCTACTATAAGGCAAAGGAAGTGTGACAGCTATATCAATACATTATACATTTTTGTTAAGGACCTGAGGCAGGGGCTTTGTGGCTACTCTTAGAGATTGGACTCCTTCCACAAAAGGTTTTAAGTTGGCTCTTATTTTTGCTGGTGAATAAATGCTTTTAAAAATTCATGGGAGTTGTAGGCACCAAAACTACTTGGCAGAGAAGGCTGAAGACCTTGCAAAACTACAACTTCCATGATCCCACAGCATTGAGCTATGGCAGATAAAGTGGTGTCAAGCTGCATTAATTCTGTAGTGTAGATGGATCAGGCTGTGGTGCGGCTGTTTAGTAGCCAGCTGCAATAAATCACTACTGACCGAGAGGTCATGAGTTCGGTTTGGAGTGAGCTTCCGACCATTAATAGTCTAGCTTGCTGTTGACCTATGCAGCCCAAAAGACAGTTGCATCTGTTGAGTAGGAAATTTAGGTACCGCATTATGCGGAGAGGTTAATTTAACTAATTTATGACATCATAAAACCTCCAGCAGCATGTGGAAGAATGGGAAGTACTCCATCACGGACTCGATGTCACAAGTGTACAGTGAAGCAGCAGCTCCCCCTGTGGCCAGAATTGAGCATACCCTCATGAAGACGGAAGCTGCAATGTTAAATTTATTTACAACATTTATACCCTGCCCTTCTCACCCGAGGGGACTCAGGGCAGCTAAATTGCCTCTGTGTCTGTCTATATATGTTGTATGTCTACTTGTATTGAATGTTTGCCATGTATATGTACATTGTGATCCTCCCTGAGTCCCCTTTGGGGTGAGAAGGGCGGAATATAAATACAGTAGAGTCTCACTTATCCAAGCCTCGCTTATCCAAGCTTCTGGATTATCCAAGCCATTTTTGTAGTCAATGTTTTCAATATATCGTGATATTTTGGTGCTAAATTCATAAATACAGTAATTACAACATAACATTACTGCATATTGAACTACTTTTTCTGTCAAATTTGTTGTATAACATGATGTTTTGGTGCTTAATTTGTAAAATCATAACCTAATTTGAGGTTTAATAGGCTTTTCCTTAATCCCTCCTTATTATCCAAGATATTCGCTTATCCAAGCTTCTGCCGGCCCGTTTAGCTTGGATAAGTGAGACTCTACTGTACTGTGAATAAATAAATAAATGATTATTAGTCATTAACACTTCTTCCCACAGTAGATCTGAGATAAAGTAGACAGGAGGGGCAAAACTGGTTTCACCAGCAAATCTCTGATCTCAGCAGCAGGGCTTTCCCATTCAAGAGAAACCATACTCAATATTTGCAGAACTAAGGTTTCCTTACCATGTTTACATGTCACCTTTCTCACTATACAATCAATTCAAGTGATCACGGTTTGCAAGTTAACAAAAAATAAAGAACAAAGAACAAAAAATCAGGAGAAAACAAGAAATCAGGAGAGAAGAATGAAAGGAAGCAGGAAGACAAAACCAAACCAATTCAGGAAAGCAACTTTATGGTAAAGTTACACAACGAGCAGTGTGAATGGCTGTTGCTATCACTGCTGCTACTGCACACACCTCTCCATACATCTTGGAGCAGAAAAAAAGTGTTTGTTTAATAATGAGTCTGCCTCCACCATTTGCACATTTGTAAACCAATCTTTACTCTAAGATGTAAATAAACCCTCCTTATCCTGCTTTCTCCCAGGGTTCTCAAGTGAAAAAAGGCACATAACACTTTCATGTGTAAAAGATAATTTCAAAGCTGAAATTCTCTCTTGTACTCAACCATTAAAGGCATGGGAGACTGATCTTTCAGTTCAACTGGCAATCCTACCCTCTGTGTGTATTGGAATACAACTTTGGGGACCAGGGATACATCTATACTAGAGAATTAACGCAGTTTGGCAGCACTTTAACTGCTATGGCTCAATGGTATGGTATTGTAGGAGCTATAGTTTGGTGAGACATCAGCACTCTTTGGCTAAAGACCTTGCAAAATTACAACTTCCAGGATCCCAAGAGTTGTCAAACTGCATTAAATCTATAGTGCAGATGCACTAGTGGGTTTGAGTCTTTGTTCAGCCATAGAAGCCCACAGGGTAGATCGTAAGTCAGAAACAGCTTAAAGGCACACAACAATAAAACCACACGTAGAACTTCTCCAATGGATGCCTTACACCTACTCTTTTAATGGAAATAAAGCTCTTTTTAAATCAATGGACACTTTCCATCCAAAGCAAAGAACACACAATGTGCGTAGTATTGGTTCAATTTGTCCCTCAGTCTTGGCACCAATTGACATTTATTGTCGGAGTAACAGTGCTAGACATAAACATGTTTTTGGTCTCACGCTATTCTATTTTGTTGCTGGTTTTATGATATTATGGACCATTCTGCAGAATCACAGTCTATGTTTCCATTTCTTTGTTTTTAAATTTTTACTACACATTGCTCAGAGAACTCTGTTTATTGAGCAGACTACAATTGCAATAAATGTATTAAAAGGAAGAAATTAACCTGTGTAGTTGTGACTTTATTGCTGCAGTATGTATTAATCTGTCCTGAAGATCATTCTTTGATGGTCATCTAAGGATGGGAGGGAGATAAATCTTCCAAATTGAATAATTAATCAGCAATTAGTTGAATTCAGGGTTGCATCTACATCGTAGAGTTAATGCAGTTTGAAACCACTCAATACTGGGAGCATTGATCCATCACAGTTAAAGTGGCACAAAAGTGAATTATTTCTACAGTGTAGACCAGGCAGGGGCAAACTTGGGCCCTCCAGATGTTTTGGATTTTAACTCCCACAAATTCCTAACAGCCTATCGGCTGTTAGGAATTGTGGGATTTGAAGTCCAAAACACATGGAGGGCCAAAGTTTGCCCCTGCCTGGTGTAGCAGCACTCCAAGTTTTCACAACACATGTTTCACATCCTTGCTATTTTTCAGTTTCTTCTGCCAGGGTGACTTCATTGCTTCTTTTTCCTTTACTTATTGAAGAAAGAAGGACTTTGCTCCCAGATCCCTTGGGAGGATTAATGAACCCGGAACCACAGGGAGAAGTTCACCCTGCCCTGAATGTTTAATTAATACAAGGAAAGAAGTTAACAAAAGCCACATTTCCTTGCAATACATTTTGTTCAAGAAAAGTTTGGACATGTAAGCAGGGGAGCTTGTTATGGGGATATATTATTCTTTTTAAACTGATTCTTATTTTTTTTAAAAAAAAAATATTTTGTGTGGGTTCAATTTTGTTTCATTTTTATTATGAATATTTTAAATTGCTTTGGAAGATGCCCTGGGACCCAGTCTGGGAGAAAGGCAGCACATGAATGTAACAAATAAGAAACAGCAACAATAAGTTTCTCTTGTCCTTCTTTCAATTATTATTTGCTTTGATTTTGATTGATTGATTGATTGATTGATTTATTATTGTTTTGGAAACTACTTTGGGTCCCACTGTGGGAAAAAGGTAACATATTAATTAATGCAATAAATAAATAACATCAGTATGAAATATATATTTATAACAATAGATTATTAATAATATGAATAGAATCTATACACATAATAATAGTGAAAATCTGTATGTGTGTATGTGGCAGGGGTATTCATTTTACACATACAGGCTCCCGCCTCCACAAACAGCTATAACTCCCAGTGCTGAGGATCCATCAAAGGAGCGTCCTCCAGTGACATTGCAGATTATAGTGGGTGCCGTGAACATGTCCAAAAGCCCTGCCAGTGTCCTCCACAAACACCATTCTGCCCACCACCCAAGTGAAGGCTTTCATTTGGGGACAATTTCATGCTAATTTTTGTGTTTCCTCTGCCACAGGCATCCCAGGGTTCCTTTCCCTCTCCATTGGTGTGGAATTTGCATCACCCCACCCACTGCCTCTCCCCTAACTCTTTCCTACTCTTTCTATGGCACACAGCAAACAGAGGAATTGATCAGCAACTGAACATACTGGAGGGGGCTGGGAAGCTGTAGTCAACCTTGACAATGTACCTGGACCACATTTGGAACACAGAACCCCCATGACCAAATTTGGGGGGGGGGGGGGTTGATCTTGATTTATAGGAGTTGAAGTTCAACTACATCCAGAGAGCATTGTGAACCCAACCAGTGATGGACCTGGACCAAACATGCCATGGATGATGGGACTTGCAGTTCCTTCACTCACTTCCAGAGACCACTGTGGCCCCTACGAATGAGGGACCATGACCAAACCTAGCACACAGACCCTACCATGACCCACTTTATGTCCTGGTGCACTTTGGGGGAGGATGGACCACAGACAATGGGATTTGTATTACTGATTCGGCTCCCATAGACCACTGCAATTCCCATGAAAGATGTACCTGGACCAAACTTGGCACATAGACTCCCCTATGACCCTCTTTATGTCCTGGTGCACTTTGGGGGAGGATGGACCACAGACAATGGGATTTGTATTACCGATTCGGCTCCCATAGACCACTGTGACCCCCACGAAAGACAGACCTGGACCAAACTTGGCACACAGGCCCAACATGGCCAACTGTGCATACAGACGGGGTTTGGGGGTGATTGCCCTGGGAATCTGGGAGCTGTAGTTCACTCTTATCCAGAGAGCACTGCAGTCAGACGATGACATATCTGGGCCAAACATGGCTCACAGACCCAAAATGGCAAACTTTGAATACCGACAGTGTTTGGGCAGGATTAACTCACAATTCTGGGAATTGTAGTTCACCCATACCAAAATGACAATACCTAACATACAAAAACAAACAATGCCTGTTTTAAATAACTCAGGCATTGCCAGGTCCCCAAGCTAGTTAATAACAAAATTGATTGTTTTGAAGGCTACTTTGGATTGCAATCTGGGAGAAAGGCAGCATGCAAATACGATCAAAACAAAACAAAAATAACAAATTACAACAGTAATCATTTCCTCCAGTCCTTGTTATAAATTTTTAGGATGAATATATTTGATTATTTTGGAAAACAGTCTAGGAGACAGGCAGCATACAAATTCCATTAATAACAATAACAAATACAGTAGAGTCTCACTTATCCAACATTCGCTTATCCAACGTTCTGGATTATCCAACGCATTTTTGTAGTCAATGTTGTCAATACATCGTGATATTTTGGTGCTAAATTTGTAAATACAGTAATTACTACATAGCATTATTGCGCATGGAACTACTTTTTCTGTCAAATTTGTTGTATAACATAATGTTTGGGTGCTTAATTTGTAAAATCATAACCTAATTTGATGTTTAATAGGCTTTTCCTTAATCCCTCCATATTATCCAACATATTCGCTTATCCAACATTCTGCCGGCCCGTTTATGTTGGATAAGTGAGAGTCTACTGTAACAACAATTTCCTCCTGTTCTTGCAAAATACCAGCCACTTTCCGGAGTGTTTCCCCCTCCCTCCCCTTCCCTTAACGTTTATTTTGATTTTGCTCTTAAGGAATGGGCGTGGCTTCTCTCCAAACTGTATTCTTGTCGCTATTCCATTGGTTAGAACCCGTGCCAATCTTCCCAAGTCTGTGGAACTTTCAGCGAGAACAGACATTGGCCCAAGCGGATTGAGGGGGCGGGAACTAAACGCCCCGCCCCTTTGCGTGACGTACGATCCACATTCCACAGCTGGAAAGAGCCCTAGGAACAGACTTGTCAGAACGGAGAGGGCGGCGGAGAACGGAGAGTTCGGGAGCGCGGGCTCTGATTGGCCGGCGGCTTCAGCGCGGCCTATGATTGGCCGGAGCTTTGGTGGGGGTTGGAGGGACGGCTGTGGCTGGTGCCAGTCTGAGGTTGGAGGTCTTGGTGGGAGGGTCTCCCTCAGAGCGAAGTTGGCAGCCTGAGGGAAGGGAGTAGGAGCATTGATCTGCCTCCCTTATGGGCCAAGGCTGTTCTTGTTGACTTGGTATCAAAGGTGTGCTTTCGTGGCCTCTCTCCTGCCTCTGCCCTCTGTGATTCCTAGCCATGGAAGTGTTGGAAAATGGGGAGCAGAACCTGTTGCATTGGGACCGGAAGCTGAGCGAGCTGTCAGAACCGGTGGACTCCGATGGCCTGCTCTACAACACGGTGAGAAGGGAGCAAAGAGCAAGGAAGGCCAATCTGAAGGGTTTGTGGGAGTATCATCCAGGCCACTGCTGACAGGGTGTCAAGCTGTATTCATCCCACTGTGTAGATTAGGTATGGGAAAACTTGGGCCTTCCAGGTGTTTTGGACTCCAACTCCCACCATTCCTAACAGCCTCAGGCCCTTTCCTTTTCTCCCTCAGCCGCTTAAGCGGCTGAGGGGGAAAAGGAAGGGGCCTGAGGCTGTTAGGAATGGTGGGAGTTGGAGTCCAAAACACCTGGAGGGCCCATGTTTGCCTATGCATAATATAGATGCACCCAAAAAGTAAACCTTCTCTCCCCATAGCTTTATTTGGGTGCATTTGCACTATAGAATGTATTCATGGACACCCCTTCAACCGCCATGGCTTAATTGATGCTTGTGCAGTCTTGGGAGTTGTAGTTTGATTCTGTTTGGGCATGTGTCATGCCGAACTACAGCTCCCAAGAGGCCTGCTAAAAGCCAATGGACTTTTGCAGTGCGAGAAAAGGCCTTGGTGCATCCACACACTCCTGAAATAATGCAGTTCAGTGCCACTCTCATGCAGTCCCCTGGTGGTGCAGCGGATTAAACTGCTGAGCTGCTGAACTTGCTGACCGAAAGGTTGGCGGTTCGAATCCAGGGAGTGGAGTAAGCTCCCGCAGTTAGCCCCAGTTTCTACCAACGTAGCAGTTTGAAAACATGCAAATGTGAGTAGATCAATAGGTACTGCTCAGGCGGGAAGGTAACGGTGCTCCATGCAGTTATGCCAGCCACATGACCTTGGAGGTGTCTATGGACAACACCAGCTCTTTGGCTTAGAAATGGAGATAAGCACCACCTGCCAGAGTCGGACACAACTAGACTTCATGTCAGGGGAAAAGCTTTACTTTTACCTACCACTCTCATAGCTCAATGCTATGGAGTCTTGGGAGCTATAGTTTGGCAAGGCCCCCACCAATGCTGATATTGACAAAAGAAAGACCTTGTAAATAATAATAATAAACTTTATTTATAAACTGCCCTATCTCCCCGAAGGAACTCGTGGATGTTTCCAACAATATGGCAACCATTCAATGCCAAAAGGAAACCATGCAAACAGTTTTTGTCAGAACAAGGCCCATTAGACAATATAAACAAGCTAACTGTAACTTGATAAATAGGAGCCCCCAATGGCGCAATAGGTTAAAACAGTGGTTCTCAACTTGTGGGTCCCCAGAAGATTTGGCTTTCCACTCCCAGAAATCCTAACAGCTGGTAAACTTGCTGGGAATTCTGGGCTTTGTAGGCCCAAACAGCTGGGGACCCACAGGTTGACAACCACTGGGTTAAACCTTTTTTTCGACAGGACTGCTGACCTGAAGGTTGCTGGTTCGAATCCAACCCGGGGAGAGTATGGATGAGCTCCCTTTGTCATCTCCAGCTCCCCATACGGGGACATGAGGAAAGCCTCCCACCAGGATGGTAAAACATCAAAACACCCAGATGTCCACTGGGCAACGTCTTTGCAGATGGCCAATTTTTTCACACCAGAAGAGACTTGCAGTTTCACAAGTTGCTCCTGACACGAAAAAAACTTAATAAACAAAATGACAAATAAAATAAAGACTAATCAAATAAAAATAATAAATAAAAATAAAATGAAAACATCATAAAATACAGAAACCCTCATAACACACACTAAAATAAAATATAAAACCGAATACAGTACATGGAAACCCCTTGTACTGAAAAGTCTTTTGGCTTTTTCAGAATTCAGAGTGCATCTCTACTGTAGGATTAATGCAGTTTGATACCTCTTTAACCTCTGTGGCAGAACTCAGGGTCCATCTATACACTGTAGAATGAGCCCAGTTTGATACTACTTTTTTTTTAAATTTATTTTTATTTAAAGGATAAGTGAAAAACAAACAGTGTGACATACAAAACAATTTAAAAACGAGGAATACCTGTGAGGAAAAACAGGGGGGGGGGGGGAGGAAAAGGGAAGGGGAGAGAAATAAGTACAAAAAGGGAGTGATGCACAAATAGAAACGTAAGGAAAACACAGTTAGGAAAGGAGGAATCTTGAAAGTTGTTGTTTGTTGGGGCACTATCACACTGACAGAAGAGGCCTTGTAAAACTCCAGCTCTCGGGATTCCATTTCATTGAGCTGTGGCAGTTAAAGTGGTGTCAAACTGCATTAATTCTATTGTGTAGGTACGCCTTTAGTCTGCAAGTTGTGGCCAGGACACATCTGGCTTCGGAACGTTACCCTCTTATTATCAAGTTTTGGGCAGTCATTAAGTAGGTGGGGTTTCTTTTTTGGATGATGAGCTGGTCTGGGTTTGGCATCTCTTTGGATTTTTATCATTGCTTTTGAATCTTTACTTTTTTTGGTATTTTTTTAAAAAAGCTACTTTGTTTCATCCAGTTAGCGTTAAGCATTTGAATAACATATGGGTGGTGAGAAGTTCTCTCAACTATTTTATGGCTTGAAGAAATGGAGGAAGGGCTGGAGTCTGGAATTCCAGGAGGAAGGAGGTGGCAAGCGGTTGACGCAATGGGGGAAATGCGCTGAATGCTACTCTGTCTCTCCCAAGGCCTTTGTGCTTATTATATCTAATGGCTTCTTTTTTTGCATCAGGGATAATTCCTGTTTCTTCAGAAGTAACTGTTTATGTAACCTTTGCTTGGAGTTTTCCTTCCTGTTTCTTCAAATCAAGGGGGTTCCTGAGAAGTTGTCTGCAAGAGAAAGAAAAGCAGACTGGGAAATATAATAACATGGTTTGGCCTTGGCTGTCCCATCTGCTAATGATTTACTGTCATTATGAGAGCCAGTTCGGGAAGCATTTCCAAATAATCGTCATGAAAGGATACTTAGGAAAGCCACGGTGAATAAGCAAACACCAATAGTTGCCAGCATGTTCCAGATGTTTGATTTTCTCCCTTTCTCCTCTTTACTGGAAAGTCCACTGGCTTTCGCACAACTCAGGGTGCATTTACACTGTAGAATTAATTCAGTTTGACACCACTTTAACTGCCATGGCTCAATGCTATGGAATTCAGGAATTTCCAGTTTGAAGAGGCACCAGCACTCTCCAGCAGAGAAGGTAAAAGGCTTAGTAAAACTTCACTTCCCATGATTCCATAGCATTGAGCCATGGCAACTAAAGTGGTGTCAAGCTGCATTAATTCTACAGTGTAGATGTACCCAAAGTTTCTATGCAAACTTTCCTCCACTTTGTTAGCTCTCTTCTTGTTTCTTTCTCTTTTGCTGTCTTTAAATACCCCTGAGCTGAAGGGAGGAATAATTTGGAGAATGTAAAGTATGTTCAGCCGTTCCATACAAGAAACCATGTATTAGAACAAAAAGAATCTTAAGAGAAAGCCCTCTTTAAATGTGCTGAATAGTTTTTTCCTCTGAGAGCTAACTTTTAAAATATTGAAAGGAAAGAGAAGCTCCTCCAACTATGCACTCTGAGAATGAAGTTGGCTAGCTGTAGTCTTTTTATTTATAAAGTGAGAAGCCCTCCTTACTATGGTACCTTTTAGATTTATTGGACTGCAATGTTTACTGGGGATTATAAGAGCTATAGTCAATACTTCTGAAAGGGAAATGTCTTACATATATTAATGCAATCCCATACAGCACAAATCATGTCCACATAACTTAGAATGCCCTAAGGATAGATCAGCTTGTTCTAATTATCCTAAAGACATCCAATCCTCTTTGACCTTAGAAGGTAAGCAGGCTCAGCACAGGTTAATTCTTTGGATGGGAAACTCAAGGAATTCCAGGTACTGTAGGCTATATTTGAGAGGAAGGAACTGGTAAAATTACCTCTCAGTATTCCTTGTCTACCCAAATTGAAATTAATGGGATAGCCATTAGTTGATAAGAGTCTTGAAGGCACACACACAAGAAAAGAGCAACAATTGACTTCGGTCCATAAGTTTCTGCCTAATTTGAAGTAACATTTAAGAGGGATAATTTTTGTGCCCTTTAGCACAACATTTTTTCTTAGCGTTCTGGAGTAAAGTTGGCAGAAGTTCATAATACTAGTAGAATACAATCTTTCAGTAGAAAGCCAGCTTGAAATAGTGGTTTAAATGGACCAACGTATTGGAAGAACTGCTCGAATCTCTGCTATGCCACAGAAACTTACTGAATGATATTGAGCAAGTTATACTCTCCTAGACTCAGAAGAAGGCAAGGCTTCATATTCCCCAGAATTCGCAACCAACAAAGCTTCAGATGTCTGGGAGTTGGAGTCCAATGTAATTTTTCCAAGCTGTGGAGTGATGCATGGCAATGTTGTGGTTGTTTTTTTGTGAAATTAAACAAACTCTATTATGACTGGTTCTTGTTGTAGTAGCCCTGGTACAACATAGTAGCGGCGAGGCATCCATTTTAATCGTTTTCAGTAACGTGAATTTTCCAGAACCAATGTATCATTAGTCAAGGTTCAAGGCCTTGTAGCTTGGGGAAACACTTGAAGAATGATTGGATCATAGTACATAATTTAATTTCCTCTTGGTTTATCACTAGAAAGTCCTTTCCCTTTCACAGTGCATCCTTGGCCTGTATAATTATCACTTATCAGTCTGATCAGTAATTGAACTTGGCAGGACTTGGTTATCAGACATTCCCATTGAATTCTGTGGAGCATCATGAATGGATTATAGTTTGTCATATGATGAGAAGGGAATCTATCGCCACTCAAGTTTCTAACATTATACATCAAAAATCTTTAGCTTTTTCAAGTATAACTGAATAGCCACCATTCAGGCCTATGAAGTAAAAGAAGGGTGTTCATTTATGACAGCATTGCAGTAGGGTAATTATTTCTGATACTAGATATTTCCTATATAGAATTGGCATTCTTGGAAGAAATGCAGTGTTTTTCCATGAATGGTGCCCCTTCAAGGGCTCTGAAATATTGGGCCTCTCTCTGGGCTCATTTCACCCATCACAGTGGTGAGGATTTTTTAAAGAGTTTGAGAAAGTTCCTTTTTTGTCCAGAATCTTCCAACTGGCAGGTTCACCATCTGTACTAATAGCACGTCTTGGGGAAATTGAAGTTAAAAATAAAGTTTCCCACTTTAAGATATGCAACATGAACATATTACTAGGATAAAGCTCAATTGTAAAGGACTTGCCCTGCATGAAGAAGTGGCATTCAGTTTAAAAGATCAAATGGGAGATGATGGCAAAAACAGCTGCCTGACAGCTTGTGCCAGTCTGAGCAGATGATACTGTGATAGAGAGACAGATAATCTGACTAGAGATCAGGTAACATCCTCTGTTCTTTTTCCAGTGATCAAGTATAGAGGCTGCAAACCTGCTGGGTCTTGTTGTACAGAATTTTACAGCATGTGCAGAGGGAAAGAACATATATGAAAGGGAATGTGCAAAGAAGTCATGATACCTTTACCAAAAGAGTTCCTTAATTCACAAATGGAGAAGATGTGGCTTTTTAGTTCTTAGACCGCAACTCCCATCAGCCTGATGCAGTATATATAGGTAAAAGATGATGGGATTTGCAGGCCAGCAATGTTTGGAGGGCTGTAGTGATAAGCCTCTTTTTTGTAGTGGTGTGAAATGGTATTGCCACTTCAGAGTTAAACCACTTTACTGTTCTCCTCACCTTTCCTTTGTTTTTTTTCACCCAGCTATTGAGAAGCTTATATCGTATAAAATTTCAAAGATGAACATTTTTTATAGAAA
Organism: Anolis carolinensis; assembly: GCF_035594765.1. NCBI lineage: Eukaryota > Metazoa > Chordata > Lepidosauria > Squamata > Anolidae > Anolis > Anolis carolinensis. The sequence continues at coordinate 182,595,181 of NC_085845.1, forward strand.
CTCAAACTTCTTCAAAAATCCTCTAGGTTTAGTAGTATTGGCTGTTAAAAACCAGGTGTCATGTCAAGTGCTTTATAAAATTATGAAATGGCGAGAAGATGCTATTGTGTGGCTTTCATCACTTGACACTTCTCTTGCTACTTTTGTGCAGTGTATTTCTGGTGATTATTTGTGAAGAGGGCTATGGTGAACTGTGTGAGTTGGCAAGGGCATTAGCTCAAGGAAAATCTTATGAGACATTTCCTTGCAGGAAAACTGGTTGAGACTGATTTCCAATATAATGTTAATCCATTGGAATTCCTTCCCCCACCCCTTGCATGAGGCTTTCAAATGCTGGAATGCAACTCTGAATACTTTACCAGGCCTGACCCACACAGCAGCCGTTAGTGGGAGAAACTTTCAGTTGCTAGCATGCAATCATTATTTTTGTTTCATAATTTCAGTTTTGTTATATCCCAAACTCTTGCAACAGATTACAGTGCAAAAATAAAAATGGGCAAGAATTAACACATGTTTGTATACTCAAAAGGCCCAAACGAGACTTGAGAATACCTCCCATAGCCTTCCCTGTGCCTACAAAAATACAAAATGTCTTATCTACTCAAATTTGACAACTATAATAATTTTTTAAAAATCCAAAAATTATTTGAAACCTATTGTACAACTATACTTCTTGAAGAACCACTTTTGTAGTGTTTGTTTTGCTTAGATTCTGCTCTTGTTCAAGTAGAATAATGTGGCATGAAAACATTTTTCTTTAGCTTTTATCTCAAAAGCTATCAAGTTTTACTGGCACAATGTCTTAGATTCATGGGGATTTCAACCTAGGCCACCCCTTCCTGATTCTGTGTTTTGAGTAGTATACTACACACTTTTCTAATTAGTCTGGAGAAAATTTTCTCACTCTGATGCCCTTTGATGTAAAACTACACATCCCATAGACTTGGCAACGATGGGAATGAGTCCAATGTCACCAAGTTAAGGAATGTTGCTTAAGTTTAGCTGATGTCCACAAGTGTTGGTGAATATAAGATCTCCCACTTGAAAGCACCCTGCGTTCTTGGCACCTGGACATATTTGAATGCTTCAGAACTGAATGCTATCTGAAATCCTTTGCAGGCTGCAGTGAATGGAGCTTGCCTACGAATGTTTTGTGGCAGGTGCTTCCAAGTAAGGAGTGAAATGTTAGGATAATATTGGTGCATATTTCTGAAGCTAGTTTTTCTGCTGGCTCTACATGCTGAAATAATTTCCTGATTGTGAAGACAAAATCTTGCCTACTATGAAATACAGATATTTCATTTGTTTCATAAGAGATGCTTATTCTGAACCAGCAAAAATGGCTCATGAAGATAGCCTCATTACAGCAAAGAGAACTCAAGGTACTATCTACTAGAACTGGGAAAAATGACCATATCGGCTTAGAATTCTGCAAGCCATAGTCCCAAAATAACTTTTCCTAGCTCTGCTAGTAATTGTAGCTACATTGAGGCTAGTCTTTCTTGAAAAATAAATGTTTGAACCATACGATGTTCAGTAGACAAATCTTGGCTCTTTACCTTTTTGCCCAACAGAATGACAGACATTTTGCTGTACAAAACGAGAATCCAAAATATGGAACAGATCTGGAAATCACTTGGGAGTAGTTCTCTAGGACAGGATAACTATATGTTGTATATGTGCATTTATAGACAATGAGACTACCGCCAGTCCCTGAGTTACAAACATGACTTACAAATGACTCATAGTTAAGAACAGGGCTGAGACAACAGAAAGTGAGATAAATCTACTCCTCAAAAGGGAAATTCGCCACCTGAAAGAGTTATCATGGATAAAAGGTGTGTTAGCTCAGCCACCATGTTTTTTTCACCCAAAATGGCCCACGTGGCTGTTGGGCACGGCTTCTTCCCTTCTACTTGGGGGTACGTGGCACATGCTTCCTTAACCTCATTCCTCAAACCCAGGCTCCCTTCAAAGGAAGAAAGAAAAGGAGCCCAGGAAGGATGCTTCTTTAACTTAATTCCTCACGCCCAGGCTCACTTGAAAGGAAGAAGGGGAAAAGTCTCAGGAAGGGTGCTTTCTTAACCTCGTTTCTCAAACCCAGACTCCCTTGAAAGAAAGAAGGAAAAGGAGCACAGGAATGGAAAAGCGAGCCTTGCTGCCAATTGGCCAGATCTTCCCGGATCTTTCGGCTGTCTAGCCAAAAACAGATTTTTCTATAAACTATAAATTATTGGGAGGCTCCCGAAAATGGATCTGGGTACCCAACGAAATTTGGATACCAAAAACGGATTGCCTTCCATCCAACTTTCACAAGCCTTATATATATTACACCTTAAAAATATCCCTGTTCCGACTTAACGTACAGATTCAACTTAAGAACTAACATACAGAACCAATCTTGTTTGCAAATTGGAGCCTGCCTGTATTTCAGTATTTTGGAACTATTTTGGATCTGCATTTGTGTGTGTTCTTAAACATTAACCCTGTGTGATGTACAACACATCAATTTTAGGTCTCAAAACCACTTTCTTATACAACATTACAGTAAGACCTCTGTATCTACCAGTGGAAATGGAAAACTGTAGATAACAGTGAATCCTATTGAAATGAACTTTTGGCACAAGAATACTGTAGAATACTATTGGAGTATATAGAAAATCCCTAGATAACCTATATTTTGTCCGAAGTGGATAAATGAAATTGTGGTTACTCGTCCTCCGGATATAGGGACTGTCCTGCACGTGGAATTCATCAGATTTAGGTGTATTCAAGGCTGCTGTTTAAATGGTGGAAGTGGGAACATATTCAGCGGAATGTTTCACTCTTGAGAAGTGCAAACTCACTTGCTGGGCAGTGGAAACAGAGACTTCACCTTGTTTATCCGTGAGCCCAGGTTTAGCTTTTGAGCCCTGAATTTCTTTTCCTTCCCCCTTGGAATGTCAGCTGAAGTCAGCAGCATAAAGAACTCTTTATGCTAAGCTGGAGTGGCTGCTACCACAGAGAGGCCCAGAGAGAGATGAATCCAGGTGCAGAAAGTTTGCACGCCACTTAGGAAAGGGAGGGCAGCGGGGAGGCAGATGGAGATTTTTTTCAAGAAAGAAATCACATCGCTATTAATAATGCAAGTTTTCATCTCTCAGGCACTGGAACCATTTTGTGCTTTGTGTCAGTATACTAGTATATGTGAGAAACATTGTATATTTAAAAATATGAGGCACATTGTATTTTAACAGCTGAGTTCTATACAAACTTAGAAACACAACACAATATTGTTTTCTGTGGTGGGAATAGTTTCATTGTTCTTTAACAATACCTTTTTTGTATGTTTGAGCTCTATCTGTGTAAGTTTTAGTATGCTGCTTTGATTTCTGAGAGAAAGGTGAATAACAACAACAACAACAGGAGTAGCAGTAATCATAATAATGAGAAGAAGAAGCAGTATGTGAATTGGACTACAAATTTGAAAACCCATTCATGTTTGCTTGTTAATCTGTTTGGATGTTTCAGTTAGGTAAATTCTTACTCTAAAATTGGAGATTGGGGGATGATTTTAAGTGTGTTTTTACATATCTTAATGTCACCTTATTGTCCTCTGATGAAATATCTAGTGCAGGGGTCCCCAAACTTTTTAAACAGGGGGCCAATTCACGATCCTTCAGACCGTTGGAGGGCCAGACTATAGTTGGCCACTGAGCAATAAATAATAATAATAATAATAACAACAACAACAACAACAATATTAATAAAAAAGAGGGTTGGAAGAGACCCTTTGGGCCATTGAGTCGAATTCCCTTATGCCTTTGTTCACTGAAAGCACAAGCAAAGCACCCCTGATGGATGACCACCCAACCTCAATGTTAATAGTAATAATAATAATAATAATAATAATAATAATAATAATAATAAAATAAGATTGAACTTCAAAGACTCTGGCAGAAAACAGTGCAGGTGGTCCCGGTGGTGATCGGCACACTGGGTGCCATGCCAAAAGATCTCAGCTGGCATTTGGAAACAATAGACATTGACAAAATTACGATCTGCCAACTGCAAAAGGCCACCCTGCTGGGATCTGCGTGCATCATCCGAAAATACATCACACAGTCCTAGACACTTGGGAAGTGTTCGACTTGTGATCTTGTGATATGAAATCCAGCATATCTATCTTGTTTGCTGTGTCATGATAAAATAATAATAAAGTGGGTTGGAAGAGACCCCTTGGGACATTTAGTCCAACCCCCATCTGCCTCTGTGCACCAAAAGCACAAGCAAAGCATCTCTGACATATGGCCATCCAGCCTCAATGTTGTTAATAATAATTAATAATAATAATAATGTGATAATAATAATGGTTGTAAGAGAAGAAGTGACCCCTTGGGTCATTTAGCCCAACCCCCTTCTGCCCTTGTGCTGTGGGGGCCGGATAAATGGCTTCGATGGGCCGCATCCGGCCCCCGGGCCTTAGTTTGGGGACCCCTGATCTAGTGCAACACACCTGGACTTAGGCCATTGTTCTGGATGCAAATAATGTGTGTTCTATAGGACTTGTGAACTGATACATTTTACAGACACTAAAAAATTGGGATAATTTCAATGTTGCAGAATGTATTCTTTTGATGTCACAGGTATTGGGGATTTATGAAAAAGTAGATATGTACTTCTATGTAAATGCTTAACTGCTGGGGGAAACTGGGAGAGCTGACTGGGATATTGATATCTTCGGTCCACCTTACTGTCATATACCTCTTCCTGGTCTGTTGGCACTGACCTTCTATTTTCATTAGCTTATAGGCATGAGGAGTATTACAGCAGTAATAATTGTCAGGACCCAGGCTACAGAGCACCAATAACCATGCGCAGAGGCCGGATTCTATCTAATATCTTTATTATAGGAATATATAAAGTCAATAAAAACAAGTGAAGAATAAAGTTCAGAAATAGACCTTTCAGGAAAGGCCAAATATAGTCCAGGAAAATAATGTCCAATATGTGATATTAGGGTCCAAAGTTATAATCCAATAACCGAAACACACACTTTGCCAAGCAAAGTGTGGGGAAATGACAAGGTCCTTTAGTCCATAGAACTTGACAACAAGGCTGGAAACAAACTAGATTCTTGGCAAAACAAGGCTTGATACGAGGCAACAAGGAACAAGAACAGGGTCCGTGGCGAGGTCCGGGAAACAAGGCAGGCTTGGAACTTGGTCTTGGAAACAAGGAACTGGAGTTGCGTAGTCCACACACGATCTCACTCCACAAGCTGACGAGTTGACTCCGCAAGGTTTCCTTCGCGGCAAAACACCTAAATAGGGTCTCGTTTCCTGCCAGAAAACCACTTTCCCTGGAGAACTAGAAGAGAAACCCAACTTTGTCCAGATGCATGACTCCTTAGAATTTCCCAAGGGAAGCAAACCTAATCAGCTAATTGTTTGGCTGCGATTCTGGTGCTCCGGCGATTCGCCTCCCTATTTCCTCTATCTCTATTATAATTGTCTCTTCGAGAAAACGGGGGAGAATTCTGCCCAAGGCTTGTTTGGCTGGCTTCTTGAGGGCAAACATCCTCCAGGTGCAAGGGCTCCGATTCTGGCTGAATCGGTGGGAAACCCAAGTTTTCCTCTTCGTCTGTCACCATAGTACTAGGAACGGGACTACAAGGCCCATGAGACATCACAATAATACAGAGTGAAATATATTAATGACTAATCCGTTTGTTATTTTTCCTTTGTACTTTTAACTGCATCTATACCTGATCAAAGAGCTTGTTTGAAACATTGCTTGTGTATCTTCATAGTTGACATTTAGGTGAGCAACCTCCAAGTTGGTGCAAGGGAGGCCCCCTCCACACACCTGAAAAAAATCCCAGATTATCTGTTTTGAACTAGAATATATGGCAGTGCGGATTCCCAGTTCAAAGCAGATATTGTGCGATTTTCTGCCTTGATATTCTGGGTTATATGACTGTGTGGAAGGGCCTGGTGACTTATAACAGGTGGCTGCCATACTTTGTTTCTAGTGTGCATTTAAACTGATTTAAAGTCAGTAATAGATTAATATAATCATACAATTTGTATAATTGTTTGCCTTGCAATGATACAACTTTTATATGTTGTATCTGTACCCTTTAAAATCTATGAGTGAACCTCAGTGAGTCCCAGCTTTTGAAGAAAGATGTGCTGTAAATCAAATAAGAAACAACAAATGCAAGGGCTCTATGCTATCTAAATTGGCGTGGGGATTTTTTTCATGTTAGGAGTGACTTGAGAAACTGCAAGTCGCTTCTGGTGTGAGAATTGGCCATCTGCAAGGATGTTGTGCAGGGGACGCCCGGATGTTTTGATGTTTTACCATCCTTGTAGGAGGTTTCTTTCATGTCCTTGCATGGGGAGCTGGAGCTGACAGAGGGAGCTCACTTCTCTCCCTGGATTTGAACCGGCAACCTTCAGGTCAGCTGTCCTGCCGGCACAAGGGTTTAACCCAGTGCACCACTGGGGGCTCCATTATGAGGATGACAGTGACAATTCTAAATTAGCTGTATTATACAGTTTGCTGTTTTATCCATTGATTACAAAGTATCTGTTCTTGGCTTCATTTCCACTGTTCACTGGCAGTGAGGTGAAACAGCAACCACACTTAAAGCAATAACTTCCCTCTCTCTAATCGGCCAATTTGCATTAGTTTTGCATAAGTCTTTTGTGGTTTTATTCAGAGTTCCTCAAGCATTAACTATCTTGAATGGGGAATTTTGGACATTGCAGTCCCAACAAGTAACTTCCCAAAGCCACAAACAACTTCCCAAAGTTTTAGTTTTGTATCAGCGGAGAAGGGAAAACTGCCATATTTTGTTCTGTACTTGCTAAAGTGAAAATTTTGATTCAGTAAAAGTAGAGATTTTAAAAGAACTATGTATACATTTTAGGGTTCACTGAGAATAAGTAAAACTATTTAAACGAGTTTTGAAGTTCCGGATGCAGATACGCCCTCTGGATTGGAAAAAATGGCCAGCAACTTGTCTTCCCCTTTCTTATACTAATACTAATCCACTTACGCAAGTAAAATAAAGGATCAGCACACCTTCAAATCCTTTTACAGTGTTGATCCTGTACTGGCCAACCAGTGTCAACATATTGATATAGATGGGAAACTCTGAGCTTCCAAGGCAATGGGAAGGTCGTGTTCTTTGTAACCAGGAACTTGTAAATGTCAAAGGATTACTGGAGTATTTAAGTCAAACCTCTTCCTCATGATGTGGTTTTTAAAAAGTAAACCTCTTTTGTAAAGCACAGCATCTATACTTCAGTTTACCTTTGTACTGGATGCATTAAAAATGTATGATAGCAAAACCAGAGGGGATATTAAGCATATTAACCAAAGAGTATGCATCTGTATATTTGTATCTGTTAGTACCACCACTAGTCAGAGTGGGACAAATGATCCACAGTGTTATGAAAAGGATGGAAATCGTTAGGGATAAATACAGTTTAGTTGCCTTCTTTATTATACCATTACCAAAAGAAGTTTAGTGGTTGATGCAAGGTATGGCCTTATCTGGCAGCCTAATTTATATTCCCGCTGACCTTCAGCGAAGTTTAATTATGCTGTGCGGTTTTAACTTTTCATCTTTTCAGGCTGATTAATTTTGGTCTTAAAATCTAATAACATGTTACTATAATTTGATTGGTTTGGATTATTGTAAACAACCTTAGGGACCCTTGTTAGGCTTGAATGTTGGTCTAGAAACATATCCACTGTTGGTTAACTAATTTAGATGGGAACTACGAGCTGTGTTCTCTAAATAGAAGGGTATGAATTCATACAAAGTACATATACCTTGTTTTGGGAGATCCGCATGTCCCAAACTTGGAAAAGAATACATTTAGTGGTGTCTGGGGGATTCTGGGATGGCTCAGTGCACATACCTATATATGGATGTCATACTCTGTATTTTGGACACTGGAGTATACACAGATAGGATGCATATGACAAAGAGTCCATGGTTCAGCTTCCAGCAGACCTTGTGGCTTTCTTGTCTTTAAGAGCAGAGAGGTTGTTATTTGGGATGAGCTGGGGAAACTTTGAGCCTTCCTTATCTCCTGCAGATAAACTACTCAGTAAGATTGGTTAAATGTAGGCGCCAACTTGTAGTGCCTTGATTTCCTGTTTTTCTTAGAAATACTCTCAGCCTTTCTTCAGATAAGGTCTGTGTCAAAGGTGAAAACCATGGGATTTCCAGCTGTTTGGGTCTACCATTCCCATCAGGCAAAATTGAGCCTGGCTAGGGGATGGCAAGTATTTGTGAAGAGAACATCTGGGGAGCCACTTTGATTTCTCTGAAAAAGAGTACCTTCTGTGTGGATTTCCTTTCATTTCCTCTGGCTTTGTTTTAGAATTATGTGTGGTTTCTTTTCTCTGTTAAGTAGAAAGCACAATTTTCATAAATGTAGCATACTTAACCCTTCCTCCAAAACAAATATCAATTTACTATAAATTGTTTTAATTCTATTGGTTAATTTGGCTGTATTTTTACTTATTTGTATTTTTGAGTATTTCTTTTCATTTTTCTAAGCTACTTTTATTCTTAGTTCTGGTAGAAAGGTGAGATATGAATGAAAAATCTTTATCTCCTCTTGTCTTACATTCAGGCTTTTGAGAATGATAGGGGCAAAAATCATACTTGGTATAAAATTACAATATTTCCATGTGTGTTCTGTCTTAACGGTTCACTGTATGTTTTCTTAGCTACCTGTGCTACTTACTAAAATAATGCAAAGTGTGTGATCATGTGTCTTTAAAGTAACAATTATGATGAACATGAGTCCTGTGCTTTAGATATCAGTTATTTCTTTGAAGGACTGTCCAATCTTAAATTTAATTTAAAGTTAGAAGAAGGGACAACTGAGGTTTAGAATTTTCCTATTCAACATAGCGAGGCTTAGCACAGTGGGCTAAACCACTGTGCTGCAGAAAGGTCAGCAGTTCGAACATAGGTTGGGGGTGAGCACCTGCTGTTAGCCCCAGGTCACCTGCCCACCTAGCAGGTCGGAAGCAGAAACATGAGTAGATAAATAGGTACCGCTTTTAGCAGGAAGGTAGTAAAGGCACCCTTAAGAACATCGATCGGGAGGAAAAGCTCCTCGGCATGGAAGATGAAGCGACAGCACCCCCCTCCCCCCCTGTGGCCAGAGTCGAGCACAGCCTCCAAGATGCCGGAAAAAAGATGAGAAAAAACTGTATTTACATGTGCTTGTGTTGTCTGTCCTTGTTAATTGTGAAATCGGCATTGTATATTTGCCGTATGTGTGTTCTGTAAGCCGCTCTGAGTCCCCTCAGGGGTGAGAAGGGCAGTGTATAAATACTGTATACAAATGAAAAATAAACAGTCTGGACCTGGAAATGCAAACAGGATACATTTCACCTGTTTACAATCTTTTCTGTGGTAAGGATATGTATTTCATTTTTATTTAAATCACAGTATTTTTTCTAAATATGTTTACACATATCAATTAGCATAGGCAAATCTGGACTCTGTGGGTGAGTGTATGAGAAAGTGCATGCAAATGTAATGTGTTTCTCTAGCAGGGTAGTGCTGTCCTTTTCCAGTAATATTGCCACCCGGTGGCAGTGTGATATCGGGTGTTTTTTGTGGGAATAAAGACATCATCCCACACAGCAGGGAGAGGAGAAACCAAATCCAAATGCTGAGGCATTATTTTTATCTGTAAAATGTTATTACCTCATTTGGCCTTTTCAGAAGCTGTTCCTCTTTATTGCAGTGAATACCCGGGGTGACTGACATGCTTGTCGCTTTCAGAACGGCTCAGGGATGACTCAGGAATGAAAATAGGTTAATGCAGGTTCAGGTGACACCAAATTCAGTGTAGTTTCCCTTATGCAATCCTTTTATTTTCTTGCACAGAGGATAAAGGAGTTTCAGAGGTTCTAAAATTGATGTGGATTTATTTATACATTCCTTCCTGAATTTAAATGGCTTCCCACCTGAAAGCATTGTATACATTTACGCTGTCACATCAGGCTTACCAGAGCATCAGTGGGGAATGTGTTAGCCTCCAGAAATTTAACTACCATCATCCTTTTCTATGGGCTGTTCTGACTAAGGCTGAAGAGTGGGAAGCCCCCTAATATCTGGAAGGCCATCCATTCTCCAGGCTGGTTTGAGTACAAGGGGGAATTCATACCATACTATTGAAAAAAATTGCAAGCAGTTTTTTTTTCTCTAAAAAAGTAAAGAATAGTAACTTTTGCCAAGTATTTCTCACAAATGTGAGGCCAAAAAAAGGGAAGAGTAATGACTTGCTTATATTATTTCACTCTTATTGTTAAAGCAGTAGCTGGTTTCTTGAGGAACATCTGTTTCTCTCATCTTGGGGAAATTCTATATGACCAATCCAGTTACCTGTATCAGTTGTGTTTCTCTCTCTGGTTTCTTGTATCTCAAATTTCCTTTCCCTTTAATAAAATGTGTGCTTTTGTCATCTTGCAGTTTTCCTCACAGCAGTGCTTGCTATTTAAACACTTTGCATGTGTCCTTTTTGCAGACTAGCATGAGTTCTGAGACTAAAATTTGCCATCCTTTCGAGACTGGATGCAGTATGTCTCCTTATCTTAACCTTATACCATTGCTACTTTTAATGAAAAGTTGGGAAAGGAAGGAAGAGCAAATTCAAAGGTATAGGTGTGTGTTTTGAGTATATTTGCCTTTCTTACTAATGGAAGACAGCTTTCTTTATTCATGAAGATGGATTTGCTACTTACACTAACTTCCCAAACCCTCCGACTCTTCCTGTAATAGAAGCAAAGACCATCACCATGTATAGAAAATGCTGCATTCATGCCTTATATTTGTCAAGTAACAAAAGGCCTTTTCACGGAGCAAGCCTGAGCAAGCAACCTGGCGCCTGCTGGACCTCCAGATGTGAGATTCCATTGTAAGCTCCTGCCAGATTCTGGCCTTCCCTTACTAGCTTTCTGCCTCCAGCTGGAAATGTTGATTCACTGGCAGCTCCCTAAAGGCGTGCATGCGTGCACACAGATACACTCCCAGAAATCCACAGCAGAAAAATGAGTTCTGTTAGTTTGGAAGGACAAATGCTCTCATGTGAGCAAATGCGTTGTGATTAGGAGAAGCCTGGGCAGGCCCAGAACTAAGTGTGTTGTAATGAGAAGGCCTATTGGGGTGGAGATGTACAGCAAGAATATTTTAAAAAATACACTTACGGTAAATAAATGTTGTTAACTCTCAGTGCTGCTAAGTACACCCCTGATAAAATATATATCTGCAATATACAAACTCTATTTGGGTGTTTGGAAGGCACTAATCCTTGACATACATAGTTACTTTCCTTCCACATATATGAAGCAGAGAGCCTGTAGAGGTTCTCTGATTGAGTCAGATCATTAAACATCATTAATCAAGAATATTCAGAATATACCAGATTCTCCTCATTAGACATGTTGTTTTTGTTTGAGGATAGCAGGGATTATGCGGGTGGCTTTCCCAACTCCTGAATAGGACTATATATCAATTGAACAACAATTTCATCACCATGACTCCACCTTGTGGGATTCTTAGGTTTGTAGTTCAATAAGATATGGAAAATTCTCTGCTAGTGAAGGCTGCTGCAGTTCCAAAGTACTCTGGTCTAAGCCATTTTCACAGAGTACCTTGGTGTGATGACTCATGGGCCATGTAGTCCCGTTCCTAGCGCTGTTGAGACAGATGAAGAGGAAAACTTGGTTTTTCCACCGTTTCAGCCAGAATTGGAACTTTCCCAGCCAGAATTGGAGCCCTTGCACCTGCAGGAGGTTTGCCTTCCAGAAATCTGCCAAACAAGCCCTGAATCAGAATCTCCCCCATTTTCTCGCCGTAGTTATTATCAACAACAAAAAGGAGTTCAACAGGCTAATCGCAGAAGCCTGAGAATCGCAGCCAGGCATTCAGCTGATTAAGACTGCTTTCATGAGAACCTTTAGGGAGTCATGCATCTGGACACAGAGATTGACTTTCGGTTCTGGTTCCCCAGAGAAGTGTTCTTTGGTGGGAAAACGAGACCCTATTTAGGTTCCTTGCCCCGTAGGAATCTTGCGGAGTCAATTCGTCAGCAACTGGAGTAGGTTGTGTGTGGACAGCGCTACTCCCGCTTCCAAGCCTTCGTTCCTGTTTCCAAGCCTTCGTTCCCGTTTCCAGCCTTGTTTTGCTCCACGGACCTTGCCTTGCTTCCTAGGACTCAGCCTTGCTTTCCAGGACCTTGCCAAGTATTTACCACGGATTTTGTCCCTGTTCCTCGTTCCTTGTTGCCTTGAATCAAGCTTTGTGTACCAAGAATCAAGCTATTTCCTTGCCTTGCCTAAGTTTCATGGACTAAAGGACCTTGTCATCTCCCCTCACTTTGCTTGGCAAAGTGAGTGTTTCGGTTACTGGATTACAACTTTGGACCTTACTATTTCATATTGGACATTGTTTTCCTGGACAATATTTGACCTTTCCTGAAAGGTCATCTTCTGAACTATATTCTACACTTATTTTTATTGCCTTTACTTATTTCCTTAATAAAGATATTAGATAGATTCTGGCCTCTGTGTATGGTTATTGGTGCTCTGCGGCCTGGGTCGTGACACTTGGGGACTGTAGTATAGGAGAGTGTATTGGAGCTTTCTTGTAGAGTATTCTAACTTTGCTGAACCATGAATCCCAGAATTTCACATGATGTAACTGTGGCACCCAAAGTGATATCAAAGTGTCATAATTTTGTAGTGCAGGTACAGCAGCAAGAGAAATTGTAGTAATTTAGGGACAGGACTCAAGGAACCAGTATGGCTAGAATTTTAGCCTAGAAGTTGCTATGACTTGATGGGAATTATCCTTGCTGCATTGGCATGTAATGCTTAATCATAGTCTAACTGTATTACGAAATGCATTTATCTCCTCCTCCATATAGTTGTGAAGAAATGTTTCATGGTTTTCATTTTAGACTTATTCAATTATATAGGTATCCTGGAAGAAAGGACTGTGTTAGTTTAATCTTTGTTCTTATTTTAGTTTTCTGTAACACAGGAAGGTCACTGTTTGGATGCATTTAAATGTCTAACAGTACCGTATAATTCTTAGGAATGAACTACATACCAGCTAAATGCAATCTGCTGTAGCCATGTGTGTTTGCCAATGTCAAAGAAAAATGCAGACACATTTCAGTAAATGAATTGCTTTTCAGGGCAAACGGATAGAAAACACTGGCAAACTGTGCAAAATTATACATTTGAACCAGGTGGCCGTGAGAAAAGGTTTCTATAAAGAAGAATAACTTTTAGAGCAGTAAATGCAGGGTTGTTTATGGAAGTCACCTAAGATTCTAGAATAGCAAAATATTTTTAAGAAACAGTCACTGGGAAATTCAACAGATGTTTGAATCCGTGGTTCTATAAAAAAAAAATAACAGCTGTGTTTACCTTCCCATTGCAAGAAATCTACATCTTGCCACCCGTAATGCTTTCATCAGTTATATCTCAGGTGATTAAGCTATTACCGTGTAAAAATAAAATGTTCTGGAACTATTGTAGGTGGTGTTTACTTTTAACTTATTTTGTAAGCTTTGTGTAGTAATTCATATTTCGTGAAGTCATGTAGGAAAGTCTTTAAGATCATGACAAATACTAAAGTTGCCCTCAATGCGATGTGAAGGAAACAAGTCAGATTTCTATTATGAAATGATATGAATCCTAAAACAGCATAATTAAAATTAGGAGGGACCATGTCATTTAACAAACACACTTTTCTCTTTGGACCATAGTATCTCTTGTGAGTATTAAGAAATCAGAATGCAATGTCCATGTTTCCTTTGTTTTGAATTTGCCTTCCTCTGAGGCTGAGAGAATGTGACTTACCCAGGGTCCCCCAGTGAGCTTCCATGTCTGAGCAGAGCTTTTGTTCATGCTTGTTATATTATTCCTTTTAAATGTTCTTGTTGCTTTTCAGTTGGGATGCTGGCCCTTTTGCAGATTGACTTATTTAAAAGACAAAGCCCTTCTTGTAACATCTGACTTGTAAGGAAATCCTGAACCTATACAGATCTGACAAGTGTTTGTAAATTGATCAGCACATATGCCATTATATGACCAGAAAATGATATTGCACTAACCATGGTTGAGGAAAGGAGGTGGGAGGTAGCATTCTGTGATGAGAAACTCCAAGGTGTTTTGCAGTTTCAAGTTCTTGTTAATTATATGATATGAGATTTTCAGTGTTGATGGTGGAAGAAGCCGGCATTTCTGTTTTTGGCTTTCCTGACATTACAAAAATAGTCAGAGACAATTATGGCCCAGTTTTCACTTTGATGTGTTGAAACTGTCTCTAGTTTGTACCACTTCAGACAGTATGGGAGGGCTCTCTTCATAAAATGGTTCACATAAAACTCCTGAAAACTGCAAACAAGTAAGAAAGATGCTGACCCCGAAGTTATATGTTTAGGGATGTTTAGAATGTGTTCCCTCAACAAGCAAATGTGTCACTTTCTCAGATACTCATGCAGACAATTTCATGACATTGGACTGGATGGCCCTTGTGGACTCCTTCAACTCTATAATTCTATGAATGTTGGATTTTAAAGTATTTTGGATTCTGATAAGGGAAGCTCCATTTATAGTTATTTCTGGTAGATAACTTTTAGTAATAATAAAGATATGACAGCATTACGTTGTGATTGCAAAAATGAAATAACTTTACTTCTATTGTAGTGTAAATGGACCTTTAACTTACATTTGTAGCTGTGGGAATCCTGACTCTCTAATGATGGAGGAAGAATGTTGTATCATTCTCATGCTGTCTTTTACTGAACCCCGTGGTCTATTGTAGGACTTGAAGTGATGAAGTAGATGGAGGGAGAGTGTTCTGCACTCTGATTATTAATAATGCTGTTATTTAATTTTGAGGCATAAGAAAGTAAACAGGTACGTTTTTAAAAAAATGATTGTAACACTTATTGAGGGATTTAAAAAATTTAAAGGTGATGACAGTTAAACAATTGTCTGACTTTTGTCCACAGTCCTTTAACATTTGGAAGGCCACAAATTGCCTGGCCCTTTCTTAATCTGAGGCAAGCAACTGAATTTTTCATGTAACTGATAACTTTATGCTCATGTGGGTTGCTCCAGGAATCAACTTTGTTCCAAAAGTCTTAATCTAGCTTTTAACTTCAGGCAGGCTTTATTTAGATGATTGTTGCTGGCATTGTTTCACAACTGAGGTTTCCTTGAGGAACAAACATGAAGCACTGACTCATAGCATTAAAATAAGAATTCAGTTGGAAAACTAGGTAACATAGGAACTACTTTTAAGGAGAAAAATGACGGACACATCCCACTCTCAACACCTCTGCCGATCAGAATTGGAGTTCAAGCTATCGCTAAGCACATCCTGTTCTGCAAATTTGAGGATCAAAGCATTCCACTTTTTCCATAATGTGTTGCTGACAGTTAAAATTAAAATGCAGTCTCTTTTTTCTCTGCAAAAGAATTGTTTCCTGCTCTTTTCTTTTGGAGACAGAGAAAAAACATGTGACTATGAGCAACAGCAGTGGAAGTGGAGGCTAATTTTGCACCCTCAGTTGAGTACACTGAGACATTTTTGGCAATCCAAAAGTTACTAAAAGTTAATCTCAGTTTTACATTGTTTTCAACTAATTTTCTGTAAGTTGTGAAAGTATGGCTTGTAAACTGGGCTAAAATGTCTTGTTTTGGTTGCTTTAATGACATTTGTGGCAGTTTTCAGGTGTATCTTATCTTTATTTTTTATTTTGGGTGGTGTCTAGGCAGAGAAGGTGGTTGAGGGACCACAGTTTGTTCATACCTGCAGAGAGAATAGCTAAATGGAAGCTGATTCTTAACTATCAGTTACAAGCAGTTCCCAAGCTACAAACAAGATAGGTTCTGTAGATTTGTTCATTAGTAGAATTTGTTTCTAAGTCGGAACAAGTACATTTTAAAGTGTAATTTCAGCCACACACACACTTTGGAAAGTATAGGGAAGGGTTAACACCCCTGTGGCGTTCATTTTGCTGTCTGTGCCCCTGTTCAGAAAATTTCACCGTACTTTCTGGATTTTGAAAAATTCAGCTCCTTGTGGAAACAAGGATTGGTACACCATTGGTACACAGTTGATACACCATTTCTCCATGATAACTCTTTCAAGAGTGAATTTCCCTTCCGAAGGGGTGGATTTCTCTCTGTTGTCTCACCCCCGTTCTTAACTATGAGTTGTTTGTAAATTGGATGTTTGTAACTCAGGGACTGCCTGTATTTAAACAAATTATCTTCATAAAGCAAAGTTTGAAACTGTCATGTTTCAGTAGACCATAGTTAGTCTGCCTGATTTGAGGAATAATGTTAAAGTTCTGGAACTGATGCACAGTTCACTAAAATGGAAGGACATGTTTCCAGGCCCCTCTTCATGGCTGTGCCACAGAAACAGAAATGAAGTGGAATATGTAACTAACTATACACCATGGTTTATTAAATCTAAATGCAGCCATTAAGTGTAAACGACAAAACTCTTGATCATTCAGTGAGGTACTTGCCACATTTTAAGATAAAAGGGATAAAGTGGGCATGGTGGCACAATTTTAAGACGTCAGTATAACTCCTTGAGCTGGCCTCAAATGACTTAGTAGTATAGTGAAATATCTTGAGTGTGGTAACAAGACTTACTCAAGAGGTCTTGATATCTGAGCTTCAGGAAGAACATTTATAAGATTTCATTCCCTTAAGATTGCTTAACCGTGACAATATCCTGTTCTGTTATCATAATGAGACATATATTTGTTTCTTCTTCGCCTTTTTTGTAAGGAGTTTGCAGTAATTTGGGTAGGTTTGTCCCCTTATCCAGGTTCATTGGGCCAGATTTTCAAGCTTTCAGCATCAGGTCATCTGCATTCAGACCTTTTAGTGACAATACATTTTGTTGACCCTGAAGAAAGCTCCCTCTGAGTTCAAACTGGGGTTTTCTCCCCAGTTTGAGATTGAGCTGTCTAGTGAATTTACTCACCCTTTGGGAAATGGCAGCTGGTCGTATTATGAGTAATTGTGGGTTTTGTTTTGTTTTTGTTTCTTGAGGGAATGTGATTCAAATCCTCTTTGGCAAAGGCTGGAGCTTGCCTTCACCCAAACACTGTTGTTGCTTATTGTTGACATACTGAATATTTCTGTCAGTTCTAATGGAATAGGAGGGAGAAATGGAGTCAATGAGTAATTGAATCTTATGTGCCAGAGAAAATAAAGGGCAGCAAATACCCAACCAGAATAATGAGCTTGTGCATTTGTCCCTCTGCACTGTGTAGCTTTAGAGAATGGATTGGGACTTGGTTCTGAAGCAGTTACATCATCCCAAATATTTAATCTCTCACTTTTTGGCCTTCTGGTGAATATTGGTTTTGTTACTGTTAATATACCTTTGAGTTGACTCTGATTTACATAGGCTACTTCCATGCTTCTTGGCACATTCTAAGATACGAAGGGATAGAGTGGGGAGTTTTTTGGTAGCACTTATTCAGAGAAAATTTGCCATTGCCTTCCTCTAAGGTTGTGAGAGTTGCCTTGCTCAAGGCACCTTTTCACAATACATAAGTATTACATCTAAATGCCACTTTGTGATCCTGGTTGCATATTATGTTATTCTGGAGTTTGTAAATCAACAGATCATGAGCCCCATGGGATGGAAGTGTGGCAGTTGGACTACAGTATTCTAATTGTGTAGTGTGAAAAATCCCTATGTCACCAAATACTGTTCGGGGGGAGGGGGGATTCAGAGCCTGGTCTCCCAGAGTTCCAGGCCACCATTCAAACCACTACATCACACTAACTCTCCAAGATAAGTTTGAAAAGTGTTATTTTCAACAGAATTGACCCTACTATTAGGCAGAGTGATTGTATTATTTATTTCATGGTATATATACCCTACCCTTCTCACCCTGAAGGGGACTCAGAGCGGCTTACAAAAAGGCCCGATTTGATGCCGCATATATATACCTACAATAACACAAAACATAAACATTAAAACCAAAAAGTTAAAAACATCTCAATCTTAAAACCAATTAATTAATAACCACATAATCCAAAGGCATAGTCCAGGAGCCATTCCAGTTGAATTGCACTATTCCATGTATGTACCTCAGGCAGAAGTTTTTAAGGGCAGTTGACTGGAGGTTTTTTAGTGCCTGCTTCTTAAACTGTAAATCCTGACCCCAAAAATGGGCAACAGCAACCACATTGTCCGTGGCTTTAAACGGTTCCTCCTCAGTACATGAGGCAGGACAGTGTGGGCAAGCATACATATGTGGAGTTGTTTCTTCTGCTCCACAGTCACACAAGGTGGAGGATTCCTCCAGGTAGTGCCATCTTGCCAAGTTGTCTTTTGATCTGCCCACTCCGCTTCTAAGTCTGTTCAGGGACTTCCAAGTTGCCCATTCTTGGTTTGCCCCTGGAGGCAGACTCTCATGGGGGGCCATCCAGTTGAGATTGCCTGGTTTAGCTGCTCAGAGGAACACTCTTGCTGTTGCTGGGGGAACATCAAGAGGAGTGGTGATTCTCATGAAGCCCTTCCTTAATTTGAGTTTGGTGGGTGGGGGCTGATAGTCATGCAGTGGATGGCTTTCACGATGTTCTGCAGAAGATGCTTCAGCTGTACTTCATAAAAAGCAAAATTGTCCTGTTTAGCAAGCCGCGCAAATGCTGCTTTGTTATCAGTAAAGGTTTGATTGTTATATCTATTTTATATATCTATATACCTCAGATCACGTAAAAGTTTATCTGGCCAAAATAGCTCTTAGTGGAATAGTTTAAGAAGCCCTGGTTTAGGAGACAAGTAGCTGAAATGTAACTGATTTTACTATGAGGAGTAGGGAGAGTCATTTATAAAATGTTCAGCTTTAGGTTTCAAAATATTGTGACTGCTTTTTTGAGGGATTCGATTTTACTGTTCACCTCAAGCGCTGACATATCTTGGGCCAACCCTGCATTTCAGAAAGCACGACTTACAAGTTGAACAGATACAAAGACATCAAAATGTGAAATATTGCTTTTTCCCCCTTTTCCCCACAGACCTTAATAGGCTAAACTTTTAGTTCAGACTTGTTCATCCAGTTACTCTTCCTGCTAAAAATCTGCCCAAGGCAGGTCCGGTTCAAAAAGTTTAATAGATAAAAGGGAACAGAATAAGCAAGCACCATTGCTTTCTTTGGCAGCCAGACAAGTAACACACTTTGGTTTTGTCTGTTTGTTCATGAGATTCAGGAATGATCCACATCCTTTATGAGCTAGATATTCAAACTGGAGAATGAACTAAAGAAAGGTATTCAATCCTCAAATATTCAATACTGTAAATCAGTGTTTCCCTGGTGTTTTGGACCTCAGCTCCCAATTTCAAACTGCGTTATATGGCAGTGTAGTGGGGCCTGAAATATCTAGAGGACTAGAGTTTGAGAATCAGTGCTCTAATGCAACTGGATGCTTGGAATTCAGTGACTGAATGGATTGAAAACTTGCATTAACAATCTTTTGAAATATCATATGATGGATTCAAAATTGTGCATGTATTTCCTCTTGGACCTTTCCTCTAGATCAGTGATTCTCAACCTGGGGTCCCTAGATGTTTTTGGCCTACAACTCCCAGAAATCCCAGCCAGTTTACCAGCTGTTAGGATTTCTGGGAGTCGAAGGCCAAAAACATCTGAGGACCCCAGGTTGAGAACCACTGTTCGAGATAAAGATATTAAGTATGGAGTTTTGTGTGGCATCTAAGATGCCAGCCACAGATGCAGGCAAAATGTCAGGAGTAAATGCTGCTAGAACATGGCCCTACAGCCCAGAAACCATGCGACACTCCAGTAATTCTGGCCATTAAAGTCTTTGACAATATGTAAGTATGATTGCTTAGGAGCCAGAGCCATAGAAATCAATTGAGTTTACTTTGAGGCTAATATATGTACGTTTACGGAGGTATAGTCTGTATAGAGGCTCAAGAGTCCTTCATAACTGAGGCTAGTTTGAAGGTGATTTCCGTGCAGCATCACTCTTGCCTCTGGGTCTATGGTAACTGCCTTAGACCACACTGGCATATGTAAACAGAGAAGTTTAAAAAACAGCAACAAATCAGCAAGGTGAGATTTGTATCCACAACTAATTTATTGCAGAATAGATCAAAGACATAAAATGTCAGAATCCCAGGTGCCTTCACAGGCATCTCCTATTTGAGGCCACTCAGATGTATCATCAGTGAACTCAAACTTATTTTGGACAATAATGTTGCCCTCTCAAGGATTCTAGGTGAAGAACTTTACTTGCCTACAGAAAGATTCCCAATCTCAGTTGCTCACCTACAGAAAGGCACTCAAGACAGATGGGGAGTCAAGTACAAGACCTTGCCACAAACCCAGATGCTAACCCTGCCTACACATCCACTTGGGAAATGTCATCACAGAATGTAATCGAACCACGCACAATATTAGAGATACTTTTAATTGCTTAACCATTACCATAATAGATGCCATTCTCTGGCAACAATGCTCTTCAGCACTGTACATTGGATAAACAAACTAGTCTCTACACAAGAAGAATGAACATAAATTAAACATAAGAATGGGAATACACAAAAAGTAGTTGCAGAAGACATCAGTCTTCCTGGACATTCCATCTCTGATCTTAGAACAGCTGTTCTTGAACAAAAAAGAAAAAAAAACTGCAAAGGAGGATTAGAAAGGATGACAGAAGAATTAAAAGAATCCACAAACTTCAGTCCACCCATAGTAGGTTGGACAGAGACAATTGCTTCTTGGCACACTGCATAATGTAACACTAGCTAACACCCAGTTTCATGAGAGCTCTCTTGCCCAGTTTATCGCATCTCCTTTCTGGTTCCCAGCCAGCATCACACTATTACAGTAACTCCATCCAACATTCATATGTTTATCTATTCAGTCTGGCTTTAGGCAACATTTTTCTTCCTGCCTTTGTCCCCCCAATGGGCATCATTAAAGCTGAATGTGTCACCTCATCACCATACCCACAAGGTTTGCATTTCTAGTCTGCCTATAAAGGGTATTTCACTGCATATATTGGAGGAAGTAGTCCTAATCTACAAAAACATATGCAACCAACTGCTTTCTCTTGGTTAGTCTCTAAGGTGCTACAAGACCCCTTTACATACTGATTCAGACTAATACAGATATGCCTTTGAATTCTGATGAAGAACAAGTTTGTTCTAGTTCTGTTTCTGGCTGCATAATCACCTGGCTACTTGTGTATGTGGTTAAATCTAAGGCTCATTTGAAATCTCTGTTTCTGAATAATATAATTGGCCAGTGTCCAACATTTTGTACTATATATACCTTAGCATGGCTCCTCTGTCTTCCTAAATTGTGGAAGTGAGAATCCTTCAGGCACCAAAGTAGGGCAAAACAGGAAGGCTGTAAAGAAGTTTACATCTCCAGTGATCCACCAGCATTTCCTAGTTGATAGAACAATTGCTATACTTGTTTTGGTTCAAAAGCTATGGAATGCAACATCTGCCATAATTACAAATAAACATCATAGGTAGCTCTTGCATACTTTTCAACATTTCACAGATGAAAACTTAGACACATGTGGCTAGGCAACATCAGAGTGTGGTTAAGAGGGCAAAGGTTGTTGATGAGAAAGAACACACTTGATCTAAGAGAAGGCTCCTCCTCTCCTCCCTACTGAGTTAGCTTAGTACTAATCTTGCATCTTGAACACAGCTTGCAGCAATCGAAATGAGCTGAGGACAAAGTGAAAGGAAGAGAAAAACTGGGAAACAAAAAATCTAATGTCTTTATAAACCCAATTTCATTTGCAAAACAGCATAATTGGAATCCTTTACAATTGTGCTACATGCATGACAGGGTATTCAAAGTTTCTTGGTCATTTAACTTGAAAAAATTGGGTTCAGATCATCATCATCATCATCATTTAATTACTTATTAATCGCCCTCCATCCAAGATGCTCTAGGCGATTTACAAGATAAAATAGTAAAGGATAAAAATACATACATACAAATATTGATAAAATTAACATAGATTAAGAGCTCTAGTAAAGAGCCAGGTCTTAAGTGCTAGGATAAAAGGCCCTAACTCATGCATGGCTCTCATATAGGGCGGCAAGGCATTCCATAAGGCAGGGGCAGAAATAGAAAAAGCTCTGCGTCTGGTCCTTTCCAAGTGCACTTCCCTAGGACCCGGTATGTAAAGTAAGTCGCGTTGAGATGGTCGTTGCGACCTCCGATGATGGGAGAAGGAGAGACGGTCCCTAAGGTACAATGGGCCCTGGCCATAAAGATTCAAAAGCCATAAGAATTCTGCAATTTGCATCTGCTGAAAATTGGTGCTGTTCCACAGAACTTTGCCCCAAGCAACCTTGATATAAGTCACCACTCCTGCTGTTTACCAGGGTTATATCTTCAGAGACATACATTTTTCCTTCCCCCTGCCTCCTTTCATTTGGAACTGGAGTCAGAACTTCAAGGAGTCTTAATTACAGAGCAGAATCGTGCATGTGTTTCCTGAAAAGAATACAGAGTTACTTTTTTGTGCAGAAGTGTTTGGGGGTATTTTTAAAATACACGTTGCAATAGTTGCAGTTTCAGTGTGAGGGAGGGAAGAGAAACATTGTGAGCATTGTAGAATCGATCCAGGATTTAGGAAAGGCTGAGTGTGCTGCTGCGGTTATCCAGTCTGTTGCTAGTCTCAAATTAGCTATTCGTGCCATTCTGGTCTCTTTCTCTGGTGCCCAGTCAGTGGTTTTGGGAAACTTGCAGTGACTTGAGCGGAAGAACCAAGAGGGAGAGCTGGAGAATCCTGTCCTCTCGCCAACATGCATGACTAATCATGATATCACACTCCTTTTGGTCCATGAATGTACACCCCAGTGCTTTTTCCTCCTTATAGCCAACTGCATTTGCAAACTGAAGATGAATCTGAAGTTTCCTCCAGTGATGTAATGGGGGGAACTTGTTTGTCTAGCTGCCTGAAAGGGGAAAGAGTGGGGGGAGAATATGAGCCATGTTATTGGGCTCACTGATCAAGAGATGGCCGTGACAATGAAAGCAGGTTTTGAAATACCCTCTGGCCTTCCTTCTGGCCAATTCTCTTTTGAAAGTCTTGTATTTGACTTTTACCAATACCCTATATACACGCATGCATAAATCTAAATACGTTAGTTAAAAAAATAAAACTTTAAAAACAATGTTGCCTTATCTATAGATTATTCTAAGCTTTGTGCCTTAATTATTATTGAAAATGAACCATCCCCTTTTCATGTATTGAGTGCAAAAGCTTTAGGGAGAACCTAAAAGTACTGCAGCGGGTCATTGTTTCTTTTAGATTTTTCTGGGATGGACTAAGCTCTTGCTTTTCACCACTCTACTCAGATAAAGGGATTATTATTTTTAATAAGAATTACTACTGTGCCATAAGTTATGGCACATAAGGTTGACATATATATGAGTATAAATGGTAAGCAGGGCCAGCAACAGGAACACTTTAAAAATGTAGTTTCTTATACTTTAGAGGCCAAATGATTAAAAGAGGCATCTATGTTATGAGCAAGTGGGATGGCAATCCTTATTTAAGAGGCAAATTGTTGTTTGGGCAAAACATTTACTTAGCCAGGGTATGTGTGTTTTTAAACTAAAGTGTAACAAACTAAATTCAGAACAAGAGCAGGAAAGGGAATATGAACCCAGAGCACTGTTCCCACAGTCCAAAATTAAGTCTTCCTGTGTTGTACACAAGCCAACCATCATGACCATGGTGTGACATTCTGATGGGGTGAGGAAGATTTTGTGAAATTGGACAGAATCCAGAGTGGGTCATGTAAGGACTGGGGAGATATTTGAAATATTTATGCACTGTTTCCAAACTGTGTTTGTGTGCCCCCCCAGGTGACTTTTAAAATGACTTTGTTATGACAAAATTGTAAATGGAACATAGCACCGTTTATACCAGTAGTTCTCAACCTGTGGGTCCCCAGGTGTTTTGGCTTACAACTTCCAGAAATCCCAGCCAGTTTACCAGCTGTTAGGATTTCTGGGAGTTGAAGGCCAAAATATCTGGGGACCCACTGGTTGAGAAGCACTGCTCTATACACAGTATAGGGAAAAGTGCACCTAATTCTCAACCATTTTCTTGCATGTTTACTTTACCAGATTTTGTTACAGAAAACGCATGCTGTTTGTATTGCCAACCTGAGCAAAATTGGGAAGTAGCAAGCTACAAGTAGCAATCTCTTTGTAATGTTAATTTTAGTATAATGAAGATAATAACATTTTGTTTCAAAAGAAACAACTAGTAATATCATTTGTAAGAATAAAAAGGGGCTTTGCATTCCTTTTTCTTCTCTCTTTTGAGAGGCTAAACTGCATTCAAACCATTTTCAGGAGTTTCCCCTCAAAATGTAGACCATTTTCACATGTTTTAAATAGATTTTCTTTCAATAAACAGCAACAAGTAACCTAGCATGTTACAGCAACACACCTGGAGCAACAAAACCAGTTGCAAGTCTTTTTCCTGGACATTTGTAATGTGTGGATTAGATGCCAAATAATTTTGTTTCAAGACTAACTTTCAAAGTGCTGTCCTTTAGTGAGAGTAAAGTTTTGTTTGTTTGTTTCCCCCCTCTACAGTCAGGTGTGTATGCTGACTTTGGGCAAACTTTAAAAGGTGCATTGTGATCATTCTTGGCTCCTCTCATGACTATTTGTAGTTATGTTTAAAAAAATCATTCTGGCACAAATGTCATATTCATTTCTGTCCCTCTTTCTTGGATTCTGTCCTGTTGGAGTGTACAGTGTGTTCAGTTTGTCTTAATATTTATGGATCACTCATGAATCACACGTGCACTTCTCAGCTTTGTAGCAGTTTTCAGGTTAAAAGCTGCTATCATATCTGGAACACTTCGCCATTATTGTTTTTTGTCCTTTACCGTTCCAGATGGCAATAGCAGATGCTTGCTGCAACTCCGCTCTGTCTGTGAATATACACACAAGGAGGCAAACTGTTATCCTAGTTTTAAATTGGTAGGAGGAATACTACTGCTCAAATAAAAAGAGGCCACGGTTAAATGTTATGGGAATTGGACACCACCAACTGATCTCCCTTTCCTACTGATGTTGAGGCCTTTGCTTGAAGCAACCACTCTGTGTCCACATGGCCTGAGAAGGCCTATAATCCTGTTGCTCAGACTGTCTCATGTGGGGAAATGGTATCCCCCCCCCTCCAAAATGTGTGAGAGACCAGTCCTATATTTGTTTCCCTTTGCAGTCTTTGTGGACCTGCAGCTAATGGACATGAACCATTCCTTTGGACAACAATGACTCACAGCAGCAGTTCCCAAACCTTTTCAGTCATTGAACCCTTCAGAAGACATTTAGTTTATAAGGAACCCCAGCTCTATCCCTGATTGTTTAATCAAAATAAAAATTCTGAATCATTTTACACTCATTCAAATATGCTTCTGAGTTTTCTATATAACATCTAGTTTGGGAGGACATTTTACTCGGAACATTTTATAAATAATATCCCAGTATCCCAAATGTCTTTCACCTCAAGAACTGTACAAGAAAAAAAAATAATAAAAAAGAAATAAGGAATCAACTTTGAAAAATTGACAATATGTGAATCACTTTTGTTCAGATGGCAAATAAAATGTTGAAACGTGAAGCCATTAACTACATACCTGATAGCAGTAGTTGTTGTACAACATAGCTCTTACTGAGACTTTAAATCAAATAGTTGGCCTTATGTGGTTTTATTTTGAAATCCGTTTTCATTTATTTATAAAGATTTTTCACGGAACTCCTGTGATGCCTTTCTAGAACTTTAGGGTTCTGCAGAACACAGTTTGGGAACTACTGGCCTAGAGCATCCTAGGACATAGCAAAAAATTTGATAGAAAAGATGAGGTGGAGATGTTTCATCCTACCATTCTCTTCTAAACATAACCCACTACCCCTTCTTTCCCATATTGAACATATACTAGGACTGCCTCACTTTATTTTTACTATCTCCATGTCTTTAATAATCAACCTGAAATATGTAGACTTAGCAAAAAGTTTCTCTTATCATCATCCTACCTGTAAAATCTTTTAATTTGGAATGTATACAGTTGTGTTTACAGATTCTGTATCCACAGATATAATGATCTACATCTGTTAAACATTTGCAACAAATATTTCTAGAAAAACGAGCAGGCCTTGATTTTGCCATTTTATATAAGGAACACCATTTTATTATACCTTTGTTTTTAATGGGACTTTATTTGTGGTGGGTCTTGAAGCTAGGAGAAGGATGTCATTGCAGCATGGCAAAAAGAATATTAGAATTAGACTAAACTACATATTAATTTCTATACATTGCTAGCAATTATATCTACTTTCTTATTTAAAGGTGACTGCAGAAGACCCAGGGCTTTAATATTTTTTGCTTGTTGTGATTCTGGTGCCTGAAATTTTATTACCAAAAACCAGTCAAGTGGATGTGCCACTGAATTGTGTAAGCTACTTGACAGTCTAGCATTAAAGTTTCTTTTGGATTTTCTACATGTTAACAAGAGTTTTCATCTTCTTGATGCCCCCCCTTCCCCCCCCCCCTCATCACCATGGTAGATTGGTGTTAAGATGTCATGTATGTATTTTATTACATTGAGAAAAGAAATTCTTTATTGTAATAAGAAATGTTCAAGAGTTTTCAACAGCTGGCCATTTTACCCCACGTTTTTGATTTAAGTGGGGTAATAACATGTCTTTTCCTTGCCATTCTGTATTGGTGGATCTTGATGACATGACAACATGACTTTAATCTGTCCTATTCAAGTAGAAATGACATTGTTGGCTAATTAAATAGGGAACAGAGAACTTGTTCCTCATGATAAGTTGAGTGAGTACATCATCCACATCACTTTTGAGAGGGATGAACTTATCTAAATTAGATGGGGAAGTCCTCCCATTGCCAAAAGCTGATTTTTTTCTGAAGAAATATTAGCAGTGAACTTACCCTGAAGCTTTCAGAGTAATGGCAACTTTCTCGGACTGTCTTTAAGTTTTACATTTTTCTAGATTTTTATAAAGATACTGGGTTTGCAAAAGTATACTGCAGGCATTTGGCAGTCAGGGTGTGTTGGAATGAGCCCAGGCAGCAAATGAAAACAGTTATAGAGACTAGAAATAAAACGAGTGAACACCATAATTGGGCTTCATCGTTTCTCCCAAATCGAGTCCCAGTGTTAAGTGTCACTAACTATCAAACAGTGTGAAGTGAATCACTTGGTCATGTACTTTCCCGGAGTTTACTGAATACTTGAAACACAAGGTTCATGTTTTTCTCTCGCCTTCACTGCAACTTCAAATACTGAATTATAATTACCAAAATCTACTGTGTTGGTAATTGATAAGAAGACACTCTTGAGTGGGAAGCTATCTTCATTATGTTAAAGGAAACCAAGGTTAACATCACAGTCAGCTAGTTTGTAGGCAGGGCTAATATGTTGTGTTGGTTAAAGTCAATGATTCTTAGCAGCTTGGGCTAGAGGAAATAGGAAGACAAGATACTGCATATGCTACTGCTACATAGATTCACCTATATAGAAGCAAGCTGTCTTCTTTGGTGTGGAAATAACTTGCTTTCACTGACAGGCCGTTAATGTAATTCTAAGCTGTAAGCTCCAAACTGACTGTAGCGCCAAAACAGAGACTGGAATAGTAAGTAGCTCAGAGAAGAGGTGGCATTTTTGTAGAAATTAAATCCACAGTCAGAAGGTTGGTTCATACAGACTTCTACGTTAATTCAGGAAGAATTTTGTTATGCTTCTCACTAGTATAAAATAACTTGTTATATGGCTTATTGATGATTTGTTACTAATCTATTACTATTTAATTGATCTTTAAGAAATTACAAAAGTACTTTCATTGCTTCCTCAAAATCATATTTTCAGAAGAATGAAGGGACATTGGTTATTACACTAAACTAATAATTTGCTGCTGGATGTTACATTATTTTTTAAACATGCTGTAATTCTCAAAGTATCATGTTAATAGTTAAAATAATTGTTTTAATGCATAACTTCCAGACTCTGATTCCCCATGTCCAGGGCCCTCCAGCATGATGCTGTAGTTTTTGAGGGACGTTGACCCATAGAGTCACAGTGGAGTAATCCAGAGATTCCTAGATAAATCTTTTCTCAGGTATAAATGTTTTTCAAATTTATTGTTTTTCAATTTTTGCAGGGTTTTTCTTTCTTTGTCCCAACAACTGTGAAAATGGAGAGCCTACTGTACTTATCTAGCCCTGAAGGTACAAAGGCTTAAGAATTTAATAATATTAGGCTTGGTTGAGCCCTGAGTGCTGTTTGTGTGTGAAATCTTGTGAGTATAAAACTTTTAGTTTTAACTTAAAGTTAAAACTAAAAGTTCCATGTGTGCACCATTGTAGCATGCTTTGAAGCATATTTACCTACAAATCTGTCAGTAGTCCTGTCCATAGATAATATTATTAGCTACAGCTTCTTAGACAATGATTGCAATCAGCACTCTACATTCTCGTCTCCACTGGTAATTTCCTTGGCCAGTCGAATCTGTAGAAAAAAGAGAATAATTTTGCTCAGAAAAATACTATTTTCCACTCAAAGCAAAACTGGTTGATCATAAAATACACATTGCATTCATGTTAATGCAAACCTTAGCTTGGGGCTTATTATGAAAAGTCTATTTGGAAGTAAATCTAGAAACTTTCTGCCTCTAGGTTGGTATGAGTCACACAGTACTTTCATTTTAAATACAGTGTGTATGTTTGGGGGTATGTTTCCAGATTTCACATTGATACACAAAACCACAGATAATAGCAAATCCTATTGAAATGTAGGACATCTGCCCCAAGAATTACCATAGAGTTGTGCAGCACAAACTAGAAAATGCTTACTTTGTTTGACATGGATAAATTAAACCCCAGATACTGGTCCCACCAATACAGGAGTCATATTGTATCAGACCAGATCTTATGTACACTCCTCTTAATTATTTTGTTGAAATTTATCATGTTGATGTAGTTAGCTCTTGAGTTTCCACAAAGAGCACACATGCTGTGTGTTTTAAATAGCCACGTAGAAAAAAATCAACATAATATAAGTGAGGAATTAATGTTTTCCCACCATCCCTCCAGTAGTGACCTGCTACCTTGCATTGTTCAACCTGCGGTCTTATACACACCCATCGACACAGGTGTTACTTACTATTGACTAAACTTGTATAGGATTGCACTGCTTTAAGCAGGGGAGTTCAGTGGGATGGGAGAAAATCCCCCAAAGGGATTCAGTTCATCCCACTCATTGCTGTGAAGATCAGTTCTGCATGACTCATTTCCCTCATGCCTTTGGCTCTTGTGGGAAGAAGGTGGGTGGTGCCTGGAATCATGTCAAAATGAGACCATAAATGATATTTTCTAGCTTGTTAGCAATGCGAATGCGAGACTGTTAGATGTCTCCATGTCTGGGGACATGGATGTAAAAACAAATGATGTCCAGCAGATGATGTCTGAATTGCAGCTTGCCAAACAAACTCAGATTAGGAATTTGGACTTTACTGTAGGGGAAAGCAGGGAATTGTCCCCGAGATTGGATGGAGGCATAGTGCAAAGCCAAGGCCAAGGGGATAAGCCAAGGGCTTTTGGCTTTGGCCAAAACTTTGGGCTTTAGGAGCACTATGAACTCTTGACCCAGGCATTCCAATCCAGAAGAGAACTAGATCCAGCATTTGGGTGGATAGCTTGCTACAGCTGCAATGCAGAATTAATGTTGTATCTAAATGAGGAGGAGTGCCAATGATCTTGATTATTGGTGCTTAAAAAAATTAGTAAAAATTACCAACACTGATTGTTTCCTGAATTTACAGTATGTTAGTTCAATTAAAGGAGTTGATATGTTTTTAATTTAAAAATAAATAGAAAAATGGCCTAAATGCCTTCAACAGGCCTCTTATTATTTTTTTAATGGCAATTATTTTTTTGCTTTATCAAAACACTTACCATGTCAGCATTAGCATAAAAATGCTAAACCCCTGCCCCAACTCCATCATCATAAAAAGTGGCATGTTAGAATGGCTCCTCACTTGTAATGTCTTTGCAAATAAAGTTGGCCCCACTGGCCAAAACATTTGTCTCAAATGCCACAGGGAAACTGGCTTAATGGTAGAGAACAGCATAGTTCTTAATTGTACTCTGTATTTTATATAGTTCAATAAGTAATGATTTTGGCCCTTTTAATTAGCACTCTCGGTTAGGTTGGATAAAAGGTGAGGATTATTTTGGGTCCTCCATCCACTGATCCTCTTTGGATACTTTACAATACCAGGAAAGCTTCCTGTTGTTTCTGCTGTAGTACAAGGTTTGCTTTTGTTATGAAATGGCTTATGGGGTGCATAGAACTGTTCTGGGGCTTTATAGCGATAAAGTCAAGAGCAGAGGGTTAATTAAAGTGTAAGCCTGAGTTGGCGCTATGGGGATTCTTGCAATCAGACATAAATAACCTTTTATGCCAGAGGCAGACTCAAAGAAAGGAATGTTTTGTCTGAAAGGCACGATATGTGGTATGTGGCAGGTCAGACAAGGCTGTTGGTGGAGTCTCCAGCTGGTAAGCAGCCAAGGTGCACTTTCTAAGCTGCTTCCCACCACCACCTCTTGCTGTTCCAGGGGTTGGAATTCCTTTTTTCTGCATAATTATAAATCAATGGAATTGGCATATGAGCTTAAAGCCCAATCTCTTTTTAACAAATTTACTGTAACAACTAGTTAAGAGCACCATCTATTTTTACAATGTGTATCAAAGCTGTTTTTTTTTTAATTACAGGGTATCATCCAATTCAGCCTTCTTCAGTTTAGTCCTCCCTCTAGATGTGGAGCCCCGGTGGCGAAGTGCGTTAAAGCACTGAGCTGGAGACTGAAAGGTCCCAGGTTCAATCCCCAGGAGCGGCGGGAGCGGCCGCTGTTAGCTCCAGCTCCTGCCAACCTAGCAGTTCGAAAACATGCCAATGTGAGTAGATCAATAGGTACCGCTCCGGCGGGAAGGTAACGGCGCTCCATGCAGTCATGCTGGCCACATGACCTTGGAGGTGTCTACGGACAACGCCGGCTCTTCGGCTTAGAAATGGAGATGAGCACCAACCCCCAGAGTCAGACTTGACTGGACTTAACGTCAGGGGAAAACCTTTACCCTAGATGTGGAACTCCCATCACCATAGTAGACTCGCATAATAGTTCTAATTATTTGGAGAGCATCAGTTATGGGCAGGCATATTTGAACTACAGAAATATGACATCAGTCTTCACTTTTGCTAATGCTATGCTGCATCCCTTTCCTCTACTCCTCCCTAGTCGTTTTCTGCCATGCCCCATTCCACTGTAGAAATGGATCAGTACAAGCAGCCCTGCATTCACGGAACATTGTTGTTATCAGATCAGATCAGCCAATCCCTGAAAAAGATACCAAAGTATAGATTGGGTTTTCCTTCTTTAGGATTTTGGAAGCTGGCATTTCTGGGCTAGACTGACCTGGACTTTTAACCTCCCGCTTTCTGTAAATAGTGGCTTGAGGTGACCAAGACCTCTGTTTTAGGGCATAAACAGATACTGATATTTGCTCAGTGTTAGAACCTCTAATGATACTTTCAAGATCGAGATACCGTTTTAGTGCTCTCTTAATCTGTTTTGCAAACAACCTGCATCTGGCCTGCTCAGTTATTTTCCTCAGTAGTTTGGGGTCGGGACCCACAGTTTAAGAAGTAGTGTCCTAGGGAACAAGAAGTATAAATTGTGGGTCCCGACCCCAAATGGGGTCTGCAAAGCTCAGTGTTAGGGTTGTGAAAAATTTGGCAACTTTAAAAAGTTTCTGAGTGCCACTTAGTGGCCATTTTAGACATTACACAAATCGGTTAGCAACAATGTGCAGTGTTTACAATAGACTCTACAGAAAGATCAGTCTGTTTAGCAAGTTCTGCAAATGATGATTTAGTATCAGTAAATGTTTGGTATTATACCTATATACCAGGGGTGCTTAAAAAGTAATTGGACGGAAAGGGATTGCAAGTGGAAAAGTTTAAGAAGCCCTGTCCTGAACATTGTAATTGTGTTGCCTCTGCTCACTACCCTCTTTTTCTCAGATTGCCCCCTCTCACATTGACTGAACATAGAAAGGAGCTGGAATGCCACAGTCCTAATTCACTCACTAGCTACATCTCTTCTGTTAGTGTGAAAATGACCAGCTTACATGAGTGATTACATGGCCATGCGGGTTTAGCTGCCAGGAGGCACGTCAGTATTGCTGAGAGCATAGCTAGTGAGCACAAACACATGCCTTTCTCACAGATTCACTAATATAAGTGGGGCATGTGTATGAGAGATCAATTCTAATCAATATCTACATCTCCCTTTAAGGTTGTTGGTAAAACCTGCATTGCCAGTCAATAAATATCTCACTGTGAAACCAGTGTTATTGTTGTTTTAATTATATATCATTCAGAAGATATTTTAAATATTTGGAACCGTATGAGAATGATTTCCATTCTATTGTTCCCTTTTTTCTATTTTTGTCTAAAAAGATGCACTTACAGAATGCTAGAGACCATTTTTACCTCTTAATAAGTCCTTTATTACCATAAGCTTTCAATTAGAACTTGTACATTAATTAATCTGAGTAAATTAGAATTTACAAGATGTCATAGTCTGGGAATAGCCAAGTGCTGTTTGCTTTTTACATCCTTTTTTGCAGTGTAAGCACAGGGGAAAGTGATCTAGTCCACACACACATATCTTGGGTTATTAAAATGAAATAGTGATTATCATTTATTTCACTTTTATCCTGACTTGTGCATAGGTGTTCCACTCCCACATTGCTTCTTTTCCCTTCCTTCTTGGTGTCCCGAAGTTGAAGAATCACTGGTTTAATTAACCCAAGTTTCCTGCTATGTCTGAACTGTCAAGCTATGGTTGCTGGGATGAGAAGTCTGGATCTGAAACCATAGTTTGAAGTTGGAATGGCAGCCATTTTTTTGACTCTTGGCATTCACAATGCTTCTAAATTTGGGACTTACTGCAAATAGGGGAGGCTGAAAATTGATAATAGAGAAAGCTGTAGTAAAGCTGAGCATATAGTGCCTTATAGATCTTTACGTACTTGAATTTAGCTTACGTGCAACTGCTGTCGCTCTAGGCTAATTAAAATCAATCATTTTTGACACTGGTGATAATATCAGCATTTCCTTCTATGGCACAGAGATGCAGTGGTATGAATGCTGCTTTCTTCCAGTGAGTTACGGAAGATATTTTAGACAGGTCCCAAGATACAGAGCCTGTTTCCTAGCCCTTGTTCTGCTGTCTTCCAAAGCTCTGTTGTCTTCTTCCTACCTTCCTTTGGTTGGTAGCTTTCTCTGGACCACTGGCCATCTGTCTTTCAGGTTGTTGCTATATGGTTGTCACTGCAAATCGTATTTGCCTGCTTTCAGCTTAGTTTTCTAATGAGATGCAGGAATGGACAAATCTATTGGGTACATTTTGGCTGCTTAACCAATTTTCTGCAGCTAAATTTAAGTCCCATTTCCACATTTTTATGGTTGCCTGACAACATATTTTCACAAACATTTCTTTAAACTGATGTCTTTTTTGTACATATTTGTTCAAATATGTCTGTTTAAAGCAGTTTTTAAAGAACCTTCACATTCTCTCATATTTTTATGTGAATTACCCCATAAATGCTTCATTTTGTAATTGACAAACTTGACTACCACATTCAAAGAAGCACACCTTTTGGATCACAGCTGTGTTTTCATCTGTGAATTGTTTTAGTGAATGTGAGCTAATTAGGTTTAGGTGAATTAGATTTGCAAGTGCTTTAATATTACTCCCTATTTGCTTCTGTCTCTGTCCTTCAGCTTTGTTGTTTTTCCAAGTGACAGCAGAACAGGGACCTCATGTGTACCCCCTAGACTATTTTCAACTGGATGAGCATCAGCTTATCAATTAAGCAAAGAGTTCTGTTTGCATTTAACTAATGATAATTTAGTCAGTAAAGTAATCCCCTACAACAATAGGTTCCTACCCCAAGGATTTGTTGAATCTGTAATTCAGGAAAGGAAGTGACAACACAGGCTGTGAGGATAGATGAAAGGATAGGCAAAGGGAACTGGTGAACAATATACTGTTGTTTATCCTTAAGCCTGTAAGGATGAGGATGGTATGGAAAATGGTGCCACTTGGTTATTACATGCTACCTTGATGGCTGTTTTTATATTGGCCTGTTTTGCTTTGCTTTTATTATAAAGTAAGCTGGCACTGAGTTATTATTACACATACTTCTTTTGGGATGTGTGAGCAAGGAAAACTAGAAAAAACATGTTTTCCCTAGAGCTTAAGTTCTGCTTCTCAGAGACCAGAGACACCCCATGATACATACTGTGTATATAGAGAATATGGTGTTTTGACAGCACATCCTGAAGTATTTTGTATCGCTTGGTCGGATGAAATATGCTCCTTCATTCATTTTGACTTTCCTCAGACAATTTTGTCAACATTAAAATTTGTTTCATAATGTTGCTGCTGACCTTGCTCCTCTTGTGAGTGTATGTGCTTTTGACATGAATTTGGCCACAAGCTATTTCTCTTCATCTTTGCATTCCATGCATTTTAAACAAGGCTTTATTTTTTTCAATTGATCAAGGAATTACAGGGTTTTCCAGTAACTTAGAAGAAATCTTAAAGCACATCCAGCCCAGTCCCATGTTGATGTCAGGATTCTTCTAACTACCATAATGTTAATCAGTCACCTGTCCACATAAGTTGTCCCCATGAATTTCATGGGCAAGGACTATTCAGAGGTGGGTTGCCATTGCCTCCCTCTGAAATATAACATAAAGGAGTTAGTATTCCTTGGCAGTCTCCCATCTGAGTGTTACTAAATCTAACATCTGCTTTAAAAGCTATTAAAAGGAGAAGGCAGTTCCCTTATTCAAGATCTTCTGCTTTTTAGAAGCCTTCTAAGGTTTTGCTAAAAATGGCTTCTTTGCTCTTTCTACCCACAGTTGTCCTGTCCTTTTTACTGAACAACAGAAAACAAAGCTATACCTCTTCTTTCACATAAGATATGAAAGGTTAGGTCAGTGTATGCTAAATGAGCTTTGGTAAATAAGCATAATTAAATACCGGAATGTGTACTTTTCTAGTAAAGTTACTGAATACCGATGGCAAACTTTAAAAAGAAAAGAAAGAAGAACAGAGTGGCAACTTGGCCACAGAGTTCGCACACAGAATTTTCAGTGATAATTACCATTATACAAATCACTATTTGGTGCTGATAGTGTTAAACATATGCATAATATGAAATATTTGGTAGTGAGGTTCAGAGAACTAAAACGTATCAATGCATATGTGAACCAGTCCAGTTGGTTAAAAGTATCATCAGACCGACATGTTGTACTGTATATATGCATGCATCTCTTTTGCAAGTTAACATGTATTTGGGTTGCTGTTTGTTTTTCGGGTAGTATGGCCATGTTCCAATAGCATTCTCTCCTGACATTTTGCCTGAATCTGTGGCTGGCAAGATGCCAGCAACAGAGACAAGTGAAACATCGGGAAAGAAAACTACTGGAACATGGCTATACAGCCTGAAAAACTCACAGCAACTCAGTGATTATGGCCATGAAAACCTTTGACAATACATTAACATGTATTTATTGGGCCATTTCAACGTATCAAATTGCATTGTGAATGTGCATTCTCTCTTCCAGTGCTAGTATTTTGGCTCATTCAGTTAAGCAGGCCACAGGTTAAGAGATAGCAAAATGAAGCTTTTAATACAGTAGGGTAAAGGTAAAGGTTTCCCCCTGACATTAAGTCTAGTCGTGTCCGAGTCTGGGGATTGGTGCCCATCTCCATTTCTAAGCCAAAGAGCCGGCGTTGTCAGTAGACACCTCCAAGGTCATGTGGCCAGCATGACTGCATAGAGCGCCATTACCTTCCTGCCAGACTAGTACATATTGATCTACCCACATTTGCATGTTTTCGAACTGCTAGGTTCGGGCTGTGGCGCAGGCTGGAGAGCAGCTGCAATGAATCACTGCAATGAATCACTCTGACCAGGAGGTCATGAGTTCGAGGCCCGCTCGGAGCCATGCTTGTCTTGTCTTTGTTCTATGTTAAAAGGCATTGAATGTTTGCCTATATGTGTAATGTGATCCGCCCTGAGTCCCCTTCGGGGTGAGAAGGGCGGAATATAAATGCTGCAAATAAATAAATAAATAGGTTGGCAGAAGCTGGGGCTAAAAGCGGGAGCTCAACCCACTCCCTGGATTCAAACCACTGACCTTTCAGTCAGCAAGAGGAGCAGCTCAGTGGTTTAATCCACTGCGCCACCAGGGGCTCCCCTTTAACACAGCATCTAACTCAAAACTAAGCAGGCATAATTCTCCAGATGTTGTATGCCGGCAACTCCCATAAGCTATCATCATTGGATCAGATGCAAATAACTAACAAGTGTCTTTAAAAATTTTCCAGAGTGCCTAGTTCTGGTTTAGTGTACAGTAAATAGCTGGCTACTGGCATAAAATGAATTTGAGGAATATTGATTAATGAAGCCCTTAGTTACTGCTCAAAGTGCATAGGCTAAATGTACATATGGGGAACATTGGCTCTTAGTTCATTTAACCTTTGTTTAATTTTTACTGTTGACAAAGGACTTGTGTATTTGTGAACTGTATGTGTCACCAAAGCTCTGCAATGTGGGAGGATCCTGGATCACACTTATAAGTCTACAAATAAACATTTGGTATGCATATAGGTTAGGATTAGGGCCTGGTGCCATGCGTGTGCTTTGAATGTATGACAAAGGATGCAACAATAAAGTTTACCAATACAGAGAACTTGAAAAGGCTAGTTTATTGTATTATAACTCCCAGAATCCCTCATCTAACTTTAAATGTCCCCTTGTTGTAATCAAACATTTCCAACCACTCCAAGCAGCCAAGAACATAGATCAGAAATTGAGGCAGTATGGCTCCAATTTTTATATGTGTACTATTAAATTTGTAATCTGTTTTTCCTCAAAGGAACTTAAGCCCCTATTATATTACGAGCCTCATCCCCATCTTTCCTGCTCCCCAGTTTATCTTCCGACCCACTCTGTGAATAGTATGGCCATCCAAACATTGGGGATATTTATGTTCTAATTGTGAATTTTCTCAATGAGCGGATGTTCTAATCCTACAAGGTAGTTCTTACTATCTTACAAAGAGGTTGAGGTGAAAGAAATTACAACTAACCCTATTCACAAAATAGGTTCAGCACTTTGAATCGTTCCTTTAAAATTTGGATTGAAAACTGGAATGTACGTTGGTTGAAAGGCCAAGCACATCATAGAATAATTAAAAGCTGTTTCATTCTCTCCAAATGCATAGAAGTATATTCTCAGTATCCTAGTTTTGTTGTGTGAATGAGACAGCCACTACCTATAAAAGCTGTATATGACATGACTTCCCAAGATCAGATATCAAGACTCTGGAAACAGAAGGTCAATGGTAGTGTGTTTATGTTTTTCTGTTGCTTTGGTATACATTGGAGCACTTTGTCAGATTCTTTATCTTTTTCATTCTTTTCACAGCATTTCACAGAGCTCCTTGATGACTTTTCCCAGGATGTTTTGGGGCAGCTCCTGAATGACCCTTTCCTGTCTGACAAAGATGAGATGATGGAAGTAGAGCTGTCTCCGGCTTCTCCTGCGCCCCTGATTCAGGCTGAACACAGCTACTCTCTTTGTGGTGACTCGCGACCCCAGTCCCCACTTACCCACATGTCAGCTGATGACAATTTCAATGAAGGTATAAGAGTATAATGGGTTTGGGTAGCAGAAGTCTGTGTATAGACTATTAATGTGGATTCTCTCAGGGTGATACCTGGCCAAAGTCTTAGACTTGGACAAAGGAGTGTTAATAGCTATGAATGTTGTGGTAACGTTTTTCTGCTGGGAACTAATTGCCAGATACCTTTATTCCACCACTCCTAGTTAGGAATTAAATGTGATTTATGTCTGTCTGCGAAGGGTAACAATAGAAACCACGGTCTGAATGAGGAAATGTGGTTTGTGAGTGAAGCATAGACCAAACATAACAAGAGTTTTGTTCTGCAAGTTCACAGTTTTTTTTATTGTTAATTGCCTCTCTGGAGATCTGAACTCTGGCTATGAATTGGTTTGTCTGTTAGAATGTTAAGATTTGCCTGTATTCCACTTGTATATTTGAGAATACATTTAAATACTGAACAATATCAAAGCCTCCAATTATATTTATCCAAAGGAAGCTAAGCTCTTGTAAGTGTTGAATGTCTGGAACTTGAGATCACCCAGACAAGGAGACTGTATGTAAGAAGGAGGGTAGGAATAGAATTCAGAAACATCATATAAAGAATTGCACATTTCAGAGGATGAATAGTAGGTTGTATGGCTTTTCCATATAATGGCCTGACCATTAGGCATTTGGTTGTTTAGCCTGGCTCCCACATAAATTTTCTTGGTGTAGGAAGGCACATGGTTGAAAACTGTTTGGGTTTGCATTTTGTCAAGGTTGAAACTAGATAGAGATTTGCATATAATTGAACAGAAATCTGCATGTAGCCCTTGAACTGCAGGCCTTCCACGTGCACATTATTCATTTTGGAAGTTTGACAAAATATAGGTTTACAATGTGTGTGTGTGTTTTGGCTCCTAACCTGTGCAAGTGTTACGGATTTCCACTGCAAAATGTCTTATAGGAGGAAGACATTTTGCAGTGGAAATCCAGTGAAATTCAGGCCTGAGTTAAGACTGGGGGGGAAACCAAGTTGATGAGCTGCATAAGTGAAGAAATCAGAATGTTATAAGAAAGGAGGCTGAAGATAATTTTGGGGGGCAATCTCCTACAGTTCCATGGCCCTCGTGGGCACCTGTGAATTTGTACACAAGTGTGAAACTACCCATATGTGCTGTTAAAAAGTAGTTCAGTGCAGCTTTATATAACACAAGATGTTTCTTTGAAAAAGTACACACACTCCTCTTTCTTGTCAGAGTTCCAGATCATAATTCATGACTTGTATTGCATTTTGGAACAAAAAAAATACGTATAATGTCTATACTGAACACATTTTATGTAGCTACATCAACTTAAATGACATGTGCAAAAAGCAAAAAGCTTACATAAATCTTACATAGTACAGCCAGATTGAGAATAGAATGTGTTATCTGAAAATGGATATCATAACTCCAAACTATGTCAGAGTAGAGAGGATCAATTACTTAGCACATTTTATAGAAGATGATCTGAACATTGGTCTGCAACTAGGGATTGAGAACAGGAGGCATTTATAACAGTGAGGAAAAAAATAATTGTTTCTCTCCATCATAATACTGAAACAATTTCCCAGGGGATGTGATCATTTGCTCTGGAGGGAGAACTACAATTCACACTATGTGACTATCTTTTGGAATACCCTGTTGTATAATGTAGAGACAACCATTAATTTAGATGGCTTTACAATGAAGTTAGACAAATTCTTGGAGGAACAGTGTACTAGGTAATTGATTTTAAAGGCTTTCTGTTTTATGTACACTATGTGAATTAGATCAGATCTGCAAGTGCAGGCTGAGAGATGGTTTCAGGGTTTGTCCTCTTAGGATTGATAGGCCTATAAAGTTTATCAAGTGGCCCCTCAGGAGCTCTTTGAATACTTACGTGGGAAAGATCCTGCAAACTGTAGTATGTTATCAGTAATCCGATATACTTACTGTATGTAGTTTATAACCACATTTTTGTGTGCATTTTATTTTGAGCCTAAGTTCTGGGAAACAATCTTGGCTGAAAGGCTGGATATAAATATAGTAAATGTTGGATGCTCCCTGCTTCAGGGCTGAGCAAAGCCTGAGTCTTTGCTTCTTCATAAGCTAGTGTAAGATTTTGTTTTAAATTCAGATTGCTTCA
Organism: Anolis carolinensis; assembly: GCF_035594765.1. Taxonomy (NCBI): domain Eukaryota; kingdom Metazoa; phylum Chordata; class Lepidosauria; order Squamata; family Anolidae; genus Anolis; species Anolis carolinensis. The sequence goes on from NC_085845.1 coordinate 182,635,233, forward strand.
GTGGCCAGGAATATGCTGTTTGACACAATAAGGGAATGACTTTAAATGGTTATGAAAGCAAAATGGAACCACTGGGTTCAGAGAAAACCCACTTTTCAAATAGCAGTGGTCACATTCAGTCCTTTGCACTAATTTGCTGGGACTGTTCGCTAAAATTGTTGAAACACAAAGACTGAGGAGGTTAAAAGAAGAATCAGAAGTTGCAAAGGGGTGGGACTGATAGAAACTGTACCAGATAAGGAGGTTAGAGAGAAGAGGGCCAAAGGGAGTAAGGACTGGATCCTCTGCAATAAGGAGCATGGGAACTGGTTATTATGTAGACCAGGGGTCCTCAAACTTTTTAAGCCGAGGGCCGGTCCACAATCCTTCAAACTGTTGAGGGGCCGGATTATCATTTGAAAAAAAAAATACAAATTCCGATGCACACTGTACATGTCTTATTTGTAGTGCAAAAACAACAACAATGAAAGAACAATACAATATTTAAAAATAAAAATAATTTTAACCAACATACATTTATCAGGATTTCAATGAGAAGTGTACTCCTGCTTCTGGCCAATGAGATAGTCAAGTTAATTAGGGTTGTTGTTGTTGTTGTTGTTGTTGTTGTTGTTGTTGTGTGCCTTCAAGTCATTTCAAACTTTGGGCGAGCCTAAGTCTAAAATGTATGTATTTATTATTTATTTATTTACTGCATTTATTTACTACATTTGTATCACACCCTTCTCACCCCAAAGGGGACTCAGAGTGGCTTACAAATTATATGTACATACAATATATTATTAGCATAACACAATATTAGCATTATATATTATTTTATTGAACTATACTGTAATATTATTAGTAATATTATATGTAATATAGAATATATAATTAATATTATTATACGGTATTATTATTAGTGTTATATTGTATTACATTATAATATTATTATCAATATTATATGTATATACAATATATTATATTATAAAACTGAGGGCGGGGGCCAGGTAAATGACCTCGGAGGGCCACATCCGGCCCCCGGGCCTTAGTTTGGGGACCCCTGATGTAGACCAAAGGTGGATAAGTTCTGTGGTCCAGTAGCCAATGTTCAGTATCCACAGCAGGCTGTGTCACATCCCTGCTTTGGAAAGAAATGTTTTTAGGCTCAAAAAGGACTCCAAAGCAACTGATGATAAAATACAACAAAGAAGGTTGAAAAAACAACTACCTAAGCATGATGTACGTAATGGTGATTTTTTTTCCAGACAAAACTGAAAGAAAGAGCAGAGAAGATCTCAACTTGAATTGAGTTTTTCAATTTGTTGCACATCTCAATCAGGTCATACTTCTGAAGGTGGTGAACTTTATAGCAGAGCCTCTGATCTTAAATGCAGTGGGTGGGAAGGATTTTGCTAGAAGAGGTAGATCTTCACAAATCCTAGCCTAGGACTATTGGTATACAGAAGTGAGGACCAGCACTTCAAATTGTGCCTGAAAATGGAATGGAAGGTAAAGCAGATTAAAATTCCAGCTCTGTATCAAGAATTAAGCTCCCACTGAGCTCAATTGTGCACAGCTCCTGTAAGAATGTTTTTTGAGATTGCAGCTTTAATAAACTTTCATCTACATGTAAATGAATGCTAACACAATAGTGATGTTATTGCTAGAAGTACAAACTATATATATATACATCTATATATACATATACATACACACACACACACACACATATAATTAACTCATTTATATATCCTGCCTTCTCCCAGTAATTGAATTTGAGGTTGCTTAAAGGTTGAGTCCCCTTCGGGGAGATAAAGTGGGGTATAAATAAATAAATAAATAAATAATGACATAATTATGAAACCCAGCACAGATTAAAAACAGAAACTGATATGTGTCATTTATAAACAAGCCATTTAAAATTAATTAAAATGTAAAATAAACAAATGAATACAAAGAGTAACATAACATTAAAAGCTGTCAATTCCTAAAAGCCTGACAGAATAAAGAAGTGTTGACTTGCTGGTAATGTTGAGCCATGGTAGTTAAAGTGGTTTCATACTGCATTGATTCTACAATGCAGATGCACCCTGAGTCTATGAGAGATTATCTAGCACTAGAAATTTCTTCTTCTCAGTCTCAAACTAACTTCTTCTAGATCTCTTTATTTTTTATGTCAAAACTAACACGATTATTTCTTTGAATATATTTATTGTTGTTTTCTGTTGGAAGTGGGAAGGTATTAACTCCTCCACATTTTGCCTCCTACCCAAGATGCACAATGAGTCATAAGTCTGGTGAATCATTAAACAGTTTTTTGTCACTTCGAGAAAACACGCCTGCATTACAGACCTTCTGAGGCTAGGGGCTGCATGTGGGTTTAAATTAATAATGCACAATTCAAGTATTATCTCTCTCCTTTGACTCCCATCTCATGGATTCATTTTTTCCCCGAAGGACAGTATTTTCTTTGAAAAAAAACAAACAAAAACATTGGAAACCAATTCTAATTCCTATAGTAACAAGGAACCTAATTGATCTGTTCACAGAAAAATTAGTTTGTCTTATGCAAATAATGACAGCCAAGTGTTAAATCCTGTATGGGATTCTCTCAAAGATGTCTCAGATTACTCAGACTGCATATAGTGGGGCGAGGTTTATGTCTGCTTCTAATAATTTTTTGATGGAATAGGGGTAGAAAACTTGATATATCCAAGAATTTTGGAGAAAACTTGGAAAAGTTACTTTTGGGGCTATACTGCCTGTAATTCCTCTGCTCAGTTGACCATTGCCCATAATGGCTGGGCTCTCTGGAATTCACCTGAAGCTCTAGTTTGGATCTGGGCAGCCCAGGTCAGTGGGAATTGTCCAAAATACCGGGAGTAGCCCTTCCCTAAGCCTTGGATCCCATATTGGGAGAAAGCAGGATAAACAAACAAACGAAAATAAATTATGCTTGTGTGTTATCATAAAAGGCTATAAAGTATAAACAGCCTGGCAAGGAGGAGACTTGATCCTGTGGTCTTTATGCCACTTCAGGGCAAAAGGTAGCAATGTTAGGGTAGGTATTTGTGTGTGATGCATGGTGTTAATAAGCTGTGCTGTGTGTGTGTATATATATATATATATTTAGGAAGTGGTATCTGAGAACAAGCAGTGATATTTGCAATGACCTGGACTAGTTGTGGTCCTTGTCCAAGGTGCACTGCTCTTCCCTTAAGGACACAGTAAGAACCCCATTTTTATTAGCATAATGTAATGGTTTGAATTCTTGGAGTCCACTGGGTGAACTTGAGTGAGATATATTTTTCATGCCTTTGGAGAAAATAATGATGCCTCCTAAATCTTTCCAAGAAGAAGAAGAAAAACCACTTACTGTGGCAGCTAGATGCTTTTTGAATGTCCTTAAGGGGCTAGGATGTGCCCACCTTCACTATGAAAAATGATATTATTTAATCATTTAATGTATTTATTATCATTCTTTTATCCCATTATGGAATTTAGGGCAGCACACCCATAAGGTTTCCAGGTGGTTTTCCCTCCAGATGCTAACCAGACTTGAATCTGCTCTAGTGCACTCTCGAATCATGCTAATGAATATGAATTTAAAATTTAACTCTTGTTCTGGCCATCATTTTAGAAACCATTGAGTCACAGGTCAAGCTTTAAGCAAGAACCTCTCATAGCCTTTGCTGTGCTCAGTATATATTGCTGTACAGGCAATTTCAAGAAGGGGGGGGGGGAGAGAAATGTGTGCTATTGTAGCCCTTTTATGCTACTTCTTTAGAGTTGTTGGATGTCAAATTTCACACAAATTTGTTCAGCTGCTAGTCAGTTTAAGAAGTGAGACTAGTATAGGCTTGCAGAATGGACTATTTTCCTCCAGGGTGGGAGGCAGCATCATATTTCCAATGAAAGCTCCAAGCACATCAAGGAAATAGCTTTGTAAAATGCTTATTTTATTATAGTTTCTAGCATGCTAGGCCAGATGCCTTTACATCCTCCACATCCCACAAGCCTGTAGCAATAGACTTGTGGTTTACCTTGATCAAGGTTTGCCTTCATTGCTGCTGTGGTTTTAGATCATAAAGCAGTATTGGGGCCTGACACAGCTTGTCTTGTAAAAAGTCTCTCCTGGATTCTAGCAGTTAAAATATTAAATTTTCTGTTTCTGTCTGCATGCAAGATCCTTATTTAGTTAGCGTGCTTTAGATGAGGCTTAAATAAGGCCAAGAAGAGGTTTAGATTGTGAGCCCTCCTAAAACTGAGAAATGTCCCTTCAAAACCCATCTTCCCCCAGGTACTATATTCCTAAATCAAAAAAGGTCACTTGGTGTCTTACATATGGAGAATGTTACCCCAAATCTTACTAAAGTTTAGTTATATTCACATACAGTGGTGCTTAACTTACGAAAAAAAGAAAGTCTTCAAAAGTGAGAAAGAGATGGTAAGAGTGATGTTTGACTTTGTGTGGAATTTTACAATGATTCCAATTTCATAAAGTTTCTTAGGCAAGAAATGCTTGGAGATTATTTGAAGTACAGCCTAGGGCGCTTCCTATTCATTGTCATTATTTCACCCAAGTACTAATCAAGGTTGGGTCTACCTAGCTTCAAACATCAGTCAGGAATTAGTACTCTTAGGGTATTTAGGCCCAGATAATTCCTTGTCTGTGCTGAAATGGCATTGGCCCACCCAATGTGCTTAGTCCAGTGAGCCCAGTGATTTTGACACAAGTTCTGCATCTGTAAGTTTGTATCATACTGGCCTATTACATTCCTTGATGTTGAGCCACACAATTGCTTCTTGCAGCTCAGTATTCTCCATCTTGACCAACAGTGATTCTCCAAAGTCCAGGATAGAGAGTCTCTCCTTCCTTTTCCAAAACCTCCCTGCAATCTCAAATGCCAGGGACTGCACCTAGAATTTGCCCACGGTCTTTGGCTCTTTCATTTAAAAACTTCATGGGTAAAACTTAAGTGGGTGTAATCTGGAGCAATGCTAGAGTTGAAGGCCTCTGTATTGACGGGTAGGGCAGCATCGTAAATTATCACATCAAAGCCCTTCAAGGTGGACGGTATATAAGGAGGAGGGAGAACATCCTCCCACAACTTTTCTGTTTTTTGTGGGTTAGAGAAGTGAGTGCAGAAGTTATACTACTCTCAGAAGAGTAAAGCTTTCCAAATGTCCTAATTTGTGTCAGATACTCCCATCTAAGAACAGTTTTGGTTGAATTAGTTGCCATATTATTATGTGAGGTTCATTTTGGAGGGACTGGTGGAGACAATATTGAGCCGCAAGCAAGGAACAGTCATTTGGCTTGCCATCATGCAACAATGTAGCCTTGTATGATGCAAATTTACAGCAACAGAAGTTTGTCAAAATCCCATGGTAAAGAGAGGTTAAAGAAACAAATGGTACCTTCTAAACAAACATTTTTGCTGTGCTCCAAATGGGGAAAGCTGCATATTGGACATTCATTGGGTGGAGCAAGCAGAATTGAGATCCCATGTCAAAAAAGCCAGCCATGACACCAAGGCATGGTGGCATTGTGCAGTAATAGCAGCAGAGGGTATCTTTTTGAATGAAAAAGCTGCATGATCATGCAGAATTTTTTCTTTATAATGAAATATTCCCAATGTATACATTTATAAAAAGAGAGGTACATAACCTTTAACTCTTCTCAATTGGCAGAGATAGTCCTGATGAATCCTCTTTTCTCCAGGACTCCAATATCTTGGCCCCTCAGTCCTAGAAACGAGAAACATACTGTAATTTTACCCAGTGCTGAAATGGGGAAAAAGATATCATACATGTGTTGAGAAGCTGTTAACCCATACGAAGAATAAGCTCTGATGTAGAAAGCAAATTCCAGGGCTAAACCCTTGAAAAATCTATGCTTGCAGTTGAGTAGTGACTATCCTTAAAACAAAGAGAGCTTTTAAAAGTGTCTGTTTCACTCATACTCTTGCGTTCCACTTCCCCACACTCCCTCTTTCTGTTCAGTCTTTCCACACTGATGGTCTAAAAATGGTTTCAGTGTTTGGTTGCTGCACAGTCCTTTCTTTGTCAGGAGCAAGCCAACAGCTTGCCTTTCATTATCTGTTGCAGTAGCCAGAGCTGAAAGAGGGGAGTCAGTGGGTGGGAGAGGGACCCCTGTCCCGGAACAACAATTAGTTCCTTTGTAGATGAATGCTGCCTCTCACCTGGTGGAACTGAGCTGTAAGCTAGCATTGCAGAGGCAGCCAAAAGATGTTGATTCCTCCTTTGGCACCTTATTTGAAGATGTTGGGCATGGCACCCAGAGCAAAACCAGTGTGTTTCAAGGTGAAAGAAGCTGCTGCTAAGGACAGCAATAAAAGGGAGCAAAAGCAGGATGTTGTTTGTTGGTTATCTTATATCAGAGTTTGGAACATAGTTGTTTTTAAAGAAAAGTGACACACTATCCTTTCTGGCAAATGAATTACATTACTGCTTCCATTGCTAACACCTAAAATATTTGAACTGCAGATCTCTAGAATTTACATCTACATTGCATTTGCATATGCCATTGCATACCAACATTACACATGGTGTTCATGTGCATGAACTTTTAAGTTGCCTGTTAACTCTTTGAGTTTATTGGGGCTCTTTTATGCTATACAATTACAGCACTGTGATTGCACTTTAACTGTCATGGTTGTATCCTATGGAATGTTGGGATTTGTAGTGCAAACATGGGCATTGGAGTAGAATCCTGGGATTTGCAGTTTAGGAAAGAGTATTTAGAACCATCACACAGAAAAATCTAGTCCCTCAAACTAGAAATTCTACAATTCCAAGGGATTTTGCCATGGCAATTAAAGGTGCATCATAGCACTGTAATTGTGTAGCGTGACAATTTGACTTTGGTATAAAGCAGTCTGTTATATTAATAAATCATCATGTAGATGTAACAAAAAATGGGACCATTGTGATATATATTCTTAATAAAAACATCATGCACATGGAACCAAAGAAATGGGGGTAAATGCAATTTAACTGCTGTCAAGAGGGAAGGATATTAATAGCAAATAAAAGAAGTTCATGGTGTTCACTGTCATGTCTTTGGCATACGTTAACGGTTGGCACTTCCGGAAAATTTGTCTTCATATATATACGAATGAAGAAGAATCTCTTGAACATAGAGACTATACTAAAAGAAATTATAGTTATCATTTGTTATACAGTTATCCTTCTTGGCAGAGCCTGGATTACTGTTTTGAAGTGTCTGATTACAGGATGTGTACATATTTATATTTGCTCATAATCTTTTTGGCTTGGCCCATCGTTATTCAAATTATATCTTCCTTTGCCAGCAGGGAAGGTTAAGATTACACCACAAAGTAATTACTAGCATCAGATATACACATGCCCCCTCCCTGTTGTTCAATTGAAGGCTGCAGGCACAGGAGGCTGGAAGGGGAGGACCACAGCAATGATTTTACTCTTGATTTTAGTTTTCCCTGCTACTTTTGTGGCTACAGCTTTGTGTAATTGCATTCTGCTGCAATAAATGTTGGCTCTCCTGGAGTTGGGCAAGAGTATTCATCACTTTCTGTGTATTTCATTCCTGGTAAAGAAAACTTGTTAGCTGGAAGAGGAAAAAAACAGGCTGCCCTGATATGGTTTTTCAGTAATATTTTTTGACAAAGGTCTTGGAGAAGGGAGTTTTCAATGGCTATTCGCTTTAGTTAACACAAATGAGTTTCCACCTTCAGGGGCAATTTATACCCATCTGATGTGCTTGGAACCTAGATTGGTGAAGAGGCCTGTGGTGTTCATTTCCTGCTTTCCCTGGAAGAAATAGAGGTGGAAAAGATGCAGGAAAAATGGTTAAAGGGAAATGATTGGGGTGAGGGAAGAGTCTCCCCCCCCCCCCTTATGAGGATAATTTATACAAATTTGGGCTGCTGGGCCATCTATCAATTGTAAATCTATGTACAATTTAGTATTTGTGCTGCTGAAGCAAGCACTAATGTATGTACAAAGCACTGTACATCTTGGGGGAAAAAGTATGAGACATAATAGGATGTAGATAAACTACACATAAAACAGACGAATGGAAAAATGTTTTGCTTCTTTGCTCTTAAGAAAAGACCTGGGAGTCAACAAACTAAGCGCTGAAAAATTCAGAGCAGCATAATTGAAATTGTGTAATTCACAGCCGCAAGATGTAGTTATGACTTTTCAAAAGGGATTGGATGAATTCATGGGGACTACTGATGGCTAGTAATCAGGGTAGTTGTTCAAGTCACTTATAGTAATGAAAGCAATATGCTGAAAATATTAGATGGAACATGCAGTTTACTCTCATTTGGCTTGTGAGCTAATTGGTTAGCTACTGTGTGAACAGAATTGTGGTTTAAATTGTCATTCAGTTTTGGGCTTGCCTTACATTCTACTGGGCTACTAGTGGGGGGAAAATCCTATTGGGAACAGCCTTCCCTGGTTTGGCACCTTTCGTTAAGGTTGAACGATTACTCCCATACCCAGTTGGAGAAGGATCCCCTTTTAGAGGAAGTACACTTTTTATGTAGTTTTTGTTTACAAAGGGGGAGTGTTTGAGTCAACCAGTGCTGATGTAGAGAGTTGGGAGACCTTAAGAGCTGTGAAGCTATTCATTTGCTGATGAATGAAGTGGGTTAAAGAACCAGCTTGATTTTCTGAGTGTTGAACTATCTTGTTTTTTAAGTGATTTTCAATCAAGTATTGGGAGTAATGTGAAGGCACAGAGCCAGCTACAGAAATTATGACATAAGCTGTGCATTCTGTTAGCAGAAACTCTTGTGTGGACCCCCAGCTGCTTTGCGTAATGACTTGTTTAGTCTTGTTTAGTCCTTTGGTAGCAGCTTTCAGTAATTATCTTGTTTTCAGTTCCCAACCAATCCACCTTCACCCCAGGGCTATGGTTAGGCTGCACTTTAAAGCCACAAATTTCTCCAAGAAGTAACAGCCTGGGAGGGGAGTTAGAAAGCTTTGCTAAATGAGTTAAATGGTGTCTCCCCAGATTTCTTCTCCTTGGCTGTGATTGCTTTTGTTCATCCCCCCTGTTATAATGAAAATCTGTCTGTTCTGGCTGCTGATTTTCTCACCTTCTGTGTTTACTCGTCTACTAGCTGACTTGGACAATGAAAACTGGTGCCTGGGTTCAGAACTTACATCAACCACTGTAAAGACAGAACCATCTGTGGGAGAAGCACCGGGCCTTGCACCCTCCATCAGCCTCACCACCACCCCTATTCCCACAGCCCTGGAAGGAGATGAACCCCAGACACAGGATAATGGCATGGTATGATGTACTTTGTAGTCAGTCTTTTAACTGGGCAGGTTGATTATGAACTTCATCCTAGGACAGAGGACTTCACTAGCTATTTCAGGGATTGTCTACTGTGACAGTGGCTATCCAGTGTCTCTCCAGTCAGCTGCTTGTTGTTATTGTATGCACTCAAGTTGTTTTCAGCTTACAATAACCTTCAGGCAAAGAAAAATCTAAAGTTGAGGTCAATTTGAAAGTAGAGAACAATAAAAAGGACAGAAAACTGATTTGCTGCTGGTCTTCTCGAGAACTGTTCCATGTTAAACAATAACAATAGCAGTCCTGCAATCTCTACTAGATCTATGCAGGAAGCCTGGCAAATAAGGCCATATGAAATACCTTCAGCTGTAACATTAGTGATTCCTGTTAAAGTATCTCACTCCACACTCTAATTTGTATAGATAAATTGATTGGACACTATAGAAAAGGGTAATTTATACAGAGAGAAGGACTTCTACCTTTCAGCTATCTCCTTAGAGGAATTACAATAACCTTTACACCCATACAGGGCAAAAAATCCATATCTCTCCTTAAATTACACACATGCACACATATATGCACGAATCAGATCTGGATTGATAGATTCTGGTTATTACTGATAGCCCCAAGGGACTGATATCTAGGCTGTGTGACCTTTTCCTTAATAAAACGACTGTTGCCTAGAAGTTTGATTTCTCTTTCAACTCTGTCCTTCAGGCTAAATCGCTGAGTCACAAATCTCTTCCGGAGATCAAATTGGAGCCACACGAAGTGGATCAGTTCCTCAACCTTTCTTCAAAGGAAGGTATGTCATTTATCCTCAATGTTTTGACATTTTATAGGCAGCAGGAGAACAGTATTCCCATCTAAATGGAATGTGTTGGAATTTATAATTTCCATTCAGATTTAGGCACTGGGAAAGCTACACTTGGGAAGAAGCTGATTTAATATTAAAGTTTAAGACTTCACTCTAGCATTTAGAAATTGAATTTAGGCATTGGAAGAAAAGGGGCAAAGTGAACCGAGAATGTGAACACAACAGATATGAGAGAGCTGAGTGTTAATGACTTTCAATGTCTTACTCTCTGCAGTGCTAAAACTTGGGAGCAGAATCCTTGTTTGGAGAGGCAATGTTCTCTCTTCTTTACTTCTTACTAGTAGCTACTCTCCTGGGCCAGACCAAGATGTTTTATTGCTTCAAGTGGAATACACAATGATTACTATTCCTTCTTTGGAAGAGGTGGGGAAAGTGTGGCCCTCATACAGAGCCCAAGTTTCCTTGTGGGTCCCTAGATCTCCTTCACCCTCATTCTGGCTTCCAGAAGGCAAGCATCACTTCTGGAAATCTCCCCACATGACAACTTCTACCTTACAGAATGATTAGAAAAAACAGAAGTTGCAACTTAAAATGACTTATCATTAATTGTTTTCAGCTGAAAATTGCAGTGAGGTGGCTCACTGTGGGTCTTTGGTAGAAGTCAGCCCTGGAACCTTCTGTGGCTGACCACTCCTGGTGTATAGATACTGATTAGCCACACATTGAGTGATATTCTCCAAACTGCTGATGTAATTGCATTCTCCATTTCATCTGAGGGCTGCTGGTTGACTTAGGAAGTTGGGGCCAGTGTGTTTGGAATACACAGCTCTTTCCTTTAATGGAGGGGAATGGCTTGAGGCTGCTGACCCCTCTGCACCATATGTTATCAAAGGCAGCTGTCTCTTCTTACCTAGCAGTGGGGTTGGTTATTCCTTATTTTTGTCATTTCATACATGCATGGGGAAGGCAGATAAGGAGAAAATGGCAGGATAGCCAGAAGGCCCTGGAGGTCAACAGTGGGCTTTATTCTGGTGTATGTTCTTGACTAGAGCTTGGAAAAGCTAATTTTTCACATTGCAATTCACAGGCTCCTCCAGGCAGCATGACCATGGTACTTCTCTTGTTTGGATATGTATAGGTGCCATGAAGAAGTGATTCTTCCTCACCTAGCAGTTTCACCTTAGAGATCCTAGCTTATATAAAGTTCCTTTAGTTTGTTAGATAACTCTATCTTAATACTGACTAACAAAAGCAGGACACTCAGCCATAATCAGGGCAGGATGGCTATCTGTGAAGTTCTGGAGTTTTTGTTGAGTTTCTCTGATAAGATAAGACTCACAGATATATCAGTTCTTGTGTCAGTAGCTACTTCCTTGCCATGTTTTCTGTGAATGTGCTTTTAATTGCATTATTAAACTTTAACTTTCCTGGTTAGGATGATTTTAAATCAACAGAGAATTCATTGGCACATTCATAAAATCTTTTTTAATATAAGTGTCTGGCTAAACAGAGTGAATTCATAAAACTGTGGTTCCCAGGGCTTCTGAGAGAGGAAGCTACAATAATGACAATTGTATAATTGTTTTACTTGTTGGTATGCCCTTAGTGCTCTGGCTTCTATATTATGTGAAACTGGAATATTACATGATTGTGGACCATAGACTGAGATCCCTCATTTTCTCTTTTGCATTTTTGAAACTCTTTGGCTTTTTTTTAAGTTCACACATATTGTGGGGTTTGTTCTGGTGTAAAAAACTTCCCACCTCATCTCTTACCTTCTTTCATGTGCTTGACTTTGAGAAATATATTTTAGTTTGTTAAACCGGTTCACATTGATTTCCAAACAGGCAAATTGTGTTTGGACATGCTAGTGCTTAAACCATGGTTCCTTGGTTCAGTTGTCACAGGGAAACTCTAACTGAACAAACCACAGTATTTTCCCCATGACCACACTTGTGAAAAGAGTGATACATGGGGAGGATGACTTGGGAGTGTCACATTTTTACTGTAATTTTCAGAATCCCCCATCGGTACATATTCTGTCTGAAGGACTCTGCTAGTAGTAGTCCAAAAAAATAATTTCCGGATTATAAGTGAAAATTGTGGGCAAATAGGACTAATTTTGTATCAAATGAACCATGTGGATAAGATTGCTCACATCTGAAAGGGAGCAACGTTTCTGCTAATGTTTAAGACAAATTTTCTGATTTTCTTTTTGTCCCTGTTTTGTTTCTCTTGCAGCAGTGGACACCCTGCACATGCCCCCAACCCCTCCCAGCAGCCACGGCAGTGATTCAGAAGGCAGCCAGAGCCCAGCCAGGTCCCTCCCACCATCAAGTCCCACACAGTTGCAAGCCACTGTCAAAGTGACATCACGCTCAGCTTCAGCGCTCACCAATTCCCCTCTCTTAACAGCGCCACATGTAATAATAATAATAATAATAATTTTATTTCTTACCTGCCTCTCCCTGCGGCTTGACAGTGCTCTCTTTTTTCCTCTCTTTTCTGAACATATTACTGTAGTTAAATCTACTTCTCTTCTAGAGGCTAAGATTTTCAGCAGATTAAATCTGGAACTCTTTACAGAAACCAGTTATCCTCAGAAATGCAAAAATCCAGGTACTCAGTAGATGCTGACATCTAAAAGACTTGAGTTTGGCACTGATTCCTCAGGGTAAAGAATGCTCCTCCCACCTCATGCCTTGCATTTGTAAAATAATTTGCGCACGGGGGATATGCACAGTTCAGCAGATGAATATTTCCATCTCAAAGGAGCTTTTGTATTTGATTTCCTTTGCTTTTTCGAAATACAACCCTCTTAATAATGGATGGCAAGAGATAGCATAAGAGCAGAGGAGGAGCAATACCTCTTCTAAGATACTACTACTACTACTACTACTAATAATAATAATAATAATAATAATAATAATAATAATAATAACAATTTCTCTCCATATAGTTTGAGGTGAATTGATTGTACTCCATATGGGTTGAATATGGCAGCAAATTAGAAATATAACCCCAGTTAAAAGTCCTGTTAAAACCAATACCTATCAACGATAATCAATACTTACTTTAACATTCATAATTTTAAAACCATCTGGATAGGCCTGCCAAAAGAGTGCTCTTTATTACTGTTTTAAACTCAAACTATGTCTTGCTGACAAGTCTTTTCCAATAGGTCATTTCCACAGTATGGGGGTGGTTGCAGAAAATGTCCTCTGGGTAACAGTTGTCAGCCTAGTTTTCCTTTGGGTAACAATTGTCAGCCTGATTTTAGTGATGATGTATGCATTCATATTTCAGAGTATAATAAATACTTTTCATAAATTGTTGGAGTTTATTTTTTTTAAAAAAACAACAGAATTAATCAGTCAGTTCCTTGGCTTTCAATATATTTTTAGTTGGTTGATAGCCTTCGAAAAGAATATTTCATCTGCAACTATATTCCTTTGGAGAAGAGGAATGAATTCCTCACTTGTCTTGCAAATAATGTTATTGTCCAGAAGGAGGAAGAGGCAAGAAAGGGTCAGCCAACAATGGAGTAGAAGTGGTGGGATTCTTAAGTGGGAGTGACCATGTTCTCCTGGAGTTTGTGATACATGGGGAAAGTGGAATCTAAGAGAAGTCAGACATGCATTCTATACTTTAGGAGAGTTGGTTACAGGAAAATTATAATTCCATAGACAAGAATACTAAAAGAGAAGGGAGTTAATGATTTCTTAAATGTGAGATGCCGAAGGCACAATTGCAAACAGTGCCAACAAGGAGAAAAAATAAGAGAAATTGAAAGAAACCAGAATGGATGTCCAAAGAACTTTCAACTCAGGTAAAATTTAATGGTCTCTTCCAGCTCCGTGATCCTGCAATTCTATAGTGACTATAGCATTAAATAGTGGCAGCAGCAGTGGGATGGGAAGGATGCCACATTTGAGTTGCCAATTTCTTGAATGTCTGGCTTTCAATTGGATCAGTGAACAATCAGTGCATTTGTCTTCCTTCCGTTTATGCTGATGGCACCTTTCACTTGCCACCACTTCCTTCACCACCATTGTTGGCATAAATATGCCAGCAGAAGTATAAGATTTTGATCTCTCTTCTCTGGAGCTCTGTGTATGCATATACAGTAGAGTCTCACTTATCCAACATAAACGGGCCGGCAGAATGTTGGATAAGCGAATATGTTGGATAATAAGGAGGGATTAAGGAAAAGCCTATTAAACATCAAATTAGGTTATGATTTTACAAATTAAGCACCACAACATCATGTTATACAACAAATTTGACAGAAAAAGTAGTTCAATACACAGTAATGCTATGTAGTAATTACTATATTTACGAATTTAGCACCAAAATATCATGATGTATTGAAAACATTGACTACAAAAATGTGTTGGATAAGTGAGACTCTACTGTACTTGTATTTTGCCAGAACGTGTATTGAATGTTGAAGCTTTTTATTTTAAGGTATGTTTTATAAATTTTTCTTTAGAGATATATTTTACTCAATTACCTTCACATCTGTCACCTTTTTAGAAACTTCAGGGCACAGGTCCTCTGATGTTGACAGAAGAAGAAAAGAGAACGTTGATAGCAGAAGGGTATCCTATCCCTACAAAACTGCCCCTTACAAAAGCCGAAGAGAAAGCACTGAAGAAGATCAGGAGGAAAATCAAGAACAAGGTGGTGGCATAAGCCAACTTTGTTATTCTTATGTCTCTTCAAGTTAGTGTTTCTAAAAGGCTTGGAATTGTAATCATTTTTCAGTCCTGTTTGTTGTTCTCCTTAGTATTGTTGGAGCATCTGCTTGCTATAAACTGTCTCTTCCTTTGACTTGCAGATCTCTGCTCAAGAGAGCAGGAGGAAAAAGAAAGAATATATGGACAGCCTGGAAAAAAAGTAAGTTTGCCAGAATACGTCATATAATGATTGCCGTGAATGGTGCAGAAAAGATAGATGGAAATACAAGAACCTATATATGGCTCAGTGATAATGGATGGTTTTTATGCATTGAAGCTCAAATTCAGTCCCTGACATCTCTGGTTCAAAGGTTTTCTATGGGATGCTAGAAAAACTCATCTGAGATGAGGCTACAGTAAACTGGTGATACATGCCAGCCGTCTGACTTATTTAAAGGCAGCTATGTATGTTCGCAAAGATTTCCAGCTGTTTATGAATAGTTCCTTTGCTGGTTTGGGATGCCTGCAAAGACAACCAACATGGCTACAAGGGCTTAGATGCATGTGTGAGCATGTGGTGTGTCATGCCCTCTAGCGGCTATATTGGAGGGAAAAACCTTTTATCATAGATAAAAAAAGTGCTGAGAGATGCTACACAGATGGCAGTTATTCAGGGACACGGAGATGAATAACACCTTAGGGAAGTGACTTTTTAAGACTCCTACGGGAAAAGAGATTCCACATAAGCATTAGGAATCACTCCCTGATGGTTAAAGCTGTTCAACAGTGGAATTTGCTGCCTTGGAGTATGGTGGAGTCTACTTCTTTGGAGGTGTTTAAACAGAGGTTGAATGGCCATCTGATGGGAATGCTTTGATTGTGTATTTCTGTCTGGAAAAATGGGATTGGACTAGATGGCCATTGTGATTTCTTTGAACTATGTGATTATATGGTTCTGTAATTCATCTAGGATATCCTTCTACTCCTATTTTCTACTCCTACTCCCTGTTCAAGCAGCTCCACTGGCTGCCGATAATATTCTGGGCCCAATTCAAGGTGCAGGTTATTACCTATAAAGCTCTAAGCGGTTCGGGACCTGCCTATCTTCGTGACCGCGTCGTCCCCTATGAACCCACCCGATCGCTGAGATCCTCCAGGGAGGCCCTCCTCTCACTTCCACCCTCCTCACAACTGCGTTTGGTAGGGACAAGAGAGAGGGCCTTCTCGGCCGTGGCTCCCCGACTCTGGAACTCCCTCCCCAGGGAGATTAGGTTGGCTCCCTCTCTACCTTCCTTCAGGAAGCAACTGAAGACTTGGATGTTTCGGCAGGCCTTCGGAGATAGTCATTAATTAATCAGCCCCAGTGGGTTTTTAATAATTTATCCTGTTTTTATTACGGTCTTACCATTTATGTGTTTTAAATGAGATTTTTATCTTGTATTGTTGTTTATAATGATATATTGTATTATTGTTTTATCTTTTTATATTGTGATTGTATTGTGTTGCTTATATTTTGTTCTTATGTTGTTTGGGCCACTGTCCCATGTAAGCTGCCCCGAGTCCCCGTGGGGAGATGGTGGCGGGATATAAATAAAGTATTATTATTGTTATTATTATTATTATTATTATTTTAGACTCCCAAGTTTCAAGAATGACTGGGAAATTCTGGGAGTGTAATTGCCACATTTCCCAAGCTCTGGGGGTAACATTATAAAGTTGTCTCTATATTCAGTACCTGTGTTGTGACCTGTGAGCTGGTGAAATAAGACTGTTTTCCCCAGTTGTCTTGAGCTTTTATTGTCAGAATCAAGGGCTGGTGGCAAATTTTTGTGCCTGACAGCAGCCCAGGAAGTAATTTTTTGTCAGGTCAAATTCAGACCTTTTGTCTAAATTTATTATGTATTTCCTAGGGTTGAGACCTGCTCAAATGAGAACAGTGAGCTTCGCAAGAAAGTTGAAGTGCTGGAGAACACAAACAGGTAAGACCATAAAACTACAAGAAATATATTGGAATCCTCTCTTCTAGGTCGTCTTTCTTGAATTACCTGCAGATTTCATAAGCATTATTTTGAGTTGTTCATGGACAGATCCCTGCTGCTATTGATTTTTTATCACAAGAAAGGCATAATGTTTCATTATCATATTTATATTTACATATTGCTCTTCCAAGGAGCCTAGGTAGCGTCTCCCTTTTCCCCTCTCATTATATCTTTAGAACAACCCTGTGAGATTGCTTGGCCTTATGTTACCTGGTGAGCTTCATGTCTTGATGTGGATGAGAAACAGAGCAAATGCTGTTGCTAGCTAATGTATTTCCACTTTTTAATTTCTGAATGATATATAGACACCTAGGTTAATCCCATTATTTCATTGGATCCACTCTAGTTTGGACTAGCATATGGATTTAGGCACAAATTTTCCCAGTCTGGGGTTCAACCACCATACTACATTGGCTTTTTATTTGTCCTTTTAAAAATGTAACTTTTTATCACTTTTCCAAGCAGTGATTGGGAACAAATGTAAAGCAGGCATCGTTAATCTCAAAATTCCAAACCAATAAATATGAGTAGCTCTATAGTTTTGTAATGACTTATTTTCTGAAATAAAATAAAATAGAAATTGGCTTTTCCAGAAATATTTGAAACTTATAGGAATGATATAGACTTTGGCATAAAACCTTTCTTTTAAAACATAGATACAACAAATCTTGAAAATTGCAGTGTGTCATATACCAATCCTTTCCCCCTGCATAAGCATCCAGTGCAGGGTTAAACAATAAAGAAGGGGCAGCGAGAAATATTCCTGCCTTTCCTACCAGGAATGGCTTTGCTCTTTGATTGTGCGGCTGAGTTCTGTCATCTTTCTTCACTGTGACCGATTTAAAAGTAGTGAAGGAATGTGGTATATATATTTTAAAAGCACCTAGATAGCAGAATGTAGTCATGCATTTCTCGGATGAAAGTGATAGCAGAGAAGTGGCAGTAATGGGGATATCCTTTTGATGATAAAAGGCCTTGAAGTGGTTGTAGAGTTTGACTGGCAGTCAAAATGTATTACTAATCGGATACAAGCGTTGTTTCTAATCTCCAGATCTCATATTGTGGAGGCAGTCCCAGGGTTCATTGTCTCCCACACACAACTTTTGTGCTCAAGGCAGAACGTAGTGTTACCATAGCAAGCATGGGTACCCATACTTACATTTGTTGAAATAACGTGGGGGCAGAGGAAGAATTTGTAAGGAGAAATTGGCAGGTTGAAGGCTAAGGGGCTTAAATGTTCTTGCATCTGTTGATTTCTGAAAGCCTGAACTTTCTTTGAGATCCTAGTTGGGACTCAAGAATTAACCAAGATGGTCCTCCAAGCAAATAGTGCGATGGTGAAGAGCAAAACAGGGGATGTGAGAACTAGCCCTCTGTAAGTTCCTGGAGATCTCTTACCAGTCAGCTGAAAGTCAGCTAGATGGACAAATAGCCCCAAGTGGTTTAAGATTATCCCCATATTCCTGAATTGCAAAGCCTGGAAAAATTACCCATTTCAACTTCAACCTCTAATCTGCCAAGTTGGCTATTTGTCATGATAAAATTTTAGGAGCTGTATTCAGAAAAGTCACTTTTTCCAAGATTTGCTTAATTGTAGTTGATATAAATGTCAGTATGTTTGCTGAGGCTTCACCATAGAACTTCAATTTGTTTCTTTATTTTTTTTAGTTCTTTAAACTTTGATTTTTGGTAAAATAGCTTTTAAATATACTGGGAAAAGATCAGTATTAAGATAGTTTTTTTCTGGCCATAAGCAATGCCTTTTTAAAAATTCCTCTGAGAAAAAACCCTTCAGATTTCTCCAAAGTAACTTTTAACTGAAGTTTTGCATTGTGTAAAATAGTCTATGTTTATCACAATAATAAATAAAAGTTAGGGAAGTACTTTTATGCAGTTAACGGAACATCTTAATATCTTCAAATTTTGTTATTTGAATTTGCTAGTAAAACATTCCAATTTCTACATGTGAGTGCCTACTGCAGTCTCATTAAAACGGAATAAATATTGCTTTTGATGTCTTCAGTGAGATACAACTTTCTGGTTATTTTCTCTCTATTAGATTTTTCCACAAATCAAGCTGTGAATTTAAAATCTCACCAACCTTTGATCCTTCATTTTAATAAAAATGCTACAGGAATATTTGTATTCTTCTAGTAGTGACCATGTAAATAATGTGTTGTTTGTTTTTATCTGCTGCTTTCTCTGTTGTTCACCAATTCAGCTAAGTTCCTGTGTACATGGAAACTGTGTAAGCCAGGAATGGGCAAAAATATTAAATCCACTTTAGCAGCATCCAATATCCTGCCACCAAATTTGTGGCCACACAACTTCATGACAACATCATGGCAGTGGCACCCCTCCTGTTGTCATGCATCTTGCTTTATATTAAACTGCTTTATAAACAAACTGCCAGCACATTGCCACTATTACAGAATTCACTATGAATGGCTACCCAGTTTCTGTTATAAACCTCCAGTGATGGAGGAGACATTATTTTATGAGGTAGTCTGTTCTCAGTATCAATCACTTCAAATTCCTAAGGTGTTCTGTTTAGTCAAAGAACGCTCATGGGATGAGCTTGTTCAACAGTAGAACATGATTGCCTTGGCAAATTCGGGTTGCTCCTACATTAGAGGATGTAATCAGAAGCCAGATGACCATCTCTCCAGGCTGCTTTAGCTGAGGATTTCCTGCATTGGCAACATAGAGTATTAGATGACATTTAAGGTCCTTCTGTGAAGGAACAGATGTATTAGTAGAGTTATTCCCTATTTTGTGCACTGAACAAAACTGCAAAGTATTTTCTCTAGGGACAGAGTGATTGCACCAGGGCTTAATGTCGGGAAGGAAAGCTGAACCCAGGTCTTCCCAGTCCATGTCAGGCATTGAGTCAAGTAGATACTATTGGTCTTTTTTGTTAAAGTCTTTAAGCTGAAGCTGTTTAAATCCTTTGATTTGCACTTCACCTAGCATACCCACGGAGCTAAATGAAAAAGTTAAGTGGAAGGGCAGAAGACTTATTTTCACACTGCAAAGCTGTGACACAGCTGAGTTTCCATTGGCAAGAGAAAAACAAAGATATGGCGCTTTGGAGGAGGTGATTCCTTAATTGAATTGCACCCACAAAGTGTGTTATACCAAGAGTGAAAGGATGCCATTTCTGCAGCTGTAATGCATCGGGGCTTGAGCTTTACACTCTTGCCTCTTCTCTTCCTTGTTAATATATTAATGTATTTACTCAATCAATGTCTTATTGACCTTCAAGGAGGTATATAGTTGGGTCCATTTCCTCTTTCTCTCTTTAATGGCTTCTCACTCCAACCACCTCTTCCATTTTCAGTACAGAGTTGCCAAAATAAGATGTTATTAATAAACTGAGAAGAGTCTTCTCTGTGGAAGAGCAAGCCTTCTGACCTTGAGTTATCTCCTCCCACATTTTATGTCCAAACTAAAGCATTAAGAGTTCAAAAGAACTTTCAGTCTAACCATATAGGGCAACCACAATCAGGCACATGTTGTCATCTCAATTTCTTTCTATTGATTTGATAGTTGTCTCTGAGTATTTTAGGAACACTGAGAACTGATTTATACTAAATCAGATTATTTTTTTCATCTGGCCCATTATTGTTCTTTCTGACTTGACTTTGCATATTCTTTGGTAAATGGCCCTTCCCAGCACCAGCTATGCTCTAACTCGGTGGTTCTCAACGTGTGGGTCCCCAGGTGCTTTGGCCTTCAACTCCCAGAAATCTTAACAGCTGGTAAACTAGCTGGGATTTCTGGGAGTTGTAGGCCAAAAAACGTGGGAATCCACAGATTGAGAACCACTGCTCTAGCTTAAAAGTGTCCATAATTGAATCTGGTATCTTCTGCATATATACATTCATTTGCCATACACAGTGTGGTGTACAAGCATAGTTCATGTATTTCTGATCATGTAATGTGATAGAAAAAAATGAACAGAATGATTACTAACACCATTGACCATACTAGCTGTGGGATACTGGGGCTTTTAGTCCAAAAAAAACCTTTTCAGTGTTCTTGCCAATGGTTTCAGTAGTGATCAAAACAGCTGAGAGATGGAGCTCATCATAAGTTTTTTCTATGGGGTACCCTCAAAAGTTAGGAATTTTTGACGCCTGGTTTTTACCTGCTGGTTCAGACGCAATGCATTAAACCAGTGGTTCCTAAACTTATTTGGCCTACCACCCCCTTTCCAGAAAAAATATTACTCAGCACCCCCTGGAAATTTAAAAATATTTTAATAGCAATTAAACAGAAAGATATATGTATTAATGTTTCTACCTTTTTCATAAAATACAGTAAAGAAAGGTGTAAATTAGAAACATTGAAGTTTGACATTATGAAACTATTTTTTGAACTCAGAATAGAAAGGTAATACAGTTATTCATTGCCCCCAAATGCACCTGTGGTCATCACCGCCCCGCCCCCCCTCCCCCTGGATTGCTGCAGCGCCCACCAGGGGGCGGTAGCACCCACTTTGGGAATCACTGCATTAAATCATGCAGTTTTCCTATATTTGTCTCCAGATGTGTCAGTACAGAGACTTTTCAAGGAATACACTAGGCTTATAAAGGGGCTTGTAGCATCACCCAGGACAGATAGGAGCTAGATCTAAAATAAACTGTGGAGAACAAAAGTTTACAACCTTGCAATACTTTAATGTCCAAAATTCCTCATGGCCAGCAAGGAATGTGGGAGTTACCTGAATCAAAGCTCATTCCACTGCCATCACAGGCCCCTTCTACACTGACATAAAATCCAGATTCTTAAAGCAGATAATTCACATCTGATTTAAACAGGATTATATGAGTCTACACTGCCATATAATCCAATTCAAAACAGATAATTTGATTGTATATAGCAATGTAGGTGGGGCCACAACTCAGTTTAACACCTCAAGAAAGATGCAGTTCCATGAGCCTCTATCATCACATTTCTTCCCAAAAATTATTTTTAACATCAATGCCTGATTATGATGATGAATAAGAAGCCTGTGAACTTTGCCAGCTTGTATAATGCATTTTGGGTCTTTGGTTGGCCTAATAATGGTGTTTTTTGTATTCTGCTGTTCTTCCCTTTTCCTACGTTCTTTTCCAATCAAACTCCAAGCCTGTATAGTTCTAAGCAAGGCTTGGCATGGGGGCTGATTTTTACAGCAGATAACAAAGAGGATCCCTGCTGAATCAAATCGAAAGCCTGTCAGATCCAACTTTCTCATATTGGCCAGCTTAGTCCCTCTGGAAAGCATGATAAGTAGGTTCCATATTACTTAATAATTGTACAAAAAGTTCAGCCTGTTCCTTACTGGGACTTTTTGGGTGCTAATTTAAGCCTGAACTTCTAGAGTCCTTGGATTCATTTACACTCTAATTAGACAGGCAGATATAAATGCAGCTATAATGGTACCTTTGGGAATGTATGTCCTACAACTGGGCTTAAAAAGTATGTTCTTTTTTAAAAAATAGGTGTGGGTATTAGTGCTTTTTCATTTTTTATGTTAATCATTATTAGAAGAACATGGTGGTATGTGGGGACAGTCTTAGTTTAAAACATGGTACTGAGCATGTGAAGAAAATCTTGTGTACCACTGAAAGTGTTGGGTATCTCTATTTTTGGATCGACTTCTCATTTTTAACTTTGTAAGTAAAATCATAAGAACACATCATGCTGGATAAAACTGCTTAGGTGCTCACGCTATTCCATGGATCAACTGTTGCTGTTTCTCCTCTGCCTTATGTGGGTGGGAGAGTGTGTATCATTACTGACAGGCCTCAGTGAATTGGAATCCTAAAATATCCTATAAATCTGACAGAGCATAAGGACCAGGAATAGGAGTGATATGAGAAGAAAGGGGGCTGGGGTAGAAAAAAATAACTTCAACCACATGCTGCAAAGCTATTCTATGGAATAGGCTGTTTAGAGATAGAAATGGAAGCCAGTTCTGACTGCTTTAAAAGGGAGGATAGACAAATGGAAGTTATGAGAGATCAACGGTCCATAGCTATAGTATCAAATGAGAGATCAACGATCCATAGCTATAGTATCAAATATACATGAGCATTTAGGTTTGCTTCCTCCAGCACTTTACAGATGAAAAATCTGATACGTATAGCCAAGCAACATCAGAGTGTGGTCAAGATGGTAAAAGGTATTAATGAGGAAGAACACGCAAGCTGGGTAAATTCCAAATGGTTTGCTTTTGCCTGGTCTACAGGGACAACAATGTTCTACCCCTTCTATTCTCTTTCTCCCCTGCTGAGCTAATTGAAGTGCAAACTACTTTTGCACTTTGAACACTGTGTGCAACAACATGGAGTAAACTGTGGGCAAAGCAGGAAGTAGGAAGAGGAAAGAGAAAATGGGACATTTGAAAAGCAGCCAAAAAAAAGGGACAATTGAAGATTAATTGTGACTATCCCTGTTAAACTAGGACAGTTGGAGCATATGAGAGGATGCCAATATGCTCATATTCTGCTTAAACTTCCTGTAGAAATCTTGTTTGGTTATAGGATGGATCTAGCACAGTTCTTCTTCCCTCCTGATATATGTCTCCAATATATTATGATTCCTATTGGTGTTTCACTTGCTTTCAGAACACTCCTGCAGCAACTGCAGAGACTCCAAGCCATGGTGGCTGGCAAAGTGTCACGCTCATGTAAAGCTGCAAGCACACAAACAGGGACCTGCATCATGGTAAGATGATCCCCTCTGTTGCATTCCCTCAGAACTTGGAAAAGTTATTAATTTCTTTTGCGCAATGGCTTCCAGAATCCTCAGTCAACATGGCCATGCAACTAGAGGAGCTATGGTATATCCGTGTCGATGCTAGCAAGGGGATTGTGCAAATAATAATAATAATAATAATAATAATAATAATAATAATAATAATAATAATAATTATTATTATTATTATTATTATTATTATTATTATTATTAGATACTGTGGGACTTCCGAATCCAGACTGACAAAGTTCTGGAACACAATACACCAGACATCACAGTTGTGGAAAAGAACAAGGTTTGGATAATTGATGTTGCCATCCCAGGTGACAGTCGCATTGACGAAAAACAACAGGAAAAACTCAGCCGCTATCAGGACCTCAAGATTGAACTGCAAAGACTCTGGCAGAAACCAGTGCAGGTGGTCCCGGTGGTGATGGGCACACTGGGTGCCGTGCCGAAAGATCTCAGCCGGCATTTGGAAACAATAGACATTGACAAAATCACGATCTGCCAACTGCAAAAGGCCACCCTGCTGGGATCTGCACGCATCATCCGAAAATACATCACACAGTCCTAGACACTTGGGAAGTGTTCGACTTGTGATTTTGTGAAACGAAACCCAGCATATCTATCTTGTTTGCTGTGTCATACAACGTCGTTGTGTCAATAATAATAATAATAATAAATTCAAATGTCTATTTTTTTCTTCATACACTGCTTTTTGATCTAATCCAGAAGAATGCAAAGTGTAACCTGTATGTGTAACGGGGCCACAGCATTCCATTTCTGCTTACTCTGGCATTTGGGCACAGACGTTTGATATGAACCAAGAATCTGGTACTGTGAGGCAGTGTTCGGCTTTGCAATGTCACCTTCTTAGACTACAACTCCCAGAATCCCCCTACTATCTTGGCCACTGCTAGACCTTAACTTTCTTAAGTGACAGAATATGTTGACTCAGAGGCTGGCTGCTCTGAAAAAAGCCAATTTTGTTGAAGAAAATTGTTCCATTAATTTAAATTACCTGTCTGTTTTTTCTTGTCTTGTTCTGTCCTGAAATAATTGTCTTATATTTATTGTGTGGGTTTCCCTTCTCTACAATTGCATGCCTGAATGATTTCTTTTAAAAATAAAAATTAATAGTAAATATATGTTTTGGTTATGCCCCATGTGATAAGCTGATTTTGATTAACTTTGCTGGAGAAGAAAACCACCTTTTTGTACTTTTCCTTTTCTTGTGCTGGGAACATTGAAACACAAGATTCCATCAGCTGCATTGTGAAATGCTTTTGTCCATGAGATCTGTTCCATCTTCCCATAGATCAGTTTTACATATTAGATCAAATCTGAATGTGCTTCCATTTCCTTACTGTAATAATTCAACAGAAGAAATTGCTTTAAAATGGTTATTCTTATATCTACCAATCAAATACCTTTTATGTTCTTATTATTCTTTCCCTCCTGCACAAGCATTCACACTTCCAATTTTTAAATACATGGATGTCCATCAGCTCAAGTAGGAGAGGATTGCACCCACTGAGATGTTATGAAACAGCATTGAAATTCACATCACAGTCTAGTCTAGCCAAGATGGATTTCTTACCTTTTAAAGTTTTTTGAGCAAGTAGCTCATCTGAGCAGAATGGCTGCAGAACTTCATATTAATGTAAGCCTGTTGCTACATGGAATCTTTATTGTAGCTCTACAATTACACCGATCCTGTCAAATGATTAATATCATCATGATGTGAGTGAAAATATTTGACATTGTATGCTACTGGCTTGGGTTCTGATATGAATTTATGTCCAGGTAAAGAGGTTTTCTAGATAGCAAGCATGGTGCAGTATTTTGAGCCTTGGGCTATGACTCTGGAGATCACTTAACCATGGAAACCCACTGGGTGACTGTGGGCAACTCAAATTCTCTCACTTTCAGTGAAAGGCAAAGACATCCACCTCTGAACAAATGTTGCCAAGGAAACCTTGTTATATGTTTGCTTTAGGATCACCACAATTTGGAAATGACTTGAAAGGCACACAACAACAACAACAACAGATAGACTTTGCTTTATTGTAATTTTCTGTGTATGTGTTTCCTTGCTAGGTGGTGGTATTATGCTTTGCCATTACTTTTGGCAGCTTTTCTCAGATTTATGGTCCCAATTCCTCAATCACAAAGGCAGTCCTGCCAACCCAACATTCCACACCAGAAACATATGCAGCCTCTATAGGTGAGTAAGAAGCCTCCCATCCTTCAGTAATTATTGGTTCTGAATGCTGCCTTTTCCCAATCTCGGATCTTCTAAAATTGTTGGGCCATAACTTGCACTGCTGCTAACACATGAGGACAGCAGCCAGGGATTATTCTACTCCAACAACATGTGGGAACCAAAGTCTGGTAATTTGTCATTTCATATGTAGGCAACCCTAAGCCCAAGCAGACTCTTTTCACTCCACTTGAATGAGTCTTGAAAACAACAAACTTCTCTGAAGTCTCATAATATATGCTTCTGATTTCTTTTCATTCCATCTCCCTCCTTTTTTTGCACAGTGAGGTCAAGAAGCCTACTAATTTATGATGGGGCTTCCCCACTGGAGGAACAACACTTCTCTGATCGCAGCAGTAACTGGGACAGGCACTTGGAGGCCTCCACACATTCAGCCCTGTCTTTGGAATCTCTGGCCAGATCACATCATGACCAGGTCATGGAGATCATGATAGCCAATGAGACAAGGCTAGAGAAGTCTGTGTTGGTGGAGCTACAGCAGCACAGGTAAGCAAGAGAGACGCCTGATGCCATTCTAAATTATATTATGAAACGGTGCCTGTTTGCTCCTCTAGATGTTTTGGACTTCAATTCCCACAGTTCCAAACAGCTGGTAAACAGGCTGGGATTTCTGGGAGCTGAAGTCCAAAACACCTGGAGGAGCAGAATTTGAGAAGCACTGCTCTACAGAAAACAGCCACAGCTCTCTTAAATGAGAAGTAAGGGTGGGTAAATACATCTCTAAATTGTTACTGTAGCTGGAATATAATGATAAACTGACAGGTGACCTACAGCTGACCAATGTAGGTGATGAAGGGAAAATCCAAGGGGCATTGTTTCTGTCCCCCCCATATATACCCCAAAATGTGCATTGTCAAGTCCTCATAAAAATAGCGTAGGGCAGCAGCACCATTTTTAAATAAATAGATTTGGAATAGTGATCACATTTCCTCATGAGCGAATGCATTCAATCTTTGGGGCTTGCAGAAAGACTGTGGACACCCTTACTAAAAACTGACTTGGCTGCACGTAGCAGGCTCCCAGTTTGGGGAACGGGAATGTCTTTGCCTGGTTAGGCAGCCAGTTCCTAAACAAGGCACACGCAAAAGAGTCTTTGCAGAGTCAGCAGATGGAGTGGCCGCTTGGAACCTCCATGCCTCTCTATACTCACTGAAGGAAAAATACCGTCTCTGCTGCTGCCTTATGCCAGTTTTAAGTGAACTTGTGCACTATCTTTCTGCAGGACTCACAAAATTGAATGTGTTTCCTTGTATGGAAAGAAACTAAAACATGTTCATTTTAAAATAGTGTAGGGCAACAAAAAAGGTGGCAACAAACCCCTGTGAGTGCCCATTTCTGCTTTGGGTGGGTGGCCTGCTTCTCATTTTAGATTCAATTGCACAATGTTGTGTATGTTTGAATCTGGAGTGGATTGAATCTAGATTGTGGGCTCTCAGATATATTGAACCCACTGCAGATGGTAAGGCATGGTACATTAGCTTTGGTGTCATAGTGCTCAGACTGAGTGCTGCCATCTTTTGCAAAACTCCTATTAGCACTATATTGTTAAACAAACTGCTATATTCAGTTCACTATCTCTCAGTTTTTGAACACGAAACTATACAAGTTTATTGTGTAATGAATGGAACTAGTTTTCTTTCTCTTTCTTTTAGTCCAGAAAGAATATACTTTATTGGTCAAGCTAGGGCTTTCGTGATATTTGAATTTACTGTATTATAGTTCAATTAATTGTATTCATTTGAGTTGATCAGTCTATTGAATCTGCATCTGTTTACACATGAAGGAAACCTATAGTACCAAATAATGAGGAAAGGTATATCTTTTTAAGGTTTACTTTATGTTTTTACAAGATGCATACACAATGTCACAGTAGGCATTTTTCTTTTCTTTCACATACTTTCAGGTTGTTAAATCTACCATTTTAAAATGGTAAAAATAATAATAGTAGTAATTAATATAAAATAAAACATCTTTAATTTTTTTAATCAGAATTAAGTTCCCATTGAGTTCAGTGAAACTTACTTCCATGGATTAGTGGGCATACAATTGCAGCCTAATAATTTTCTAACTGTTGCATCTCCTAGTCTGGTGCATGCTTTGCACATTTGGAAGATGCCAAGGTCAGCCCTGGCATCTCTGGTTAGACAGAGGTCTTGGGTGGCAAAGCTTGAAAAGATGCTATCTGAAACTTTTCTACTGTGCAATGTCGCTGTGAAAAATAGAATGAATGTTACTAATAACCATAGAAAGTATTTTGTATGGACTTATTTGTTTTTAGGTGCTGCAGTTTGCATTATAGTAACCAGACTTCTTTTCCCATTTTTAATTATTGCAGAATCAGCTCAGAGCTAGAAGCAAATGAAACATTAAAGATCATTGAAATTGACAGAAGAGTGAATGCTACATCTTAAAAAGAATTTTAAAATTGGGGAAATTATCTTCTTTCCAACCAAAAGTCTGAGGAACTTTTCACTGTCAGTTGATCCAAAGCACTTGTCTGAACCCTGCAATAGGTTATAAGGAAATTGACTTTGGCCTGCAGTCCTTGTCCTTTTCTTCCCTGTCTCCAGGTTTTCCAACTTATACTCTTCACTTTGCCTTTTCACTCCTACCGCCCAAGGGGAATGAATCTAAAGGCAGCAAGTGCCAAAAAGGTGTTTGCTGGTGAAGATAGGATGGGAATTGGTATGTCTTCTACATGAAATACAGAATGGATAACCAAGCGGTCTTTGCATCCCTGTAAAAATTGTAGATGTCTTGTCTCTATTTTCTTACAGTGTAATAAAATCTATAAAATCTCCTGTTCAGAATGTAACCAGGAGCTGCATCATATGATTGGGCTAAGGGTAACATATATCCAGTACCCTACATAATCAAGGGTTTTTTTAAAAACAGGGAACTGTAACAATGAGTTGACAAACATCTAAAATGCTTCAAGAGTATTTTTCTTAACTACTTAGGTTCCAATTTGGTGGAGCAAAATCATAACCCCAGGAATGGCAGTGAAACCAGATTGTATATTTGTGAAATTTTAGGATGGATATCCACTACCCTGTATCTCAGGATCTGATCCCATATTATCTGCTTTGAACTGGATTATATGAGTCTATACTGCCAAATAATCTAGGATAAAGAGAAAATCTGAGATACGATCCTAGGGTATAGGACAGTGTAGATCCAGCTTTAGTGGTGAATGGGGACCCAATAAAGTCCTGAGTGATCAAAATGGCATTTTGGGCTGGGTGGGTTAATTAATTAACTATAAGAATTCAATAGTATGAGAACATCAGGAATCAGTAGTTTTTTTAATCTCGCTAAAACTAACAATTATTTTCACCTCATGGAGACATCTCCCTGTAAGGACTGGAAAAATTCATATTTGCCTTGTTATTATATTTTAGTTGTAATAGTGTAGGAGAGGGATATAAGAAACCCAAATGATTTTGCTAAATCTTTGATATGTATGATGGTATAACTTGAGTGTATCCTTCAAACAGCAGTACATTTTATGAGCTGGACCCAGAACACACTGTTCAAACCTTTCCTCTTGAGTAGGGCAGGACACACATTAATAACTAGGAGTCTGAATTACTGCAGATCAGCTTTTTTTAAACCATGAAAGCTATGAATAGACTGAAGGAGGGAAAATTCATGCCTTTCATTTGGTCCTTTGGCTACAGATGGGGACTATGATAAGACGAAGTAGTGAAGCATCTACACAGTCAGGCTAGATATGGGGAGACCTAAGATCAGATCTCCATTTGGTCATGAAGCTCATTGCCTTCTGAGAAATCTTGGACTTGTTACCATCTCCAAGTCTCATCTGCTTCACAGAGCTGTTCTGAAGCTAATATAAATAGAGGAACCACTTTGAACTCCTTGTACAAAATGTGGGATGCATATGAGAAAAATGAATACTCTGTTCAGCGTTGGCTAAAGTTGTTCTCTTTGAGACAGGGCTGGATGTGCTAGGCTGAGTTCTCAGACCTAATTTCAGATTAGGAAAGTAACACAGGAATATGAAACCAATATTACCGAACATGGTCTCCTGACTCTGCCTTTTCCCCTTCCTTTACATGTTCTCTTCTTTTTTACTACTGTAAGACTGACATACTTCCCTGATTTTCCTAAAAGGTGAACAAGCTCAGTTTCTCTCTGACTGTGCTTGGTCCACATAAGAGATGGGGACACTAGAATCAAACTGTTTGTAATCCAGAGTTCCATTTTTGCAGGTCTATCATATAGTCAGGATTTCTGGTTGCTCAGATTTCCCCACCCTCCCTGCTCCTTTCTGTTGTAAATAGTATTTATTCATTCTTATTGTTTTTGTAACTTCAGCTGGCAGCTGGAATGACCAGCCAAAGTGGTAAAATCCTTAATAAATCCTCTTGGTGATCTTTGAGATACCTTTAGTGTTAGGGTCCTGGTATTCATTTTTATAGTATTCAACATAATCATCCCCCCAAACTTTTTCCAGTCCCGTATTTTCCTCCTTTTTTGCATTGTACATGCATTTCAAGCAGATATTGCAGTGAAAGCCAGTAAAGGTTTCATCCTCCTATTTTATTTGGCAGTTTCCAATGTAACCTGAAATGAGCACAGCTTCCACATTGGTTGCCTGAGGCCAATTTTACGATCAGAAAATAAGTAGATGTCTGTTCCAGTTCTCAAATAGGAGGCAGTGGAGATCGTTGCTACAGTTTTTTCTAGACCCGTCATCCTAATCTTCACACTCTTCCTAGGGACACTGAAGGAACAAGCTCATCTTTTTTTTAAAAAAAAAGGTAAGAAGACAGACCTTTAAATCCTAAGTATAATTCCTGCCAGGGGGCTCTGATAAAGTTTCAGCAGTCTGCTTAGCTGTTTCTAAATTATGCCTTCAGTTGCCTTTTGATGGGTCATCTAGGGAATGGGCTGTATACATAGATATCATCCTTAGACCAACCATGCTAATTAAATAACACTGTCTGTTATTGATTCTACATGTCTGTAAGAAGTTGGGAAAGCTGGTGGGTGGGTTATGCAAGGAGAAGGCGTTATTTTTAAACTATTTGTTTATGGAAATCACGCATGAGGTCAGTTATGCTTCTTAATAGTAATTCTAGGCCACAAATGAGAAACTAAAGTATGTAGATAGCAGATTTCCTTTGCCATGTAAATACTTCAGTTCTATTGCTACCTTTTCCGGGGCGTTTTCTGTAAAACAATTCAAATGTGTTTTAAGTACCCTGAGCTTCCTAGACAAATTTTAGCTGACATAAAAGGATGACTTCCCCATTTCACATCATGCCGAAGGTCTGGCTTTTTTCTTTGCCTATATTTAGAATTGTTGTCCATTTTTTGTATTGTAAATTGAGAGCCAATGTCAAATGTTTTAGAAAGCCCAATACACTATTTTTGGAATAGATCAGTATATAGAGTTTCTTTTGTTTCATTTTGTTTAAACCTTCAATTTTATGAGTCTAGACACAATTTGGATGTCAGTCGAATGAGTAACATTAATGGCTACATAGGACAAGATTTCCACAAAGAACACAAGATCTTTAATGTCAATAGTCCATTGTGTAACTTCCCACACCATCACCACACATAAAGAGCACAAGGTGTATATTGAGATATTTCCCCCAACTCAGTGATAATTCTCCTGTAATTAATACATCACAATAACTGAAACGGCAAAGCATACCTCTGTATTTTAGATATTTGCATAAAATATATAATATTTTGGCATATATATATAGTGTAGTATACATTTTAGTTGGCATATTAATATTTTATGCCAGATAAGAAAAATCGGATAGATATTTCTAACTTAGAAAGAAGTTGATTGATTTTTCCCCGCCTAAGGAACTCTTACCCTATTTCTTCCACAAAGGGAAAATACATAAATAAAGGGAAGTTGTGAAAAAACTTTCTGATCCGCTTTATTTTCTTACTTATATAATAAGGAAAGGTAATCTAACCTATTGTTTCTCTCTAATTATTTTGAAAACACATTACTTTAAGAGCCCATTTATATAAAAATAATTGTGAAACCCAAAATAATTGGTAGTACGTCAGGAATGAATTTGTTATGTCATGTAGAAGTGGAAGACTGATAAAAAAACTGAGGTCAGATGGAAAATATGCAGTTTTGCTTAATTATTGATTTACTGCTTTTAAATGTTTATAAAATAAGTGCAGTACTATGAGTCACTGTTATGAGAAACTACTTACAGCCCAATTAAAAACAATTTTTGAGATGTGTAATTTTTCTTTGAAATTTGTCAATTCTTTTTCCACAATTAAATGTACAGAATTTTCCAGAAGTATGGGGGGTGCCTGGTGCAGTGTTTTCAGTTAGCTGGCTCAAAATATTCAAATCAACTATTTAAAGCTATTTAGATCGATCTCATCCCAGTTCTGCTTTGGCTTCTTCTGTCTTTTGAGAATGCAGAGTGAGGGCAGGAATGGATGAGTTGATATCCACACTATACATAAAATGTTCTATACCAGGCATTTATCATATGCGGCAGGCAAATTGTGATTACAGCAGTACAATAGCATCATTGACTGGAATACTATTGCAAGGCTTTTTTTTAACAAAAGGAGGTATTTAACAGACTTGTGTTTGTAACAGAAACACTTTCCAGGCTGTGTCGCACTGGGAGAGCCAGGAAAGGAGCAATGTCATGCGATTAATCCCATTGTTCTGCTGTAATTGTTATTTGCCTGCTACATGTGATAAACTCCTAAGAATGGGAAGAGCTGTGCCAGGATGTTAGATAATGGCCTCCATTTGACTTGGCAAGTTGTAAGTTTTCAAAATGTTAGCCATGGAGAACACAGTGTAAAAACCCCTTTGCTAAAGCAGATTAAGTTTTCTTTTATAAAACTAGGTCAAGTAGATCTTTTTCTTCACACTTCATACATATCTTCTCCACTTCCTCTGCAATTATTACATGCAGGACTATTGATGGCTTTCCCACTTCTCATGGTTCTGTGTATTTTAATAGGAAGGAATAGGGACAAAACATAGGGATTAGTCATGGTTATCCATGTCTCTCTTTAACAAACATTTTTTTATTCAGAGACATCATCTGTGATGTTGTATTTCCAGGACTGTCTGATCATAACATGCATTGCAAATCTGAAGTTACAATATTGAAATAATTAACACCTCTAGCTTAATTTAGTTTGGTTCACTTGATGGTATATATTAATTTGTAACAATAGCTGTGATGAAAGTTTTTGTCTCTTTCTATATGTAGATATTTGTGCTACTTACTTGAGTTGAATCCCCATTGATTTTGGTAACCTGTTTTCACCAGCTTCTCTGTTAAGTCAGACTTGGGATGTTCTGGGATGATTTGCTAAATCAGCACAAGGAGGAGATGGCAGAAGAGCAACATCTTGCTGTTCTCAGTAGGCTCAGGCAAAAGCAAACTGCAGCAATTTCCCATGGCTTCACCTAGTTTTTCCTAATTTAGCGCTTGCCATTTTTACTGCCTTCTAAACATCATTTTTATTATGTGCTGAAAATCAAGAGGCCTGATCCCTAGAGGTTGTTCTACTGAATGGAAAACAATGTGCATCATTGTTTTTCATAGACGGCATATTTCTATTTTATGTTTGGCTTCCTGATGTTACTAAACCAAGCATTGGGATCTGTAAAAATCATCAAATCATAAGATATTTCTCTGAGACGGAGAGAGCTCTACAGTATCTAAGTCTCAAACTAAAAAGGTTGAACACAACTTAGCATTGATTCCCATAGGGAGGTAGGATGAAATTTCCCCCTGAATGTAAAGGTGCGGGCTCTAGACATCTCTAAACTGAAATCCATGGTTCATAAAATGAAGTTTCATTGACCATGGACGATGATCTTGAAGGAGCCACTTCCTCCACCAAAGATAACTCCTACCTCACTTTGCACCATAATATGGAGTACATCCATCTTGACTACATGGTAACTGAAACATGAATGCTATAGTACCTTGCTGAATCAAAGAATGATTGCCTTGACTGTCAGGATCAGTTGCATTCAGTGTACGTAGAGGTAATAGAGCTGTGATGTATTGCATGCCTAAAGGCAGTAGCATCTAAATGAAATGCTTAAGTCCCCCTAAAATAAAGGTTATAATTTTACATGTCGTCTGCACTTGATCCTATTCATGTTATCAACAATAAGGCAATTGTGAACTGGATGTAGGATTGCAACAAACCATCAGATGTGTCAAAACTGAGACACCTGGCCATTTAAATTGACATCTATTTACCCAAAGTTTCACGTTATTCTTTCTGTTATACGTATATTGAAAAGCATTTGAGGTGTTTTGCATTTAAATGAAATTGGCCCTGTAAAACATGGCAAGTGCTTAGCAAAGTTCATGAGAAGAAATCAGAAAAAATGTTAAATTATTAGATTGTCCTTTTTGAATTAAATTGTTCAGGTTCTTCACTGCATTCTTTTAACTTTGTACAGCTTTTTTGTATTTGTACTTTTTCTATATATGCACTGCTTTTCTAAGAGTGTCCTCATAATGATCACACATATTGCAAACTTAAGGGGTAAGGAAGATTTTTTTAATGTAAGGAACCTTTTATTAAACAGACATGTCTAAAACCAAATAGCAAACTCTAAGTGCTTTTTTGTATGTAGCTGAGTAAAGTGAGTGTATGTAATGCTTTATCTGTTTCTTTGCAAATAAATATTTTCCTAAAGAAAAATAAAGAGACTGTTTTGTCATTCTGTACGGGGCTCATCTTTTCTTGACATTTATTTTAGCCAAATAGTGGTCTGCCTTTTTAATTCTAAAAAATATCACCATTACACTTCAAAGCTTAGAATATTCTAACCTTTTAAAAACATTCTGACAGCTAATTACCTAGTATGTCTTTAAACTGGAAGAGAGATCAAAAGCAGTGATATGTCTCATGGCAGCAGACTTCCCTTATGCCTTATAGAAAATACTGGACTGAAATGACTGAGTTTCATTGAAAATTGCTTAGGGTGGGTTGGAATGTCTGTAATCTAGATAACTGCTTGCAATTGAACTGATGCATTAATCTCAGTGAAGTCTATTAGAAGCACCTTTTTCTTTTTAATGAGACTAGGCATCTGTAAAACTCTTGCCACTTCAAGTTTTCCCAAAGCCAGTGGTATGGAATGAATGGAAGAGCCACATTCTTAAGGACCATATTCCCCAATAGGAGACATCCCAGGTTTTGAGATCTTTGGGCCCAGCCGTTCTTAGGAGAAATATGGTGGGCATGCAAGCCAAGCCAGGGTCCTCTTTGTGATTGCTCCCAGCTTTATTTTGTCCATTGAAGTGTATGTAGTCTTTTCTGTTTATATGCTCTTTTGGCAACTGCTTCACTGCTGAGAAAGCTTTTTTGTGTGTCAGGAGCGACTTGAGAAACTGCAAGTTGCTTCTGTTGTGAGAGAATTGCCCGTCTGCAAGGATGTTGTCCAGGGGATGCCGGGATGTTTAATGTTTTTACCATCCTTCTGGGAGGCTTCTCTCATGTGTCTGCACGGGGAGCTGGAGCTGACAGAGGGAGCTCATCCATGCTGTCCCCAGATTCGAACTGGCAATCTTCAGATCAGCAACCCAACCTTTAAGTCAGTCCTGCCAGCACAAGGGTTTCACTCATTGCATCATTGGGGGCTCCTGCTGAGAAAGCTGAGAAAGGGGGTTTGGAATAGGTAGGTACTGTACATTTTCATCATTGTATTTTAATTTGCTTTTAATGTTACTGTCTTTAAATACTATAGTTTAATTTGCCTATCTAGTCCTGCATTCTTTTCATAAAATAGCCAATTTGCCTCTAGCAACCGATCAGCAGAAACAGTGAAGTTGCCCAGCAGTCACACAATCCAACATTTTCCACCCAAATGGAGTAACTGCAATGGGATTTCACACATCTCTGCATCCAGGAATGGCCTCCTATCACCCCAATGAGGCAAAGATCAAGTAGAATACGATCCCTATATTCATGGGGAATACATTATAAGATGTCCTAGGAATGCTTGAATTTATGAATAATAGTGAACCCTATATTATGACTATATTTGGGTTTGAAACATACTGTAGAACTGCACTGGACTCACCTAGCAAGGCCCAGAAACAGGTGAAACAATGTAAAAAGAGATTCTTCTACATTTCTCTAATCACAGTCCCCAAGGAACATGGGTCTTACTTTTCTCCTTGTCTTCCCTGGAGGTTTCAAATAAGCAGTTCTTTGCGAAATCCTATTAGCAAATATTTTCCCCAAATTGTTCTCTCATAGATAAAGACTTGAGTAATTCTTTTTCACCCACTTCTGTTTTTAACTTCACTTTTAATTCAGTCTCTTTCCACTGCTTCAACTCAATTTCCATTTCCATTTTTCTTCCAGTTCTCGTATCCACTAATTTACTCACTACTGGGTCTACCTCACTTATCAACCATTTTCTGTTCTCTACCAATCTCTTGTATTTCTGAAGAAATGAAACCTAACAAGTAAATATAGTCACTGTACGCTGTGTCATTTCCTGCGATCCTAAGACAAACCTATTACAGGGTTTCCTTGGCAAGGTTCAGAAAAGGTTTGCAGAACAGGGATTCAGACCCTGGTCTCCAGAATTGTAGTTCAGTGCTCAAGCCATTATAACACACTGGTTGACACCAGAAAACTTAACTCCACATGTATGTATGTATGTATGTATGTATGAAATAATTTAACACTTTTTTCATTCATAGAAGTGTTTTCTCAGCAGTCCTAATCATAGAATCAGAATAACAGAGCTGGAAAAGACCACATAGGCTATCTAGTCCAACCCCCTGCCATAAAGGAAACGCACAATCAAAGCACCCCCAACAGATAGCAATCTAGTCTCTGTTTAAAAACCTCTAAGGAAGGAACTTCCACCACACTGAGGCAGAGAGTTCCACTCTTGAACAGCTCATATGGCCAAGAAGTTCAGGAAGAATTTCCTTTCCTGTTATTTGAAGCCATTGCACCGAGTTCTAGTTTCCAGGGCAGTAGAAAACAACTCTGCTCCCTCTTCCTTATGTCATCCTTTCACATATTTATACATGGCTATCATGCCTCCTTTCAACCTTCTCATCTGCAGGGTAAACATACCCAACTCTTTAAGATGCTCCTCATAGGGCATGGTCTCCAGAGTCTCCCTCCTATGGATGTGTTCCAGCTTGTCAATATCTCCAATAGAGCATCTCTTCCTGCCCTTCTGTTTTAGTTGCACCTTTTCTCTTCTCCTCTCAATTGCTCTCTTTGCTCCCATTGATGCTGCTCCTGCTATTAAATATCTGTTTTATTAATTTCCTACTTATATTTTATAACTTAGAGTGTGTTTTCTTTGGCTTACTAACGTTTTGGTGGTTGCATATTCTGGGAACCCTAATAATATGTGCCAGTTCTCAGTCTTCTACTTAGGTTTTGCATGCAACTTGTGCCACTCTGTACACTAGAAATTGTGTGCCCTGAAAATGGGTGAAGAGGTCCCTGTTTACCTTTTGTAACTAGGCCGGTTCACTGATGCAACGTTTGCAACATAAGCATGTTCCAGAATATCCAGATGAGATTCTTAAGGTTCATTGCACTTGGGCATTGCATCTTGATCTGTTTCCATGGTTCTCCCAGCATTTTTATTCTGCTTGACTCAGGTGATGGGAAAGTGACAGATGGGGTCCAAGTGGTACTCAATGCCCCAGTGGTACGTTTTCATCAGAAGAGGTGAATTCAGTTGAAACATTTAAATGGATATTTCCCCAAAGGTCATGTTTGTGGTTTTGATGTCTTTGAAGTGGTAAAAGAGACCGTAGCATACGAACATTGCATCCAAACATTCGGATAAATAATATTAAGAATGAATGGCACTCGGCTTGAAAAACTTTCCACCTTCACACTCACCTCTAATTCAAAAAGCAAACCTTGATTTTGCCATTATATATATATATATATATATATATATATATATATATATATACACACACACACACACACACACACACACACACACACACACACACACACACTGTGTGTGTGTGTGTGTGTGTGTGTGGTGTATATATACACAAACATGCATGTGTGTGTGCGTGTAGCGATTTGAGCAACAATGACTTTTGGTATCCATAGGAGGTCCTGAAATCAAATGACACTAAGGGACCATTGTACAAAGAGACCCACTGTACTAAAGCATATTTTAGTAAATACTAGCTGTGCCCGGCCACGCGTTGCTGTGGCGAAGTATGGTGGTATGGGAAATAAAGTATTGAGGAATTTGTGGTAGTTAAGGTAAAAGGTAAAGGTTTTCCCCAGACATTAAGTCCAGTCGTGTCTGACTCTGGAGGTTGGTGCTCATCTCCATTTCTAAGCCGAAGAGCCGGCGTTGTCCGTAGACTCCTCCAAGGTCATGTGGAATGACTACATGGAGTGGCGTTACCTTCCCGCTGGAGCAGTACCTATTGATGCACTCACATTTGCATGTTTTCGAACTTCTGGGTTGGCAGAAGCTGGGGCTAACAGTGGGGGCTCTCTCCGCTCCCCCAATTCAAACCTGTGGCCTTTCGGTCCAGAAGTTCAGCAGCTCAGCGCTTTAACATGCTGCGCCATCAGGGGATATTATTTCCTAAAGGTTGTGAATATACAATATTTCTGATTGGTTTTTTTTGTTTGTTGGAGGCAAGTATGAATGCTGCAATTAGGAAAGATGATTAGGATGTAATGGCCTTGCAGCTTTAAAGCCTGGCTGTTTCCTCCCTGAGTGAATTTTTTGTTGGGAGGTGTTAGCTGGCCCTGATTGTTTCCTGTCTGGAATTCCCTTGTTTTCAGAGTGGTGTTGTTTGCGATATTTTATGTGCTTCTACTGTCTGTGGCCCTGAGAAAACAGAGGATTTTCCAGACTTTGATGATGGGAATACTTTGTTGGGAGGTGTTAGCTGGCCCTGATTGTTTCCTGTCTGGAATTCCCTTGTTTTCAGAGTGGTGTTGTTTGCGATATTTTATGTGCTTCTACTGTCTGTGGCCCTGAGAAAACAGGATTTGCCAGACTTTGATGATGGGAATACTTTGTTGGGAGGTGTTAGCTGGCCCTGATTGTTTCCTGTCTGGAATTCCCCTGTTTATTTACTGTCCTGGTTTTAGAGATTATATTGTTCTGCATTATTCTATCCCAGTAATTATTTCATATTAAAGAAAAATCTCACTTATCCAACATTCGCTTATACAATGTTCTGGATTATCCAACGCAGTCTGCCTTTTCATAATCAATGTTTTTGTAGTCAGTGTTTTAAATTCATTGTGATATTTTAGTGGTAAATTTGTAAATACAGTATAGTAGAGTCTCACTTATCCAACATAAATGGGCCGGCAGAACGTTGGATAAGCGAATATGTTGGATAATGAGGAATTAAGGATAACCCTATTAAACATCAAATTAGGTTATGATTTTACAAATTAAGCACCAAAACATCATGTTATACAACAAATTTGACATAAAAAGTAGTTCAGTACACAGTAATGCTATATAGTAATTACTGTATTTATGAATTTAGCACCAAAATATCACGATATATTGAAAGCATTGACTACAAAAATGCGTTGGATAATCCAGAACGTTGGATAAGCGAGTGTTGGATAAGTGAGACTCTACTGTAAATACTACATAGCATTACTGCGCATGGAACTACTTTTTCTGTCAAATTTGTTGTATAATATGATGTTTTGGTGCTTAACTTGTATAACGATTACCTAATTTGATGTTTAATTGGCTTTTCCTGAATCCCTTCTTATTATCCAACATATTCACTTATCCTGCCGGCCTGTTTACATTGGATAAGTGAGACTACTGTATATTTCTAATCTTATATTATCTGCTCAGAACTGGATTATATGAGGCCCCTTCTTCACAGCTGTATAAAATGCACACTGAAGTGGATTATATGGTAGTGTGGAGTCAAGATAATCCAGTACAAAGCAGATAATATAAGATTATAAATGGGTTATATAGCTGTGTTGAAGGGCCTTGAGTCTACACTGCCATATAATCCAGTGCAAATTAGATAATCTGTGGAAGAAGCCTAAGTGAGGCCTAAATCTGCCTGTCCCCTAACTGAAACCTGGCTGTCCCTTGGTTGCTAGGCAACCAAGTAGGCAGAGATTAGCCCTCTAAACTGGCAGCAATTGGATAAAAAAAATTATTGCTCTCCCTCTAATTAGGACTTTATTTTTCTTTTCTTTTTGTTGTATCAACCTTGAGGCGTGGATGATGGGTTGTGTTGTCAAATTTTGAGGTTGGGGGGCCTGTACTTTTGCTGTTTTGTGAATCGCCGTGATGCCATCACTCTTTTATATATATAGATGTAGATTAGATTAAATACATAAATATCCACATTAGAAAAAATACATTTTAAATATCCATGGTTTCTATGTGCCCCCTCCCCTGAATGTCATAATTGACTATGAAAGAAGGAGAAACATAACCGAGACAGAGAAACACATTTGAGTACAATGTGTGAGCCTAGCCAGGAAGCAGAGTGTCCTTGTAAGATATTTGGGTGGAGACAGAAGAATAAACAATGATGAAACTAGAGGATCTCCAGGAGTTTTACTCAATAAGGATAAAAATGTTTTTAAAAATGCTGTCCACAAGTTGGCTACTGAAGGCATACCCAACAGAAGGGGACAAGA
This sequence comes from Anolis carolinensis, assembly GCF_035594765.1. Classification (NCBI taxonomy): domain Eukaryota; kingdom Metazoa; phylum Chordata; class Lepidosauria; order Squamata; family Anolidae; genus Anolis; species Anolis carolinensis. The sequence continues at coordinate 182,675,776 of NC_085845.1, forward strand.
AATAAGGAATGAAGTTGCAATAGTAAAGGTTGGAAAGCTAGCAAGAGAGAGTGGGATAGTTTTATTCTTATTTCCTTATTTTTGGTCTAAAACTAGATTCAAAGTGACGATCCATGAACTGGTGCTGGATTGTGAGCTATCATCTGCCTGTCTGGAGAGTTCCAGGAAAGGTAGAAAGTAGAAAATTGCAGCCAATTTTCAAACATCAGGAAAAAATAACTGCCAGTCACCTCTATCAGATAGCTTAAGAAGCACCTATTTAAAACACATTGGGAGGGAGGAAAGTTAGCTCTTTAGCTTCAAGAGAAATCAGAAAAGAAAGCCAGGATGGGACAGAAGAAGAGCAGAGGAGCTGGAGATGGTAAGGTGGTGGTAATAATAATTGCTATATCACAGCTTTTCTGCAAGAATGAACAAAGTGAGGATCTTCACATATGGCTGGACTGCAGCCATCAGCTCTAACCAGCATAATCAATAGTGAGGAATGCATTTTGCTCAACTTCTTTATTTGATAACATCACTGGATAGGAGAGTACCAGAACTGCTTAAGTTGCTTTTTTCTCAAGGAAGGCATCTTCTGGAATTGCCTTGATGTATTCACGGAGTACAAAAATGGCTGGAACACACTTCATTCATCCTAGTAGAGCCATTTTCTGGGGGGAAAGGTAAAAAAAACTCCTTGAAAAGTCTTCAGAAGTTTGCTTAGTCCTAAAATAATTCTAGTCCTAGGTTAAAAATAAAGGTTCACAAAAGGAACGTATTGTCATGGAACAGATGACTTTCACTTGAAAGGCTTCCAATTTCTTGGAGTGAGCAATTTGGGTTCAGGCAGGTGTGTTAACAGTGTTTTGTGTGAGAGCATTTGAACTCTCGTGACCAATTGATAGATAATGTAGAGTAACCCTGATTGTGAATTGGGAAATAGAGGAAGTTTGGAATCAATGATTCAAAAGATTACAGACTTGGATGAACAGCGTATGAAGATATTCCTTTGTCCAATTTCCACTGTCCAAAGTAAAGAGAGAATGCAATAAATTTTTTCAGAATTTAGAGCTATTTGTTAGAACCAATTATGTTCTAACCAGGCATTTTCTAAAACAGGCATGATCTGTAGGCTGTTAGGAATTGTGGGAGTTGAAGGCCAAAACACCTGGAGGGCAGAAATTTGTCCATACCTGTTCTAAACCCCCCAGTGTGATTCTAGGGTCAGATTCTGGTGGAAATTTACCATAGAATCACACAGTGGAGAACCTGGATTTGCCTAGAGAAATGTTCTCTCAGTAAGTAATAAAATAAAATAAAATGCGGGTTCATGATTGCATCCCCCCTTTTGTAGGGATCCTGCAGTCTTAAGCCCCATGAAAAATTATGGCTAATTGTGCTCATGCGTGCTTCAGTCCAACAACATGTGGTGGAACACAAGTTGCCTATGTTTGCTTTAATATGTTTTTAGGCTATCCCTTCCATCGCACTTTAAAATAACAATAGAATTCTTGTTTGACATGAGTACGCAAAACTTGCAATTTAGCCACACTTAGGAATTATTATATGGTAATCATCTGCTCAGAAGAAAAAATCATTGTACAGTCTTATTCAGAAAGTAGCCAGCTCTGCTAAAGAAAGATACTCCTCATCATTTGGACGGAACCAATGAATGGTAATCCCCTCCGTCTCTGAAATCTTTGCATGAAATCATGATTCGCAAGAGCTGAGCATTTGCTGTTGCATTAAAAACAGACAGCAATTGGGGTGGGGGTTGAAATTAGAGGGGATTAGTGCATAAATAAATGCTGTATGAGAGGATTTAGGGCAGCATCAATGCACTGACCTACCTCTTGTGAATGTATTTGTATCACTGGGCCTAAAAAAGAGACAATGAATTCAACAAATGGCAGAGGTTGTGTATTATATTAATGACCTTGAATTTATATCTGAAATTCATTGTAAAGATGGATGATGTTTGTCAGAGGATTATATCAGATATCAATTCATATCTTCACTTTCCTTCTCTTTAAAGCCAAAGTGATGTATAGTGGACAAAATCTGCAGGTTTCTTTTGCTTTTCAAAACTAACTACTGAGGGTTTAACATGCCACACTCACCTCCCTAAGTAATGCCATGTATCTGACAAAATTAAACATTTTTACTATTTCTAGTAATTAAAAAACTGGATATAAGGCTACCTAGAAAGGGAAGCTGAGCAATGTGGCATGATTAATATGAAGACTGTGATATAGGAAGCCACTGTGTGCATTTCCAAATATAAAAAACATGCAGTAGGAACTATGAAAAATATATTAGTGGTGGGGGGGGGGAGCTGTCTGCTCTACGTTCTTTTTTAAAAATAAGCTGTCAATTCAGATCGGTGGTCAGATCTCTCCTGGAATACTGGGCACCACCATTCAAGAAGGATCTTGACAAGCTGAAATGTATCCAGAGAAGGAAAACCAAAATTATCAAAAGTTTGGAAGCCAAACTCTATGAGGAACAGCTGAGGGAGCTGGGTATGCTTACTTTGGAGAAAGGAAGGCTGAGAGTAGACATGATAGCCATGTTTAAATATCTGAAAGGATGTCAAGTGGAAGATAGAGGAAGCTTATTTTCTGCTGCTCTAAAGACTAGGACACAGCAATGGATTCCAACGGCTGGAAAAAGGATTCCATCTAAATCCTGCCAAACATTGCAAGGTTTGCCCTTATCCTTCCCCAACTGTCAGATCAGCATTTTGGTAGGTAGGATATGGCTTAAAGTAGAGATGTATTAGGGCTTGGGGTTTGGTCTATGTGTGCAGTCTATTTGTGAGGGAATGACATAATAATGGGGGACTTCTTCCAAGGCGTTTTGAGTGAAAATAGCCCCAAAATTACCCATGGGGGGAGGGGGGCTTTGCAGAGGCTGGTTCAGGGCTTCAGGAGCCACATAAGCAGGGCATGGGCTCACCTGCAGCCTGCACCTTTCCCATTTATGATTTCAGGTGGTACAAGACTGTTGTTTTTGCTAGCTAAACTATACTCTATAACAGATTATAGCCATCATTGTGTGACTTTCAATGATTTCTGACTTATGGCAACCCTATGGTGAACCTATCTTGGAATTTTCTTGGTGAGATTTGAGAGATGGCAGAGGTGGTCTTTGCCTTCTGCTGCGACTGAGAGAGTGTGTCTTGCCTTAAGCCCATGCAGTGTGTTTCCATGGCCAAGCAGGGATTCGAACCCGTCTCCAGAGTTGTAGTCCAGTGGTCAAACCATTCCATATTGGTTTGCTTTCCTCTTCTGAAAGATATTCCCCATGCAGCACCACGGCTGTGCCTTTCTCTTCACTGTCTTCTCTCCCTTTCCTCACTTAAAATATTTAAATCCTGCCTCGTACGCATAATGATTTGCCAGGCAGTGATTGCTACAAAATGGGAACTATCAGAATGGAGAAAAAATGACAGCAGAGTAAAAGAAGAACCATCTGCAGCAACATTAAACTAAATTTCACATCGAAGAGAGCAACTATGACTTGAATCTTACTGGTGAGTCCTAACTAGAGGAGATCTATTAAATCAGCTGCTGTATGGTGTGCCAACACATAGGTAAATCCCATTTATTAAATAGGACTACTTCAGTCACTACAGTTTGGGTGAGCATTTTTCAACCTCTTTCTTTGGCAGCGTTTGGCAGAACTGAAGATGTGTCCAGTCTAATTATCTCCTAATGGAGGACAAGATTCAGTACCAGAAACAAGACCTTTCCGTTGGTGGGAATCTATGTTTGGAGCTCATCTTTCGAGAGCAATTCTGGTTCATTGCTACTGTGATTTTAACTAGTGCTGTTTCAGTTGTTTTATTGGAGCAATGCATGCATGCCATGGATTTTATTTTAAAGTAATTTTGTAAATGGAAAAAGAAGAGGTAACATACAAAAATAAACAATACCATGCTAATTTATTGCCCTCATCCTCTTTCTCCATGTAGCACAATGTATTACCAGGATCGAAATGAATACTGTCATCATCATTATTGTGCTACAAGGGCCATATAGTCAAATCTCATTCTGCCATGCAGGAACACACAATCAAAGCACTCCTAACAGATAGCCTTCCAGTCTTTGTTTAAAAACCTCCAGAGAAGGCAACTCCACCACACTCCAAAGCAGCATATTCCACTGTTAGTATGCTATCTTTTCTAATTACCTTTGCCCTACAATTAATTGCTCACCCTAGTAAGTTAATTCTCCATCATGACTATATGCATTAGTGGAATCAATGAAGGGATGGAAGGCAATTGTCAAGAATGATTTATCAAAAGGTAAGTTAATTGCAGTAAGTTACCTTGTAGCACCATAATATTTTTAGGCACACACATCTGCTGTAGAAACACAAAGTTAAAAACATTTTGAGTTTTAGAAAGAAAGTGAAGACCTGGCTATGTGAGCAAGCATTCAAAGAATAAGTTTCATTAGCTTTGACTTGGTCTGGGCCAGGGGTCCTCAAACATTTGAAGTGCAGGGCCGGTTCATGGTTCCTCAGACCCTTGAGGGGCTGAATTATCATTTGAAAAAAAAAAACCCAACAAATTCCTATGCACACTGCACATGTCTTACTTGTAGTGCAAAACCCCCCCAACAACAATTATTTATTTTTTTATTTACTACATTTATATCCCACCCTATCTCACCCGGAAGGAGAGTCAGAGCGGCTTACAAGTTGTATGTACATACAATATATTACAGTATTAGCATAGCACAATATTAGCATCATATATTACTATATTGTACTTTACCACTATACGATAATATTATTAGTAATATTAAATTTAATATATAATGTATAATTAATATTATATTGTATTATTATTAGTATTATTATATTGTATGGCATTATAATATTATTAATAATATAATATGTATACACAATATATTATATTATTACCATAGCACAATATTGGTAAATGAAAGAACAATACAATATTTAAAAATAAAAACAATTTTAACCAACATAAACCTATCAGGATTTCAATGGGAAGTGTGGGCCTGCTTCTGGCCAATGAGATAGCCAAGTTAATTAGGATTGTTGTTGTGTGCCTTCAAGTCATTTCAGACTTTGGGTGAGGCGAAGTCTAAAACTGAGGGCGGGGACCAGGTAAATGACCTTGGAGGGCCACATCCAGCCCCCGGGCCTTAGTTTGGGGACCCTTGGTCTAGACTAAGGTTTATGTACAAGGTTTTGTGGATGAATGGCTCAAGTATTTTGTATTACAGTAGAGTCTTGCTTATCCAATGTAAATGGGCCGGCAGAATGTTGGATAAGCGAATATGTTGGATAATAAGGAGGGATTAAGGAAAAGCCTATTAAACATCAAATTAGGTTATGATTTTACAAATTAAGCACCAAAACCTCATGTTATACAACAAATTTGACAGAAAAAGTAGTTCAATACACAGTAATGCTATGTAGTAATTACTGTATTTACGAATGTAGCACCAAAATATGTATTTAAAACATTGACTACAAAAATGCGTTGGATAATCCAGAACGCTGGATAAGCAAGTGTTGGATAAGTGAGACTCTACTGTATTTTAAATCTGTTTTTAATTGCTTATGTTTTATTCTTTTGTTTTGTTGTAGATTGGTATCGAATTCTGCCAGTTTTGTAAGCCGCCCTGAGTCCCTTTGGGTGAGAAGAGAGGAATAGAAATGATGGAAATGAATAAATAAATAAATATGCCCTCACTGTGAATAATTTTCCCTTACTTTAATGCCACTGTGGCACATTTGTATTATTATTATTATTATTATCATTATCATTATCATTATCATTATCATTATTATTATGACTAGCTGTGCCCGGCCACGCGTTGCTGTGGCGAAGTATGGTGGTATGGGAAATAAAGTATTGAGGCATTGGTGGTAGTTAAGGTAAAGGGTCAAGGTTTTCCCCTGACATTAAGTCCATTATAAATGGGTTATATAGCTGTGTGGAAGGGCCTTGAGTCTACACTGCCATATAATCCAGTTAAAATCAGATAACCTGTATCTTATGGGCAGTGTGGAAGAGGCCTAAGTGAGGCCTAACTCTGCCTGTCCCCTGGGCTGAGTGGGTTGCTAGGAGACCAAGTGGGCGGAGCTTAGCCTTCTAACTGGCAGCAATGGGATAAAAACAATTATTCCTCTCCCTCTAATTAGGACTTTATTTTTCTTTTATTTTTGTTGTATGAACGTAGAGGCATGGATGAGGGGTTGTGCTGTCAAATTTCGAGGTTGGGGGGCCTGTAGTTTTGTTGTTTTGTCCGCTGCCCTGATGCCATCACTCTTTTATATATATAGATAGATGTATGAGATGCTCCCAGGTGCACCTCCTGCTTCTGCTCCCTCCTCCCTCCCTCCCCCTTCCCTGCCTGTCAAAGGAGGCGTGGCCAGGAGGAGCAGCATCGGTGGGGCGGGAGGGCGGCGCTGATTGGCCGCGGCGGAGGAGGCAGGCAGGGAGTTTCCCACAATGCCCCTCTGTAGCCAGTGCGGCCGCCGCCGAGGGATGCTGCTGCTGCTGCGGGAAGGCGCCGCCTGCCATTTGCCGCCTTCTTCGCCTTCGCCGCCTTCGCCTTTGCCTAGGCTCCTGGCGCGGCGGAGAGAGACGCGCGCCCTCCGCTCTCCTCGCCTCCTTCGCCCCGAGGCGTCCTCCCCGTGAGTCGCTGTCCCTTCAGCACCACCATGAACCCGCCTCCGTCCGCCGGCGAGGAGAAAGGCGCCGCCGGGGGAGGAGGCAACGGGGGCGCCTCTTGCCGGGGAGCCGAGGGCGGCGGGGAGACCAAGGAGCCCGAGGAGCAGCAGCCGCAGCCGCAGCAGCCCTTGGCCCCGCCGCCCGGGCAGAAGGAAGAGTCCCTGGAAGAGAAGCTGAAGAGTTTAACCTTCAGGAAGCAGGTGTCCTACAGGTGGGTGAAGGGGCAGGCGAAGGGATGGAGAGAGAGATAGTCAGAGACTAGTACTCTCTATGTGTATGCCTTGAATGTGCACTTTGGACACTTCTCGCCTCTGGAATGTAGCCTCCGACAGCACTGCATCATGGGCTGCCTCCCATCCAGGTCCCAACCAGGACAGACCCAAGAAGAGTCAGGTGTGGTTTGGCTACTTTCTTCCTCCAAGACCACACATGGGCAAACTTCGGCCCTCCAGGTGTTTTGGACTTCAACTCCTGCAATTCCTAACAGCCGGTAGGCTGTTAGGAATTGCAGGAGTTGAAGTCCAAAACACCTGGAGGGCCAAAGTTTGAAATCACTCTTTCAAGATCACACATGGGCAAACTTCAGCCCTCCAGGTGTTTTGGACTTCAACTCCTGCAATTCCTAACAGCCGGTAGGCTGTTAGGAATTGCAGGAGTTGAAGTCCAAAACACCTGGAGGGCCGAAGTTTGCCCATGTGTGGTCTTGGAGGAAGAAAGTAGCCAAAGAAGTCCAAAACACCTGGAGGGCCAAAGTTTGGAATCACTCTCTGTCAAGATCATACATGGGCAAACTTCGGCCCTCCAGGTGTTTTGGACTTCAACTCCTGCAATTCCTAACAGCCGGTAGGCTGTTAGGAATTGCGGGAGTTGAAGTCCAAAACACCTGGAGGGCCAAAGTTTGGAATCACTCTCTGTCAAGATCACACATCTGTGGAATGTTCAGGGTGGAATAATAATAATAATAATAATCCTTTATTTATATACTGTTCCATCTCCTCGAGAGGACTCAGGACGGTTTCCAGCATGTACAAAACAGAGAAAGGACTCTTGTCTGCCTGAGGCAAGTGTGAACACTGCAATTAATCACCTTGATTAGCATTGAATAGCCTGGCAGTTCCAAAGCCTGGCTGTTTCCTGCCTGAGAAAGATCTACCCAGAGGAAAAGAGTTCCTACCATACATCAAGGGAACTGACTGCATAGGGAAACTATGATGAAGAAATACAACTTACAAACTATCTACAGTCCCACTAAGAAAATCCAACACATGCTGCATTCAGCAAAGGACAAGAGAGATCCTCTCACCTCTGCAGGAGTCTACCATATACCATACAGCTGTGGACAAATCTCATAGGGACCACCAAACACAGCATTGTCCAAACACGAATCACGGAACACGAAAGGCACTGCAGACTAATTCAACCAGAGAAGTCAGCCATAGCACAGCACCTGATGAACCAACCTGGACATGTTATTTGAGGACACAGAAATGCTGGACCACTCTAACAACCACCATTATGTCAGACTACACAGAGAAGCCACTGAAATCCACAAGCATGTGGACAATTTCAACAGAAAGGAGGAAACCATGAAAATGAACAAAATCAGGCTAACAGTATTAAAAAGTTCTAAAATTAGAATAGTAAATAAAGAACAACACTCAGAAGACAGGGGAATTCCAAACAAAAAACAATCAGGCCAGCTAACACCTCCCAACAAAGGATTCCCCCAGGCAGGTAACAGGCAGGTTTTGAAATTGCCATGTTATTTAATGCTAATCAAGGTGGCCAATTGCAACATTCACACTTGCCTAAAAAAAAACAAGAGTTCTTTCTCCCACCTTGGACATTCTACAGATATATAAACCTCTCTTGCATAGCTTCTAACAGACCTCACAACCTCTGAGGATGCCTGGCAAAACATCAGGAGATAATGCTTTTGAAACATGGCCATACAGCCTGGAAAACTCACAGCAACCCATTTATGGATTTCATAAGGTTTTCATAGGCAAGGAGCACTCAGAAGTGGTTCAGCCAATTCCTTCTTCTGAAAGAGAGCCTGCAGCACTTGACATTCCTTCCCTGTCTCCCATCCAGGTCCTAACCAGGAGTGCTTAGCTTGATGTGTGTGTCCGTGTGTATGTATTTTTCTGGTGTTCTTTGACCCACATGTGAAGGGAATTGTGTGTCTCCTCCAACTGTGTGCATCCTCTCAAGTTCCCCCAGAGAACAAGCTTCGAAGGAGAGCACAGAAGCCCTTGCCTGTCTGGCTCAATCGCATCAAGTCTTCTTTTCACTGTGACTCTGGTGGGGATTACCTGGAGTGCCGGGGAAGTTAGAGGCATCTTTGGGTTGCTTCAAGCAGATTGGAAGTGCAGCTTGACAGCCCTTGAACTGCTGTGGCTCAATGCTATGGCATTCTGGGAGTTGTAGTCTGACAAGGTTTTGAGCCTTCTCTGCTGAAGAGTGCTTGATGCTTCACCAAACTACAAACCTTAGGAATCCATAGCGCAGAGCCACAGCAGGTAAAGGGGTGTCAAACATTAATTCTACAGTGCAGCCCAAGTGGCCTCCTGAACTACCTTGTAACTGGGTTGCTGTGAGTTTTCCGGGCTGTATGGCCATATTCCAGAAGCATTTTCTCCTGACATTTCACCCTGAAAACCACAGCAACCCAGTGATTCTGTCCATGAAAGCCTTCGACAACACAATCAGCCTTGTAACTATTCTCTAGCTCTTTCCCTCAGGATAGTAAGGTTTCACCTCTGTCTAGTTCATGACTGAAGAAATAGTCCACTCTTTGTGTGCATGTGTATGCCTGCAAGGTATCTTTCAAATGATGGCAACTGCATGGATTTCACATATTTTTCTTAGAAAAGAAAAACTCAGAAGTAGTTATACCAGTTCCTTCCTTCCCATCCAGGTCCTTACCTGGAGATAGCTCTGCTTAGCTGGTAAGATCAGGAAAGATTTGGTGCCTTTAGAGTATATTGGCTTCCGATATAATAGTTTCTTTCTAGCTTCATATTCACAAGAAGTCCATACATCTATTTGCTGTATGCCTTCAAGTCACATCCAAATCCATCTTATGGTTTTTCTGGGCAAGATTTGTTCAGGGGGGTCGTTTATGTCTCCTCTGAGGCTGAGAGAGTGTAACTTGTTCAAAATCAGCCCATGGGTTGAGCATGGGAATTTGAACCTTAGTCTCCAGATTAACAGTCTGAAGATCAAACCACTACACTATGAGGCTCTCTGTCCATTGTTTACTGATTATGAATTCGAGGCCAGAAAGAAACTATTCCTTAATATTAGCTAAGGAGATGATATCTTTAAATAAGCTTTCAGATCCCTTGTAGCTCTTTTGGATAGTTGAAACGGTTTCTAAAGGAAACCTGAGAGTTTTGCTTTCCACATTCTCCTCTAACAGCATCTCTCTGCTAAGCATGCTTAGACTGAGAGTTAATCTCATGGTTAAAATCAGTGTAGCCAGACCTGGGTTTGTAGTGCGTAATGTGTGTTTCTGTGTCAGGTCATTACGCGCAGATACAGCAAGAGAACAGCTGCTGCCCCAAATATCCCATTCTTCTTCTTCTTCTTTTTTACAGACCAGTGAAAAAGGGACAGTTGATGCATCCATGCTGGCGTTTAGATTAGTGCAGCAAAGGAATGCGTGCTCTTACATGCGTTCTTTAATGAAAGGATTTATGTGTTAGATATCTACGTCAATATAGCAAATATGTGAGCAATTATTATTTTTAAGGGATTGTATGTATGTGGTGTCTGTTATTGGGATCATGTCGTACAAGTGACAGTTGTTAAAGAGTTAATATTTCACAGTAGAGCCAATTTGTTATTCCAGTATGTATGTGTAGGTAGCACAGTGACAGCAGGATGTGGGAGTTACAGTGCCAGAATAATGCTACTAGCAATGATGGGGATTAAAATGAGGGTAGCACCATCATTGTCTGTTGTTTTCCCTCCCTTCTTCCCCTCCCCATCAATTCGACTTGCACTAAAACGAAAGCCCAGTCCTGTTTACAATCCTTCTCCAAGAAGACAGCACTTTAGAATGTGCAGGGTTGGAAAGGTCTAGTTTGTGGGCAAAAGATTCAAGATTATGCAGGGGGGAATTCAGAAGTGCCGCCCGATTGCCAGGAAGCAAGGCTATCACTGACTTCTAATGCTTGAATTGTGAAAGAGAGAAAACTTAACCCCCTGTTTACTTTAATGTGAGTGGGAATGGGAGATAAGGAAAGTGAGGATGACATGTTTCCATACAGCACCAGGTTTTTAGTAGCATTCGAAAAGTCTTCTCAAGAATGTACCTTAGCACCAGTCTTCAGCATTCCAGTAAATAATTATGTAAGTGCTGATGCCAAATCGTTTTCTATGTATTGCCTGGCCACATTTTTGACATCTGAAGGTTTAAGTTGGAAGCCAGATGAATTCAGCCACTATGACATTTCCCCTCCCCCAGTCTTCTTGAGCAATTAAATAAATTCCAATCTCAATATAAGACTGTCTAGGTCTTTGTTTTGTAGTAAGGCTGTATCTGTTTCACATGAGTCATATATGAAAGCTATGGCAAGAGCCGCAGGTGCCAATGCTCTGTGGCAGTCAAGCCTTCTATGAAGAAGCAATCAGTTATTTTGAAAAAGGCAAACCAACCCCTTGGCAATTTCTGTTCATCCACACAGTCAACATTAACAGAAGGGAGCTCAAGACAAAACGAAGAGCTCTTGAGTAACTTAGGGCACCTTGCCTTAGCATAGCTTCATTTCAGGAAGAGACACGGCGGTGAGGATACTTTAGAGAAGAGTGTAATGAATATATAATAAACAAACACATATAGATCAAAATCCAATAGCATATAAATAAGTCTTATTTAATATTGGAGAATAGAGGAAGAGGAGGAGGAAATAAAAATCCAAAAACTATTTTGAAAAACATTTAGCACCCAAACTGTGTAGTATATTGTAGTTGTTTCACTATAAATGAGCAATGCACACATGCTTAAGTACCAAGCTTTGAAACTGATTTAGATAAATTGCTTCGAGTTTTCATCTGAGTGTTCTTTCTTCCATTATGTTCTTTCCAAGCCTCATAAACTCTGTGCATGATTACAAAGCTTATTTGTCTGCATTGATTGGAGAGAATAAGGAGGAGAAACCTATTTGCATAGACAGGGCTAGCAAAATGCAGTGTGTTGAGTGAGCCTTACAGCCTCCCTCTTGTTTTTCAACTCATGAGGTTCCCATTCCAGGAAAAAAGGATGTTGAGCCTAGAAAGAGTGTTTTAAAGTTTGGGGAGAACCAGGCATTCTAGTAAGCTTCTGTTATGTGCCTGAAGACAAGGAAAGGATTTGCAAACCATACGCTTACATGTGGTGATGATTTTTAAGCAGCCTGCTTTAAAAGCATTGCAGAGAAATCAGCTGCTTTCTGAAAAGTAGCCACCAGTGGACTACTTGGCTTGGTGTATGTGCATGGGCCATCTCTTTTGACTTTGTAAACAAGAGATGACAGCTTAGCTGATGAGTGCAAAACCCGGAGTGATTCATTCTCCACTGACCTTAGTAAGCAATGAAAAACCAATGTTTATCCTGTAGAATGTTTACTGTAACTCCCTGCCTTGCCTTCCTTGCTTTGCCTCTTCTCTCCTTTTCTCTGTGATTCTGAAGGATAAAATTTAACATCAGTCTTTCTAGCAGCAGTCTAGTGATAGCCAAAGCTGAAGATTTCTGCAGGTGGATTCTATGGTGAATCTTGGACAACTTGGTTTTTACATTAATAGGGATGGTGCATATGGCCCGCTCCATATATTGTATTGAGTTTTGTTTCAGAACAATTACTTGGTGGCCAATTCATTAAAAAATATTCCCTTTGGCATTTTAAAGCTTATTTATATATTTATCGTGTCAGAAGCGAACCGAGGGTACAGTTGTAATGTATTTAAAAACACTAACAAAGTTTAAAAACTTGGCACTTTACTAAATGTTCTTTGACCAGTAGCTGGCCAATTGGAGTGCCTCTGATATGAGGGAATGTGAGGCCTTCCAGATGCTACTGGGTTGCAGTTCTTAGTTCTTACCATTCCTCATGATTAAACATGTTGGTGAAAATCAATGGGAACTGCAACTCAACAAAATCCCTAGGGCTACTACTTTCTCCACCCCTTCCTTAATGGTTAAAATGAAAGGTGGTTTCTTGAACATTCTGCATTTTGGAGTTGTTATGTATGTTTGTATAAATCAACTTTCTGCAATGTTTATAGCCGGGAATGATTTTCCTTCTTTAATTCCCTTGAACTCATTGGGTACTCTGACAGCTGCAGTCCAACACTTTTTATTCTGTGTATAGTTCACCATGCTTATTTCTTGTAGCAGTCAGCAAGTATAGTATGAAAATAGTAGACCTTCCCAAACTCCTTCAGTATAGTAGCTGATGTTTCAAGACATGCTGACCCTCAGCTTGGAGGTCCAATTAGGCACAATAGTATATGGCACCTCCATGTTCAGAAGCACAATTCCAACTTCAGATTAATGCAAGGTTATTATCAAGTTGGATATCTTATTCCATTGGCATACAATGATTCTAGCAATGATGGAAAACCCCGCAAAATGTAGGGTTTAAAGAATTATTTTGAACCCCTCATAATATGAAGCTAACATCCCCTCTTTATATATAAAGCAATGGGAACTATCATTAATGGCCAAGGTAGCTGGAACATTCTGGGAGATATAGTTTTCCTCTCCCCAGTTATTGATAGATACATAACTATTCATGCTTCCCTATCTAACATTAACACCAGTTCTCTTCTTTCCTTAACAAATCCTTTCTAATCATTGAAGTCCTTATCTTTTACTTGAAAAAAAAGTCCACAAGAATTTCCATTGCTCAATAAATGTTTCTAATGATTTTTCTCTAATCAAACATGCTAATTCATCAATTGTTACTCAATTGTCAATTTTGCCAACTACTGCTCAATAGTTGGGAAATAGGGATTCATCTGTCTTTGTATATATAACAATCTGACTGTTATGGTAATGTATTGCAGTAACCTCCCATGAATCTTCTCCAACTGCACGTCCATCCGTCCCAAAAGAAATAATTTTGGTTATAGTTGAATCTTCATCTTCAAAATCCTCTGCATCAATGTATACATTGGGCTGCTCTGAGTTTTTTGGGCTGTATGGTCATATCCCAGTAGCATTCTCTCCTGATGTTTTGCCTGCATCTGTGGCTGGCATCTTCAGAGGTTCTTCTAAAAATTCCAGCCACAGATATTGGTGAAATGTCAGGAGGGAATGCTACTGGAACATGCCCGAAAAACTCACAGCAACCCAGTGATTCCAGCCATGAAAGCCTTTGACAATCTATGCATTTAAATCCCATTTAAAGCTTTTTCACATGTCCACCATATATAATAAAAGAACCCTTCTTGGTGCTCACATTTTCAACAACTTAGAAACCTCTTTGTACATTCTAGGCAACTTTGCTGGTGACATATGTCGTTGTTATAATTTCAAAACAAATTCTCTTTGATATCATAACATAATGAACATTTCAATCCCTTCGACCTTGCAAGTTCTCATTGGTCTATTTGTATATTGTAAACAAAATCCTTAGCCCATTTTATGATCGTGCCTTTAACCTGTTCTTCCATTTCAAATTTCAACAGAAGCGTGTACATTTTAGAGGTTTCCTATTCATCATCTTAGACAATCATATTTCATATTCTGATTTATTATGTTCAAAACCATACATCTTTTTTATCCAGTTTAAACCTCTTCGAAAACTGTAATTAGGAATAGCATTGAAAAGTATATCCTTCTAGTCCACATAACTCACATACTGAAACTGTCATTAGGCAGAGTGTGGCAATTTATGACAGTAAATTATTCATTTGTTATTATTGTATTTTTACTGACAGGGAAATAGAGTTCAGCTGATTTTTCCTCATCAGATGCTAAAATAATATGGTTGCCTGCAAGTACTATACATCTGAGTGCGATTTTTCTGATCTATCTCAGAGAACAAAATGTCTTCAGATGACCATACATGCACATACACACAAATGGAAATGGCAAGATTTGATAATATGTTTATGGGTGTACAAGTGTTTTTACCTACACATACACATACAGTGAAAGGGATTAAAGGCAGAAATTGTTTGTCTTTCTGGTGTGTGGGCATGCAGCAAATTCCATTCCTTTAGACAAAGTAGGCAAGCACAATTACCTTTAAATAACAATTTCCTAAGGTATATCATTAATTCTGTTTGACTTGCCAGTGTGCAAAGAGGAAAAATAAATAGTTTCCTGTGCCTTTTGATTTCCACTCCTGAGTTCCTTTGAAACTCTTCTATCCCGCAAGGAATTTACCCTTTGTTGCACTTTTAGCAAAGAGTCTCAGCAGATACCTAGATCTGAACACTTTTTCTTCCCCCGAAAGCACTAGCACTAAGTTGAAATTCCTCCCACAAATCCCTTTTCATTTTACTAATTTTTTTAAACAGCCTCTGCTTTAAAAAGGTGAATGCTGTGATGCCTTTACAAATGTAAATAACTATAATGTTCAGGAAGCTCAATCTGGAGTTGTCAGCAAAAGGTACCTATGGAACAGCATTATAGCAGTTACTCAAGGGACCTTGATAATTTTCAGATGGTTAGCCGAGGGGTGCCACTGTTTGTACGTGTTCTGTTCTAACATCTAACACATACTGCTTAACATCTAACTCATCCATATTTATAGATATGTATTAAGAGAACGCACCTCCCCCCGAAAATAGCTCAGATTCATGTCATAGAGCTTAATAAACTTAGTAATGAATGGGAAATGGGGAAAGGCTATGAGGAAGTGAATGGTTAAGAAATGGAATTTAGCACTGGTAGATGGGTTCCAATTCCAGCGTCCCATCCCATTGAGTCCCAAATTAGCCTGTTATCCTTGCATGTCATCAAGGATGCTGTTTTGCAAAGCCTTTAGCCTTCTTTGTCAAAGAGAGCTACAACATTTGTATTGTTTTTTTTAAAAAATTCAGCCCCCCAAAATACATTAAAATCAGCTCTCTCTGAGTGTGGATGCGCCTTCAAGTTGCCCATCAACTTATGGTGACCTCATTAATTTCATAGGGTTTTTTGCAGCAACAAATACTCAGAAGTGGTTTTGCCAGCTCCTTCTTCTGCAATATAGACTACAGTGCCTAGTATTTATTGGTCTCTCATCAAAATATTATCCTATGTAGCTTCCAAAATCCAATGGGATTTGGTCCCTTCAGGCTATTAAGAACAGTGTGGTATAGTGGCTTGAGCCATCATGATATTGTCATTTTCGCACTGGAGACCAGAGTTCAAATCCCTGCTCAGTCATGGAGTCTCACACTCTCTCAACCTCAGAGAGAGGCAATGGCAAACCTCCTCTGAATACTTTGTGCCACGAAAACCCACAACAGGTTCGGTTGAGGCTTGCCATAAGTTAAAAAAGACTAGGACACACAAAAAGAACAGCTAGTGTTGAAAAGTTGGGGTTTTTTTTTATCGCAAGTTGTGATTGGCAAACTTTCTCCACCTCCTTTGCTCCCAGTCTACATTTTTAAAAACCCTGAATGTTAAATGCAAAAATGCATTTGTTCAGCCATATCTAGTTTGGTCTTATGATGGAGTGAATTCCTTGAGAATTGTGCAGTGATAGATATTCCAGGCTGTAAATGCCAAATAATAAGAGTTTAGTCCAAGGTTAGGCAGCATGTGATTAGAAAAGCAAAGCATCTAGAGTCAGCATTCTTCTTTGTATAATCAGGAATATTGCTTATTTGTTTACACATGTTTGATGTGCAAATATTACACATGCTTTGTTGTGCAAATATTGGCTGAGAGACAAAAGGGTTTTCTTTTGTTTTATAGGTCATGGTAGCAAAAGAGTATAAAAAATGTGGTTCAGCATCCTATGGTTTTTTGTTTCTACTGTGCCTGGCTGGGCTGTATCTACCCTGCACGGTTACAGCAGTGTGAGAGCCCTTCAGTTCTATAGGATGGGAAGCAGGGAAGTCAAAGTGCTAATCCTATGCAATTTAGATATACCACTGCCATATATGTGTTTTTATTGCATTTAAAATGAAATCATAGTAAATTGCTACATGTGAATTCAGAACTATTCCAATAGATTGTGGACTAGGCATCTTTTGAAACATTTCTTTACTTGATTAAATCTGCTTATGGTTTGCTGTAAAGTGTTATTCCCTTCTGTGGTTCCCTGATCCCAGAGGGACCATATTCTAAACTTGCTAAATAGTATAGTTTGGATGCAAACAATTATGCTGTTTGAGCCAATGTAGCACAGCACATAATCTCAGTAATGAACCCCCCAGTGTATCCCTGCATTGCAAGCATTAAAAAGGCAGATAGTCTAGATGTGTAGTGAAAGACAATCAAAGCATGTGATTTAGAAAGTGCTTTGCAGACTCTTTCCATTGAAGCAAAAGGTGTGTTGTGCCTGGTGGACTCAAATCAATTAAATGTATTGTGTTGCCAGCAATCTTACATTGTATTGAGTCTGTGCTAAATGGATGTTTGCAAATAGCTGGAATTTCATGAAGTGTTTGCATTTCTTTACTTCCCTCCGTCTCCCTTGCAGTGTTATAATTATAGTCAAGATATGAGCTGGGTGGTGTATATGACTGCCGGGCGCAGAGAGGGTTCCTCTACACTGTGGAATTAATGTAGTTTGACACCACTTTAACTGTCATGTCTGAGTGCTATGGGATACTGGGATTTGTAATTTGGAGAGGCACCAGCACTTTTTGGCAGAGAAGGCTAAAGACCTCACAAAACTGAAACTCCTGTGATTCTAGAGAATTGAGCCATGGCGCTTAAAATGATGTCAAACTGCATTAATTCTACATTGAAGATGTACCCTGAGTTAAATTGGTCATGGCCAAGTACAGCCTGGCATCTCAAATTCTTATCCACCCTCCAATTTCTTCTTCTCCCATGAAAAAAGGTAAAATACCATTGTAGGATACTTAGAATATTGATCTCCAGCAGCAGATGTTGGGATGAGACACAAGCAAGGAGATCTTTTATATTCATCCAAAACTCCATCATCTGTTCTTTTCTTTTGCAACTGTAGATGCCACATAGTCTATCCTGCATCCCTCAAACAAACCTCACTGTCATTGGTTGTAATAAAGAATGTGATCATGTTGCCAGCACTGAAATCAGATGCAATTGCAGTGACTTTCAGATTCTGTTCACTGAATACAGGATTCTTGCACTGGAGAATTCCATGAAGCTGCAAGGCCATTCAATGCTAATCAAGATGATCAATTGCAACATTCACACTTGCCTCAAGTAGACAACAGTTCTTTCTCCTACCCTGGACATTACACAGATATATAAACCCCACCTGCCTACCCTGTTTCCCCTAAAATAAGACATCCCCAGAAAATAAGACCTAGTAGAGGTTTTGCTGAATTGCTAAATATAAGGCCTCCCCCAAAAATAAGACCTAGCAAAGTTTTTGTTTGGAAGCCTGCCAGCTGAACAGAACACCAGAGCATGCAGGATCGGTAAATGTACGTACAATAAAGTGTTGTACATGGAAATATTGGTAGTAACAAGAAATTCTTGATAGGATTCACACTTTGTCTGGTTATGCTGGTTTATTATGACAACTACTGTACAGTATATAATAAATGTTCATTTTTTTGTTCAACAATAAATGTGGATTCTTCTTCATGGAAAAATAAGACATCCCCTGAAAATAAGACCTAGAGCATCTTTGGGAGCAAAAATTAATATAAGACACTGTCTTATTTTCAGGGAAACACGGTAGTTTCCAACAGACCTCACAACCTCTGAGGATGCCTGCCATAGATGTGGGCAAAATGTCAGGAGAGAATGCCTCTGGAAAATGGCCATACAGCCTGGAAAACTCACAGCAGCCCAGTTCAATGAAGGCTTGTTAAATAAATCTATTAAGTTTACAACACCTCTGTGCTACTAAAACCCAATAGTCAAGATTTAACTCTCAGTACGCTAGTTAGGGCTGTGTGACCTCTGTGCTAAAACAAAATTAAAATCTTTCACTCACCTAAAAGTTCAATTATAAGAGAAGCCAATTTTTAAAAACTTCTATAGCATATGTAACATGAGCAAATTTGCTTCCTCTATTTCCCCCCCTAAGTTATTAGTTCTAACTGTATAATTTCTTTTGTTTTGAAATCCACACTTCATGTTCCAGAAGGAGGAAATATTAACCATGTGAGCGAAGACCCCATTGGTGACAGACTATTGCTGCTGCTGGAGACCCAAAGTGAAATTTAGTTGCAGCAACCACAGCTTTAAATTCTCTGCCTTCTATTAAAGAGCTGTCACTGTAGAGGTTATCTAACATGACTGCCCATAAATCTGACTTGTGGCCAGAGGGAAATAATGCTTTCAGACAAATTTAGAAAAGTCAGAATCTCTAAGAACCTTAAACACAATGCGGCTTTTAAAGCAATTATCCAAGGGCAAATGGAATTAGTTTAGATGAGTTAACATGAAGAATAAGAGAGCTGAAGCACGACAGCAAGGATAGGAATCATGCGGCCCACCAGATGTTGGACTGCAACTGCCAGCAACTTTAGCCAGCATAGTCAATGGTGAGGAACTCTCAGAGTGGTAATCCAGTAACATCTGAGTGGGAGCATGATTCTCTTCTCTTCTTCGAATTATGATTATTCAGATTCATTATCATTATTCTGCCATTTGCACTCCAAATGTCATCCCAACAATCCAGAAAAGCATAGAACTGACTTCTTTCTTGTGAGCAGTGTTTGATATTTAGGCAGCATTACATTAAAAGCTCAGGTCAGTTCTCTATTCGAGACATCAAGCAGGACTTCAATAGGAAAGATTGCTTTTATGATGGGAATCAATTGGATTTCAAGGATTCCCCACTCACAACCCTACCATTAGAGGCAGAATTCAGTGGCTTCCCCAGGGAACAGATACTGAGGTGTCATGAATGGCAGAAAATCAATTTTTTACTCCATTGATTGTTTTATTTTTATTGCCAGGCCATAGGAGTGGTGTTCATGGGATTATTTGCCTCATGTGCCAACTTAGCTGGGTTTGTGTGAACGAAGAACACTCTGCATCGCTGTCTGAGAAAGCAAAACGTCTTAGCCCATCACTGCAGAGCAGAGACAATACAGCCCTGCCATTTCAGACCTTAGCAAATCATAAATCAGGAATTCCCCATGGACTTCAAACACCCATTTCTGTCTGACATTAGATTGTGTTTATGTTAGAATATTTCCTGTGTACTTTTTCTTTCTAACTTTTGGTAGATGACATCAACCAATATCAGGACAAGAAATCAGCAAGAAACCTAAAATCAAATATAGGAAGATCCTTATATCCATGGGAGATAGCTTCCTGGCTGGGATGTGGTTACCTGAAACTCGAGATATGACTGAACACCATTGGGGCCGGGCTGTGGCGCAGGCTGGTAAACAGCTGCTGCAATAAATCACTCTGACCATGAGGTCATGAGTTCGAGGCCAGCCCGTGGCTGGGTGAGCACCCGTCAATTAAAAATAAAATATAGCCCCTGCTCGTTGCTGACCTAGCAACCCGAAAGATAGTTGCATCTATCAAGTAGGAAATAAGGTACCACTTATAAAAGTGGGGAGGCAAGTTTAACTAATTTACAACGTTGGAATGAGGAAGTGAGGAAGTGCCATCAGAGTGGATGATGAAGTAGCTGCTCCCCCCTGTGGCCAGAATCGAACATCCCCTCAGGAGAAGGTTAAATTGCCTCTGCGTCTGTCTGTCTGTTGTCTCTGTCTCGGTTCAATGTGTTTATGGGCATTGAATGTTTGCCCTATATGTACGTAATGTGATCCGCCCTGAGTCCCCTTTGGGGTGAGAAGGGCAGAATATAAATACTGTAAATAAATAAATAAATAAATTAAATAACATGACTTCAAATCCCAGCATTCCATACAGTTGTCATGGAGGATGTAGGGATTCTTAGAGACGTATCATCTCTAGGGCTTTGACATGTCCTCCAATGCAATTTTATGGTAACTCCCAGAGCTAAAATGCAAAAGAATTGCTTGGAAGACCTAGCAAATTCCATGGAGTAGTCTATGCAATCTTCAGAAAACTGGGCCCCACAGCCTTAGCAAAGTTGCTCTCCCCCCCCCCCCCCCATGGCTTATACCAATGTTGTGCCCACAGTGAAGATGAATCAGAACAAAGGCAAAGTCTAGAAGTAAAATTGTAAATGTGGGAGGGGCCCATTCTCAATGAAAAGTGGGAATAGGTCTGCTGGACAACTGATTGTGCATATGTAAATTTCATGCAAAATTTGTGCCCTCTTTGGGTTTGATGGAACCTGTCATACCTAAAGGCATCTCAGGAAAGGAAAGTGCAAGGTCTGCCATAGACTTTTCTGAAGTAGAACCCAAATGTTTATCCTATTGACAACCTTGTAAGATAAGTCAAGTAGTCTTGTCATAACACAGTGATGATCTTACCCCCATCTATGTCAGTGTAGAGGACTCAAGGGGGTATACATTATTTTAACCTTGAAGGAGAAAATCCTACAAGCATCACTTCTTCCTCTTGGCAACAAAACAAATACATTGAATAATGGGTTATTTCTTGCTTATTTGCAATAATCAGAATCATTAGTTTGAAGCGGCCACTTCACTTAGGCTTTTGGTAGAGCTGTCCCTATACATGGCATTTAAAGAGTCCATTATCAGATAGGCAATGTTGATAGGTTCAGGACAGTATCGGGTCTTGATTGACAGTGACTCTTTGGTAGGCCTTATTGAGGGCCTGTGATGTTTGTGAACTTTTATTGCCACAGTGCTTACAATTCATTAACTTGCTGGCATCTTCCCCTTACTATGAATCCAGTGAAGCCCAGTTATTACACAATGAGGATCAAGCTAATGCTCTCCTATATAGAAAAAAAAGATAGTTTGTTCTCTTAGATATTAAAACACATCCACTCAAATTAAAGCAGGGAAGCCTGTAACATTACCCCTCTTTCCCACAACAATATTCACTTGGTTACTGCGTCAGCTTGGAAGGAAGTTGGACTATTAAATGATAATGAAATGTGAAAAGAAATGAAAAAATCCCACTTGAGTAAATGTCCAATGTGTTCGCTCAATTAGTTCAATTTCATTAGCAGCTTCTGTACCCTGGTATTCTTGGTCTCCCAGATTTTGCCATTTTTCAAATGTTTTCTGGGGTATTTTGGAATTCACTAACAAGTCATGTCATGAAAGTAGTTTTTAGAAAGGAAGATGGAGAAGAGCAAACTAGATGCAAAGATTTTGGCCTTTACACAATTAATATTCAGTCGGTCTTTGTACTTGTATAATTGCTCCTCACCACCAGCACTGGTTGTAATGTGTAACTGAGATCACTGAAAATTTAGCTATACTGCTATATTGAATGACCCCCTGTATCTATGAGACTGGTACCTGCAGTTCCATTTAACACGTCTGACAACATATGTCCTCTCTAAGCATTTTCCAGGTCCTCTAGCATGGATCTATGGTAATAATAATAACATTCAAGGTCAACCATGGTTTTTGGCATCTCAGAAAGAAAATATTATAAACACATCTGCTTCTACCAGGCAGTAAAGTGCAGGAGTTACTAACTCCAGTTTTCTTTTACCTGAGAGTAAGTCCACTGAAGTCAATGGGACATAGCTCAAACAATTTGCATCCCTCTGCCTAGTGGTTGTGCTAACAGATACACATATCAGTATGGATCCTATTGGATGATCTCAATTACAGTAGTTCCACCAAATCCTTTGGAAAGTGAACCAACATGTAGGTAAGCTCCATTGATTTATAGATTTCCTATAGATGAGACTATTAGGACTGAGATAATTGTTTATTATATATTTGTTACATTTATATCCTGTCTTTCTACCAGTGAACTTTGAGGCTGAGGAAATATGATTTGTCCAAGGTCACCCAGTGGGTTTCCATGGCTGAGTGGGAATTTGAACACTGATCTCCAGAATTGTAGTCCAATGTTCAAACCACTTCACCATGCTGGCTCTCATCATTGGAACAATTTTGGTCTATGGTTACAAAGCAGGAACAGACAGGTGTTTGAGAAACCTGAAAGGTTATTTTCCTCAGAATTGATATTGGGTGTACCTGTATGAAAATGTATTTATGTTCTCTCATCAGTTGCTGTATTGTCATTTTATTTTTATACTTGCACATCAGGCATGGTCAAGAACAGAGCGTGAAGAACTGAGTGCCCTCAGAGACCATTCCTGTCTTCTCAGGAGCATTCGATTTTCCACATATTAGTCCTGAGAATGAACTCATTTAACCTCCTCCCATACAGTCAGGCTCTAATCGAATTGGCTTTATCTAACTGAAATGACTTCAGAGGTACAGGGAACACTCAGATGGCATGAGGTCATTAACAAGATGGCAAGGGGCAGAGAGGCTGAAAACAAATGCCTTTCCTGAAGAAACGTCTTGAGGAGCAGACTGGCCCAGATTCAAATGACCGTAGCAAGAAACCTTAGGACTCTGACTTTTCTGGACCAGATCTCCCAGAATTTCTGCAGCTGGCAGAGCCAGCAGTCAAATTCTGGAAAGCAATACAATAAAATACATATATGAAATGCATAGGATTTAATTTTCTATACAAATGAAAGGTTTTTTTAAAAGATTCCACCCCCTCCACCAATATTTAAAGTTCAAAAGGACTCAGAGAATTTTTTTCCAGGGAATATATGTATATTAAACCTTCTGGTAGACTACCACTCTTGGTAGTCACTTCTGGTATAAACAATATGCTAAAATTGTGGTCATGCATAGGAAGAAGGAAATGAAGGTTCTTAAACATATTTGCTTGTTAAGCCTTTGAGATTCTCATAAAAAGTAATTTTCTGAAGCTGTCGTGTTAACCATAGGACTGCATGACTGGATCAGCATATATAATTTTTTCCCATGTCAGGAGCGTCTTGAGAAACTGCAAGTCACTTCTGGTGTGAGAGAATTGGCCATCTGCAAGGATGTTGCCCAGGGGATTCTTGGATCTTTTACCATCCTGTGGGAGGCTTCTCTCATGTCCCCGCATGAGAAGCTGGAGCTGACAGACAGGAGCTCACCCCGCTCCCTGGATTCAAATTGACAACTTTTTGGTCAGCAGTCCTGCTGGCACAAGGGCTTAACCCATTCCATCATCAGGGGCTCCAGCTGATAATTCAAGTAGTATGAACACATTCAGTATGGCTAATTTATTTTCAGACATATTTTGGTTATTATAAACTACTGCATTGGGAGATAGTTGTTATTGTTATTGCTATATACCTGCCAGTAGATTTGGACTTTTAGAAACTCTGTCATGAGATTTTCTTGGCAAAATTTATCCAAAGAAAATGCCTCTTTCTCCAAGGGTGAGAGTGTGACTTGATCATGGTGACCCTTTGGGTTCCCATCAATGAGGGATCTAAACCTGGGTTTCCCAAAGTCCTAGTCCAACACTAAAATAACTAAATGACAATGACTTATGCTAGAATTACTATTTAATATATAGAAGACTTCACCAATTGCTTGTAAGAATCAAATATTTTCTCTTCTCCCAGAGAACACCAAAGAAAATATCAATTACTTCTAGAATTTAGTGGAATCTTTTGTATATTAAATAGCATGTTTTCTAATACTCCTTTCATCAACTCAAAAAGACACACATATTGCTAATATACAATATATATGTAGTTGTTTAGTTAAAAGGCAGATAATTAATAAACTGGAATGGCTGAACATGAACAGAGCTCTTTGCAATGCTGGAGAGAAGTATGCGGGAGATCAGCTAGAATGTCCATCACAGATGTTACATGATACCAGCAAGTCCATGAGAATACCAGCATATATTGAGAAGTTTGAAGGAAGGCATGAGAAGAGAGGACGCTAAACATGGTCAGCCCTGGTCAGTACTTAGATCTGAGACTATCAAAGAATCCCAGGAACTGTAAGCTATATTTCAGAGAACGGAACAGATAAAACCACCTCTCAGTATTCTTTGCCTAAGAAAACACTATAACATTGATGGGATCATCATAAGTTGACAGGCGACTTGAAGGCACATGTTACACACATTATTCTGGAATTAGTTGTGGTGAAGGATGGTCTAGAGCAGTGGTTCTCAACTTGTGGGTCCCCAGATGTTTTGGCCTTCAACTCCCAGAAATCCTAACAGCTGATAAACTGGCTGGGATTTCTGGGAGCTGTAGGCCAAAACACCTAGAGACACACAGGTTGAGAACCACTGCTCTAAGTTTAGCTTTATGAGCTAAAATAACCCCCAAATTATGAGCAAATCAAACCCCCAAATTATGAGCAAATAACCCCCAAATTATGAGGAAATCAAAATCCTCCTGAAGTCATATATATTATCTTATTTCAGATTGGCACCTGGCTGGTAACTATGACACATTATAGATTAGATGGGCAATTATGCTTTGTATCATATCCATCTATGTCACAGAAACATTTGGTAGGTGGTAATTCTCCAAACTGGTGTTTAGGACTTTTGAGCCATAAAAGAGGAGAGAATTAATCTTCCATATCTGCTCAGTTTTTGGCCCAACTTGCTAAGCTTGCTTGCTATAAAACGTTTGTACCAAGTGTGGTGCTGAGTCCATTAAGGACTGGAGTGGACCCAAGAAAGAATACGATGTACTCCATCCAACAGATAATTCTATTAGAGAAAATGTAATTCCAGCTTCTGACCTCATCTCTTCCTGTTTCTGTTTTCTTGTGGTATCACCTCATTTTATAGATTTCATTATGTTTTCCCACAAAAGTCATACATCCCAGAGCTGCATAGCAAACATAGTCAGTGACCATATTATCTGGGTGTTCTGGAAGCTGTAGTCCAAAAACTAACTTTTCTAAGCTGTTACATGAACTCACCACTCCAACACATATATGTTGCCTCCAGAATGAAAGGGGTTAAATAAGATATGCCATAGGCAGGAGTTTGCTTGTTTAAGGTTTTCTGCAGCTTTTCAAATTAAAACAATATGATTTTGATAACTATAGTATATTAAGGCAGACATGCAGGATTGAGAGAATTCAAGGAGAAAAAACATAGGCTCCAAGCTGCCTATTTTCATCCTGTTAAATCAAATCTTAGAAAGATGCCAGGAAAAAACCAGTTCAATGAAGAGAATCTAATCCACTAAAGAGCTTTCCTGTTTTTACTCAGAAAAAGAAGGGTAGCCAAAAACAGATTTTCAGTTAGATTTGATAGGATTAGGGAAATCCTATTCACCTGTTGGGCAGTGGCTGCTGTCTAGCTCTGCATCTGTATCATACCCTTCCGTTTTCTGGAGACTGCAATGCATTAATCCTTGTTCTCAATCTCTGAAGTTATGTTGAATTAAATGACATAGTCATGCATGATAAATTGGAGACCCTGCCAAAAGTGAAACAACAACAACAACA
This sequence comes from Anolis carolinensis, assembly GCF_035594765.1. Taxonomy (NCBI): domain Eukaryota; kingdom Metazoa; phylum Chordata; class Lepidosauria; order Squamata; family Anolidae; genus Anolis; species Anolis carolinensis. The sequence goes on from NC_085845.1 coordinate 182,701,970, forward strand.
AAAACCCCCACTTCACGGTGCAATGGCATCTCAGGTATATGTTGTAGCCTTGAACAAAACAGAGTTAAATTGCAAAGTTAGTTTCTAAAACCACTTATCCATCCTCCAGCTAAGTGAAATTATCTAAAGGCCTGCCAGTGACCATGGGAACGAGCATTCCTCCACTTTGGTCTCTCCTCTGTTTAGTTGCTATTTGCTTGTCCAGTGAATTCTTAAGGCTAATAAAGTCCAGCCAGTGTTGTCATGCTTTTCATCATTTCCCAGATGAAAATCAGGGCACTTATGTATTTATAACACTTATTCTCACACCAGAGATCATTGCTTTGAGTGTTATCCTTCCGTCAATGCACACTGCTAAAAGCTCTTCTCAGCTCGCTGTACATTTAGTCTGGGAAATGACTTTCCCATCTCAATTTTTCTCTAGATACCTCAATGATGCAATGTTTTCACACAGTGCATTTCCTCTGCCAGTGGCAGGATTGATGTAGGACAGGGAGAGTGAGGCTGCCATGCCACTCAATATATTTTACCATATTTTGAACATCCCTATTTCAGATATGTGGGGATCTCTTTTGGTTTTACTAGAATCCTGAGACATATCAATTTATTCATGCCTGAATTGTCTGATTTATTTCTTCACATCTTCTCTGAATATTATAAAAACCATACATTTAGAACAGAAGAATTCTGGGCTAAGAAACTTGCTTTGGACAAAACAGAACTGAATCATTGACACTTCTTCTCTTTTTTTTTGTTCCAAGACTACTTACTTACTTTATTTACTTAGGTGATCCCTCGTAGCCCGGGGATGATGGCCCTCCAAGTGTGGTGTCTTGGCGGTGGATGCCTAGGTGGCTATGGAGACCTGTTCTTGACCCACATGTTCTCCTGTAGTAAAGGCATCTGTTTCGAGACAGAAGGCAGTCCCGGTCAGGGTTGGCTTGAGCGCCTTCCTCTTGGCACATTTCTCCCTCCATTCATATTTCTTCAACTTCTGCAGCACTGCTGGTCACAGCTGACCTCCAGTTAGAGTGCTCAAGGGCCAGGGCTTCCCAGTTCTCAGTGTCTATACCACAGTTTTTAAGGTTGGCTTTGAGCCCATCTTTAAATCTCTTTTCCTGTCCAGGAAGGACAAGAAAAGAGTTCCAAGACTATTTTTTTCATTTCAGTAGCCTAATTTGAAAAATGAGATTCCTACTACAAATCATGTAGAATTCTACAAGTATGTCTTATTTATCCAATGCCTTTTGTTAAAAGGTTTGTTATATGTTTTCCTGTAAGGCACCAGGAAAAAAATTGCTTTGGGGTTTTTTTTTCGTGTCAGGAGCGACTTGAGAAACTGCAAGTCGCTTCTGGAGTGAGAGAATTGGCTGTCTGCAAGGATGTTGTCCAGGGGACACCTGGATGTTTTGATGTTTTTACTATCCTTGTGGGAGGCTTCTCTCATGTCCCTGCACGGAGTTGGAGCTGATAGAGGGAGCTCATCTGCACTCTCTCCGGGTTGGATCCGAATCTGGCATTCTTCAGGTCAGCAACCCAACCTTCAAGTCACAAGGCTTTAACCCACTATGCCACTGGGACTCCTATAATTGCTTTGGGTACTCCAGCCTGGCCTTGGTAATGTGTAACTCCTTTTTTTTTTTTAGGTCTAGGACTACAATATTAAATGTTGTCACTAGGTGTCAGTAGTTGTAACTTGTCCTTTCCTGTAGATGAGGGTGTTGTGTGGTTTCTGGACTGTATGGCCATGTTCTAGCAGCATTTTCTTCTGACGTTTTGCCTGTATCAGTAGCTGGCATGTTCAGAATATCATCAGGAGAAAATGCTGCTAGAACAGCCTGGAAATCACACAACACCCCAGTGATTCCAGCCATGAAAGCCTTTGACAACTTTCTCTTAATGCCTCTACCTTTTCCTTTTCTTTCCAAATGCACATCTTCCCTCTTGAATAGAAAAGTTTGTCTCCTCTTTTACCTTTTAAAACCAAGTGATCTGTGTTCATCCTTGGGTAATATGGAAATGCTAAACAATGCTGTCTTTTTCTTAAAAACAGGGCATGCACACACCTAAGACCAATTAAAATATTAAAGCAATATAAATGATATCCCCCCCACCGATTAACAATCGGAATAATCATTTGTTATAGCAGTGATATTTAAAGATTGGTCAGTCAGATCCTATTTGGGATTTAAGACAAATGTCTTAAATTTGACATTCAGAGATAACTAGGAGCATTTGGGAGAACATTCCGTAGATGACAAGGACACAACCATATATGTCACTTCTGTTACACTATGTAACACGATTTTTGTTCTTGGGATATAAATGTTAATTCCTAATTGGTTGTATCATAAAAACATGGAAAAAGAAAAAGACTAATTCAACCAGAGAAGTCAGCTATAGCAGAGCACTTGAACCAACCTGGATACAGCATATTATTGGAGAACATAGAAATGTTGGATCTCTCTAACAGCCACCATGCCAGACTACACAGAGAAGCCACTGAAATCCACAGACATGTAGACAATTTCAATGGAAAGGAGGAAACCATGAAAATGAACAAACTCTGGCTACCAGTATTTAAAAAAAAACCCCTCTAAAATGGAGACAGTAAATAAAGAACAACACTCAGAACAACACTCAGAAAACAGGAGAATTCAAGATAGGAAACAACCCAGGGCCAGCTAACACCTCCCAACAAAGGATTCCCTCAGGCAGGAAGCAGCCGGGCTTTGAAGCTGCAAGGCCATTCAATGCTAATCAAAGTGATCAATTGCAACATTCACACTTGCCTCAAACAGACAAGAGTTCTTTCTCTCACCCTGGACATTCCACAGGTATATAAACCCCACTTGCCTAGTTTCCAACAAACCTCACAACCTCAGAGGATGCCTGCTATAGATGTGGGTAAAACGTCAGGAGAAAATACTTCTGGAACATGGCCATACAGCCCGGAAAACTCACAGCGACCCAGTGATTTTGGCCATGAAAGCCTTCAACAACACATGGAAAACGTTTATTAAATGTTAAACTCAACTCTGTTGTGGTCTGCACATTGAAAGGTTAAAAATGGTATATTTTCATTAAGGAAAATTACAAATTGCTTAGACTGAAGGAAATAATAGTACTACTCCCAGGCACAAACACAAACATTCTGGAGTATAACAACTGGTTTCAAAGTACGTACTGCACAATTAAACAGGAATAAGTGCTTTCATACCAGGAACAGAAAAAATTTCAAATTTTGTTACATAATTTGTCAAATCCAAGCTTATTTTGGACCTCATAGTGTTTTTAGGGTATGAGCAGGATCATGAGGGAAAATATAAATCCATCCTGTATGTATTTTAGCTCGATATTCTTATTGTACAGGTGTGACTTTGGCTTTGTTTGGCTTTTTACAGTCTGTCACACACCAAGTAGCATATTTGCTTTGATAGAAATGTTTGGCCACTTATGAAACAGCTTCAGCAATTTTTCATGTCAACAGCTGTAAACAATGAGCAGGATTTACTACATGGAAGCCTTAATTGTGTACAGCAATATAAATAAAGGGTGAGAGCAATGACAGGCAGTGAGATCATGGCACAGTATCTCTTCTATGCAGTATTTAAACACACAAAAGCACAATAGAGCATGTCAACTTTTAGCTTTTCACTGACAGTGTAACAGAGATAAGTGCATAATAATAAAACAAGTAGATAATGAGGGTTTTTGCCCCAAGGATTAATTCCAAATAGAGTAATAAACTTTTGTGGTATATTCAAGAGTTTGTATAATGATCTATTTTAGATACAGAAACGATGTGAGAGGATATTAGAATTACTGCTGAAATTTGGTCATCTGTGCATAGGTACTTTCCGAACTTGGTTGCTGGAAAAGCAACAAGGGAATAAGAACGGATACGGACGCTGCACTGGAACTAAAGGGCAAAAGTGGAGAGCTGGGAAAAGGTCAACTATTTCCCTTCTCATCTATTTGACTTTATTGAAAACCATTCCTTCCCAATATTATTCTACTATGGAGAAGTCGTAAGCAGAGTTTGAAAGTGCAACTTTGTCATAGGCAGATGCAATTTCAGCCTTACTAAGACATGACAGTTTTTGTCTTCAAATGTTGCAGCTATAAAACCAGATATGCCGAGGTTCCTTTAATGCTCCTGACACTCGGGCTCCTCTGGGATGGAGCAACCTCTTGGGAAAGGACTTAAGCTCACAGTGCTTACTGCTTAGACTAATAGATTCATTTCAATAAATTGAAAAAATAAGCTGGAAATTCTGAGGTCCATGGCATGTAGCATTTGTTGTAAGGTACAGCAATTTTTCTCATTTTTCTTGCATTCCTGCACTTGCTGCATCAAAAGAAAAGCAGAACACTTTCAGTGACTTGCTCAAAATCTAGTAGAGGCTGGTCTTGGATTGCTTTGTAGTTGTTTCTCTGGATTTGCTGTATAGACTGAGGGGAACCAGTTCCAAGGAGACTTGAAGGATGTGTTTCGGAAGAGCTGACGTGGCCCCAAGGGTGCATCTAACCTGCAGAATTAATCCAGTTTGGCACCACTTTAATGGCCATGGCTCGATGCTATGAAATAACAGGAGCTGTAGTTTTACAAGGTCTCTAGCCTTCTCTGCCAAAGGCTGCTCACCAAACTAAACTCCCATGATCCCACACCATGGCAGTTAAAGTGGTGTCAAACTGCATTAATTCTGCAATGTAGATGTGCCCTTAGTGAGTCAATGTGTGACTCCATTTTAAAATATGAATTGAAACATATGTTTCTCATGTACCCTATGCCCGTAGTCTGAAGGTAATTTTACACATAATATTTATTAAAAGCACATGATATTTATTAAAAATATTGTGTGTAAAATGACCTTTGGGCTATGTGCATAGAGTGTGAAACATAAATTTTGAGTTTAGACTTGGGTCCCATCTCCAAGGTACCTCATTATGTCTATGCAAATATTCCAGTATCAGAATGGAATCCAAAATCCAAAACACCTCTGGTCCAAACATTTGAGATAATGAATACTCAATCTGTATATGTTAGGCCTCTTCTTTTCTTTGAGGCTTGACAAATAAAATGTGTGCTATTTTCCCCCCTTCCACCCCATTCCCTGATATGTTATAGGCTTGCCAACTTACCATTATCACAGCCTTACTTGGCTTCATATTCCTCTACCTTGTCCAACTGATTTCTTGACATCTCAGAGGTGATAAATAGCAACATTTCAGACTTTGGGAAAGATGGACAATTACAAATAAAGGTGGGTGTTATCAGGACCTTGAGGGGAACTCTCTCAAACTCTCTGCATGGTGCTACCTGGAAAGGGACCAAGTCTCAAACAGTAACATTTAGAGGGATCGCCAGGGATTGCTTCACTTCTTCAGGGGTTTCTCTAACAGGAAGGAAGATGACTGTGCAAGAAATGACTCATAACATCCCTTCAGATATCATAATTAGACTGCCAGTTCTTTATGTGAATTGGCACCAAAGATCAAATAGGTTAAGAACTTTCATATTGTGATATTGTTGGCCGCCAACCAGTTTGTCCTCAGTGCCATAGATGGTAAGCTTTATTGGAAATGGATTCAGAAATTCTATGCTTTCAATACAATCTACTTGATTTACGCAACATTCCCAAATAATTGCGGATGGAAGTGGCATATTTTGTTAGAATATAGACCAAAGGATTATCTATTCTTCACACTCTGCAATTTATGGTGTTTATCTAGACGGCTAGTGCCTGCTGCATTTGGGATATGAAGGGAAATACCCCTCTCCTTCTGGTATTTCCTAGCAAATGGTATTCAACAATATTTCTCGTGCAGCTTCAAGTTAATTCTGATAGATGGCAGCCTTGTCACAGGGCTTTCTTGGCAAGATTTGCTAAGAAGAAGTTTTCTATTGTCTTCCCCAGAGGCTGAGACAGTGTGGCTTGCCCAAAGTCACTCAATGGCTTTCATGGCTGATTGGATATTTGAGCCCTGATCTCTAGGTCATAGTTTAATGCTCAAACCATTATACCAAGTTATCGCTATAAAATATAGGAGAAATATAGTTAATGTGAGCAGAGGCAACAGACAGTGTTTTTCTCCATGAATTTTTCTAATTCTCCTTGAAGGGCAATTAACTTGGTGAATACCACTCACTGTATTTAGCAAATTCATTTCTTTATATTTTGAATAAAGAAGAATGAGATGTTCTTTATCAAGGTAGGTAAAGGTAAAGGTTTTCTCCTGACATTAAGTCTAGTTGTGTCTGACTCCGGGGGTTGGTTCTCATCTCCATTTCTAAGCCAAAGAGCTGGCATTGTCCATAGAAATCTCCAAGATCATATGGCTGGCATGACTGCATGGAGGGCCATTACCTTCCCTCACGAGCGGTACGTATTGATCTACTCACATTTACATATTTTCAAACTGCTAGGTTGGCATAAACTGGGGCTAACAGCGTGAGCTCACGCCATTCCCTGGATTCAAACCACTGACCTTTTGGTCAGCAAATTCAGCAACTCAGTTGTTTAACCCACTGGGGGGTGGGGTCCCGTCTTTCTCAAATATTGGTAATTTTTTTTCTAAACTATATATGTATACATTTTGCATATTAAGGAATTCAGAACAGAAGATGAGTCTAAAAGAGAAGGAAATGCTAAGAACAATATCTTTAAAGGCTGTCCACCTAGAATGTAGCCCCTGGGAATGCTGTTGATACAAGAGAAAAAGAAGACCTAGTTTTATATCCCATTAATGCAGCTTTTATACTTGAATTTCAGATAGTTAGAAAAGGAAGACAGATGTTAGTGTTGCTTATGCAAATGGCCCCAGGAGGAGAAAGCCTAGAAAAAAGAAAGAAGCAATCCATTTTCCATCATAAACCCAAGTATCCTGTCTATTTTTCTGCTTTCAACTTCGATTTGGTATGCAAGAGATCATTGTTTGGTGTTCTCCTTTCTTTCTCATAGTGCTTCTCTTTTGCTCCTTGTTTTCATTAATCTTGAGGTAGTAATCTAGCAGAAGAACAGCATGCTGCTCGGCAAATGGAAAAAATATAACATCCAGATTTTCTTGTTTTGACTGGAAGAGTCCTATGGAGAGACAGCCAGACTTTTTTCAATGCTTCTACTCTCTAGAGAATAATGAACTGTGTGCAAAATAGGTTTGCTTTGTGATTGTATGTGTGGCACTCCCATATGGGTTGGAATATCTTCAGAAAAGAAAGGAATAAGTGTTTTTGGAGAATTGTTTTCGTGGGAATAATAGCTTTTAGAAGTCCGCAACTGTGCTAGATGGTCATGCTTACTGGAAGATTCGGGACAGTGTCGTACAAAACTTCACTTTTCCAAGTTCTGCATCCTCCGTCTAAACTGTTATGGCTTGGATTAATCAAGAACATTTTATATAAACTTCCATGGAGATGTGATAATGCAAAGTAAACATACAGGGCTGATTTGGGCATTCCTCATAAAACTGAGAAGCATTACATCAGAGTTGTGCTTTTAGCTCAGTATTTGATCTACATATAGATGATGGGGAAAAAAATTATAAAATGAGAATGCACATTTTCCCCATTAGCTTTGTTACACAGTAAATATTCTGTTGCATGCTGATAACAGGGAGTTTTCTATCCCAATACATTTAGCTTTCTGAAGCAGAGCCAAATAATGCTTTCCCACTTGCTGGATTTGTTGCCATGTGCCTTCAAGTAATTTCTGACTTATGGTGATCCTAAGAGAACCAAATCACAGTGTTTTCCGGGCAAGATTTGTTTGCGATTGTTCTATACAGGATGTCATCCTAAAATGGTCTTATAGTCTCCCATTTGGGGTTTGGCAGAGGAAGAACAACAGAAAGTCCTTGAAAACAAAATCATTAGTGGATAGTCCACCAGGAACACTAGCAGTGGATACTATCATGCAGATGAATTGATATCTATATAGTTTGCACTCCTGTGTTGATGGTGAAAAACAGTACAGAGAAACGTATTTTGGAAAAATATAGATCAAAATCTCTAACTTAATGGATATTCCAGTATGTTCAAGACATGGGCATCGAGACTAGAGAAAAATATATAAAATATGCTGAAATATTTCTGTGATCAAAGTATGGAACAAATGAGAATTTCTTCCTTTTCATCACATTCCTCCTTTATTAAAATTAATCCTACACTTGAGAGCTGTTCTCATGATTTCACAAGTTTATCCTCTGCATTTTTTGTGGGGTGGGGGTATGTAGGGCTTCAGATTATTCCTCTTCAAGTGTGATACCATAAAAGTTCAATTTACATATCTATGGAACTCAGGCAATCAAGAAAATTGGTAATTATGCATTCTATTGTGTTGTAAATGGAATGAATTCATTGAGAAAAATGTGTCAGAGTCCTGCAAGTTTACAGGCAAAAAAAATAAATGCCCCAGACAGTCTGTCGGTCAAGTTGGTCACATTCCTGAGAAGGCGAGATAAGGCAAATCTGTTTACCTGACTGTTGTGCTGTGTAGTTTTTGCCCTCAAGCTCTTTCCCACTTATGGTCATCCTAAAATGTATTATTTATTTATTTATTTCCAGAATTTATACCCCGCCCTTCTCACCCGGGGGGACTCAGGGCGGCTTACACAGTTGGCAACATGTAATGCCAAGAACATAATAATAAAACAAAAAACAGTACATATAATCAATTAAAACTATAAAAATACATCATTAAAATACATTATAAAAATTAAAACATAAGTAAATTAGATCCATTTGTCTTAAAAACCTCATGCTTCAGCCTTCAGTCGGACCATGTCGACGTTATCATATTACTCGTTAAAAGCTTGTGTACACAGCCATGTTTTCACAGCCTTTCTGAAACCCAGAAGAGTTGGGGCTTGTCGGATATTTGTGGGGAGGGTGTTCCACAGCCGGGGAGCCACCACCGAGAAGGCCCTGTCCCTCGTTCTCACCAGCCGCGCCTGCGAGGCAGGTAGGACCGAGAGCAGGGCCTCTCCAGATGATCTTAGGGATCTAGCTGGCTCATATGAGGAGATACGTTCGGATAAGTAAATTGGGCCAGAACCGTTTAGGGCTTTATAGGTCAAGACCAGCACTTTGAATTGAGCTCGGTAGCATATCGGCAGCCACAGGGTTACTTACCACAGGGTTTTCTGGGTAAGATTTGTTCAGGAGTTTGCCATTGCCCTTCCTCTGTGGTTGAGATTGTGTGACTTGTTCAAGGTAATCCAGACTGAACAACGATTTGAACCCTGGTCCCCAGGAACCCTAGGCCAACATGCAAACCACTAAACCATACTGGTTCTCTGGTTTCCATGTTACATGCTTCATTTCAGGCTGACCAGAGTGGAGCAGCATATTTCAGGCCAGTCAGTCACTCTGCAAATAAGCTTATTATTTTGGTCACAGCCAACTCTCTTATTCGGCAGAGTGGGATAAGTTCCTTGGCCAGCAGACACTAGAGGGCAACAGTGGAAAATGCTCTGTCTGATCTCCTCATCCTTCTTTTGCTGGAACTATTTGAGAATAGAGTTGTATATATTATACAATCTCTCCTGGATTCTTTAAACCAGGCCTGGGATAAGTGTAGCTTGTTCACCACATAACACCCCAGGTCTATTTTTTTTAGAAATCTCAGGTTCCTATAGTAAAGGTAAAGGTTTTCCCCTGACATTGAATCTAGTCGAGTCAGACTCTGGGGGTTGTGTTCATCTTTCTAAGCTGAAGAGCCAGCATTGTCCGTACTGTAGACACCTCCAAGGTCATGTGGCCAGCATGATTGCATTCAGCACCGCTACCTTCCAGCAAGAGCGGTACCTATTGATCTACTCACATTTGTATGTTTTCAAACTGCTAAGCTGGCAGAAACTGGGGTTGACAGCAGGAGCTCCCCCCGCTCCCTAGATTCGAACTGCTGACCTTTCTGTCAGCAAGTTCAACAGCTCAATGGTTTAATCTGCTGCACCACCAGGGGCTCCCCAGGTTCCTATATTTGCCCCAAGGTCCTTTTTGAAGAGGTTAAGCAATTTCATCATGTTTTTGAACTCCCCTGTGTTCTTTTAGTAGAGATCTTTCTTCTCAATAGGGAACTGATCTGACTTATTAATCACACCTGTTAAGGAAAAAACCAAGCATCTCCTTGGACTTTTACAGATGCAGGGTTCCCCCAGTTTCTACACACTTTAAAAACATTTTTAAGATGGAGTCCCATGGAGCCCATCAAACGATGTAGGATTCCATCGAGCAGTTTCCCATCTTTAAAATGTTTTTAACGTTTTTAGAAGCTGAGGTGTGTAGAAGTTGGGGAAGAATCACCTTCAGAGCTCCCAATTTGCACAGAAATAGCTAAAGACACTTATTTTAAGGTGGGGTGGGAACTGTCCAATTCTCCTGTTTTAGATCTTTGTAGTGACGTTAAAGAGTGGCCGTTCTTGTGGGTGGTCTTGCAATCTGCCTTGATGCTCCTTTTCTCACAATTAATCCTCTCGCATGAAAGTTTTCTGGTTCTTAAAAAAATAATTTATTCTTCAGGAATTGCATCATTTTTATATATAACCAGTTCACTGTAGCTATATTTTCCCCTTATTTAATACCTGGTATGTCCCAATTTTGACATAGTGTGTTAATTATGCTTTTCCCCAAATAATTGGAAATACCAGGTATGGTCTTCTTCAATGCTCTGGAAGAATGAACATATATTTAATTAGACTTTAAGTTTTAGATTACTTATCAATGTGCACATATTAAATAATGGTAATGTTTCCCTTATTTTATGTGAAAAAGAATGTGGAATGGGTAGAGAATTTACTTGTCTGTGTGGTAGCTCAGAAAGTGGAGGATTTGTATAGAAATGGTCGAAGTACATTACATGTGATGGGAGTGAATATATTGTCTGTTTTTCTTTTAAAAAGAAAGGAATGCTACAGTAAGAAAATAATTCCCTCTGCTTTTTGCCCCAAATGGGATGAGGCCTAAGTTGACATGGCAAAGGGGAACAAAACATATCAATATCATTTTCCCTGATCCCCTTTTTGGGGGAAAGTTTTTTTTTTTTATATGAGATGCCATCCTTCAAGGTCCTGGGAGGACAATGCAGCCACAACCTCTTCTCTAAACCATCCTGCTGCTTCAGTTGTATAGGAAACATTACCTTATCACTATTGTAGAAGCAATCTGTTGAGCTGACTTCGGAAAAGTTACTTTGGTGAATTATAGCTATCAAAATTCTCAATCACTATGGTCATTGGCTGGAAAATTGTAGTCCAAAAAGTAATTGTTCTAAGATCTGTTGTCGGATCAGATTTGGCATGTTGACTGTGGAGCTGACATTACCTGGTTCTTTTCTCCGATATCTTCAGTGGTTCCTTCTGCTTCTTATTTACAGACCTATTTTATAGGTTGAGTCTGCTTATACAATGTTAAAGTGAGCTTGGCCAACTGAAATGACAAGACGGAACAGTTTATTTCCTATCCAGTTGCGAGACATTTGTTATGTGCGGTCTTGGAAGATTCACTGTGGCTGCATAGAAAATGGGCATTAAATCTGCTGGAAAAATGCAGTGGAGCGTAAAAAGTGCAGAGGCACTGATCTTCCGCCTTTCTTTGGAAGGAGTTTTTAATGTTCTGAGTTTTAATGTCCTTAGTTATAACAAGTGTCGAACTTTTGTGATGACCTAGCTGGTTAAGTCATAAGTCTGTGATTATTTGCCTCCTATCTAAGGCCACAATGAATTAGGAAGTTCATTTTAGTATGTTAGGAATGTGTTTTCTAGACTTTTGATGAGCAAGACAAACATTAATAAATCATCCTGAAATGTATCCAGCTCAAGGAACATCATACTGTATTGCTATCCTTCTCAACATCACTGTTGCTGTTATTTGCTGTCAAGTTTAATTGTGGTTATGGGAAACTTCCAAGATTTGTTGGACTATGGCTTCCTTGATTGAATGCAACAGTTTAATAAGCCAATGAAAATTTAAACTATCAATATATAGTCTAGTGACTAGATTGAGGAAAATATTAGTACCATTCTATTCTTCTTTGGTTAGATCTCACCTAAAAGAATGAGTCTGGTTCTGGGTACCACAATTCAAGAAAGATATGGACAAGCTGGAACGTGTCCACAGAAGGGCAAGCAAAATGGTCAAAGGTCTGGAAGCCAAGCCCTATGAGGAACGGCTGAGGAAGCTGGGTAGGTTTAGCTAGGAGAAAAGGAGGCTGAGAGGGGACATAATAGACATGTTTAAATATGTCAAAGGATGTCATATTTAGGATGGAGCAAGCTTGTTTTCTGCTGCTCTAGAGACTAATACACAGAGCAATGGATTCAAATTACAGCAAAAAAAATTCTACCTAAACATTAGGGGAAAAATCTCCTATGGTAATAATAGTATTGCTAATTTGGAGCGTGGTGAAGTGTCCGTTGGACGTTTTTAAATGAAATCTGGATGTCCATCTGTCAGGAGTGCATTTATTTCTGTGTGGCAGGGTGTTGGACTTGATGGCTCTTGTGGTCTCTTGCAACTCTATAATTCCATGAATCAAATATTCTGTAGAGTCTTTCCTTTTGCATTTCTTTATTGTCTTTATAACTGAGTCATTTTTCTTCTCATGACATGTCCAAAATACCACAGTTGGTAAGCATCTTTGCTTCTAGCAAGTATTTGGGCTTGATTTGCTCTAAAGCAGGCATGGGCAAACTTCAGTCTGCCAGGTGTTTTGGACTTCAACTCCCACAATTCCTAACAGCCGGTAGGCTGTTAGGAATTGTGGGAGTTGGAGTCCAAAACACCTGGCAGGCCAAAGTTTGCTCATGCCTGTTCTAAAGCCTATTTGTTCTTTAACAGTCCATATATCCAAAGAACTCTCCTCTAGGACCACATTTCAAATAAGTTAATTTTCTTCCTGTTTTCTTCACTGTCCAGCTTTCACAACCATGCATAGAAATTGGAAATACTATGGATGAGTGTGACTTTGATATTTAAGGAGATATGTTTACACTTGAGGATCTCATCTAGTTCTGTCTCATGGTTGTGTTTCCAAGTCTTTGTCATATTCTGGCTTCTTAACTACAGTCTCCATTTTGATTAATGATTGAGTCACAGCACAGGAATTTTTCCCCTATTTCAGTGTCTTTGTCACTTACTTCAAAATCATGTAAATCAACCGTGGTCATTATTTATGTTTTTTTTTTAATATAGACTGATAATGCATTAGCATTAGGAATGGTCAAGGACAGAACTGGTAATCTTGGGCTTTGTAGTTGCTTGTCCCATGTGGGGAGCTAATCTGAAGTAGATCTTGGCTCACTCACCTGGCAGTGACCCACCACGACTAATCCATGCCATTTGATTGCCTGAAATGGCACAGGGAGGAGTAAATGGCATCCAGACCCATTCATCCAAGCCAAGCTGTACATGAACCAAAGCCAGCCAAGATATTTTGGCTCATGAGCAGGGAATCCCATGTCCTTGGTAGTAGAAAACACACCAACAAAGTAAATTATTAAACATTTGCTGCCCTTTTAAAATAATCCCCCAATCATATAAAATATCCAAATTGTTTCATCCTCTGCTACTTTGTGTGTTCTTCTACATCTTGACCACACTGTTCTTGCTGGACTACATGTGTCCTGGTCTTCATCTGTAAAATAGATTAACCACCTGATGGCTCTAAGGGCTCTTCCACATAGCCATGTAACCTAGAATATCAAGGCAGATAATCCGCAATATCTGCTTTGAACTGGATTATCTGAGTCCACACTGCTATATCATCCAGGTCAATGTGGATTGTATACAGCTGTGTGAAAGGGGCCTTACATTCCAGCCACCTGCGCTTGAGACACCTGCTGACTGCCAATGGTAGAACTGCTATATAATCCAGAATATCAAGGCAGATAATCCAGATTATCTGCTATGAACTGGATTATCTGAGTCTACACTGCCATATAATCCAGTTCAAAGCAGATAATCTGGATTTTATACTGAGTAGACAGGGCCCGGGCTTCCAGACAGGTTTATCCCTTGGCTGGCAGTCAGATCAAAGCTTCGTTGCTGGACATATGAAAAATCCTTGGACAGTAGTGCATTATTTCCAAGTTAAGTCCAATGGAAAGTAGGCTCCCAAGATTGCTTCTTGGCAGGGGATTGGACTGGATGGCCCATGAAGTCTCTTCCAACTCTATGATTCTATGATTATGTAGTAAAGAAGTAAATATAGAAAATCAACATGTGTAAGCATGACCTATTCTCCCTGCAACTCAATAACTATGAGAACTATACACCCAGGTTAGTGACACAGAAGAAGAAGAAAATCACTCTTCCAGTTGGTTGTTAGAGTCTATATCTGTATTCCAGCCTCTGATTGCGAAGCAAATGCAAATTCAACAAGATCATTAATACAAGTTAATTCTTTGATGCCACTGGACGGCTGTCAATGTTTGGCCATGATGATAACAAGGACTTCAAAACGCATCTGCCTAATGGCAGAAGTCCAACTCACTACATTCTTATTCCTGGAGATTTCTTTAATCTAAAAAGGAAGTGTCACAATGATTTTAACTGCATTTGTAATGTGCAGGAGCCCTCCCTATTTTATGGAATTTGAACATTCAGAGCACGCATGAGTTGATATGCTTTGGGGTGTAATTTCCCCCCCACAGAAATAAGGACATAATTTCTCCCTGATGTTTGTAGCTTTACACAATCAAATCACTTGTGTGCTACTTTTGTATATTACTTGTTTTTCTTAAAAACAACCCAGATTGCCACTCATGGGCATATTATATGTCCACTGCTTACGGCCAGATATGGCTGTTGATGGGACAGTTGTTGATCAGCTGTGACAGCTGCTCTGGACCTAAGAAAGACATACAATAAACAGAAGCTAATTCTACTTAGTCTTCCACCTCAGAGTTATAATCCTATTTGTGACATCACAATTGGTTGCTGTGGGAACAATATTGGGATCATGAGGAGAGACTTACAGAAAGCTCAAGAGGGGAAATAAGCAGCTGGAATGGATGACCTTTCTTTCATTGACCAAGACATTAAAAAAATCAAAAATCAAAATCAGGATCCTGGTTTTATGAAAATGCATGGCTTTAAGGAAGAATTAAAGGAAAACAAAATGAACAACTAATGGAAGTGCTGCAGAAACATATTATTGTTTCTTAAAAAGAGATCCCTTAAGATTTTCCACTAGCCAACACGATGAACAAAAGCCGCACGCAGACGGAATGGCTGACTCATGGTTCTCCAGTTTGCCATGTTTTCCGCACACCCTCCATCTCATTCAGGAATGAATGTATATGTTCTTTTCCTATAAATATTGCTGTTCTTCTGTCACTCAAAGTGAGTCTTTCCTTAGACTGGTGGCAGAACTACCCATTATACGAAATAGGGGCCTGTCACTGAAAACTGAAGCAAATATGTAATTTCCCCCATTTTCTTTTATATGTATAGTACAAACTTATCTGGAACGCTTATGTCATTATTATGTGCCTTCACATTTTTTTTCTGATTTGTGGAAATCCTAAAGTGATCATATCATGGGGTTTTCTTGGCAAGATTTATCTTTTGCTGAGCCTGAAAAAGTGTGACTTACCTAAGGTGGTCTACACTCCCTGGGGGAGTGTTTTTAAGATGTTTTTAAAGATGTTTTAAAGATGTTTTTAAATTGTTAGATTTTAGCCTGCTCTTGTAAGCCGCCCCGAGCCCTAGGGGAGTGGCGGCATATAAGTTTGAATAATAAATAAATAAATAAATAAAATACAGAGTCTATAGTCCAAAACTCAAGTCATTTTGCCACACTGGCACTCTTGCTTATGCCACTGCCCTAAATTATTCTCCAAGTCAAGCCCTGCTCAAGTTGTTTGGATGCAGCAAATGCCAGATCTCAGCTCTATAGCCAAGTCATGATGTATCTAAAGTCAGCCAAGTTATTTTGGCCCATGAGGCAGGAAATGCCACAAGCCTCTCTCCCATTACCTGGCAGTAAAATGCAATGGCAGCAAAGTGGATAACTTCTTTTCCCCCCTGCTTTTGCAAGCTGGCATGTAGATAAAAAGCAATGAATGATTCATTCTCCTCCGTCAGTCCAGTGCTGGCCCTACCATTAGGGCTGCCTCGCTCTGGATTGATGGAAGACAACGGACCATTCGTTTTTTTTAATCTACAAGCTGATTTGGCTTCTCACATTGCATTCAGCATCTTGAGCTGGTGTTGAGAATGTGTGGGTTATTTTAAAGCTCGATTTTCCTCAGTTCCAAGAAAATTGCAAATAAAACTAGGAACTGGAAATTTCCCCAAATTTGTTCAATTGGAAGAATAGTGTCTGGGCTTGACAAACCACATGGCCAGGCACAGATCTTGAAATAACTAGGTTTTTTTGGACTATAACATCCAGAATCCACCAGTCAGGATGGCCACTGGCCATGCTGGCTAGGAGATTCTGCAATGTAATTGTCCAAAAAGTAAGTTTCCTAACTTTTGCTAAGGTACAATAGGTGAGGAGCCCCCTGGTGGCGCAGGATTAAACCGCTGAGCTGCTGAACTTGCTGACTGAAAGGTTGGTGGTTCGAACCCGGGGAGCGGAGTGAGCTCCTGTTATTAGCCCCAGCTTCTGCCAACCTAGCAATTCAAAAACATGCAAATGTGAGTAAATCAATAGGTACTGCTTCTGCGGGAAGGTAATGGCGCTCCATGCAATCATGCTGGCCACATGACCTTGGAGGTGTTTACAGAAAACACCGCCACTTCAGCTTAGAAATGGAGATGAGCACCAACCGCCAGAGTTGGACACGACTAGACTTAAATGTCAGGGGAAACCTTTACCTTTCATAGAATCATAGAATAATAGAGTTGGAAGAGACCTCATGGGCCATCTAGTCCAACCTCCGTCCTTGCTTTACAGTAGGTGAGAGAAAACCAATTCCAGGAACTTCATGTCTGGCATTGAGGGACGAAGGAGTGAAATTTTAATATTTTGCCAAGAAAAACTAACACAAGTCTTGGAAAGACGAGTTAAACATAATAAGATACAATTCTTCCATAATAGATCTAAGCATTCATAAAAATCCTCAACTGCTGACTAGAATTATTAAAATATATTTAATATGCTTTGTTGCTGGACAGGAAGGAATTATACATTCTCTGACCATGATATAAATGCACTTTAGCTTAAGCTGTTCCTTGCTTTGCTCCAGTTCTGAAAACAGTTGGACTAGTTTCTGTACAAATTAATACTCAAAGATATAGGCAATACCTTTTCAGAGTTTAACCAAGCATGGGGGAGTCTATCTTTTTCAAGATATCAAGTCATTGTTCCCTGCCACGTCCCAACTCCCTTTATTACTGCCAGACTTGGTATCAATGGTTCTTGGTTGGTTTCCGATCCCTGTACAGTTCACTAAGTTGGCCCTCAGACAGCAGAAGCATAATCTGCTATTAAGGAAATATTGAGAGCTATACCAGCTTTGTAGAAGCTGCCAGAACTTGTATTCTACTGCCATAATCATTGAGGCCTTTCTGTGCTTCTTGGCCCAGATAGCAGAAACTGAAGACCTCAGCCCACAAGGGAGGCAAAATGAGTGGAATCGTCTTCTTGGCATGGCATTCTGTGGTTTTCCATCTTTAAAGACAACAGAGAATGTACTCACCCCCATCATACAGGATAGCCTCCTCCCGTTTCTAGCTTAATTTTCCATCACAGGGTCTGGCGATGTCTCCTCCAATGTCCAGCAGATCAGCACAGTTTTAAAACAACAGGCAGTTTCCAAGTTATAAACATCCAACCCTGTTAAGAACAGGGGTGAGACAACAGGACGTGAGATAAATCTACCCCTAAGAAGGGAAATTCACTCCTGGAAGAGTTTTCATGGGGAAAAGGTATATCCACTGAAACTTTATCACCACTCCTTGTTTCCACAATAAGCCAAATTTTTTCAAAATCCAATTATCACAGGGACAGAAAGTGAGGTGAAATATTCTGAAAACTCCTTTCAATGGATTTCCCTACACATTGTATCCTTCCTCTTGAGGAAACCAGCACATTTTAAACACAATCCTTTCAATGTGACCCACACTGTTTTTAAACCATTAATGGCAACAGAAGAATCATGGCATGGCACTTTGTAAAACGGAGTGTAAGCAGAGAAATCCACCACTTCCCAAGGAAAAAAACCCTGTTTTTAGACATTTCTTTGCACAGGCAGAGAAGTGGAATTGATGTTGTTTGATGGGCTCCATGGGAGTTAATCTTTAAAGTGTGTAGAAACAGAGGAATAAAACCGTCTGATGAAGTGAGGGTGCATCTACACTGTACAATTAATACAGTCTGGCAATGGCTCAATGTTGTGAAATCAAAGATTTTCTAGTTTTACAAGGTCTTTAGCCTTCTCTGCAATTACAAAACCCATGATTCCATGGCATTGAGCCAAGGCTGTTAATGTGATGCAAATTCCATTACTTTTACAGTGTAGGTGTAGCCATAGTCTGATACTGGACAATACTGAGAGCATTCTACTGCCATAGCTTATGAGAACCCATTGCAACTTCTGAAACACAACAAAGCATCTGGGCAGAAATTAATGAAGGAGAATCATTTATCTTCATGTGACTTGCAAAGACTGCTTACAGCATGGAGGAAAAAATGAAGTCTGCAAAGATGATCTGCTTGGAGGCTGCAGTGTATGGTGGTCCAGTATTGATATTAACTAGTGCAGAGAAATTGAATGCATCTTCAAATATATCATTTTCCTGATGGCTATGCTGCCTGTTAGGGCTGTGCTCATTTCCGATTTTGAAAATGGGCTTCGGATGGTTTGGAGGATTTTACTGCCGAATCCATGAACATGAGCCAGGTGGGGGGGCAGCCAAAGTCTTAGTCAGAACAGATCACAGAACCCGTATATTTTTGTCTAAGGGGGTTAATAGGAACCAATGGGGTTGAGCGAGTGGCACTCAACCTGAGGCAGATGCTGCAGCGCGTGGGTAGAGCAGTCTTTTCTAATCAGGAAAGCTGCTGCTCCTCCTTTACTTTCTTCCTCAGCAGACTCCTCCATCCCTTCCTAGCCCAGCCGTTTGCATCCGCTTGAGGCAAATGAGAACTTACTTTCCCAGCAGCACTTTGTGCTGCGCAAGCATTGAAGAAGCCTTGTGCTCCCTCTTGAGGCATGATGGGAGTTGAGGTTTTTCTCTCCATGTGTTTCTCACTTTCTTTCTCAGCCAATTAGAGGCCTGGCTGACTTCTCCTCCCCTCTCGTGGCGTGTGCTTGGGACTTCAATTCTCAAAAACCCCTCTTGTGGTTTTTTTTATGTTATGGTAAAAATTTTGATTTTTTTTTAAAAAAGTGAATTGGTAAAATGTTCTGAAAGTTTGTCAGACTTGCAAAAGTAAATGTGGCCTACAAGGGAGGTGAGTTTCATGCTGATAAAAATGACAGAGAAACGAGACTCTAAAGTTTCCCCATTGGCTGCAATGGACTGAATATTTTTGGCATGAAAATAGAAACCACTCCTGAATTTGGGAAGCTCCCTAAAGATGGAACAGGGGGGCACCCAAAAACCAGAAACTGAAAACAGCACAGGGTTTTGCTGAATTGCACACCCATACTGCCTATGTGTTGTTTCTAGGGCAGAAATACAACTTCCAAGCAGTTATGAGTCCTAGAATTCTTAATTTAAGAAATGAGTCACTAATGCCTTTTTCATGGGGGGTTGGAATCTCAAATTGCAAACCTCCTAAGGGTCTGTGTGGCATTTCTATATCTTGACTTCCTTTTTTGTTTGTCTCCCAGCTAAACTAGAAAAGAAAACAACATTTCCCTATCAGAGTTACTGAAAAATATATTACTCTAAGGTCCAGAACCCAGTTACCACTGTTTGGCTTTGATTTTAAAGTGATTTGTGCTTTTGTCCTGTGCCATCTTCCCTTCTTTTCTCTGCACTGGTGAATGGAGTGAAGTCGCTATTGGACACAATGAGGCACAGAAACCAAAGTGTTAAAAATGAGTCACAGAATACGTTGCCTAAGAGGGTGAGTCAGCTTTCAGTTTTTGAGAGCTGTTTGGGAACAAAAAAATGCTGAATGGAAAAATTTCTGAAATGTCTGTATTTTTTGACAGCGAGGTTTGAGGTTGTCTATCTGTCTGTGGCTTTTAAATATACTGGGGATGTATTGGGAGGATGGTCTAGATAGAAAACCATGACATAGGAATTGTCGCTTGACCAGTGGAGTGGAAGGTAGCAGACAAGGCGAATTCAAGGTGAAAGAAAATGATTAAGGTCAGCTGTGGTACTAGAGGACTTGGTGAACTTGGGACAGATGCATCCATAAAAGTGGTTGATGGACCAGCTCAAGATGATAAAGAAAATAAGTACCGGCCAGCTGCAGCTGGGTCATAGGCCTTCAAAGCTTCACTATAATGTTAGCAGATTGCAAGGTATTGAGGGTGATGGTTTAATGCCATGCTGTTGCTTACACAAGTTGAGTCTCCCTTTTTAAAAATGCTTGGAACAATAAATGTTTTAGATTTTGGATCTCCCCCTCCCCAGATTTTGGAATATGTGTGTTTGCATATATGTATATAATGAGACATCTTCATGATAAGACCCAACTCTAAATGCAAAATTCATTTGAGTTTTACATACATATTATACACGTAGACTGAAGGTAAGTTTATTCTATGCTTTGAATAATGTTGCAAATAAAACAAAGCATCAGAAAGAAAAGGTGTCACTATCTCAGTTACTCATGTGAACACTTTTGAGTTTTGAAATACTTGGGATATATGGATAAATGATGCTCAGCGTTAAAGGAGGGGGAGAAATCCATGACTGCTTTTTGCTGCTGTGCTATTCGGCCATTTCAATATGATTTTAACTCTTTTCAGGACATAAACTCTGCATCCCCTTCTCACACACAAACTCTCTCACACACTAAATGAGAAAATTTAAATTCTATAAACCCTATAGGAAACATAATCCTTTACAAAGACTAAAAGGCAATATCTCAAAAGTCCATGGCTTGAATATATATTTACTGTTTATTCTGCAGGAAAATCAAGCAACAGACACCTTTCAGTTGTGATGACCCTAAAGTAATATCACAGGGTTTTCTTGTCAATATTTGTTCAGATGGGTTTGTCTTTGTCTTCTTCTGAGGTTAAGTGTGTGACTTACCCAAGGTCACCCAATGAGTTTCATGACTGAGTAGGGATCCCCAGCACTGTAGTCCAAGGGTCGAACCACTACACCACTCTGGCTTGCACCAGATAAATTAGTCGAACTCAAAACACTAGAATTTGAATGCATATGGTAAAATGGAGAGATAATAGCACAAGACCAGATAAAAGAAAATGCTACTATGCCAGTGGTGGTGTAGTACATTTGGAAATGCAGGCACTCATCATGGGACTCTCTATAGCTTCAATGCCACGTGGACAGGCAACTGTGTTTATTTTAGTGCTTTACATTTTAGCATAATATATGACACGTAATAGTTAGTTACATTTAGTTACAGAAATATAATGAGTTATCATATAACGTAGAATATAAATATTATAATAAATAAATACATACTTTTACTAATATGTATGTATATCTATAACATATGTGTAATTAATTA
Source organism: Anolis carolinensis (assembly GCF_035594765.1). Lineage (NCBI taxonomy): Eukaryota > Metazoa > Chordata > Lepidosauria > Squamata > Anolidae > Anolis > Anolis carolinensis. Next base: position 182,723,587 of record NC_085845.1, read on the forward strand.
TTATTAATTTAACTGTAACCACCTTTTCCCCAGACCTGGGATTCAAGGTAGCTTACAACGTTAAAAAATACAGATAGAAACTGGTGAAACGTGTGAATTTGAGTATAATCAAAGTAGGAAAGGACTCCAAGGGTCATCTCATACAACTCTCTGCCCTCCCTAAATACACAACTAAAGCATTCCCAAAAGATGGCAACTCAACCTCTTTTAAACAACAGAACAAGAGAGTTAAGCAATGTGACAGGCAGCGTGTTCTACTCTCAAACAACTCTTTTAGTCAAGAAATTCTTCCTAATGTTTAGGTAGAGTCTCATGTAATTTGAATCCCTTTGTTTGTGTTCTGACCTCAGGAGCTGCAGGAAACAGGTTTATTCCACCTTCCAAATGACATCCCATGGCTATAATATCATCTCAAAGAAGAATATCATCTCTCATTTCTCTTCCTTAATGCTAAACGTACTCAGCTCTGAACATTGTTTCTGATGGGGCATGGTTTCCCTTCTTTGGACACATTCCAGGTTGCAAATATTCTTCTTGAACTGTAGTGCCCAGAACTGAATTAAAAATTCCAGTTTAACAATTTATACATAACTGAGTCATATATATTATTTGTCTACATTTATTGTTATTCACCTCTAATGCTTAGAAAGGCAACAACAGAAAAAGAGAATGGTTACATGTCCAAAATCCCAGTTGGGAGATTCACAGATGTGGATTTTTCCTTATTGAACAGTTCGGATGGGTGAGCACCATGACAGGGAACTGCTGCTTTCTGGAGAAGAATATAATTGTGTTTCATGAATAAGCCACTTCTGTTTCCAGCTGAGCCTTCAATTCCCATATCAATGGCATGCAACTCAATTAGCCTCACTTTTTCTCCTTTCTGGCTTCAAAAGTTACCCTGGTAAAGGCTGAGTGATGAAAACTAGTAATGATAAAAGCTCAAGTGTGAATTGTGTCCGGCCTCCTCGCAAGAGGCAGTTGTGAAATGAGGCAAGGTAGACTGTCTGCCTTAGGCATCAGGCTCTGAATGCCATCAAAGGAAGCAAGTATAAAGAAAAAACAGTATCAATGAGGATTCAATCGGAAATTTGCTCTATTCATTCCAATGAGGACCACTTGCTACATTGTACCATTAGTTAGCAAACAGAAAGACAATGCTTTGGAGAAAGACTATAACTAAATACAGAATGACCCCTGTTTCGTGGGCAATATGTTCCTTAATTTACTGTGGAAACAGGACATTATGGATAATAGTGAGCCCTACTGAAATGAATGACTTCTGCCAGAAGTTATCATAGGCCCCTTCTACACTGTCATATAAAACCCAGATTATCTGCTTTGAATTGGATTATATGGCAATGTAGACTCATGTAATCCAGTTCAAAGCAGATACTGTGGATTATTTACTTTGATAATTTGGATTATATGGCAGTGTAGAAGGAGCCTTGCCACCATAAGGGCAGATTTCAGTGGTATACTTCATAAAGGATGTTTCCTACTCACATTGTACCTATATATAGAATCCAAGAAAGGAAGTTTATTTAAAAAACAACAGCTAACTTTCCATATGAGTCTTCTGTCCAATCATTTTTTCTTGTACTCTCAAACTGCACTTGGCTAGCAGGAGGAAGGTCTTGGAGCATTCCAGAGCATGTTGCTTTCATAAATCCATGGACATTTCAGGAGCTTCAGGGTACTTGTGGACAACTAGAACAAGAAAAAATGCCACAGAAGCAGATGGAAGGAAATGGGCAGCCGGCTCTGGGGACGACCAAGGTTCCTGGTATGCTGGACCGATGGAAAGGCAAACATCCTTGGAACAGGAAATGGTGGGAAAGTTTTCTGAATTCAGAATGCTGCACTGTGGAATGTGTTTGTTTGTATGTGAAGTCTCCGACCTGTTGAACTCAATGACATAAGCTACCTGTAAGTTCTTCTGATATCAGAAGGACTTGGGTATGCACAATGCACTTTGCAATGGGAGCCATGAATGTATGTTAATTGTTTGTTTGAGTTATTGATATCCTGATCCTATGATGTTTACGGACATAAAATAGAATCTGACTGTCTTTCTCGCTGGGACCATCATTGTTAAATAACTGTGACAACGTTTCCTTGTAGGAATGTTTTTGTGGATGCTAGTATAAAACATAGTGTCCATTGCTATTAGAGGACTACTGTCCTGAGAATCCCACTGACATCCTTGCACAACTTCCATCTGAACAGATTTCTGCTGATCAGCTTTTGGAATCAGATCACTGATCACCCACAGACTGTATGGTGAGAGAGGCAACCGGCTCTGTTTACTGCTAGGCCATATGGACTAGGATCCTGGGCTACTTCCTGATGTTGTTCTTGCTTTCTGGATTGTTGTGGATCATAAAACACTGTGTGGCAGCACCTGTTCTTCCAAGCAAAAAGTATGGCTTTATATTTTCAGGAGAAATGAAAGTGCTATGTGCAGGCTTACCTCAAATTAAATCTGAACATTCTCTATAAAAGTATACAGGTGAGCATCCCTTATCTGAAAATCCAAAACCCAAAATTGTCCACATGGGTGGCTGAAATAGTGACACCTTTGCTTTCTAATTGTTCAGCATAGACAAACTGTTTCATGCACAAAAGTATTGAAAATATTGTATGAAATTGGCTTCGGGCTATAAGATGTCTTTGAAACATAAATGACTTTTGTGTTTAGTCTTGGGTCTCGCATTATGTCTATATGTACAAATATTCCAAAACAAAAACAACAACAACAAAGTAATTCTGGTCCCAAGCATTTCAGATGAGAAATATTTGGTCTATGCTATCAAAAACTCTGGTAAACTGGAAATGAAAAATCTGTCTTCTTTAATGACTTTGCCCTTAAAGCTATAAAAATGCAGCCTTCTAGAAACTGTGAAATTATATTTTGAGAATTTTAGTTTTTAGGGCTGGGTTTTAGGGGTTTTACTCATACTCATTTATCCGGTTTATGGCCTCAATTCCCTGATAGTTGGCAGTGAAGTAATATTGAATATTGCATGTACATATTGTTGTGAGCAAAAACAGGGTGGTCAGTTTATGGAAAAATGTGGTATGGCTCTGAACATAGCTCTTATTCAAGAGCAGGAAGAGAAGCAGCATAGCCAATCGTGAGGAATGCTAAAGGTTTCATCAAACAACATGTGGCACACGACATGATTTGCCTCTATTTCAAGAACCTTAGGCCCCATCTACACTGCAATATAAAATCCAGATTATTTGCTTTGGATTATCTTAGGGCTCTTTCACACAGTTAAGTATATAACTCAGAATATCAAAGCAGATAATCCACAATATCTGCTTTGGACTGGGCTATCTGAGTTCAAACTGCCATATAACCCAGTTCAAAGCAGATAATGTGGGATTTTATACAGCCGTGTGGAAGGCTTGTTTGGGTTCCTTGGGTATGGGTTTTTTTTTACTATATGTGTTTGTGTGTTTTGAAATTTGTATAGTTTTGTATTGAATCTTTGATTATTGTAATGACTTTAATTGAAACGCTCTTAGCTGTTTTGGATTATTGTGTAAGTATGGCAGAATACAGATATTTTAATATAAATAAAACATTCAGACAAGTGTTTTATCACTCTGCTGACAAGTACAAATGAGTGGGTTAGGTGTCAATATTGATCCTGAGCTGTGATCTTGAGTAAACATTCCAAATCAAAATAAGTTGTGTTTTCCAATAAGTTACCTCCCTGTGATTTAAACAATCTTTGGATGTAAAAACTGCCCCCTTGCAATTTTTTTTAAAAGCCATAGTACTCATTTTTCAAATTTCAAAAGACCCAATCTATAATATTTCCCCCCATAAATTGAAGCTTCTATTTTTACATTCAAAATACTCATTCATAGGCCCCATGAGATGTGAAGAATGGAACAAAATAGTGAAGGCAAAAATGGAGTATAAAGAAGCTGAAATAAACATGACAATGACACACTTTTAAAAATAATTGACAATCAGCACATTTTTGGTTTTCATTAGCGCTAATATGAAGTGAAGCCCCAGTTAGAATACTATTAGCTTGTAGAGAGGCAAACATATAATGCTTTAAAACAGGGGTCCCCAAGCTAAGGCTCATGGGCCAAATACGGCCCTCCAAGGTCATTTACCTGGCCCCTGTCTTAAACCTTAGACTGAGGGTTGATCTAAGTCTGAAACGACTTGAAGGCACACAACAATAACAATCCTAATTTTGGACTATTTCATCATAGTCTGACCCCTTAACAATCTGAGGGATTGTGAATCGGCCCTCCACTTAAAAAGTTTGCTTTAAAACATCTCAAAAAGAAATTGCAGACACATATATATAAACCAATAGATCTAAATATGCTGAGGTTGTTACAAAGACAAATGCCTTACTAGGCTTGAGCGATCCATGAAAAAATTGATTCTAAACTCGTTTCAAAAGCAGGGGGCGCCAGCGTTTCGTTTCTGATGTCATTTCTGAATTTTGCCCCCCAAAAATTCGAAATTAACGAAAATTCGTTATTTTCTAAATTAATTCGTTAATGGCGGACGCGCATGCGCAATTCCCAAAAACAGCACAGAGGGAGAGGACTTTACAGGACTCTCCCACCCTCATTTTTTGAGTGATCTTCTTCAAACTTGGTACAGTCGTAGAACACATTTAACACTGATAGCTCACCAAAATTTGGAACGTTTCCCTTATCCTCTGATTTTTGGCGAATTTTCATAGCTTTTATAATAAACCATTTTTTAATAATTGCAGAAATCTGTTCCTGGTTTGAAAGTCTTATTTCCTGTTAAATTGGGTTGTCTTTACTGTGAAAGTCATTGTTCTACTTCAGAAACTTTGTTTTTGTGGCTGAAACTTTGTTAAATTTGGTGTGTGTGTGATATATACTGTGTATATATATATATAGTCCCTGCATATGTGTGTGTGTGTGTGTGTGTGTGTGTGTGTGTATAGGTAAAGGTAAAGGTATCCCTTGACGTTAAGTTCAGTCATGTCTGACTCTGGGGGTTGGTGCTCATCTCCATTTCTAAGCCCAAGAGCCAGTGTTGTCCATAGACACCTCCAAGGTCATGTGGCCGGCATGACTACATGGAGTGCCATTACCTTCCCGCCAGAGCGGTACCTATTGATCTACACACATTGGCATGTTTTCAAGCTGCTAGGTTGGCAGAAGCTGGAGCTAACAGCGGGCACTCACTCTGCTCCCGGGATTTGAACCTGGGACCTTTCGGTCTGCAAGTTCAGCAGCTCAGTGCTTTAACACACTTCGCCATCGGGGCTCATGTATATATAATATACATACACATACACACAATGTGGAGAATATGTGGAAAGGTAGATAGATAAGTTGGGAGCCACAGCGAAGGCACCTTCCTGGGAGCAAGGTCTAATAATAATAATAATAATAATAATAATAATAATAATAATAATAATAATAAATCCCTTACAATATCCAAGATGGCTCACTGCTATAGAATCTTGGGAGGTTTAGTTTGGTATGGTACAATTATTGGCAGAGAAAGCTAAGCTGTAGGAGTTGAAATCCAATAATTTATCCTCCCTATAGAATCAATTTTATATGCATTTTTAGCTACAGAAAAGCTAAAATCAGGACAGTAAAAGAACAACACCCAGAAAATGGGAATTCCAGACAGGAAACAATCAGGGCCAGCTAATACCTCCCAACAAAGGATTCCCCCAGGTAGGAAGCAGCCAGGCTTTGAAGCTGCAAGGCTATTCAATGCTAATCAAGGTGACCAATTGCAACATTCACACTTGCCTCCCACAGACAAGAGTTCTTTCTCCCACCCTGGACCTTCCACAGATATATAAACCCCACTTGCCTAGCTTCGCACAGACGTCAAAACCTCTGAGTATGTCTGCCACAGATGTGGGTGAAACGTCAGGAGAGAATGCTTCTGGCATATGGCCATAGAGCCTGGAATACATACCACAACAGTGTGATCCCGGCCATGAAAGCTTTCGACAACACAACCACAGTATCCATTCAAGTTCATGTAGCGTCGTATGGAGACCTGTATTGGGGGGAGGGAGGGTGCGAATCTGGGCCCCTGGGAGTCGTAGTCCTCCCTCCCTCCCTCCCCGGGAGCAGCCGAGGACGGGCCTGGCCCACACCCCCTCGCATCCCGGGCCTCTTCCTCCTCACCGCCGGGCCCCGCGCCAGCCTCCATCTCTGTGTGTCTCTGTCTCTCTCGGTCTCTCCATTCCCGGCTCCATCCGCCGCCTTCTCGCCTCACAGAGAGACACCAGGCCTGAGCTGAGGCGAGGCGGCGGCGGCCATTTTCCCCCTCCGTCTTCCTCCTCCTCCTCAGCCTCCTTCCCCCTCGCCCCCTCCCATTGGCTGAGCCCGTGACGCCCCTTTTGCTGAGGGGCAAAAGGAAAGGGCCTGAATGGTGGGAGTTTGGGTGATTTGCAAAAGCTTTTTTTTCCTAACGAAAAAAACGACGACATAACAAAAAACGGCCTCTCGCGATTCGAAACCGCGATATCCAGATGTGTGGATAATCAAGGCCGTATATTGCTTCAAAACTAACGAAAGTAACGAATTAATAACGGGTAACGGGGAAATCGAATTATTTGAGCAAGCCTATCAGTTACCTAAAGGATGTTGAAAGGCATTGGGTAGAAAGTGCTTTTTATTTTTATTTTTGCTGAGGTGGGGACTGTGCCCCTCAAGTTCTCCTGACCCGTACAATCCCCTAGCCTTACACAGTTGCCCACTAATACATTAAAACAATGATTCTCAGCCTTTAGTCTCCAGATATTTGGATATATTCAACTCCATAGCAGATATGAGTAGCAGAGGGACTTCAAAACTGAAGATCTGAAAACCAAAGGTGGAGGACCGCTGCTATAAAATTGTCATGTTCCTAATGCATGAGACAACTCCTATCACAGGAGTTCCAAACATTGAGCCTATAATGAAACACAATGAAAAACATGTGTTCATACCTTTTTTGGAGACACTCAGGGTGGTATTATGGGGAAACCCATTTTAACCATTGCACAAAAGTAGGACTTTAGGTATTTCCCTATAAGTCAATACTGTTTCCAGTTTCCTACAGATTTAATCATTGAGTAGATTGCTTCAAATATGTTTATCAAGTATGCCCACACAATTGAAATATTCCGAGAAATATCATGTTGAAAAATTTAGAACTCTTGGAATTGGAAAGGCTTCCTATATCAACAACTTACTCCAGATGGTCCTGCAGCAGGGACTTGTTTGTTCTATCTACCAGTCCGGAAATGTATAGTTAAACTGTCCTTTACTGCTTGGCAAGAATTTCTCAATGGAAGCAATTAGTAAGGGGCAATAAGCTTGCTTCTCAAAAATCCATTTGGTTAGACAGAAAGCACAGGACATCATGGACTCTACTAATGACTGTTTTATTTTCCATGTAAGGAAGAAACTACCCATGACAGCAGAAAGATGCAAACTTGTGCAGAGTATGAAACAAATCACTATGTAAGATGTTAGGTGTTGAAGTCCAAACAATGTTCAATCTGGAAATACAGGAGGCTAGTCTCTCACAATTAGTTGCTTAGATTGGACGAATGGGATAGATTTAGGAGTTAGAATGGCACTGAAGACATATTTTCCTTAAAACTAAGATAATTTTGATTGCAATGGATAGCAATGGAAGTCTAGGCTGACTCCAAAGAGTGACAAGCACAGGTATTTGCTGTAGCTCCTAGGCTAGCAGAATGCCTGTTGTCTTAAAAGTGCTACGATTTCTAACTTTGCATACAATATCCTTCATTCATTCAAATATTAATCTACTGCTCTATATTGAGAGTGCTTTGAATGTCATCTTCCTGCTTCTTGGCAGGGGTTTGGACTTGATGGCCCGAGAGGTCTCTTCCAACTCTATGATTCTATGAGAGAACTTCAAATAGCTTTTGCTTTTAAATACTTTCAAGTCAACTTTGATTTGTGGCAAACCTATGAATGAGAAGCCTCCAAATTACCCTATCCTCAATAGCCCTGCTCACGTCTTACAGACTAAGGTCTGTTACTTCCTTGATTGAGCCCCTCTCCATTTGGAATGCAATCTTTCTCCTTCCTACTGCCCTGTAGTTTTCAAGCTACAGACAATGCGGTCACTGTTGCCTGTTTTTGGTCTAAAACTATTTATCCATTTGTGCTCCCTCTATGTTATGAGTTTTATACTTATTTATGCTATGCTTTTAACATGAAATAAATAAACTGCCCTGCACTTTACCAGGCATTATAATATTTTCCAGTGAGTCATGTCATCTCGCGATATGGCCAAAGTATGATAGTCTAAGTTAAGTCATCTTGGTTTCTAAGAAGAATTCAGTCATGATTTATTCTAGGATTGTTTTTAAGCAGTCAGTGCTATCCATAGGACTCTTCTCCAGCTAATGTTCTTCCTATTTGCTGTTTTCACAGCCCAGCTTTCACAACTATTCATAGAAATAGGAAATACGATGAGATTGACTACCATAACTTTAGTATTCAGTGATATCCTCAGAGACAGGTGTTGGAATAAGTGTGTGGATGAAATGCTAGGCCAATGAGAAAGTAAAATTATTTACAGTATTTTAAAATATATTTAAATCACTGTAAACATCCCTAAATAATATGAGTGATCATTTTCATACTTCCAGTTTATATGAGTGTACTGAGTCTTGTTTTTGAGGACTTTTAAAATACTTGAGCCAGCACTGTTTGGCGTGTCCATCAGTTTTTTTCTCCACCTTAATACCCTAGTGATGTAAGAATGAGTGAGTCGTTATCTGACTTCAGCAATTCCCATTTGACTTCTGTGGCATCTAATAGATGTTTGTCCATATATAAATTGCCCTGGAAACTTAACCAAGCATTTTGGACAGGACAATGTTTCTATTTGATGCTTCAGAGTAATTTTTTTCTTCAGTTCAATTATAACATATAAGGCACACCTTGAGTTCAGCTTGCTTTATGACTTTAGATATCTTTGCCATTACATAAGTACTGCAAGTGCACAAGGTCCTATGTGATCTTAGAATCTAAGCAGGGTAAGACCTGATTAGTACTTGGATGGGGGCTGCCAGTGAATACCAGGAATTGTAAGCTATATATCAGAGGATGGAAAAGCCAAAATTATCTCTGAATATTCCTTGCCTAAGAAAATCCCCACACACATAATGGGAAAATTTGCAAGTGTCTGCATTTTGGATTTTTAAGTTTTTTTGAACCTAGATGCCCATAGGAATACCCCCTGCAACATTTTTACAAGGATAGGTTAGTTCAGGAGATGGTAGATTATGATGAACAGACACCAGCATTTCATTTTTTGATCTCATGTTAAAGTAATGCCGATGCATTCTATTTTATCGTTTTCTCTTTCTCATCACCTATCTAATACAAACTACATATAAATAACCAACTACCTCCTTTGAAGTAGTGCTGTTAAGTTCTGCCTAAAATATATTATAATATATCATATGTAATAGAATATTTAATTGTCTGGTGTCACCTTTTGACTCCAGTCCTAATTCAAGTGGACCTACTCAGATAGTACTACAAATAGGCCTGAGTTCGGTTAGTGTGACATTAGCAAGGATTGATGTGAATGTGAGAATTAGCAGAGGGACTATAAAGTCAATTAGTCCTAGTCCATTCACAGAGCAAAAAGATGTACTGATCAAGAGACATCCATATTCTCATTTCAGTCTTTGGAATCACAGAGCTATCTGTGTATCATAAGAGCTTTATCATTACAGTAATCAGGTTAAATGTGTATCCTCTAAAAGATGGACTCAATTGAAGGACAAGAAGACCCCAGTTGTATCAGGCCAAATGTTCAGGAACACCAAGTTCCAATTTCTAGGAAAAATTATTTCTGGACTGCAGGTCCCAGAATCCCACAGCTACCAAGGCAATTGACCCTGCTTACCAAGAATCCTGGAAACTGTAGCTTAAAAAGTAACTCCCCAAAGTTCTGTTGAAGAACTAAAGTTTGAAGCATGGAGCATTGGAGGGAACAGCCTGTTAACCATATTGATCCTGACAATATACGGCAACTGTGTTCCGGGAGGGGAAAAAACAAAATGGAACACCTTGTAGGGTTGGCATGATGTTCTTGCAAGGGAGAAAACCCTAAAGCAATGGGAGATGCCTTCTTCCAACTGTCAGGGTTAGGAAAGAGCTGCATGTGTGGGGAAATGTCACATTCATCCCCCACACTATCCCTACAAATGCCGTGGGATTGCACTGCAGAGAAGAGGTCCCACACATCAATCTCTTGCTCTTTCCTTCTTCTTTTCTGTATGCATGCACAGTGTGGGCCAAGTGGAGGGATGAACTGAGCAGCATGCTGCCGGGTGAATGGAAAACTCAGTTTTAGGTCTACTTTCAGAACTTGGAATCTAACGAAGCAAATGTGGGAAGTGTTGGGTCAGGACGCAGTATAAGGAAAATAACTCGAGGCAGAAGGCATGTGGATATAAATGTATAGGTTGTGCATTAGAATGTGTTAGGATGTAATATAATTGTGTTGGAGGTAATGAACCAGAGGAGTGAAGATGTAAGAGAAGTCTGAGTCATTGAAAGAGCTGATGGCATAATGAGGGGGCGGAACAGAAGAGCTCCTGTCTCGGGACTCGTTTGCATATTACAAAATCAGCGGTAACTTACCGTTGGTTGCTTATAACCACATTAGATGATAAAACTGGCAAAGGCTATTACTGTGAGACATAATCAAAGTTCCATTTATTTAGAGATGTCCGTATGTAACTATTTCATACATTTAGAATGAAAAAATATTCAGTTGGAATAACTTGCAGAAGCTTTCAATAAAGGAGAAAAGAACTGGACAAAAGATTTGTGTATGAAAAGCTTGGTCTGAAATCCACTTGAAAGCTGTTATGGAGTAAGCTTTATAGAAATCTTTGGGATGTGCTCCTCACTAAAGGTGTAGGCTCTAAGAGACATTATATGTAAGGGAAGGAACAAATCTGCAGTGAAAAATTATTCCTTTGAAAGTTATAAAACCTCGTATGATCCAGGCACAATGCCTGGATCTCAGTTCTTCCTAGGCTTTAGAAATTCTATAAAGTACTGGACATTTCTCTGAGGAGACTCTTGTAGGTTTTCTTGCAGCCTCAGTCCCTAGACCTCAGCAAACAAGAGCTTGGCTAACAGAAAAGGCCAACAGTGGTGTTTTGTGTGGTTGTGGTGGAAGAGAAAGCATAAGGTGAGGTTGTGTCTATTAAACACCCCCAGCCCAAGAGTCTTTTGGGATAATTTGTTGGGTAAAGGCTGGTTTCTTGTGGGGTAAGGATGTTTGTCTTAGCTGGGAAAAGGCTTGCTAGCTTGTGTGCTTGTTAGTACTCTACTATTTCATTGTGTTAATATGATTTTCTTTGAGGGCTAGGTTTTAAAGTTGTCTTCCTTTGTTTTTACCTCATCCAATATCAATTAAATTTAGTCTTGCCTCCTTTCTTTAAGTTTAAAATTCTGCTAAATAATACATCCTCTTTTAAATACTAACTTACCCATATACAAACAATCCTACTATTCAGAATGCTTCAAAAGGTTATTTCAAATTATTTTTACCATTTTTCGTGATTTTTTTATTCTGAAGAAAAAATCATTCATTTTCCACCTGAACTGTCCTTTTTTCCTTAAGAGTTAGGGCCACTGAATTATGATCTGGAAAGAACTTTGGTTAAATCTCCTACTGGCTCATGCCTTAGAGACCCAAAACATATCTTGTTTATGTAATAATCTAGGTCTCTCAGAAAAATAACAATATTCTGGAACATACCCATATTTAAATTTTCAAGTCTTCATCAATGACCCATCAACTAAAATTTTGTCTTGGTAATTTGCCTTGTGGAAGCTTTATGTTTTTCTCAGAAGGCCTACCTTTTTAGGGAAAAACCACTCAACTCTACTCTTCCAAATGTATCCAATTTTCAAAAGAAAAAAAATCACTAACTCATCCATTAAACTTTCACACATACTTGAGGCATAAATGCCCACCATCATGACCCCTTGGATATCGATCCCACATACCTGTTGCGCTCTGGAATGGCCCCAGATTTCATGCCTGTGTAGACTTCTTCAGAGTGTTATTTAGCAACTGGTTGAATTGCTTCCATGTAAATGAGAAATGTACTTATTTTTACTCTTTAAATTCTGCTCACTGTAAAGATATATACAGTAGAGTCTCACTTATCCAACACAAATGGGCCAGCAGAACGTTGGATAAGCAAATATGTTGGATAACGAGGAGAGATTAAGGAGAAGCCTATTAAACATCAAATTAGGTTATGATTTTACAAATTAAGCACCAAAACGTCATGTTATACAACAAATTTGACAGAAAAAGTAGTTCAATACGCAGCAATGCTACGTAGTAATTACTGTATTTACGAATTTACGAATTGAAAACATTGACTACAAAAATGCATTGGATAATCCAGAACATTGGATAAGCGAATGTTGGATAAGTGAGACTCTACTGTAATTGAAAACTGCACTTAGGATTGTCTTATTTCTGATGTTTATGTATAGTTGTGAAAGCTGGATAATGAAGGTAGTAATAGTGAAATAGTGCGGGGACATGAGAGAAGCCTCCCACAAGGATGGTAAAAACCTCAAAAACATCCGGGCATCCCCTGGGCAACGTCCTTGCAGACAGCCAATTCTCTCACACCAGTAGCAGCTTGCAATTTCTTAAGTCGCTCCTGACACGAAAAAAATAGTGAAAAAAAACCAAAACAATAGGAAAAGAATTAACTCATTTGAGCTCTGGCATAGGAGGAGAGTCTTGCGAATGCTAAGAACAAGTCCGAACTCTCCTTATGTCAGACCCCTGGCAGCTGGGCACCAAGAACCATACACGGAGGCCAGTCTCTATTTAATATCTTTATTAAGGAAATATATAAAAGCAATAAAAACAAGTGAAGAATATAGTTCAGAAGCAGACCTTTCAAATGAGGTCAAATATAGTCCAAAAATGTATTGTCCAATAAATGATATTAGAGTTCAAAGTTCTTAATCCAATACCGAAACACACACTATTGCCAAGCAATAGCGTGGGGAAATGTCAGAGTCTTAAGAGTCCAAGGTAGCTTGACAACAAGGCTGGAACAAGGCTGGATATAACTTGGTTCTTTAACAAGGTCCGTGACTAGGTACAAGGTAACCAGTGAATCCTGGAACAAGGTCCGTGGTTAAAAGCAAAGCGATGCAAAATCTTGAATACTTGATCCGGGAGGCAAGGAACTGGGGTTTACGAAGTCCACACACGATCTCACTCCTGAAGCTGATCTGTTGACTCCGCCAAGAATCTCCCGCGCCAAACACCTATATTGGGTCTCGTTTTCCCGCCAACAATCTCTTTCCCTAGAGAACGAGAAGCGAAACCCAACTCTGTCCAGATGCAAGACTCCTTAGAATTTCCCAAGGGAAGCAGGCCTAATCAGCCTGTTGTTTGGCAGCGATCCGTAAACTCCTGCGATTTGCTTCTCTGACTCCTCTGTCTCTAGAATAAGATTCCCTCCTGGGAAATGGAGGCGAGGAATGCCCAAGGTCTGTTTTACTGAATTCTTGAGGACAAACATCAACATCCGGCAGGTGAAAGGACTCCGGCTCTTGTTGAACCGGCGAAAACCCCATGTTTTCATCTTCATCTGCCACGATAGTACTAGGAACAGGACTACAAGGCCCATGGGGCATCACACCTTAGAAGCCAAGATGACTAAACTGAGGACCTCATCACATAATGGACTCCATACATGGGGGACTCCTCCTCCGTGCCATTTCACCAGACTCTGTGTCAAAACAGCAGGAATGAGGGGCCACTCTGTTGCCCCGTGCACCACTTTGTCATGCAACAATGAATCCTGCTCAATCCTTGCTCTCAGTCCAAAGATATTGTATAAGACAGGGCTTAGGTGAAAGCTGTGGAAGTTTTCTCATATGTGTTCAGTTTGAACAACGATAGAGCAGAAGTTGTGGGGGTGGAAGTTCCCAGGGGAGACAGTAGAAATAAATAGCTCCATGTTTTGTTTATTTATTTATGAATGTACTTATTTGCAGTATATGCCTTGGATCAAAGAATATCAAGGCGATTTGGGAATAAATCAATTCTTAGTTCACAAAATTGAAGCATTTCATACAAATTACAAGGAATCTGGAGCATTTCTTGTCTGAAGTCCTTGTGGTTTGGGATTTCAAATTTTGTGATGAAAAGAAAAAAGTCTCTGAGGAACAAAATGTTGGAAGCACAGTGGTACCAGTGCTGGTGTAACGTGATTAATAAAACTGAATTCTAGAGAGCATGCCTGCCCTTTTGTATCACTTGCTTCTTTCTTTTATCTGTGTACTCAAGTCTCTTTGCTTCCTTCATGCCTGTAGAGATCATGGCCATCCTTCCCTTTGTGTCCGTTTGTCTGGGAAGGGAGACTACATGAGACTTGCATCCTTTGGGGCTCTTCTACTAAAATTTAGGGGTTTTTTTTGTCTGTTTCCTTTCTTATCCCAAGGTGTATTTCCTGAAACAAATATATGTCTTTTTTGACCTTACAAGAACATTTTATTGCAGAGTTCTCATATTTCACTGGCTATGCTGCACTTTAAAGAGCCTCAGTGGCACAATGGGTTAAACTGCTGAGTTGCTGAACTTGCTGACTGAAAAATTGGAGGTTCAAATCTGGAGAGCGAGGTGAGCTCCTGCTGTTAGCCCTAGCTTCTGCCAACCTAGCAGTTTGAAAACATGCAAATGTGAGTAGATCAACAGTGCTCCATGCAGTCATGCCGGCCACATGACCTTGGAGGTGTCTACAGACACTGCCGGCTCTTCATCTTAGAATGGAGATGAGCACAAGCCCCCAGAGTGGGGACACAACTAGACTTAATGTCAAGGGGAAACCTTTACCTTTACTATGCCGCATTCTGCTTGACTCATATCCCTACACAAAGAGGGGTTATTTAGAATCCCCCAAAGTGGTTTACAACATGAATTTATACAAATTTAAGATAAAACCTAATGAGTTATAGTATCAACACTTTTAAAACCAATTGAAGAAGTTAGTTACCACAAAAACAAAAATGCAAGCACTAAATTAAAATAGTTTAATAACAGTTTAAAAAGCAAAGTGAAATGAAACAAGTATCCAGCTATGTGGAGAGGCTAGATTTATGTGTGGCTGCACCCAAATTCAAATCTTGGCTGTATATACTTCATGAAGTCTCTGGGACTAGCTACTAGAATCTGAAATGTAGCAGGCAGATATTTCTGCTTTTTTGCAAAGTTTTTTTTAAATTGTGTCAGAAGCGATTCGAGACCATACTGCAAGTTGCTTCTGGTGTGAGAGAATTGGCGGTCTACAGAGACGTTGCCCAGGGGACATTCGGATGTGTTACCATCCTGTTGGGAGGCTTCTCTCATGTCCCCGCAAGCTAAAGCTGACAGATGGGAGCTCATCCAATCTTGCAGATTTGAACCGGCAACCTTCAGGTCAGCAGTCCAGCCAGCTCAAGAGTTTAACCCAGTGGTTCTCAACCTGTAGGCCCTCAGGTGTTTTGGCCTACAGCTCTCAGAAATTCCAGCCAGTTTACAAGTTGTTAAGATTTCTGGGAGTTCAAGGCCAAAACATTTGGGGACCCACAGGTTGAGAACCACTGGTTCAACCCATTGTGCCACTGCAGCTCCTTTTTTGGTAAGGTTCTGGTTTGTATGCCTGTTCTGGCCTATTAGGATACTCCATGTTGTGCATCTATTCCAGGGGCCAGTAAGTCCAATTTGTAAGAGACAATCCCAGTTAACCTTTTATCATTCTGCTTTTCTAGGTGTCTTCAAAATATCCTAGTATCTCTCTCCTCCTTCCACTTTTCCCATTCATCCTTGGCTTACTTCAGTTGCTACAAACCAAGTTCAAGGTGCAAACGTGGTTTGCATTCAATTAACACAATGGGGGGGGGGGGAGAACAGGATCTTTCTCTTCCCTGTAGATAGGCAAAGGGAAACTGTTGCAGTCTCTTTGAGCTTGTGTGTTCTTCTTCATCAATCACCTTTGTCACCTTCATTGCATTTTGATGCTAAAATGATATGCTAACAAAAGGTTCTGAGGACTGAACACCTATAGCACCACTAGGCTATGTTCCAGCTTTAGGCTGCTGAGATCCATGTAATGAAATGTAGTACATATTTTGTCACCTTTAATGTTTCAGATATTGTATCAGATTGTGCAAAACATCTGCTTGTCTGAATGCAGCAAAGTGTTGGAACTTATTTCCGTGCTCTTTGTTTGGGCAAGATTTCAAGAAGAAATTTTTCAAAAGGTTGTGGCAGGCAATAGTACTAATGGGGACATCTGAGTTATGGCATGAAATAATAGCTGTGCTTCTATTGTGACAAAGAAACACGAGAACTGTTGAAGATTTGTATATCAAATAGATGATCTGAATAACATATTAAAGTGTCCATTAATTATAATCAGTTGTTTACATTGCAAAATCTAGTGGGAAGAAAAATAATGTGAATAATTATGCATTTAGGAGCTCTGTTGGTACTCTTAATTGTAGTTATGAATGTGACATGTGTCTTGAAAGTTACAGCAATGCTGCTATTTATACGTTTAATATCTAATTGCAAATATAATTCTGGGAACTGGCTTTGTTATTTCAGTTTTGACCTTCCATCTTATGGGATGTTTATGGGCAGGGAATAATAAATAATAATAATCTTTATTCTTATACCCTGCCTCCATCTCCCCGAAGGGACTCGGGGCAGCTTACATGGGGCGAGAGCCCAATCAAATACAATAAGAAACATAAAACATCAAATTACAAAAACCACGCGCACAAGAGTCAACATTAACATAAAAATAGTAAAACATTGGTAAACAACATAAATTAAAATACAATAAATACAGCAATAAATCATAAAAATGAACTGGGCAAAAGTGCACTAAATGAGTTTTGTAAACATGAGGTAGTTGACAAAGTGCTGCAAAATCATGGGAGATTTGGAGTGGGGTAGACCCTATGGTATATCAGAAAATTAAAGCAAAAGTGCAATCAATCAGAAAGTGGACACCGAAGCAATATTTATCATACAGATAGGTAGTTTTTATCCAAAGGCCTGTGTGAAGAGCCAGGTTTTAAGGCTCTTCCTAAACGCAGCCAAGGTGGTAGCTTGCCTAATTTCCCTGGGGAGCGAGTTCTAGAGCCGGGGGGCCACCACGGAGAAGGCCCTCTCCCTCGTCCCCACCAACCGCACTTGCGACGGAGGTGGGAGCGAGAGGAGGGCCTCCCCCAATGAACGAAGAGATCATGCAAGTTCGTAGGGGGAAATGCGGTCATGAAGGTAGGTGGGTCCCAAACCGTTTAGGGCTTTGTAGGTGATCACCAGGGAAAGTACTCACATCCCATCACAGCCTACATCTTGATTTGTTTGTTCTCATTCTTCACCCCATTCTGTTTGTGGCTTTGCTGTAGAAGGACTGATACTCGCTCTCATGGGAAATCCAAGCTGGTTTTGCATCCAAAATCCATGTTTAAATAAATCCAGATATCTGAAATCCATGCTTCTCTGGTCACCATGAGCTATTTATGTTTCTAGGTCAAGGATGGGGATCTTATGGCCAGCTATGTAACATCTCAATTAGCTGACTGGCAGGAGGTGATGGAAATGAGAATATAACAATATCTGGAGGGGCTATTATTGTTTATCCTTGCTTTAGACTATTTTTTAATCAGTCGTCTCTGTTCTTTGTGATTAATTTGTTTTTATATCCATTTGACTTTCTAGAGAATTAGGATTGTGTCCAACAGACTGGGCTTGGTTTTGTTGTCTGGTGTTCCTGGCATATTATACACTGTCGGGTTTGACGGCTGCACTAAGGGACTCTGGTTAATGTCCCTTAGTTTTAGCTTTGTGTCTAGGATCAGATTTGGCCATGGTTCCTTAGTTCTGTCAACATATATACCCTTCACATTCTTGACTGGCATCTAACTCAGTCCCATAAACTACCAGACAGATTGTGTGGGCTGAGGTCAGAGTTCCCTTTTGCAACAGGGAAAAAAAAGGTGTGTATGATGCTAGCTACAAGGAACAAGGCAACAGCTTTACATAACTGTTTATTTTTCATATGCTAGTCTGAATACTGCAAGGGTCCTTGTCTACAAAAGACTTGCTCATAGCAGTCAAAATATTTAAGATACTGCAAAATATAAGGGCAAACAGTAAAGCAGATGCCAACATTTTCAAAAGGAACTTACTAGTACCAAATTTTAGATGGAAATGGGATATCTTCAGCTACAGTCTTCCAGAGGTTGTAGTTTACGAGAGTATTTTCTTGCTTTATGTGCATATGCATATTTCCTTACATCAGGTTTGTATGGGCTAATGAAGAGTGTTTGTACATTGATCAATTATTGCTGAAACAATGTTTTGTTTTCGCCTTGGTGGTAATTGTCAACAAGAGATCATCAAAGTGATGAAGAGCTTTGACATTTTACATTCCAGGTTAAATGTACTTTGATTATGAATAGTTAATATGTTTGTCATAGGACAGTCACATTTTTTTAGCCCTGTAGAAAATGTTATCTGGTTGATAAAGTATTGTAATAGGACATGTGAAATCCAGAATCAAAGCCATACTTTTCCATGAACCTCTCCAGCCAAATGCTATTGTTGGTTATTGTGTGCCAGTCTACTCCAACTTGTGGTGATCTTGTCATAAGATTTTCTTGGAAAGATTTATTCAGAGGAGTTTGCCATTGCTTTCCTGTAAGGCTGAGAAAGAGTGGCATGCTCAAAGTCATCCAGTATGTTTCCATGGCCAATTAGGAATTTGTACACGGATCTGCTAAACTTCTAGGCAAACAGTCAAACCATTGCACCACACTGGCCCAACCACCAGCTTTCAGATGGAACTGACTTATGGGTGATGGGAAAAAGGATGGTGTTTGTACTATGAACGTCTTTGAGAAAGTGTAAGATATATGCCAGAGAAAGGAGTCAGTTGTCTCTCCAGTTGTTGTTGAACTACAACTCCTAGCATTGCTCACCATTGGCTATGCTAACTGGGTTTCTAGTTGTGGGAGTAATTTACTTGGACTTGGGAGATCCTGATTCAAACCCTAGGAGATTTTTTTATCCAAAAATATATGGGCGGCTGTGTGAGTCCCAACCCTGGCATAAATGAAACAAGCAAGCATGCAAGCAAATAAATAATGATAGTTTATAAGCACCAAGTAGAGTTTTGTTGACTCGTGAAAGGTAAAAAAAGGCTTATGACTTGTCCGTGTCTGTAGCATTACACAAACACTTTTCTTGTGACTTTTCTGACATTTCTAGCATGTCTTGATGTTTATTTCCCTTGCCTTACTCTCTAGTAGTTTTTATTCTAAATTGTGCTTCATTGCTCTTTTCTCCACTTTCTCTTTTTTAAAAATAAAATAACAGTTAATTTTACATGTAAGTTTAGGACAAGGCAAAACCCGAATACAGTGCTCAGAGGCAACAATGATAGAAAATGACTGGCTGCCTTTACCTGGAAATGGGACTACATACTCAGAGAAACTGTGCACGTCTTCTGCTGCTATGCTGTTTGGTTTCTAAATAGCCCACCTTTTCTGTTCTCATCTGACCCATCACCCCTTTCCACGTCGGTGAAACCCTTGCTGCACACAAATTGAACCTACTTCATTGCGCAGCCTTGGCTGCTGAGAGATCTGAGTCTTATAGATGTGATATTTTCCAGAGAGGGAAAGAAAAGGGAATAGAAGGAGATGGAGGTAAACTGCTGTCTTCCATTCCTGGGGGAGGAAGGGGGTTAGAGGAAGAGGGGAATGCAAAAGAAGGATGAGAGAGGATGGCATTGATACGAGATCACTTAGCAAGCAAAGCAGATAAAGATTAGGGTTCCTATGGCAACTGGCTCAGTCTAGGTGGGGATTTGGGGAGAGGCAAATGAGGAGTCAGCTTGTTTAACACATACCCCAACATGAAAGAAAACAGAACCAATCTTTCCTTTGTTTTGGGCTTGGATGTGCTTCATTATTGGAAGGAGATGCTGTTGCCTGTCTTCAAGATGTGATGACAACTACTGTACAGTATTTAATAAATGTTCGTTTTTTTGTTGAACAATAAATGTGAATTTTTCATGGAAAAATAAGACATCCCCTGAAAATATGACCTAGCGCATCTTTGGGAGCAAAAATTAATATAAGACACTGTCTTATTTTCGGGGAAACACGGTATGAACCCAAGAGTCTAGGTCTGGTATAAGGTATTTTACTGGGATTTGGGAGATCCAGATTCAAACCCTATGAGATTTTGTGATCTAAATATATATGGCAGGCTGTTTGATTCTCAACCTTGGCATAAATGAAACAAGCAAGCAAGCAAATAAATAATGATAATTTATTACCACTAGGTACAGTTTTGGTGATTCATGGAAGGTTAAAAAAAGGCTTATAACATAGAACATAAGCCACCTTGAATCCTGTGTTGTGCTCCTGGGCTGTGGCATAAACAAAAAATAAAAACAAACAAGCAAATAACCAGCCTTAGGAAAACCTAGACAGTAAGAGTATTAAAAAAATAACATCACTCAAAGAGTGTTGATAAGGGATGAACAATTATGTGTTCAAAGGGGAACAGTGTAGGTGTCAAGTGATGCATCTTTGAGGAGGATGTTCCGTAACAGTATGGCACCAAAGCAGGGAAGTGTTGGAAGTATTGACTCTTTTATGAAATGATTAGCGAGTGAATTCTAAAGACCACGTTTGCCCTTTTGTTTTATATCTCTGTTTGTTTCTTTGATATATCTACTCAATCCTTTTTGTTTCCTTCCTGCCTGCAGAGGTCACTGTGCCTTCTTCCAATCATTTGTTAATCCTTTGTTTTTCTTTGTCTAGTAAGGGGTCACTTATGAGGCTCCTGCTTTAGGATGGTTTACATCCACATATAAGATCCAGTTTTTAGGGGCTCTTCTATTTAAATTTAAGTAATCTTCTTTTATCCTTTATCTCCTTTTCTATCCCAGATGGATTTTCTGAACCAAAAAATGTAAGGGTTTTTCAAAAATCATACAAGAACATCCTGAGTATTTTCTCTGGTTGCCTATCACAAGAATGTATTGTACTGGCTACAGTACATGCTGTTTGATACAGATGCCAAATAATTCTATAGAAAGGCAGTATTTTGGGCAGCTGCTTGCCTAACCCTTAGTACTAGTAGGGCACTTAGAACAAATGGGCAGAAGCCAGTGCATCAGTTAGCTCAGTGAAATTGAGAGGCCATGTTCCTCCTTATCTTTGAAGCGCTTTCAGAAGGCAACTTTTTCAGGGAATCTGTGAGACTTGAGATATTGGGCTCCAGATCCCACTATCTCTCTATATCCCACCATTTCTAATAGATTATTTGGGTTGGGCATAGAATCCTCCAATAATTAGAGAGGTTCTCCAGACACACAATAGAAGTAGTTTTGTGTGGAATATTCCCAAGGTCACTGAAGGATTTCCTTCTGATTTCTTTTCAGTTTACTTTCAGAATATGTATTCAGCCCCTTGTGTTGCCCTTTACTTAGATCCCATGATTTTCCTTAGAGATCACCGTTGAAGTGCCTTGGACTGCTTTTCATGAGAAGCCACACAGCCTAACAGATGAAGGCATCCTGGCCCAAAGAAGTTTTGTGGCAATCTCACTGTTCTCACCACTGTAAGAATGGCCCTCCCATCCATTTGAACTATATACTAGTGTCTAAACCTGTTTTATCCTTGTTCTGTTTTTGATGAAGAACAAGCCTGCTGTGGCATGGAGCAGTCTGGTGGATCTACCTCATCCCAGAAGGTATTTTGCTGTGCTGTTTGACCAGCACATCTCTGTATCTATCCTTTTTGTGACAAACACCTGTGGAAACTTGCTTGGTTTCTCTTTTCTGTACCTCTCTTCCTTGCCTAAGATTGGACTTATTTTGTCCGGAGAGCTATATAATCTCAATATAAATATCTAATCTGAGGATAGCTAGCTCAAGCACCATGAGCCTACCTTTAGCTTATGCTCTGTCTCTCAAGAATTGCATAACTGCATATGCCAAATTATGTAGAAATGTACAACTTAAAACAATTCCTGCAATTTAAAATTAAATGCAATACAATTCATCATCAGGGTAAAGGCATTTACCAGGAGAACTATGTGAACACTCAGCTTGAAGCCCAAATTGTAAGGTTGAGAAGACCAGCAACCTTTTGTTTGGTTATGCATTAGAGTTTGAAAAGATAACTTCATCTATTTTAATTCCGACAATCCCTGAATCACCATGGCCACTGACAGTTGTCGTGCAAAACCCCTTAGCTTTTCAAAGTTTTCTTATTTTTAAACCAAACTTGGACTGGAAGATGTTTGAAACTGAGGACTGTTTTTGAAAGTAGAATGCGTGGCCATGCTACCTTCTGTTTATATCAGTAGCGAAGGCAATTCAAAGTCTCCCAACCTTGGTTCTGTACTTTTTGTTTCTTGTATAGCAAGCCTGCATTGCTTTATTTAGCAAAAAGGTGAGCCTTCATCTTTCACTGAGGTTTTTTTCAGATGCTACTGTCATACCAATAATGGAACCGATGCATATTCCTGTCAACGCTCCTCTCCAACACACCCACTTCAGTTCAACTATTCGGATCTCAGAGCTCTTTAAACAGGAGTCATTCCATTTCTAAACATCGTTGCATTAAAACTCCACCCCACACTTTTTGCTGAAATGAGCCATTTCATTTTCTAAACTGATATTTAAAAATGAAATTATGAAAGCCTAATGACTTAGTCATATTTTTCTTCTGAGGGCGAGAGAAGGACAAAGGAGATTAAGTATATTTTATTGTTGAGATCAGCACAGCATGGAAAATAACCAGATTTTTAGTGCAGCCTCCACATTTTTTTTGTGTTGAGAGCGGAGTGGCACCTTCTCTAATCTTAACTTTGGGGTATTTCAGTGAGCAGTTTCTTTGTTCTTGTTGTCTTGCTTCATTTAACATAAATATTCCAATATAATCCTATGCATTTAAGTCTGTGGGAAAGAAAATTCTTGAATAGTGGGGAAAAGCATTCTTCCCAATGGCTGTATAGCCATTGGTGTGGAGTTTAAAGGAATACCACAGAGTTGGATTTAACTTTGGCTATAACAGAGTATGTGAAAATAAATTGTTAGAGTGTCATTTCCTGTTCAGAGGCTTCATTTTCTGTGGGGTAGTGGATTTACTCTGGTTTTAATACAAATTTTATAGGAGATAAACAAGACCCTGAACAAATTTTGGAGGATTGTGTGCAACATGTTGGTTAGTTTCTTTAACGTTAATTCTACATTGCAGATGCACTTTAAACCTGGAGAGAATTTCCTCCCACATTCATATTGGAGCTCTTTTGTTGCTTTCTTTACTATTTGTGATCCTGCCCCCTTGGTAAGTCATCTACTTCGTGAACATCTGCGTAATGAACCCAGAGGAGCTAGGAGACGAGGAAAGATATATGCTCAGACAGCAGGTATCACCCATGTCGGTGGGCCAGTGGATCTGCTCTGAGTTTCAGACTGAACATCTAAGGAGCTATCCAAAGTACTCAAGATCCAGCATGGTGAACACTGGACTTTGATTCTGAAGACCAGGACTCATATCCATGCTGAGCCATGAAAACCCACTGGGTGGATTTGTGCAAGTCACATTCTTTCTCCTTCAGAAGAAAGCAAAGACAAAACTCCTTTTGAACAAATACTGCCAAGAAAATCTCATGATAGGTTTGCATTAGAATTGTCAAAAGTTGGAAGTGACTTGAATGCACACAGCAACAAAAACCAAGGGGCTTAATCCTACCCTTGGAACAGGTTTAGAAGTTTGGATGGCTCCTTTAAAGATCAGATCAAGGACACATTAACATTATAGAATGGAGGCTTTCATCTCCCAATTGCCCGGTTTGTTCCTGTAGGATTCTGGAAAATGTAGTTTAGGGTGGAGCCTTTGAAATTCTCACCTTGAGAGGTCCTGGCTTCCTTAAACTCTATTTTCCAGAATTCTGAAGGAGCAAACCAGCTGATAGACAAAAGCCTCAATTCTATAACACTAACGTGATCTCATCCTAAGGGTGCATCTACACTGTAGAATCAATGCAATCAGACACCACTTTAACTCCATGTCTTAGTGCTGTGACATCATGGGAATTGTAGTTTTACAAAGTCTTTAGACTTCTCTGCCAAAGAGTTTTGGCGTCTCACCAAACTACAACTCCCCTGATTCTGTAGCATTGAGCCATGACAGTTAAGTGGTGTCAAACTCCATTAATTCTACAGCGTAATGCAGTTAAAGGCCTGGGTCAAATCCCTGTCCTACTGACATAGAAACCACCATCTGTCATTGGCTCTATGGGCTAAATTTCCTATCCTGTTTTGTTCCCAGTTTATTCATTTCAAAGAAGCCTGTATACAGGTGCAGTCCTTGATGAACATCTCTATGCTTAGAATCCCCACCTTTCCTTTTTTTTACTGGCTCCTTTTCCTGTGCTTTTAAGACAGACACATATTAATACTAGCAGGTGACAACATTTATCTACACATAGTGGAATCTGATTTTCTGTAAATGTCTGATGTCCAAAAATGCAATGGGCTAGGCTAGGATTTTCTGAACAGCTGACCAACCCCAGAGCTTCTTGATAACCTGTTCTGTGACACCTTGGATAGAACTAGACTCAATTGGGACACAAATAAAGATCTCTTTTGTTTTTTGTTTTTTCATGAAAGCCCCAAAACCAATCTGATACCGTGAACCTTGACTCACAGCTACTCACCTATTTCTGCTCTTTTAAATTTTGCCTCAAATCACCTCCCGTAAGAGGATTAAACAAAGACGAAGAAGGTCAAGCATTAGCTCCCTTATCTCTCTGCTCCACTATCCTGTAAGATGAACCTGCAACGTCTGGACATTAATGGGCTTTTGCTTGCTGCTTATTAGTATGGCTGACAGTAAATAAACCCATTCGTTTTGCCTGGAAACAATCCAGGATTGCTAGCATATATGAAACTGATATTTTTGTTTGGAGGAAATAATAATGTAGGTTTTTAAAGCATTAAATATTTAATACCTTCATTCTGAGATACATTTGTAGAAAACAAATTATAGTTTAATTTTCCCCTTTCTTTCATCCCCGCTTGCCTCAAGCATCTAGAGTGTTCTGAAAACTGAATTCTTTTGTTATAGTTTGGATTTGGCCTCCCTGGATGTCTTTGTCTAAGAGTTTCACAAAATAGAATAGGCAACTGAAGCAGATAGATATAATTAAGCTTCACCCAAATTTAATCAAAATGCAGTATATGTTCGTTCAGAAGAGCAGTCAGAGATTTCCAGAGTGGTTTTATCTGAGTGATGAATGAATCACACAGTCATAGAATCATAGAAACCCTGTTCAGGTGTACACGAGAGGGCTAATCAGAATGTACGAGGAGAAGTTAACTCCTTTCTGTCATTGTTTTGTTCACCTGGAAAATCCGCACAATCAGACGTCCAGATTTGCTAAGGTCTTGGAATGTATTGATCTCCATTTTCAAATGGTTACTTTTTATTTTAGGGGAGTGATCCTACCGTATATATTAGCATATAAGCCAACCTCATGTATAAGTCGAGGGTAGATTTTGGGACAAAATTATGGATTTGATATGACCCATGGCTAAGTTGAGGCTCATTCAGTGGAGAGGGGAAAGTGCCGGCACTGCCTCAGGGGACCAGTTGCAGAGAGAGTAGGGAGAGAGTCAGTGCTTCTTTTAGGTTCTCCCAGGACTAAACTCTTCCCTTTTTCCATTCTCCTTATAGAAGGGGATGGTTTCTCTTCACTAAGGATCTTATCACATGGAGGCCGAGAAGCCAGGGGACAGCAGGAGAAACCATGGGGCAGTGTACTACTTCGTCCCCTTACTGTGGTTGGTCGTGGGATCCCTCCCCGTGATGTTTCTCCAGTCCTCCCACATCCTCCCCGGCTTCTTCTATAAGGAGTCAAGTGTACAATCGACTCCTCAGGCCTCCATGTCTTGGTGCTGCTGGCTCGCTGCTGGCACAGAGCCCAACGGAGCCCAGCGTTATCTGTTGGGCTCTGACAGATTCTGTGCCAGTAGTGTGCTGGTAGCACTGAGAAGCAGGGAGAATATGCTTCTCGACCTCCATTTGATGAGGTTGTAAGTGAGTGGACCTTTAGGGTCTGCTTAAAATATCCACTGAAACACAAATATACGGTTCCCTCATCAGACAAACCTGAAAATTCTCCCTAATGTGTATTCCAAATACCCTTTCTTGTCATTTGAATCTGATGGACTGGGTCGTATTCTTCAGAGCAACTGAAAACAAATTTCTTCCCATATCCATGTGACAGTATTTGAAAATTATGTCACCTCTTAATTAGCTCTTGTGAAGGATAGGCAATGGCATACCAAACTCCTTCAAACATTGCTCTTATTGGGCCTAGTTTAAATTGCCTCAGTATCTTTTCTCACTATCCCCTGGGCACAGATATTCTTTCTGAAATGGTGCTTAAATTTCCTAATATCCTCTTTAAACTCTGTTGCCTCAAAATGGACACAGTATTTTGGGTAAAGCTTGGCCAGAGCAGAATATAATGTTAGCTACCATGACATAATTCATGATCTGCACCAGATCATGCTTCTGTTGATGCAAACTAACATTGCACTAGACTTTTTAAACTTGTCACATTGCAGTACTGACATGCTGAGGTTGGAATGCTGTTAGTGATATATGCAGACATAAGGCCAATTAAAACCCATGTATGTCTGTTTCTTGGTCAGTATGAATGTTGATGTTCTTTTCCACTCCTCACAATGACTATTCTTTGACTCACCATTTAACTGCTGCAGCTCCTGCACAACCATTTAATCTGATTAGAGAAGGTTCTGGCTAAGTCCCCGTATCCTGATACAAACCAATGACATTATCTTTGGAGACCTCTGGAGGACTATGAACACTCTTGGTGGATGATGACATGGTTCTACTTCTGGAAACGGGTACATAGTTGGACACTTTTCTTGCCCGCCTCCCTGCTCACACTTTACCATTCACTGAATGGATGTGAATGTGGCACTGCACAGCTAAACTGGAGCATAGTGCAGTTCCATCAGTGGAAGTATTATTTTGTTTTGGGCCACATGGGATCTTGGCCTTAGCATGTGACTATATTTCCTCCATGGTTACCAGAGTAAAATATCCTATTATTTAAGGGGCCCTTTTGATTTTATAGGTATAAGACAGGCAGTGGTTGAAAGGTGGCCCAAGACAGCTTCTGGCATGAGTACTTGCAGAAATATGCAGAAGGAGAATTGGCAAAATCCCGGTAGCCAGGCAATATGGTAAGCCAAAGTCAGGGGGAAATCACTTTTGAGAGGACAATTCATGGAGGAATTGCAGGGGTTGCTGTGATTTCCATTCATTACATCTCTGATGGCCTTATCAGGATCACATACAACACACAGGGAGTTTTCCTAGGCACAACACTGTTGCTGGAGCTTGAGAAAGAGAGAGAGAGAGATCAAGATTTCTAGTCTTTAGAAGATTTTTTTCAGACCCTATTTGAGTGATGCTAGGGCCCAACAACAGGAAATCATATTGTGCTGCATGCATTCCTTGGCTTTCTTCCCAGTCTCCTCTTATTTTGGGTGCTCTGTCATCATACAAGTTCAATTCACATACAAACACTTTTAAGCTAGATCACTGTGGTGATAGATGAGAATAGGAGATGAATGCCTCACAGACAATAATCAATTTTAGTTTCCACCAGTGCTACTCACATTGGGAAGTACTGGAGGGAACTACTACCTGGAGACACAGCAAAATACAATCATTCCCTGAAACTTCAGCTAGCCTTCCCATGCCCTCCAATATTTCATGGACTACGGGCAGGAGGGCAACATTTGTTAATGAGAAAAGGCACACAAGCTAGGAGATGCTACAACAGTTTGCTGTTGCCTGAGACTACTGGGAAGGGCAAGATTCTGACTTATCTCTCTCTGATGAGTTAATTGACTGCAAACTATTTTTACATGCAGTTCACTTTTGTACTTTAAACTTATCTTTTATTTTGAATGCAGTTTACTTTGGCACTTTGGCCTCAGTTTTCAGCAAGTGAAGTCAGATAAGGACAGAGAGCAAAAATGGGAGAAAGAGACAGAAACTGGGACATTTTGAATGCAGCAGAAAAAGTGGGATGACAGAGGATTTATTGGATAGTATGAACTGTGAGGCCTGATAGCCCCAGTTCTGTCCCCTTCAACCCAAATAGCCCCAGATAGGATTCACTGAATGCAGGTAATCAGTTAATTTTTTGATGTGATTATTTTAAAATACAGACTTGTTATAATAATAGGTTTGAAGTATTGCTCGCTGGGAATCTGAAGGATTGGAAACAAATTGGGGTTCTTTGGTGTAGGAAGGAAATGTTGCAAATGTTGTTTTGAAGTACAATTTCCAGGTCAAAGGTATGGTATTTTGGGAAAAAATGAACTTTCAAAGATATTTGGTTACTGAACCAGCAATTATTTACTGTTCCAAACTTCTGGGAAAACTCACAATAAAACATAAACTAGAGGAATACAACAATAGAAGAATATCTTATCTTGGCTTCCCTGCTGGGTCTGGCTCTTCCTATGAAATGAACTAGCAACAGGCTACTGCATAGAAAAGAGTCACAGTGAGTAAAGCTGCTTGATTCTCAGCAAACCTGTCAGGGGAAGCTTTTTGCCCTAAAGCTTTTGCTGAAAAAAGCAGTGGCATCTTTTTTTTTTGGATGAAATAAACAGACTTCACGTACTGAGATGCAGAAATGGGGAGAAGGCTTTACCTGATACATCTCTGTGTGATACCATTTCAAAATGGGATTACACTCCTAAAAGCAAACTGACTTGACTGTGAAGATGTTCAAAGACAACCGTGGTGCATGGACTGAGTACAGGGGTTGTAGCCTCCTGTGAAGTGGGCATAAGAGGGACCTCCTTGCTGTGCCATG
The DNA here is from genome assembly GCF_035594765.1 of Anolis carolinensis. NCBI lineage: Eukaryota > Metazoa > Chordata > Lepidosauria > Squamata > Anolidae > Anolis > Anolis carolinensis. Next base: position 182,752,628 of record NC_085845.1, read on the forward strand.
TCAATGTTTCAAGATATTTCAGATCCAAGAAAACTAGTTCTTTATCTAGTGCATGTCTTCTCATAGTCTAATGGAGAATGGTATAGTGCTTTGAACATTGGGTTCTGACTCTGGAGACCAGGGTTTGATTCCATGCCCAGCCATGGAAACCCACTGGGTGATCTTGGGCAAGTCAGACTCAGAGGAAGGCAAAGGCAAACTCCCTCTGAACAGACCTTGCCAAGAAAACACTGTATTAGGTTCATCTAAGGGAAATCATAGATGGGAAATAACTTGACGGCACACAACAAATCAAATAAACACCTAGTCTTAAGTAGGAGATTAGTCTAACTCACTACATTTACTATAAAGAGGCTGCACAGAATATTGGTTTCATAGTTCCTTATCTAAACAGAAAAGAAGACAGCACACAGATGTTGATTCAAGCAGTATAGGCATGGTGAAATTAGTATCAGGTGTTAAAGTTGTTCTTTTTTAAAAAAAATATATCAAGTTTTTGGATTTTCTTTTGGCTCCAAGAAGGGAAAAGTGACTCAGTCTAGTATACTTTACTCTCTCCTATTGTTCCATAATGAATCTGGGTACGAGGGATTGTGGAAAAGTTCACTTCAGATATACAAGATGTTGAAATACTCCTCTCTGTCTCAATTTCTCTGACTGATGCACACACATACATCCCTGTTTTTTCCTTTCTCTGCTGAAAGGATGTCACCATTACAAGCTTTGAAGCTTACTTTATTCAAGAATATATAGAGATCTCATACTACTAGAATATCACCTCCTTTTCTATAGCTATTGCCAGGAAAAATATCAGCCAACCATTCTGGATGATTGCTGACATGTGTCTAACAAAATGGGAGTTGTTTACATTCAGATAGGTTGGAGGTATATCTAAATACTTGGAGCTCTCTGGCTAAATGAAGCTCTTGTTTGAATTAATGCACCCCCCAAATTCCTCACACTTCCTCCCTGAGCCCTGACTTCTGCCAGAGATATTCTTCCAGACATGAAAAGTTCAGAGGCATTAAATTAAAAGACCCTCCACTCCAAAGCGATTAATCCTATTTCTGCTCTGGAAAGTCCAAAGCCTTCAAATGCACCTGCAAAGATAACCTTAAAATTTAAGAGCTGGATATATTTTTAGGGTCATCAATAAAAAATGTAAACTCTCAGCCTCCAGTAGAATTATCGGGTGGCATGTATATCTCACTCTCCTTTGCATCCATAGTGGCTGTCAGAAAGCAGCTTGCATTAGGACCCAAGGGAAAGCTGGAATAAGCTACTCATGTTTTGCCTCTATTTATAGTAAGTGCGCGTGTCTACCCTCCTTGTCATTCTTTTTTTAGCATTGGCTGGACTGGCTCAGCTATCAATTATCCATGAAGCTAATAACAATATGAGCCAAGCTAAGGGAAGCAGGTGCTCAGAGGGAGTGTGTGTTTGAGTGTATTTGTGTGCCAGCATGTGTGCGCATGTGGCGAAGAGGCTAGGGAGACAAAGGGTAGGAAATCTGGAAGAGAAGACAAAGAAAATTGCCTTTTCCCTCCCTCCACTGATGCCTTTGTTGATTGCCAATCCCGATTACTAATTTAAACAATTCCAGAGCAATGTCGCTGTGACTTTCTCTGGCTTTAATTTCCTCCCTTTGGCTTGAAATCTTTATCATTTATCTTGATTATGAAAAGCAATCAGGAGATATCACCTTTCAGCTCTGGCTCCTTCTCCTTGTCCCATTTCAGCTTTCCTGTTCAAAAAGCCTGCAACAACAGCCACATAATCCATTCTTCTTGTTTCAAATTTCACTCAGCATTTTTGAAAAACAGGTTTCAGTGCTTTATTTATTTGTGAGCAAAGGCGTGTTCAGATTTCATTATATGCTGGGAACTGTGCAGAGGGAGATGCCAGGAATTGGGCAGAGGGAGGATCTGTTAGACTGGCAAGCATCTTTCCATGCAATAGCTATGATATCTTTCAAATATATGGAGTTTGCAGGAACCCTTTTTTTATAGTGATTCCAATATTTCCTGGTGGGGTGCATTCTGAAGATGGTATTACAAGTCTCCTCTTTGACACCCTGGCTATTGTTTTGCTGTCACCTTTCAGGTTTCCAGCCCCCCCCCCCCAAAGTTGTTGATATATCAGCCATTCTGAGATTCTGCCTGGAATTTAGGCAATTGCTGCTGGCAGAATGCTGCTGATATCCCACTTTCTTTTCTAATTCCAAGGAAACTGTTCTACCGCTAAATCAGGGTTTGGTGTCACTAACGGACTGATTGACGGGAAACACATTAAAGCAAAAGTCAAGTAATGCAGAAATGTTCTGGTGAGTTGAAAGGCAGAGAAGGAAAAAAGGATCAAACCTGTATTGGATGGAGTTATAGTGTCATTGAAGGCTCAAGTTCACAGTATCAAAGTTCTCAGAATTCAGCCCTGAACCTGGATACTTAGAAATGTATTTAAATGCTTAAGGCCAACTCAGCATCTTTGTCCATTCTGGATATGTACAGTGTGTCTATGTCTGGATTACACCTCATCATGTAATGCTCTATGTGCAAAGATTTCAGTATTCAGAAATTGCTGGTCAGCCACGGAATGTTGTATCCAGTTTGATGGAAATATGTGACTTGGTAACAACAGCTTCACTAGCTATTTTTAAAATTACTGTCAGCCCTCTATATTCACGGATTCTGTATCCACAGATTCAACCACCCATGTCTTGAAAAATATTCCAAACTATTCAAAAAACAAACCTTGATTTTCTCATTTTATATAAAAGATACCATATAACGACCAATGGATATTATGAGTCTTGAGCTGCCACAGATTTTAGTATCCATGGTGGCTCATGCATCCCAAACTCTAGCACCTATAAAGGGCCACTACATAATTATTACTATTATTTTTACATTTTGATCCCACCTTTCCTCTTTAAAAAGTGACTCACAGCTAATAACATAATTCAAAACAAGTTATACATTTTTAAACATCATCATTAAAAACAAATTAAGTGGCAAAACCTTTAAAATCAGTAAGAAATAACTATCAGAACATTTTCCAAGTGTCTTCATGGCCTTTCTAAAAGAAGACAAAACCCCATAATACGGAACACTTCTGGCCCCAAGCACTTGGAATAAAAGATACTTAACCTGTACAACCCTTTGCAAATGCAGAGTGAAAATGGTCCCTGCACCCCTTACAGTTTTCCTTCCTTAGGCTTTACAGATTTCAGACTATAACACCTCAGTTCAGCCTCCCTGGAAAGTAATTGAGAGCCACTGCAGGACTTTCAATATTTGAATAATATGATCTCAGTGCTGTCTGGCTGTTAGCTTCATTTAGGTTAGCTGCTGCATTTTGTCCCAATTATTCTGTTCCCAGGCACAATTAAATACTATGGTAGAGCCATGCACGATTGGGGCCAAAGGTTATTTGAAATATGTCTTCTCCCATACCCTTCAAGAACTTAGAGGAAGGTTGGTCTTTTGATCTTTGCACTTTTAGAAGCATGTTTTGTAGGGATCTGAATGAAGGCTTTCTTGGACCTCCTCTACAATGACGGGTTAATCCCAAACCTGTGGCGAGAGGTTAGAGTCCAGTTAATCCAACTGTTTTGAGATTACATTGCCCCTGCTAGATAGGCTATCACCTTACCATCTGTGTTGCTGTCACTGCTGTCAGATGGCCACAGAGGTCTGTCAGAGTTCCTGGCCGTTGTAGGCACCCCATGCTGATATGATGAAAGAAAGAAAGGGCAGTTAACTTGGTTTTCTCCACAATACCTACTGAAAAGTGTCAGAATGTCATGGTGACAGCCAGAAGACAATTCACTGTGAGTACACATTTTTAGACCTGTGTAGATGAGTCCATGGTGTTTTCTCCCAAGCTATAAAACTCATTACTGAGTGAATCTGAGCTGCTTCCCTTTCTGTTGTCTTTTGACCTCATCAGATGGGCTGATTTGCCCAACGTATGCCGCTTGCTCTCCACTTTCGACATGGAGTCCATTAGAAGACACACAGCAATTTCCGGTGGGGTTCCATGGTGAAAGCCCTAAATGGTTTGGGTCCAGCCTATCTTTGTGATCACATCTTTCGCTATGAACCTGCACAAACCGTAAGATATGCTGTGGAGGCCCTTCTTTCCCTCTCACCTCACAAGTGCAGTTGTTGAGGACGAGGGAGAGGGCCTCCTTGGTGGTGGCCTCCTGGCTCTGGAACTCCCTCCCCAAAGAGACTAGATTAGCACCCACCCTGGCCATCTTCTAGAAAGATCTGGAAACGTGGCTCTTTCAATGTGCCTTTTACTAATTGGTTTAACATTTTGACTTGGCCTTTCAAGTCCTATGTAATATCTTGCCTTGTCCCTAGCCTTGGCTTTATCAACAGCCTTGTCCCTGGAGTATACTTATTGAGGATTCTGGATGAATGGATTCTAATCTTGGACATACTTAAAATTTTATATAATGTGATATTATTTTGCAATGGTATCTGTTTTATATGAATTGTTGTTTTGTAGATTGTTTTATATGAATTGTTGTTTTTACATTGTTTTTAGGCATTGAATTTTTGCCTATTTATTGTAAGCTGCTTTGAGTCCCCTCAGGGAGAAAGGTGGGGTAAAAGTGATGCAAATAAATAAATAAATAAATAAATACTGCACAAGCTCTGGCCCACTTTATAGTTCTGACCATCTTTACTGGAATCAGTTGTTGTTGAGTTCATGTTTTTAATGATGGTTTATATGTTTTTATGTTGGTTATGCTTTGAGATCTACATGTATATTATGGTGTTATATTTTAATTTTGTTCCATTGAGTTTGGTCTCCATGTAAGTTGCCATGAGTCCCTTTGGGGAGATGGGGCGGGATATGTGAGAGGAAATCATAGGGAGGAGGGAGTAAGCTTGTTTTCTGCTGCCCTAGAGACTAGGATGTGGAGCAGTGGCTTTAAACTACAATAAAGGAGATTCCACCTGAACATTAGGAAGAACTTTCTCACTGTGAGAGCTGTTCGGCACTGGAACTCTCTTCCTCGGGGAGGCTCCTTCTTTGGAGGCTTTAAAGCAGAAGCTGGATGGCCATCTGTTGGGGGTGCTTTGAATGCGATTTCCTGCTTCTTGGCAGGGGGTTGGACTGGATGGCCCATGAGGTCTGTTCCAACTCTATGATTCTATAAAAATAAAGTTATTATTATTATTATTATTATTATTATTATTATTATTATTATTATTATTGCACAGCAAACAAGATAGACATGCTGGATTTCGTATCACAAAATCACAAGTCGAACACTTCCCAAGCGTTTAGGACTGTGTGATGCATTTTTGGATGATGCACGCAGATCCCAGTAGGGTGGTCTTTTGCAGTTGGCAGATCGTAATTTTGTCAATGTCTATTGTTTCCAAATGCCGACTGAGATCTTTTGGCACGGCACCCAATGTGCCCATCACCACCGGGACCACCTGCACTGGTTTCTGCCAGAGTCTTTGAAGTTCAATCTTGAGGTCCTGATAGCGGCTGAGTTTTTCCTGTTGTTTTTTGTCAATGCGACTGTCACCTGGGATGGCAACATCAATAATCCAAACCTTTTTGTTTTCCACAACTGTGATGTCTGGTGTGTTGTGTTCCAGAACTTTGTCAGTCTGGATTCAGAAGTCCCACAGTATCGTTGCGTGCTGAATTATTATTATTATTATTATTATTATTATTATTATTATTATGGAGAGCAAGTGTTGTATGCTGCCATGGCGGCAACACAGGAGGCATGCTGTGTTGCCTTTGGAGCAATAGGGTGAAATTGGGCGGCGACGCTCGCCCCCCATATGGGATGGGGGTCCAGGAGCAATGGGTTCTCCATACTCCCGCTTGGACCCCATGGGTTTGCCAGTGTATGGCAAATCCATAGCCCTTTGTGACGAGGTCCTTTTTGCAAACAGACCTTTCCATTTAGTTGTGAAGCCACCACATGCTCCAGAACCTTGGCTAAAAATGGGAGGTTGGGGACTGGCCTGTAGTTGTCCGGTACAGAGGGGTCTAAGGAAGGTTTTTAAAGAAGTGGTCCTATCACAGTCTCCTTGAGGTCTGCAGGGACCCTGCCCTGATGAAGGGAAGCATTAATCACTTCCCTGACCCTCTCCACCAGTCCCCCTCTAGCACATCTGATGTCTCTCACCTCCAAGAATCTTGTCTATATCTTCAGGCTGTAAGAAAGCATGCTTACATTTTTTCCACTGGATCTTCTCATCTTTCAGTTTGATGGAGGGCTAGTCAAGATTTTGCTTTGCTGCCTGAGTTGGATGGGATGGTGCCAACTCTAGATGGCTGTCTGGAGGGTGGATTTGTTAGCTGTTGAATTTGTTAGGCAAGATGAGTTCTGTGCAAGGCAAATAGAGTAACATGTGCATTCAGGGATAACTTCCTTCACAGTGTTATTAAACCCTTGTTCATGCAGACTTCCCAAGAACAAAAGATAAGGTTGCTGCCAAGAAAAATACAAAACCCATCATAGTTGAGTTTTTTGGTAACTAGAGATTGGGGCCTGTGACGAAACTTTCTCAGCAGTGACTCAAAAGCAATTTTAGCCACCCACTTTCACCTGAAGATTTGAATTATTCCACAAAAGGAGTAACAAAGTTGAGGCTAGCAGCCTTTCTTAGTGTGTTTGTTTAGATAGGCTTTATTTTATATGTCTCTCTGCTCCTTTTGTCACTTATTTTTGGGTAAGAAATATTATAATTTGGCAATGTTTGGGTTTTCAACGTAATTTTTTGCAACAAATTGTTTCAACAGTAATCAAGTGGGATAGTCATTTTAATATAATTAGTAGAGTTAAAGGGATTGGAGAGATAAGGAAAGGGAGATGCCACCAAGTCAGTCAGAACTAACTGTGACAAGCATTTATCACTTAGATGCTTTCTTTTTTTTCTGCTGGGAGACGGAAACAATAGATATCTATGCCTAAGTTTTCTTTTAACCGCAGCTCAGGTTCCATTACTACCATCTGTTACTTTAATCTACTTTCCAAGAGAAGGATTGTGACTGACACACATATACATGGAGCACTCACTGGCTGGACATGCATCATTTAAAGAGAATCCTCCTTTGCCCCTGATCAGCTTGCACGCTGTTTCTTCCAAAGGCTGGCCTTGGATGCTCTTTTGGATGACTTGGGAGAGTTTTTTTGGCCACTAGTTTTTCCTCTTGTTTATGTCATGTTTTGACCGAAGGGTAAAGCAGGCAAACAGGAGGTTCACTCAGTTTGCAAATAGGAGGGGCACTCCATCCATTACAAAGTTAACCTTTGTAGGAACACTTTTGATTTTTTATCCTTGCTTGCAAGATATGAATGCAGGGTGCTTGAATTTTTTTCACAAACATGGAAAGAAGCCGAGCGACTGCAAATTTGCCATGTCAAGCTCTTTGGATGGTTGGTATGTATAAATCTGTCTTCTTTGTGTATTCTTTTCATTTTTCACTCTACTTAATGACTTGTATGGTTGCCAAAATAATTAAAACTATAGGACACATTGCTATCCTAAGAAAAAGGACATCCATTGTGTTCTAAGCAGAGTAAAGTATGGCAATAGAAGCTACTGTCCACAGTGGTACTGATATTTTTGCATAGCAGCCAACACTTTAAAATAAAGATAATCACTTGAAAAACAAGAGAAACTTGTGGCAGTCTTAACAGAAGTATTAAACTACATCTAGGCATGTTTTATTTTGGAATGAAATAATGAGACTGCTCCGAATGAGAATCATTATCATGTATGTTCTACAAAATTAAAAAAGGAATAATTTCTAAAGTAATATATACTTTCAAACAGTCTAGCTACTGGCTTACATTTCTGTGGGGCAGTGAATCTGCTTTGGGTTTCACTGTAAATTTCAAAGCAGCTGTAAAAGATGCTGAACCTATTTTGGGAGCAGATGTCAGGCTCTTGGTTACCTTGTTTAAAGTTCAAACTGAAGCCTAAAACAGATTCATTGCCCTGTGGACATGGAAGTCACCAGTCACCACTTCTTTAAGAACTGGTTCTGACCTCAATATCTCAGAGACCTCTTATGTTTCCTCCTCAACTTAGAAAGGAGAAGTTAGTTGTTAATGCTCACACTCTTTCATTAGTCTTTCAAATTGGAGGTGAAAATTCACAAAGGAGAACAAGGCTTGTATTATTATGACTGTTGTACCTACAGTCAATTGACAGAGCAGGATAGGATGCTGTATATTTTTCATAACCTCTATAACACTCTTTTGCTGCATTTAAGCATAGATATTTCTCTTCAGTAAAATCAGCTTAAAACTTGTCTGGGTTGTTGTATGTTTCCGGGCTGTATGGCCATGTTCCAGAAGCATCCAGTTCAGAAAGCATACAACAACCCTGTCATCCTGGCCATGAAAGTCTTCAACAACACATAAAACATGTCTGTCTAAGTTGACCTTAACAAATTGCCTAATATTCTGCTTGTGACAATCTCTTAAAAAATTTGCAAATTCATCTTTTAAACTGCTTCTCCCTATCTCTTTCAGTCAGTTCCTCTGACCTTATTAATAGCAGCAGCTCTTAGAAATGATGTCAGGGCTTGATAAGAATTCATGAGTTAGAGGGCCTGACCGCAATGCAACTGCTTTTGATTTTCCTTATTCAGTAGTACCACTTTTACAATGAGATATGAATAAAGTGGCTGTCATATTTGTTACTATATGCTTAGTCTGAAAAACACATTATAAGAGGGAAACACACTGAGATATGAAACATGGATGCCACAATATTTTCCCTCCCAGTGTTGTGTTATTCTCCTTTTCCTGGTCGCAAATATAATATTTAGATAGCAACTTCTCCCAGTGATTTTGTCTCGGTTGGGAAAAGGTGATAGCATTCTTCATGATTTGTGGCAACATTGCTCAATTTTACAGTTGGAATAGGAAAACAGTGGTCCACAGACCACTAGCAACTCTTTGCCAAACTACCTAGAACAGTGGTTCTCAACCTGTGGGTCCTGAAGGGGTTTTGGCCTACAACTCCCAGAAATCCCAGCCAGTTTGCCAGCTGTTAGGATTTCTGGGAGTTGAAGGCCAAAACATCTGGGGACCCACAGGTTGAGAACCAATGAAATGGAATGATTAAGGTTAGAAAAAGACACATGGAAAGGATGCTGAAAACAACTCTATCTACAGATTTCTATACACAGCCCTTCAACAATACTTCACAGTGAAAACCCATAATTGAAAAAAAGTTATCTCAAAGAACCCAACAGCTGAAAAAAGAAATCTTTCAGAATATTTAGGAGAAACAGACAGTTTGGCATTTACATTAACACTAGCCTGCATGTCCTTCTTTGTTTGTGTGTGTCAGTCTTATGTTGTTTACCTCTTCTTTATTGTTCCTTTTCCTTCCAAATGACCTTTATGAGATGCTTCCACTTTTCATAGTGTACTGTTTGAAAGAGGAGAGGCAACAGAAAGGAATACCAAGACAAAACGGGAAAGAAAGGCACTGCACATTCAGAATTCATTCAGAACACTTAGCAACTCTTCTTTAGCAAATAGAAAGCTAAAGCTTTCGATATAACAAAGACCACAATTCTTGTGCAAGGCTTACCTTGAACTAACACTCCACATTGGATAAGTATTTCTCTCTGCAAAAAGGGCTGTTGGTGTTTGAAAGAAGCAATAACTGAGCAATACGTACCTGCAGATCTTTCTCCTTCCTGGTTACAGGGTTCACTTCTGTTCATATTTGTACCAGGGTGTTAGTTATTCAATCCAGGTGCAGGGAGATGGTGCCTTCACATTCTGAGGAGCTTTTTGAGCTCCATTACCTATCAGAACATAGATTATTTTTTGTTACTGTTGATGCGTGTTAATTCTGACTTATGGTGACCCCAAGGCGACCGTGTCATGGGGTTTCTTTGGCAAGATTCTTCAGAGGAGGTTTTCCATCATACCATCCTCTGAGGCAAAGAGTGTGTTACTTGCCCATTGTCACCCAGTGGATTTCATGGCTAACTGGGGAGTCAAACTCTGGTTCCCAGAGTTATAGTCCAACACTCAAAACCACTACTTCATGCTGGCCCTTGTATGCCAGTTATTTTTTCCTTTTGGGTTCCATAAAGGAAATCCCTTTATTTATAACAATCATAACAAATCACAATCATGTAGTCATTTACTGAAATAAACAAACACCCATCCACGCTTATTAAAATACTTGATGTTGAAATGAATAATTAGGCACACACTCACATGTGCATATGATTTTTAAACTGAGTCAATAGTACTTTTCTACATATGTGTTGTACAAATTAGTGTGCTTTAGAATAACCAATACTGTGCTGAATTTTCAGAAAAGACAAATAAATTTGGGTTGCTGTGAGTTTTCCAGGCTGTATGGCCAAGTTCCAGAAACATTCTCTCTTGATGTTTCACTCACATCTATGGCAGGCATTCTCAGAGACTGTGGGTGAAATGTCAGGAGAGAATGCTTCTGGAACATGGCCATGCAGCCCCAGAAAACTCACAGCAACCCAAATTTATTTGTCTTTTCTGAAGATTCAGTGCAGTATTGATTATTGTGATTTTGGCCATGAAAGCCTTCGGCAACACAACAAATGAATTTAATAATAGTTAAAATGTTCTGTTCTTTAGGAAAACAAATGACTGGGTCATTCTCTATTTGAGATTCTGGACATACTTTCTAAAATGTTGGAAAATAGTAGACCCTCCACTTTCATTGGGATTAGGTGTGCAGGACCGTGCAAAAGTGGGAAAATCTTGTATTATAACCTTGCTATTTTCTTTGCTTGAGAGAATACTTCTCTGGGTGTCCAATTTTTCCCCAAAGAGTAACACTCTGTGTCAAGAGTCAGACGCCAATTAGTGAACAAAAATAGAGTTTATTCAGCAGATAAGCCAAAAAGTAATGTTAACACAGAAAAAACCTTGAAACACTTCACTATCAGTGCTTCAAGAGCAGTTCAAACAAAAATATAATTCAGCAACACAAGCAGGTAAAAACAAAGCTAAACAAACTTAGTGCAAACTGCACTTTCTGAGTCCAAGCCCTGCCAGCCGGCTCTGTAGTTTTCAAAGGAACAGTTCCCAAAAGAAAACACCAAATTGGTCAGGAAACAAACAAACAAACTAAGAATGCAGTAGACTGCTTCCACAATGTGGACAAAGCCGAAGGCTCCAAAAGGATGGTGAAAAGACGTCGTCCGGGATTCCAAGGTCAGGTCAGGAGATAACAGCGGTGTCCAAAGAGCAAGCCAGGAGTCAAAAGCCAATAGTAGTCATCAATCACAGGGCGAAGGCAGTAGCAAGGTCAAATTCCGATCCAAGGTCTGAAGAGGGTGCAGTCATCCAAAACAGGTCCACGATAAGACACAGCGAGAGCCAAGCTAGGTGATAACAGCAGATTCAAATAATAGTCCAAGTCCAGTCTTCATGGAAACACAGAGATCCCAATGGCGCCTCAGCAACACCTTGCCACACGCAAAGTGCAGTGGCCAAACATTCCCATTTTATTCCCCTTCCTCCTGGGTGACCAAACACTCACACCCAAACACCAGGTGTCCCAAATCTACTCAGAGTCTGAGCTCCACACAGCTAGAGCTCGTGGATCTGGAGTACCTAGCAATTCGTCGGAGTCCCAATCATCCTGCCCACACTTAGCCCCATGAACACTTAAAGAACCATCCTCCCTTCTCCAAGCATCCCAATTGGGATCAGCTCCTGCAGAAACCCCAGGTTCAGAAGTATCCATAGACCCCAAATCCCCAGACATCTCCGGTGGCTGTGCCCATTCAGTGCCCGCTTCCCCAGCCACCACCTGTTCCTCAGCATCCATCTCCCCATCTGAATCTTCCTCACAAGATCCCCCATATAGCTCTCTAAGTCGCTTCCTGCGCAACTCCTCCAGTGAACCCTCATCACGAGGGTTTTTTCTTCCTCTTCGAATTCCATCCCCATCAACCATAATCCCCGAAGGCGCAATCACAACACTCTGTTTCCATTGGAAATCATAATTATTCAGAAGTTTTAGCAATAAATTGAAACCATAACCTAAAAATAAAAGCAGGAAAAGCCTTAGAAATCTTCACTGTTTGATAAAATTATAATTGTTTTGCACTTTTGTGTTTCTGCCTTGCATCATGAAGATGTGTAGGATGTCTTTGTCTACAGTTTTCTAGATGTTTTGGCAAAGGCTTCGAGGAAGTAACAGAACACTCTTCTTATTTTAAAGAAAGAGCTATCAGGAGAAATCAAGCTCCTTCTGTTTTGAGAACAATCATAATATTGGCCATCTTGTGTGTCACCGGTACAAGAGGTCTGTAATGCATCACCCTGACAGACCTCTTCTCAAGAATTTCAGAAAAGAAAAATGTGTTAAATTGTAATAGCTCCTCTATATTGGTCGTGTTGCTCAGAGCTACCTTTTATATCTAATGAATGAGTAAAAGGTATAAAAGTACTGAACTCTATGCTTTTAAGAAAGCAAAATGGAAACTCTTTCTGTTGAGGAAGAAATATTAGAGAACTATAGAAACAGAAATACTTGTTTTCTCAGAGTTGTTCAATAAAGTTCTGTTTCCTCTTCCTCTTTTCTATAAGCCACTTAAAGAAAAGAAGTTCATATGCGGGTTGGGTTGTTGTGATTATACAAGCATCTAGAAAGTCTGATCTACCTCTAGACAATGGGATGATGAGAGGGGAAGTTTAATGTTTTTCAATCCTTGCCACACTCCTGAAAACAAAGAAACATACAAAAAAAAAAAACAATTCAGAAGTTTGATGGCTGGTGTTTGGAGTTCGAAACAAGCATTTGCTGATCCTATCACAACTCTGTTTGTTGCTGTGTATTGCCAAGTCATTTCCAACTTATGGTGACCTAAGGTGAACCTATCATGGGGATTTCTGGGGAAGTATGCAACTTGTCCAAGATCAATCCATTCCTGAGCAGAGAAATGAACTCTGATCTCCAGCATTGTAGTCCAATGTTCACTCCATTACACCATGCTGGCCATTTATCTTATTTCATCAATATCTAGTTATATCCTTTTTTTCAGTACAGTTTTGTTGTTTCTGTTAGTTTAGCATTTTGCAGCAATGTTGAATCATACACATTGAACATATTTGGGTATTGTTTATGCAGTTTTTTTTCTAATACCTTTGAGTGTCATTTTGGTTTCTATCAGTGTTTTTATGTTGATTAGTGCTTTTGTGGCCTTGGGTTTTGCATATCATGGTTTTGTACTTACATAATTTATTTCCATGTTTTGGAGTTGTGTGCTTTTATAACAGTTTTTTTATTGCTTAGTGATGGGCTCCTTTTGTGAATCATATCCTACTATGTTACAGGCCAAAATCCGACATGGCCAAACATAGTGTTAATAGTTCTGCATATGGAACACTGGTACAAATCATCCATCACAACCAGGACTGGTTTGTTTCAGCTCCTTCTTAGAGTCATTGGAACTGCTGGACTCCCAGTGGCCTTGATTAGGGCCTCATTGCAGCTAGAGGCAAAGGCTTCATTTGTTTTCAGAAGCTGGTTGTGCCCTGAGCTCCTATGACATCTTTCTCACAATGGGAAGAAGATTACTGAAATTACTCATTGCTTCCTTTGCAAAGAAAATTAGTGACAATACAGAAAACTAGTGCCAAATAAAATGAGTGATATTAGTGGAATTACAATCAACAGCCCATCAGGAGATCTACGGGGACTCCTGATTTCATCCTGGCTCTACTTTTAGACTAGTCCCCCCATTAGATAGCCAGTTTATCTGACCTCTAAGCTAGTGACACTGGTTACCTTGACTGATGATGAGCTCTTTTCATTGGAGGTTTTTAAGGGATGGTCATCCATCAAGCATCTTTAGCTGTGGATTTCCTGCACTGACAAGTGTTTGCACGAAATGGCCTGTGAGGTCCCTTATAACTCTACCATCTTGTGATCTTTTGGTATCAAATTTGATTTGTTATCCTTCTGCCCCATGCATGTATTTTCTTTAGTGAAAAAGCTGTATTTCATTATGTGGTTAAGTCTGAGATGTGATTTTTCAGGAATAACAGAAAATCTACAGTTGAATTGCTTTCTGTTTTGTTGGCTTGCCTATTTATTCATAAGATTTCTACACTGAGCTCTCTGGGAGAGACAGCCAAGGTGATGTATAGTCATCAGCCTATTTATTTTAACACATAAATTTGTTTCTAGCTTGCAGCTGTGAAAATGAATATGATTTGCGTAAAATACATTTCTATTCATTTAATATGACAAGGACTTCATTTCAGAGAATTCTTAATTCCCCTCTCTGTCATTTTATGATGGCTATCACACATCTCCTGAGAAGGTGGATTTTGGCGGCATGCAACATAAATAATGCAGAGTCAAACCTGGATTTAAAGAAAACAAACAAATGCCATTTTATATTTTGGGGGATGACAACAGTTCTATAAAATCGTTGGAAGAGTCCTTGTTTGGGAAATAGTTTTAAAAAGACTGGGATAGAAAATGCTAATACAATTATTTGTTGTGCTATAAGGGATAGTTTTGAAAGACAAGAGCTCAGGGTTTAATCCTTGTTTAATGAAGATGTATGACCTTTTTTGAGTTCATTTATTTTCATTTGTATCCTGCCCTCTCTGCAGAAAGGTTAGGGTATACGTGAACCCCAGTTTTATGTACACAAGCCCCCTGAAATATCTCTTTATGCTAAGAGATAGTGAGCCTTCTAGTTACTCAAAATTTTAGTAGTTTGTAGGGAATGCAGGTCTCCCTAATTGAAATTCAGTAGTCAAATCACTACACCAGCCTTTTTCGTCATTAGAAGAATGAGAACAATGTAGGCAACTTTGCGTTTCAAATTCTGATCGAAAACAAGGTCAGCTTGCGGCATAAGCCCTTAGGAAAGATTCATGCAGTCACTCATGCTGTTGATTTTAAAGAGTAAAATAATGCATACTGACTGCTCATTGTTTCAGGCCAACCATGCCAAATCTGGTCACTGCTGTGAATCTGTGCCACAGATTCAAGCCTGTACCTTGAATTTGTACCACACTGAAACAGTATCATTGCAACCCGGTAAGACATAAAGGATAAATATGGCCCTACTAATAATTATCCCAGTTTTGCACATCCAGTGGTAAGATACATGGTTAGGGAGAAGGACCTTCTTATCTTGGAACTATACAGCCTGGGAGTATCTGCAACAGAGCAGAAGGAGTTACTTTTCAAAGTAATTAATTACAATGTCAATCCAGTTTCCAAAATTAGTTACCATTATCATTGCCATCCTAAAAGTTCTTTGCTTGCCACTTTTCAAAAGTAATTAACACAGTGACCCTCTATCATGGTCTGTGTTAAGGTAAAGGTAAAGGTTTCCCCTGACTTTAAGTCCAGACATGTCTGACTCTGGGGGTTGGTGCTCATCTCCATTTCTAAGCCGAATAGCTGGCGTTGTCCGTAGACACCTCCAAGGTCATGTGGCCGGCATGACTTCATAGAGCGCTGTTACCATCCCGCCGGAGCGGATTGATCTATTCACATTCTGCTAGGTTGGCAGAAGCTGGAGCTAACAGCAGGCACTCACTCCGCTCCTGGGATTTGAACCTGCAATCTTTCGGTCTACAAGTTCAGCAGCTCAGTGCTTTAACACACTTTGCCACACTTAGCAATGTAGTAGAAATACAAAGAAATCCTTTTAGTGAATTGAGAAGATGCATAACAATTCATCAGCAAACATGTCTTGATGCATGCCAGTCTCTACTGATGCTCATTGGCGTTTCCTACCTTGTATCCTCATGCACAAGAGGACCAATACACACAAATTCCGATGCACATTACATCCTGTTGTTCATTGGTCCCAATGTGCTTCACTTACTTTGCCAGTCCTCCTACAAAGTAATGTAACAGTAATCCCCTATTGGTTTCAAAGGTTATAGAGCTTCCCAAGTGTAATTCCCACAGCCATGAGGCCCCAGTGGGATCCTGGCAGTTGTTTTTAACTACATTAAAAATCTAAATGCTACACAAGCTGCTGTCTTCTGATTCAGCATGGCCTTTTATTTCATCCACTGTATCATCACTTCAGTGCCGTTCAAGAGTATCACACATCGCATGCATGTTAGTTGGCAGTAGTCAATGGTCAGTGGAACCCCTTCCAAATCTATGATTCACATTAAATCTCTATATTGGGGGGAAGGGATGATAAAAATAAAGTAAGCAAGTGAATAAATAAATAAATAAATAAATAAATGTAATGTTTCCCCTCTAGCATTTATTTAAAAACAAATAAAAGGTTGCAGTAGCACTGCAAAAGCAATAATGGTATTCCTTTTAAGATTGTGCTTGTAAAACAAAGTAGCTTTCCCCTCATTATTGGCAAATCACTAGTTATCCATCAATGTTGACCTGTGAATGTGCATAATCCCTGGCTGTTGAACTTGACTACTGCTCATGTTGTTTTTCTCTTCTATGTTCTTATAATGAAGGATTTTAGAAGATTTGGAAATGTCTTACAGGGTAACCTGAAATGTTCAGAGGCAGTAAATCAATAGGACTGGGTGATCTTTATGTGAAGCTTCCACAGAGACTAAAGTGTGAAATAGCTGAAGTACTGATGAGGCAATGTGATATATCCTGACAAACAGCAGCTGCTCCTGATGATTGGAAAATTACTAACTTGATGTCTGTTCTCAAACAATAGCCATGAGAGAACTTGGAAACCCTAGACAGTGAATTCTCTTGTGCTTTTGGTTGGAATTAGATCTGTGACTGAAATGGAAAACTCAAACTATTAAAACATCTTGAATACTTAAACCCCCCCCCCCCCAAAGTTGACTTCTATAAGGTACACTGTTGTGATTTATCTACCTGAACAAGAATTAATGTACTGGAGGAATGTCAATGTTCTTATATAACTGGTTGTCCAATGTCAATTAATCCAAAAGGCCAAACAATGTTCAAAATGCTGAGTTCTGGCAATTCTATAAACTATAGCCCCTGTATTTTCAGAGGATTCATTCCTGAACATTCCTGGTGAAAACACCAAACTATGGATAATAGCAAACCCTATTGAAACTAACAACTTCCACCAGACGTTACCATAGAATCATCCTGGAGGACACAGACAATTTGCTAGATCATGCAAGGTGACTCTGTATTAACTTCTGGAATAAGCATACTATAGAATCACCTGGAGGACTTAGGAGATTCCTAGACACATTTTGTTGGATGTGGGTAGTTGGACATGGGTACCTGTACACTTCTTTTTCTTACAAATTCCACATTGCAGTGCCCACTTTCTTCCAATGGCTTTCTATATCTGCTGAAGTTACTGTGTTTCATTATATTTTAAAGAGAGTGCATAATTTAATTCAGCTTAGCAGAAACAGAAGCGTCCCCTCCCAAGAGACATGTTGCCAACTTCCTTCCCACTTTTTGTCCTTCCTAGATGAGTTTCCATTGGAGGTTTTTCTTTTATGATTCCCAGGTAGCACAGAATGTATTGCATAATAAAACTTTCCATCTTAACTCTGTTGCATACCTAGATCATTTAAAATTGATGGTCAGGAAGATCAGATTGAAGAGAGTGAGGACAGGAAGGCAATACTGGAGATCTTTATTCCACAAACCCACTTTTCCACTGATAGGTGATACATACCAGGTTGATCACCTTTGATAATACTGAACCTCTCTTCAATTGCACAATTGTGCCAATTCAACAATTAATGGCCCCACAATCATACTTCTGCAAAGCCTTGTAACCCTGCGTTCCCACATTTTTCATAACTTTTCAAAGTTTTATTTCAGATCAATTTTAGTTTTGAAAAGTAAAAATAGAGGCAAATATAAGGATACAATATAAAATAAATGGAAGACGTACAGGTTGAGATATGTGAAGGGGAGAAAGGAGATAGTGAGCTATTGACAGGTTTTTTCCATCAATAACGAAGGACAGGGTAATCATGGGGAGGAGGCAGACAAGAAGCAGGATAATTTAGTGTTGATTTGTCTGTTTTGTGTGATAAAGTCCTAAGTCTCAATCAATAAAAAGAAGAGTTTGTTATGACTTTTTTTCAAGTTGACTCCTATATATAATGACCATATCACAGGGTTTTCTTGAAAGAATTATTCATAGGAAATGAGATGTTTGGCATTGCCTTAGTGATGGCACGCTCAAGCCTTTTGAAAAACTATGGTGCCTGGCTTTACTCGGAGGCTATCTGTATACCTTCTGATAAGACCAAGACTCTTAACAAACAGAGGCCCTTCAGGCAAGGTGAAAAGATAACCAAATGAGTTTAATGAAAACAAGATGAATAAAGGGTGAACTCCACCCTGGACTATTGTAAGATAGCTTTAAACAATACATTACAAAAGGAGATTTTGCTGGTTGCAGTCATATCTCTGGAATCTTTGAAAGTCCTCTGTCTCTGGTGCAAAGCAAGGGCTCACAAGCTGGAGCCCAAAGGCTATCTCAATCTTCTTTCTTTGTGAAGCCTGAGCTGGTCAAAGGCTTCTGTTGTCTCTGGGACTGGCGGTATAAGAATACTGTTGAATGCAGTGTTTAGTGCTAAGGATGCCTGTTTTGGATTGCTGAGCCTAAGATTACCAGACAATGACTAGGCCTTCAATCATTGTAGCTCTGTTGCAGAAAGAAAAAAGGAGTCTAGCAAGAAAGCTCTGAACAGGCAAATGGAGCAGACCAACTAAAGCTGGCCTCTAGGGGGATTTTTATGCTCCACCCAAAAACTAATACAAATGGAGGCATCTGCACTATTGGGAAACCTAAACAGGGAACTGAAGTAAAGGAAAAGAAAAGGCAGAGCCAAGACTTCACAGTCTTCATCTTAGGCTGACAGAGATTGACTTTCTCAAGGTCACTCAAATGGATTCCCATAGCTGGGTAGGAGTTTAAGCATTGCAACGCCCATAGAATCGTAGAATCATAGAATAGTAGAGTTGGAAGAGACCACATGGGCCATCCAGTCCAACCATGTCCTAGTTCACCACTAAAACAGCTCGACACTACATGGGTCCAAAGAAAGAGACCATTTGCCTGATTGCTCACCCCATGAAGTCAAGGTTCATCTAGCTTCTAAGGGTCATTTCCATTGGTGCCTAAAGTAAATAACAAAACACAAATCTCATTTTGGAAAGTTGTAACTGTTGTTCATGAATTGTCCCTGTTTGGATGCTATGGCCCTTGGAGGAATATTTCCCCAAGGAATGCTTGCAAATATTTATGCTCATGGCTTTTTCCAGAGACTTTCAGCAAACTTCTGTCTACTTGTAACACCTTAGCATTTTCCTTAAGAGCAAAACATATAGCATATAAATGTTACATCTGATTAAGATGTCATTTATTGGCAAATCATACATATAGATTCATGTAATAGATCCTGCTAATACTGCTAATAAAATCTGTTTTGAGGAGAAAATGGATGGAAAATAGTCAGAAAGGACGAGATATTTAGCCCTCTTCCCCAGTCTTTTTTTCCTGCCTGAATTCTGTACCTTTGCTTCTTCTCTATGCTGTCTGTTTTAAAATTTGTAAAGATGTCTGGAGGAATTGGATTGGAAAGCCAGGTGAAAGGTTTAGCATCTCGTTCCCCCAGAAATATCTCACAAGGGCAAATTAAGGTGTTTAGATCTCTGAAGCAATTCCCCAGACACAAGATCTTTTGTGCAGGTGGACATGCTCTTATGTTGCTCTGCTCTGCATTAAACTGGGCATGAGAACAGCTGCCGAGTAGCCCTTTTGTAGGTCTGAGCCAATCTTTTTCAGGCTCAGATGAGGGGATGGTTCCATCAATGACAACAATCATACCTCTCAGTGAAACAACACAGAGACAAATGGAGGTTTTCCAAGGACTGAAGAGGGATCCGGAGCCAATTATGTCTTTCTGATACACATAAATGTATTTGCAAACATACGCTTGTTATAGATTATTTATATACCAATATGTATAAAGAGAGTGAGAGAAAGAGAGATTGAGACAGAGAAACATACAAATGTAGATATGCTTGAATACCTAGGAGGCATCAGATGCCACCTGATTTTAGAAACTAAGCAGGATCAGGCCTTGGATGAGAAATTGCCAAGGAAAGCCAAATGCTGTAGGCTCTACTTCAGAAGAAGGCAATGGAAAACCAGCACTGAGTATTCTTTGCTGTCATGCCTCCCCTTCAGATTTCATCTTCTTCAGAAGATGAAGTAGATTTATTGTAGTCCGAGCCGATGTCTAGTAGTCAGCCGAGTCCTGCTCCAGTTCAGAAGAGGAGATGGAGGAAAGAGCCCTTTGGAGAGGTGAAGGCTTTGGTTTCTGGTGCAGAACCTTTCCTGTTGCTGTAGTGAAAGGCCACATACACACAGCTGTGAAACTGGCTATTAAAATGCTAGCTGAAATGTGGGTTGAACGGGTAGGAAGTTTTCTTCCATCAAATTATTGGAAGCAAACTTTTAGTGCCCCTTTCTCTGAACTAGAGGAGGACTCCTGGAGCTGACTGTTAGACATCTGCTCCAGCTGCAGTACATCTGAGTCATCTTATGAGGAAGAAGAACTCTCAGGGAAAACCATGATACTTGCCCAAGAAAAGCTCTACAATCAACTACTGATGTGAACGTGCACTGAAAGTAGTAATTTATACTCACACAAAAGCCCTTGTGCAGTGTGCACAAAGTGTGGACAGTGTGGATATGACTTGTAACTATACCTTTGTTGGTACATGAGAAATTAGACTACAAAGGCTTCCAAGCTGTGAGTATAGCAGTGAAAAGGAGCTGATGGCAGATGGCCTTTTTGGACATCTGTTAGTTTTTCCAGATCTTGCAAGGTCACCAAAGTTTACCTTGTATGCCACTTTGATATTTTCTTGTTGGGTGTTTCCCCACCACTTAATATTAAAATCAAAGAAGAAACACAGGTCTATTGTGGCGTTAGTCTAAATTGGTTTTCAAAACTTTTGGCGTTTTAGATGTTTTGGACATTAGTCCCATAAGTCCCAATCAACATAGCCCATGGTAAGGAATTGTAGGAGTTGTACACAAAACATTTACTCACCCATGATCTGCAAAGTAAGCTTCTGTGTAAGCCTGTGGATGTCCATACATATAGGAACGTGTCAGTGAGAGCATTCTGCCAAAGCATTTTGTCCCATGAACATGGAAGAAACCTCACATACACACTTGTGTTAAGCACCTAGTCCAGCAACTGTTCAGTAACACTGAAATAATGTTCTAATAGTTATTACAATGGTGCCAAAAGAAAGCACTTAAAGTGGAAATAAAGTCTGATATCATCTGATCAACAAGGCCTTGAACTATGTATTACAACTGGTTAAACCTTTATTAAAACCATCTATTAATTGCTTATCAACTATGTATAAGCTACTAGAAATGAGATCCCTCTGACAAATGTATGACCTTGAATAATTCAGTGTGCAATAAAGAGAAATTAATGGATGACATCTGCAAAGAGCTAATGTGGAGGAAATTGCAGTGAAGTCAGGGGATATTAATGCAAATGTTAGGATACAACTGCAGTCTGCTTATTGCATATCTTAGAATTTCATTGGGATCCTCACCCTGTCTGTTCTTTACTGGGTTATGGGGCTTTCTTCCCTTCCCTTCTTGTGTGGAAAATGGCACATTTTCCCTAGAAGGTGCTTTTTTCATACAGCTTTCTAAGGTGTGGATTTCGTATTCACTAGTAATTTCATGAGCACCTGCCAAAGGATTTAAATGCTTGGTGCTCTCTCTCACCACCCGGTGCTAGCATGGCCAGAAGCTACAGGTAATTGGCTCTGAATGTGACTAAAGCCAACCAAGGTTGGTTTTGTGGAATTATCGTTGTGTGCTTATACTCCCAGTGGTACATGTAGCATTTTTAAAGAAAAAGAACAGAATGGTTTCAGAGACTGAAATCATTTCGAACTTTCCTTAGTGTAATATTTAAAATAATTGTTCAATTGGTATTGAGTTTGCAAATGTAGACTGAAGACATGCCTCAACATGTATGGTATCGCACATTGCTTTCAGATTCTCCCGTTTAGGTGGAGGCTAGAAAGATTTGCGGTTGTTCCTCAGATTCATTCAAATCAGTTTACTGACTCTGCATGTTTGTGTGTGTGTGCCTTCAAGTCACCTGGATTCAGCCTGTGCTTTATATATTATTGCTTGTAATTCACGTGCATTCTTTTTCTCCCTGTTTCTTAGCAGGACCATTAAATATTGTGGCATACCCATTTTTACAAGCAATCCATAGGATTTTTTGAAAAATAAAATAATGTGTACAATAAAGACCCCTTGTTATAATCTATTAAGCACAGGCTGAATCCAGCCCTGGTCTGATATGTCTGAAATGGGTCTACCTGTCGCTGGGAAGCACTGATTTTGTATTTTTATCCCTTGAAAATTGACATGCTAGGAGTTTTTGAACTTCTGTCCCCTTTAGCAGAACTCACCATGCAAAGCTTTGGTGTGGCGGGGGGACTACCACTGAAAAGAAACTTGTTTAGGATTTGGTAGCTCACTCCTGCTTCTGAAGACGGGAAGGAGGTCTCATGTAGACATCTTTCCTGACTTTGATTGATCATGTCTGCACACTGTGAGGTTTCGTTTGATACATATAGAATCCCCTCAGAAGAGGAAAAATGAGTATTCAGAGCTACCTACAGAGATGGAAACTCTGAAGTTTTCACAGAGTGGAGGTTCTGCTATTTTGAGTAAGGCAGTTTGAAGAATACTTGCTACAAGAATATTTGTTTATGCATGTTCAAAGAAGGACTAATTCCTGTAATACTTACAACTTGAAGATTTAGAGAATTTGCATAAGTCAAGATTTAGGAAGTATAACAAGTTGCTGTCTAGAATGGAAATTTGTTGAAGGATAACTATGATACCTGCCATCAAGAGCTTGTTTGTCTTCATTGTATATTTGCATACCAAGGAGACCTTACAAGGGCATCATTAGTCTTCAGTATTCTCTTGTGTGAAAGCAAAAATCCTGCAGCATTGACCCTGGCTATAGAAAATATGGAATACATAACAATATTTTCAGAACAGATTTAAGCCAAATAACTGTTTTGCTTGTTTGTTTAGAAAAAGCAGCTTTGCTTTATTAAAAATTGTAAAATTAGAAATGTAGTATTGCTCAAGATAAAAATAAATCTGCAATGCTCCTCCGTTTTGATCCAGCAGGACCTGTTTTCTGAAATTCAAAGCTGCTTCATGTGCATTTTATTTCTTTCTCAAATGCAGAGGGCATGATACATCATCAAATAACTTGTAATTTATGTCCTTCTCTTTCTTTCTCTTTCATCTAATGTTAAGCACCCAGTCATTAAAGTTGTTTCTCTCAAGGAGATTGTTTCTTATTTCCATGGGAACACCCTAAAGACAACCCGATTTTAGATATCCTTTATTTATCTGGTAACATTTATTATCTTATAATACTCATGTTTTACGAACCAATCAACAGAAAAAATAGATATAATTATTGTTCTGTTTTAATGCAACAAAGGATGGTATTGGTTAGAGTGGAGATATTTCATTTTTTAACTTGTGACACTGAACTTTAAAAAGCTCTTTGTTTCAGTAAAAGGGGTGCTTGCAATTAATCAATAACATTTTTTAAAAGCAAAAATATTATTTTAAAAACAGCTAGTTTAAAAGCTAAATGTGGAAAGTCAACTTTAGAAGAGTCATTTTATTCTCCCTGTTGTTGTGTTACAGTGAATTTATGGCTCACATATACTACTTCCTTTCTGGCCTAAAAGTAATCTCTTTCTTGAATGGACGTATAATCTAAAAAGAAAAAGAAATCTAGTGGTTATTTGTAGTGAAAGTGTAAATGTACAGGAAAACTAGATCTCTGGGATTATTTATTTGAGCTTGTAGTAGAACAAAGGCTGCAACTTTACAAGTACAGTAGAGTCTCACTTATCCAACACTCGCTTATCCAACATTCTGGATTATCCAACGCATTTTTGTAGTCAGTGTTTTCAATATATCGTGATATTTTGGTGCTAAATTCGTAAATACAGTAATTACAACATAACATTACTGCGTATTGAACTGCTTTTTCTGTCAAATTTGTTGTATAACATGATGTTTTGGTGCTTGATTTGTAAAATCCTAACCTAATTTGATGTTTAATAGGCTTTTCCTTAATCCCTCCTTATTATCCAACATATTCACTTATCCAATGTTCTGCCAGCCCGTTTATGTTGGATAAGTGAGACTCTACTATACAAGGTTTGTGAAAAAATATCCTTAAGCTTGGCTATGGATTTTCTCTTGCAAGGAATCTTGTCTCCTTTGAAAAGACTATGCCATAGTTCTGTTGAAGGTAGTAGACATAGTTCATGGGCAACAATTCATTGAGAGACACATACTTTGGATTTCAAATAGCATCCAGCAGCCTTGGTTCTCGGCAAGGAGTTCGCAATGGAAGTAGTTTTCCTCCTGCTTGCTCTCCAATCCCAAAGCTGATAAGTGAGATCACAGATATGGGGGTCTTACTATACAGATATTAACATTTCATCAAGCATTTTGTCTGCCCTTTCCACCACAAGAAAGTGTAATGCCAACATTTATTCAGAAGCTTTCCTGAGACCCTTTGGCCAATTTCCAGCCGCTTTATTGCGCAAACTCATGCATTTTCCTCTCTTTTCCTTGCTCCTTTATGGTCTCACCTTAGGCAAACTCAGACATAACTTTTCTCATAATCTTCTCAAAGTCATGCTGTTAAAGATGGACTCTTGCCCATCACGCTGAAACACAAACAACACAGGATCTAAATTGGATTGTGATGTTCCACGTCTGCATTCTCTACCCCCCAAAAACATCTCCTGATTTTTATAAAGATATGGCGGGGAAAGTCATCACTTGCACTCAAGGGGTCCATCTTGCCTGATTGAAAAGTCCCAGATTTTGGTTTTTTTTATCTTTTCAGTTTTTATAGCAGGTTAAAATCAACCAACCTGAGTGAGGAGCTACTGTAAAAAGTCTGTAGCAGAAAGTAACAGAAAATATTCTCAGTTAACTCATTTGTGAGAAGAGAAAGAGAGGAGGGATAAAATCTTAGACTTCACAGTAGGATCAGGCAAAAGTAAACTGCTGTAGCTTCTCCTAGCTTTTGCCTTCCTCAGCATTAATGACTTTTGACATCTTCACCGCACTCTGATGTTACGTGGGCCACGTATGTTCCAGTTTTCCTCTGTGTAAAGTTGGAGGGTATGTGATAAGGTCAGGTGATGTTAGCATTTTAAGGCTCATGGAATAATAGCAATGAAAACTTAAAAGAAAAAGAAACTGATTTTGTGGTATATGAATAAAACAACAAGCCTTTTTGTATCATTGTCCAATCAATCAAAAACAGGGAACTATTCCTTTTGCTATGGAAAAAAATATTGCCATGAATTTGTAAGCAAATACCAACATTGATTATAGAGTACAATCTGACAACTCTGAAATACATTTTTGACAAGATTATATGCTCCCCGCTGAGGGCTGTCTGGAAACAATCTTTTCTGCAAAAACATTTTTAAAAACCCAGCTAGGATTTTGCAATTGGTCTTGGCAATTTTTTGAGTGAAGAAGAAAGAAATGTAAAACCAAAAAATCTGCTTGAAATGATCAGAGGGTCTTCTAAAAATGTATGGAAATGTGGCATAGACTTGTATTTTTTTTAATAATAGGAGTTAGAGTAGTCTGAGGGGGAGCTTTGAAAGTTACTTCTAAAAAACCCCTGGTTTTACTCAAAATTCAAGGAACAAAAATTGAATTATCTATCTACTGCTATGTTTACGGCGCTCCATGCAGCCATGCTGGCCACATTACCTTGGAGGGATCTACGGACAACGCCAACTCTTCGGCTTAGAAATGGAGATGAGCACCAACCCTCAGAGTTGGACCTGACTAGTCTTACAGTCAAGGGGAAACCTTTACCTTTATGTTGTGTTTACATTTAAAAACACAGGCTAGGCTACCATTTCCAGAAGCTAAATGGTTATCTTTTAAACAATTTTTGAAACATCTGAATACAACAGGGCACGGGTCTGTGCTAAAACACACACAATGTTCCTTTTACCTTCATTGTGTGCTGAAATGTGGATCACAACCAAAATTTTAAGTGAAGTGAAAGTGAAGCAGGCAGCAGGACGTTCTGAGTCCTTCCTCTATTGCTTTTCTTTCAGGGCCCTTCCAGGCAAGCCCTATATCCCAGGATCTGATTCCAGGTTTTCTTTTTAAAACTGGATTATATGAGTCCACACTGCCAGACAATCTGGGATAAACAGAAAACCTGGGATCAGATCCTGGGATAGAGGGACTGTCTGGAAGGGCCCACAGTGTGTCCTTAAAGAGATTTTCCTCCTTCTCACTAAATCCATTTACAGTCCCATATATGACAGAGGAATTGTGCACTTAGCTAGGAACTAGAAGTTCAAGGGAATGTTGATAAGTTGGCAATCCACATTATGCTGAAGAAAAAAATGAAGATGATATTAGAAAAGTATTATTTTCATGTATAAAAATAAGAATAACAATAGCAATAACAATAATCATTTTATTTCTTATCCGCCTCAGCTCATGGCTCAAGGTTGGTTATAATATAGCTTAAAACACAAAATTATAAATTTTGTATAAATACACATATTAAAATGCATTTCTGTGGCATACATATATTAAAATACACAGAACAAAGATTGAAATATAATGAACACAAGACGTGAGTTTAAAATTAATAGTTAAAACTGACTGGATAGACCTGCCGGAAGAGCTAGGTTTTCAGATGTATTTTAAATTATCCCTGGTCCTTCCTCCTATAGGTTTAGTGTTTTAAACTGATACTGCTCTTTTACTTCTAATTTATTATTGGCCCTTGAATTCTTGTCCATCAGCCCTTTTCTGAAATGCTATTTCACAATTCCCTTTCCCCTGAATTTCAGTACCCATAGTGCTCAGACTCTTGGTTGCTGATGATGCTGTTTTTATGTTATTGTCTTCTTGCAATGTCGTTGATTTTATTGAGATATGTTTTAATCTGTGTTTGTTTTTCATCTTTGTTGGATCGGGCTTGTCCCTATGTAAGCCGCCTCAAGTCCCTTTGGGGAGATGGAGTCAGGATATAAAAATAAAAGTAGTTATTATTATTATTATTATTATTATTATTATTATTATTATTATTATTATTGAATTCCAACAGCTCATTTAGCTGTTTGAGCTCTTCTGGCAGGTCATTCTATAGTCTCAGGGCAGCCAATGAAAAGGTCCTCTGGCATTCATTCAGAGAAGACATGCTATCCTTAGCTGAGGCTGTTTTTGAAGGCATGGAGAAACATATTTGGGTGTCATTAGCATACTGATAACACCCTGCCCCATGGCTTTGGATGATCTCTCCCAGAGGTTTCATGTAAATATTAAAAAGCATTGGGTATAGAATGACACCTTGTGGGATGCCACATAACAGCTCCTTTTATAAGGACTAGCTATCCCCAAGCACCACCATCTGGAATCTGCTTGAGAGGTACGACCAGAACCACTGCAACTGCATTCCAGAAGGATACCATGGTCAATGGTATCAAAAGCCACTGAGAAGTCTTGAAGCACCAACAGTCGGTTTGAAATATGTCATCCAAGACTGCCTGGAGTTGGAGGGCAACTGCCTTCACCTTGCCCAAAAAAGAAAGGTTAGATACTGATCTGTAGTTAGTAAGGTCCAGGGGATCCAGGGAGGGCTTTTTCAGCTATGGTCTAACTAGTGCTTCTTAAAAACAGGATAGAAAATACAATGTGTTGTATTTGAGATTGAACTGGATCTCCTCCCTTGAAGACTAGCCAAGAGGGAAAGGGATCAAGAAAGCAGGCTGTCCTCCTTACTTGCCCCAACAGCTTGTCCACATCGACGGTACTTACCAATTGAAACTGATCCAGTGTAATCCCACTCACAGAGTTGCTGGACCTCAATTGCCATTTGCTCCAATGACGCATGTATCTGTTATTCTACTGGGTAGAATTGCTGAACCAACCAGTAGCTGTAGTAGATCAATCCCAAATGGCATTTAGAAACTGCTGGATCTCCTGGCCTGATATTTCACCTAATGCTGTTCTTCAGAACAGAGAGCATATTTGTACATTTAAACCAGAAATACAAGAAACTGAGTGTTATCTGTATTGTAGAATTAATGCAGTTTGACATCACTTTAACTTCCATGGTTCAGTGCTATGGAACTATGGAGGTTGCAGTTTGGTGAGATGCCAACGTGCTTTGGCAAAGAATTCTGAAGATCCTGTAGAACTACAAATCCCATGATTCCACAGCATTACCCTTTTTTGGATTTCAAGTTCCAGATTCTCCAAAGTAACTTTTCCAGGTGATTTCAAGCCTTGTGCTGTGTTTGTGGTGTCCATTTTAATAGAACACACTGCCTTTTAGGTGATTTCTGGGTTCGGCTTGCATCCAAGTTATTACTTACTTCACACAGTTTTGGAATTTAACTAATGAGGTTATTGTGTTTGTAGATTCTTCTGACTCTAAGCCAATCCATTTATGAAATCAGAGGCTAGAAAATGCAATTAGGTCCAAAATACCTGAGCTGAGGTATAATAATCTGATGTATTGGAAATATCCTTGAAGAGTACCATTCTTATCTACCTCTAGGCTGGTCTAAAACATTTTACTGCTTGAAGCAGAGTAGTAAATGCCCCATTCCCCAAGTCAAGGTATGCAGTTCCCAAAGGTAAGGCAGAAAATTCCACAAACAAATCTTCAAGCCGAAAAACAATATATAGTAACAAACCAATGAAATAACAAAACTATCTTAGCCTTTTTGGCATCCCAAATTGGGGGGGAGAGGTAGGACTTGAGAAAAAATGGCCCATCAAGTCCTTAATGAACCAGAATCATACATTTTGTCTAACCCTTTCCCTGCTCAATACAGAAAATCCAGCTAGAGCACCCTCAGCAGGTAGCTGTTTAGCTTCATTTTGAAGACATCCAGAAAAGGAAACCTCATTATATCTCAAGATATTGTTTAATTGTTGAACAGCTCCTACTATCAAAACATTCATTCTAATGTTTAATTGAAATCTACCCTCTTGTAACATAAAACATTAGACCTGGTCCAACTTCTAAGGTGGCTAGAGAAAAAACCTACCATCTCTCCTCTGTGACATCTTTTTTGATATTTAAAGAAGGCAGTCATGTCACATCCAGTCTTCTGAACACGCCCAGCTACATGCTAAACTCTCTTCATGTTTTGTCCTCAACGTCTCATCTCTGAATCTTCTCCAATTTGTCTATATCCTTCCTAAACCGAAGTGTCCAGACCTGAATTTAATACTCCAGGTGAGACCTATCTAGTGCAGATCAGAGTGGGGTGGTTTCTTCCTTGTCTGGAAAACTATGGTTCTATTAATTTAGGTTAAAATATCATTGGCCTCCTTTGCTGCAAAATCACACTATTGGTTCATCTTATGATCATTTATAATCTCAAGGTCTCTTTCACAAGTACTGCTGCTAAGACAACTATCTCCCACTGTCTAAGTGTTCATTGGATTTTGTTGTCTCAAAAGTAGAATTTTGCCTTTGCCTCTATTGAATTTTATTGCATTAGTTTCAGTCCAGTTTTCTAGTTTCTCAAAACTTTCTTGAATTTTGTTTTTATCTTTCAGTATATTAGTTACCTTTTTCACTTTTGAATTGTTTGCAGACTTGATAGGTATCTAATGTTTATTTAGAAAGTACAGTAAGACCCCACAACAGTGGAACCCATATCCATGATTTCACTTTCGTGAAATGGTAATTATGTAGTATATTTTCCCTGGAAGTTATCATAAGAATTGCACTGGAGGAACTATGAAATTCTTAAAGAGGTATCTTCTCTAGGAATTTGCTAGGTCCTTCAATTTAACTTTGTGGTATGATGGGATTGGAAGGTTAGTCATGTCTGTAGTTTCAGGTAACCATGGTCCAGTCAGGAATGGAACCTCTGTAGATACGGGATCTTATTGCATGTTTCACCAATGCCCAGGGAGTATTATTCTGAGGTTAGTGTGCACAGGAGTACAGCCCAAATTGCATGCAATATAATGCAGTGGATGTTGCAAAGGCTTTGGGTTTAATCCTGATTCTGCTACTGACTCACTTTGAAAGTGAGGATAAATAATTTTGCTTTGAGCTTCAGAGACAGAAAACAATATGTTGGCCTAATCAAATGCCAGTCGCAGGAAGCAGATGCTGATAGCTAGTCTGTTTTGGAAGGAGCTGTTGTTGAGCACATAATGTCAGTCCCATTTTGCCTACTCGGGGAAATTTGTGCCAAAATTTAACTGATTGTATTAATTCTCCCCTCTGAAAATACTAGACAGCATATCAGTAAATGTGCTGGAGAAAGTGAAATCTCTCCCAAATGGGGGAAAACCCACTATTCTTCTCCCTTAAACCCTCACAATGACAATGATTAAAATAATGCAAGTTCATATTTAATTATCATAAGATGAATTTCATTTCTAATTAGCGTGAAAAGAATTTTGGCAGGATGATTGTATTCAAATTCACAAAATTACATATATTAAAGCATTCAATTAAAAGTACACTAAACACCAACAGACTTTGTCAGGTTAATCAAAATAAACCCCCAAATAAGACAGCCAGCTGTGTGTATTTCTGCATGGAAATCAATTTAATGTTTTGCTAATATGAGACAAAGGAATCCTTCTCCTTCAGGTGAATTTTATAGTACAACCTGACATTGGGAATGATGCCTTTGATATATAGACCAAAGTGTGGGTTTTAGGGCATACTTAAAATACATATTTAACTAGTATATTTCCATTTATGTACCCTGGATAGAGCATTTCTCAGTTCTATTAAAGATAGGTGATAACTCAAGAGAGCCGAAGTAGGGTAATGCTCTAGAATCTGAATGCCCTCTTGTGTTATTTATAATTTAATCACATTTTTAGTATGTGGAGTGTCTGCTACTGATTAACTCTAGAATTTAAATATTCTATGAGAAGATGTTACCTATGCACGTTTGCAATCAATTTCAACATACACATTTGCTTTTCACCAGGCTTTTTGTTCACCTCTCAAGCTCTACATTTTGGCAGATTGGCACATCTGTCTAGATGGGACGTGTGCAACTCCAGGGAAAATAGAGGTGGAAATTCAATTGCCCTTCTGCTGTCTAGATGGTTGTGACATCCATTACATCTGACACGTTGTCTTGTTGTTGGCAGAGTGTAACAACAAGTGGAATGTTTCTTGAGGTCCACTGCTGAAGTATAAGATCTTGACAAAATTAATGGATGGGGCAGATGCCCCTCCTCAATTAATGTAGGAGTGTTGGTGTAAAATAAGAATTAAGACGTTATGGTCACATACAATTCCAAACCCTGAGAAACAACCTCATTGACAAGCAAATACATTCGGTTGTTGCCACATAGATCTCAGATTAGGATTATGTTAGATCTTGCTCATACATTAAATAATATATTACTTGTGTGCATATGTTAGATATTTTTTGTCTATGTAACTGAAGTTTTATAAAATAGCCATGCTTTGAATAACTAAACTTCATCTATCTCTACCAGTGCTGTAAGTTTGACTGAAAGAAGTACTGGAACTTGGTAGATCATTTTGCCAAGATTATTGTTTGTTGTCTATTTGCCTTCCTACTCAAATGCAAGCTCATTCCAACTCCGTGTTTTACTCAGGAAATACGGTAGGATTGAGGTTTCAGTACTTTCCAAAAGGGTTATAGCTGTGGAGGGACATGATGAGGACACTGGCTTCCCAAAGAAGAATTTTGCTTCCAAATGATTTTTTTCTTCATCCCCCCCAAATCTCTAGCAATATAGAAATTTAAACTTCAATTGAGCATTTAGAAAGAATCTAAATATTCAAAGAAAAGGAGCAAGAAAAGTGACCAAGGCAATTGCATACACAACAAATGTAAGTTTTACTTTGTGTAATACAAGAAATTTAAGGATTGATGGAAGATTTTGGTTTGTATGGCTGAATGCTCATTTAGAGAGGCGATGCTCTCATTTTCTCTGGTTTAGCAAACCTCTGACTACACCCAGTGGACTTGTTGGTCACTTTTTCTTTCCATGTCAACACAAGAGAGTCTTATGTTTGGAAAGCTCATTCATGTGAGCTAGAATTCTTCTAGCCCAGGACTTCCAATTATTTAATACAGTAGAGTCTCACTTATCCAACATAAATGGGCTGGCAGAATGTCAAATTCAAATTTGACAGAAAAAGTAGTTCATTACACATTAATGCTATGTAGTAATTACTGTATTTACTAATTTAGCACCAAAATATCATGATATATTGAAAACATTGACTACAAAAATGCGTTGGATAATCCAGAACGTTGGATAAGTGAGACTCTACTGTATTAGTAATGCTCATTAAAAGTCTGCATTAATCATTTCTCTCACCACAGGATCATGAGAAAAAAGCCCTACAATTGCATGCACATGTTTTTTTTTAAATTAATAAAAAAATAACATTACAGGAAGTCCCTTCTTATCTGCCAGATTCGGGACTGGAGCACTGTCTAAAAGTGGAATTATCCGAAAAGTGAAAACCAGGTTATTTTAGCTTGAAGATGTATTTTAGCTATTGAAAAAAAACATAAATAGCACACTATATATCCTTTTAAATGTGTGATAAAGCTAAAATTGTTTTTGCATGTGTTCAAAATTGATTCGGGGGGGGGGGGGAAATCTGCTATTTCTGTAGGCAAGATTTGGGACCATGTAGGCAAGAAGAACTAGTAGCAAAGTTTGAAATTAGTTAAACTTGTCTCTAATTTTCAAGCTTTGAAAGAGCAAGACATCAAAATGTGGGAAAAGCCTGTAATAACATTCAACAAAAATCAAATATTCAAAATGGAACAGGCATAGAAATTCATTACTCTAGGCTAAAAGCAAATTATGTGGGTTCAGATCCTGTGAAATTCATTACTAGGGTTTGCTACTGAAATGGGTTTAATGTAAAGTTCGTTCTGCTTGCTGGCAGTCCATATGGGAAGTTCAGCCTGGTCACACCATTAATGAAATTATACCGGAATGATTCAAATGTGTTACTGCTAGTTATCCCCTGTAAATCTCAGGATTTCCTAGTTAATTTCTCTGCCAGGGCAATAGTTCAGTCTCCGTCTCTTTCACCCACACAAGTAAACCTTCTGAAGTTTTTCATCATGCAGTTATCTCATGACTTGCAGCAACAAGGCACAGAAAAATTAATTCTTTTCTCTGTAGGGATGAGCTAGTACCTTGAAACAGTGAGGCTTCTCATTAATGCCTTATGCATAACTGCCAGTGAGAAATGTCTAAGGGATGAGTCATTGAGAGCAAGGCTAACCCAGTATATCCAGTAAACATGTGAGAGGAGTTGTATGAACAATATTCTAGATAACCTATGGCCTAGAGCAGCCTGTATTTATCAGTTTGATGCCTGTCCTCCAACTGTCTCACTTGGCAGGGATACTCCCAATTAATTCTCTATCATTCCACTTTTCCAACTGCTATTAACATGTCCCAGTTTCTCTCTCCTCCCCTTCACCTTTGCTCTCAGCCTACTTCAGTTGCTGTAAACTTAGCCCATATCGCAAATACAATTTGCATCCAGTTTACTCAGCTGAGGGAAAAGGCAAGTGAGTCTTGCTCTTCCCAGTAGGTTCAGAAAAAAGTAAACCTGAGCAACTTGAGCATTTTTTCTTACTGATAATTCTTCCATTTTGATCCCATTCTAATGTTGCTTGGTTACACTTGTGCTAGTTTTGTTTTATTTATATTTAGTTTTATTTTATTTATATTTCAATATAATATAATATATTGTATGTATATATACTTGTAAACCACCCTGAGTCCCCTTCGGGGTGAGAAGGGCGGGATATAAATGTTGCAAATAAATAAATAAATAAATAAATAATAGTTTTAATCTATGTAATGTTGGAAGGTACCCCCAATAATTTCCACATCTGTCCCATCCGTGTCTTGCCAATGTGAACAATATCCTGCGTAAAGAATTGGGGGAAGGTCTTCTATATAATAGCATATCAATTTTAAGGCTTTTATGTGCCCTTAACAGCCTGATTGGCTTCAACACTGGTTTCATTTTGATGTTGAGTTAAAACAAAGCTTTTTATAAAAGCCTTGGGCATTTAATGATTTCATCCAAATCAATATACATAATAACTTAAACCTTTTAAATGATTCAATTGTTTAATAAGTCTGTGGAGTGTTTAAATTATTCATATGGTTTAAAAATTTTATTGTGTTATATATTGCATTGGTGAAAGAGATTTTAATATAAGCTCTCTTGGAATCTTATGATATGGGGTACAATATAACTGCAGCAGGCCATTCACTTTCATGGGGGCTAAGGGAACAGGACCCTCATCAACGTGGAAAAGCAGTTATTTTTACCTGTCTGAACACCTCTTTAGGACTCTCTAGATCAGGCATGGGCAAAATAAGGCCCGGGAGCCAGGTGCGGCCTCCTGGATGCTTACCTTGGGCCCGCTTCATTTTCCCTGTCCTCTTGACATAAGGACATGGTGGTGTGCTGCATCCTTATACAGAAAGGACAAGGGAGGAAGACATGCAGCAGCTGAGAACCCTCTGCAGCACTCTCAGCCACCACGTGTCTTGCCCTCCTCCTAGCATAAGGACGGTGTGAGCGGCCCTGTCCTTATGCTGAGAGGATGACCTGAGGAAGGCATACAGTGGCTGAGAGCCCTCCAGAGTGCACAATATTTCACTCTCCTCCCAGCATAATGCTGAGAGGACACATCAAAGATTGGGGGAGGAGGATTGTGGAGGAAGATCAGGGCAGTCATTG
The DNA here is from genome assembly GCF_035594765.1 of Anolis carolinensis. Classification (NCBI taxonomy): domain Eukaryota; kingdom Metazoa; phylum Chordata; class Lepidosauria; order Squamata; family Anolidae; genus Anolis; species Anolis carolinensis. Next base: position 182,787,492 of record NC_085845.1, read on the forward strand.
AATGTCTCATTTTCCTCCTGGCATAAGGAGGGTGCGAGCAGCTGCATCCTTATGCCAGGAGGACAACCTGAGGATGACCCAGGCCTCACCATGCTCTCTCCTAGCCCTGCTCTGTCACAGCATGTGCCCGGCTGCCCTCTCTCCTGCTCTGGCCTCTTGGTTGGGCCCAAAATGTGGCCCCCAAGGCAAAAAGGTTTGCCCATGCCTGATCTAGATCCTCCAGTGTGACTCTGTGGTCAATTTCTATAAGAAGCTGACCATAGAATCATACTGGAGGATCTAGATATGCCTAGAGAAATGCTCTCTCTGGGAACCTCTAGGCCAGGGGTGTCCAAACATTTAAGATGAGGGCCAATTTGTGGTCCCTCAGCCTGTTGGTTTGAAAAAAAAACCCCATGAAACACTGCATATGTCTTATTTGTAGTGCAAAAACAAAAGCAAAACCATGAAAAACAATACAATATATAAAACGAAGAACGTAAATGTACCAGTCTTTCAATGGGAAGACTTGTCCGAACATGTCTCCCGCTATGACCTACCACGTAATTTAAGATCTTCAGGGGAGGCCCTGCTCTCGGTCCCACCAGCCTCACTGGTGCGACCGGTGGGGATGAGAGACAGGGCCTTCTCAGTAGTGGCTCCTTGGCTGTAGAACTCCCTCCTTAGTGACATCCGACAGGCTCCATCCCTTTTGAGTTTTAGAAGGAAGGTGAAGACCTGGCTATACGAGCAAGCGTTCAAGGAATAAGCTTTGTTGGCTTTGACTCGGTCTGGACTAAGGTTTATGTACAAGGTTTTGTGGATGAATGGCTCAAGTATTTTGTATTGTTTTAAATCTGTATTTAACTGCTTATGTTTTATTCTTTTGTATGGTTGTGTATTGGCATGAAATTCTGCCAGTTTTATAAGCTGCCCTGAGTCCCTTTGGGTGAGAAGGGTGGGATAGAAATGATGGAAATAAATAAATAAATAAATAAATAAGTGTGGGCCTGCTTTTGGCTAATGAGAGAGTCAAATTAATTAGGATGGTTGTTCACGTCATTTCAGAAGGAAAGAATGAAGAGAGGAAGGAAATCAAGGAAGGGAGGAAAGTAGGAAAAAAGTAAGAGAGGGAGGGAGGGAGGGAAATTTGAATAGGGTCGCAGTTGGCCCCCAGGTCAGACTTTGGATATGCCTGCTCTAGGCCTTGCTGCACAAGTCATGCTGGAAGATGTAGAAATTCCTAGAGAGAACATATCAATCAAATCCCCGAATAAATCAAATATTCAAAAGTAAAGCCCAAAATTGTGAAGGGCAAATTGTATTTTAAATAAACAATAACTTATAAAAATATTTAACAATCATCTGCAAATCCTGGTCTTTGTAAGACAGTCCATGATCTGAGATGGCAGAGGAAAAAGAAGGAGGAGAAAGGCAGTTGATAAAGTTGAGAGTTTTGAAATACTCATCAGTATAGACCCTATAATAACTCACACAAAAAGTTCAAAATATAGGTGTCTCCATAATTTCTGCAAAGAAGAAAACAAGTTATACCAGTTTTACCTCTGTCAGAAACAGGTCTTTTGTAAAGCTGTGGTTGGGGATTACAGCTAAATTCATATGGAAGAGGAAGATCAGGCTGGAAGATGATGAATCCCTGCCAATCCAGAAAGTCTGGGATCTCAGTCCATCTGATTCTGATTTCAGTACACTACAGAAGAAAGAGATATCATAAGGATGGGAAAAGATTTAAAAAAATGACCTTGTCTTGACTGCTTGTGGCTTGCATCCGGATAATGTGGCCCATTCTGGAGCATTGACTTTGCTACATCACAGTATGGACAGTATGTAATTGGAAAGCATATCAGGAGGAAACTTTTGGCATTCCAAAATGCAACACAAATTATGGGATACAAGGAAATTTCCACAGCTTGATTCTACTGACCATACTACTCATTTTTCCAGTAATTAAACCACTAAAAAACATCTGCCTGAAACCTTGGAGAGCAACCGTCTGTCAAAAACATTGCTAGTCTTAATGGCCCATTGGGCTAACTCCAAGCCATGAAGCTTCCTTGCATCCTCATTATCTTCATGTACTTTTAGGGCAACTTTTGTGGAAAGTCTTCAATGTCTCTCCTAATAAGGTGAAGTTACCACAACAGTGGCTGCAGTTGTCATAGCAACTGGACTCAGTGGAGAGCTCTCAGATATGGATGAGACTTACGGTGGTATCGGGTCAGGGAAAGTTAGGCTTTCAAGAATTGAGGGGAAAATGTTTTTACTACATACCTAGATAAAGTTGATCTCGAGCATATGCACATTATTCTATGTCAGTTTTGATCATGCTTTTCTAAAACAGCTTCATCTATACAAATGACAGGATATTTTGTTTCTGGGGAAGAATACTCATTTCTAAACCAAAACTTTATTGGAATGCAATGGCCACACAGGTGAAATAGTGTGCTAGAATGAATTGTGTCAGATTTAGGGAGGTCAGAGTATCAGTTTTTGCTTGAGCACAGTACTTTGCAACAAAAATTATATGGGAAAAAATGATTGTTGTGAATTGTTGTGGTGGGAGCGGATTGACAGTTCTACCATTTGGATTTTTTGAGGCTATTTTTGGTTGCGTATACTGGCAATACCTAAGAAGTGGAGCCAACCCTAGACGTTTTGCTACCTGATGAAAAGGATAAGCCTATAGAGTCCAGTACATTTTGTGGCTGACTCTTTATTCTGTTTAATGTATTTCTCAGCATTTGGATGGCAGTAGCTGGGTCATGTTTGTGTGAATTGAGGTTTAACAAACATGTCCCGGTTATAAGCATTTGTGAAAAACAGAAAGCCTTGCTTGTTTGTAAATGATTCCCTTCTCCTCTTGACTGCTTGATTTATCTGTCATCAGGCTGACTTAGAATGTCATGTAAAGCCTTATTGGTACTGTTATGTTTATTCATATCATGACCTGATCACCATGCTCAATATATCCCATATGCATGGGGGTATTGGGATAACGATACAAAGGGTTTTCTAGGGTAGGTCCTCTCTCACTCAGACTTAGCCCCTCCTGAATCAAAATCCTGGCTACTGGCCTGCCTCATATGTAAGCCTGTCTGGAACTGGAGATATTTAGCCGAGACAATGTCATGTATCTAACCACTGAGGCTGGATCTATACTGGCCTATATCCCAGGATCTGATCCCAGATTATCTGCTTAGCCCAGATTTTTTGGCAATGTAGACTCATATAATCCAGTCCAAAGCAGATAATCTGGGATCAAATCTTGGGAATAGGGCAGTGTAGATCCAACCTAAGCAATCCCACATTTCTGCCACTTGCAGAATTCTGGGAAATTGAGTTTGGGGGGGGGGGGGGGTCAGCTAAAAAGGTCCTTGGTTTCCCAAACCACATTTTTCAGAATTCTGCAGGTGGCAGAAATGCGGAGTTGCCCACTTTAAAGCCCTGGTGCAATAATGCAGTGAGAGAGTAGATGAGTAAGCTTATGACAGGTTTTCAGTTGTGAAACCATCTCTCAAGGAAAGATCTGAAGAGAGCTCTGTAGCAACATTGCACTGAGCACCCCTTTAAGGTTCCATGAGCAGGAACTGCATCCAGGTAAACAAGCTTAAACTCTCTTCATGATCAGTACTCAGAGGTCTACAATTTAGATGTTTGCAGTGATTGGCAGATTTTTTTGGACCCACACACGTTTTCATCCTTGGTTTTATGTCTATGAAAATACTAAACACTAACATGTAGTTGATGTTAATGGGAACATGAAATGGATCTCTTTCCTTTTACTCATTAGATAAATGGGGTAAAGGGAGAATAGGGCAGGAACCAGTGAAAGAGCAAGTGGAAGCAAGCAGTGCCCATTGTCCGTCAGCCCTGGACAATGCCCTTCCTAGTTCTATGAAAACTAGTGTCAGGAACGGTTCTGAACAGAGGACCAAAATCAGTGAATTTCTGAGAAGCTTAGGTAGAATGTGGGATTCTACCTAAGTTTAAGAACAACATGTTTTATTCACCCTCCACAAGGGAGTAAAGTAGATCAGAGGGAGCTGACAGTTGAGGTCTGAATGAACTAACGGCATCTTCAAGTGCCTTTGCCTAAAGAACTGATGCTAGGCAGTGCATTAAACTCTGTATTGGTGTATTTAAATGGCGTTCCTCTGTACTGTAAATGAATGTTACAAATTGCCATAAGCCCCTAGTGACCTCCTTTCAAAGAGACAAACTGTGCTTAATGTTGCAATCTGAAACTCAGTACTGATTGCTCAGGGGCCATATGATCAATGAATAACTGCTGGGAGATGCCCATTCACAAATGAAATTTGGCCTTAGATAATTTTAAAGTTACCATATTTTGCAGATGTGCACCAGTGAATGTTGACAGATACGTAAATGTGACTGTCAACATTGACTGGTATATGTCCTCAAAATGCCTGCCTCCAACTCTAGCTGCTAGCAATTGTTTTTCCCTGCTAGCAACTGTCATCATTGAAACCATCAGAAAAAGAAAAAGCAGCAGCATCCATTCGGTTATGGCTAAGAAACCCCCACTGGGGTGTGTATTTTCTTTTCTTTGTTTTTGGATTAGTATTTATACCAAATTTGTCTCTGTTAGTTGCTCTGGGAGGTGAGTTTTGGCCTGAGGGATGGAATAAAAATCCAATAAACAAACTTTTAAACATCTACAAAATGTATCCAGCATTGTCTGCATCCCCACACAATTCAACCACCAATTCAAAGGAAAACACTGAGATGTGGCTTTAATAGTAGATACCTCTGGGAAGCAAAGCGATCCTAACCTTGAAGTCAGAAAAGTCCAGGATTGTAATTCCAGTGCCCCATCCAATTCCTGCTAGAAGAGTAGAAGAGAGCGTGGATAGGAAGGGTGTGTGTGTTTTGTTGCAGTCTAGTTGATAAGAATCTCTGAGTCAAGGTTGTGGGATTCTGTGAATTGTGTTTCAAAAAGTGGATTTCGCAAGCTCTGGGTTTTCAACCACTTCCCTACCATCACTTCCCATAGTAAGGAAATAACTTGATTTGCTACAGAACTGCTTGAGCTATACTTCTTGTTGGAGATAGTGAGGTGGAAGAGTAGAGGGATTAACATCTTGTAAATTCAGATCCTTAGGTAGTTTGCCTCTTCCAAAATCGCAATAGGCCCTCTTCCCATCTATTATAAGGGAATGGATCTGAGGCAGGATGAGGAAGAGGGGATCTGAGATGATATGGATATAGAGATCTGAGGTGGATCTTCTCCAAGATTAGAGCTTTGTTCCAGTTTTGGAAGAGGATTTCCAGGTCTAACCATAGGGTGTGATCCCTGATACTACAAGACCTTAGAGTTAAATTCTTTACATACAGAGGTATGCTAATGGAAACTGGTGAAAATGGGCTGAATTGGGGTGACGAGGTTGAAATATTCTTTTACAGAAACCATAAGAAAAATGAATAGTTTTAGAAGTGTTTTTTTAAAGCCAAGATAGCTACAAATGAAAATATATGGGGGACATGATACTCAGGAAAGCTTTTTTTTATTTAAAGAAACAAGGGAATGTTTTTTCATTTGCATTAATGATATCCATGAAAGAAGTGATCTGATGGTTTTGGGTTGCTACTGGGGGGTGGGGGATTTTAAAAGAGAAAGGTAAGGCCATTCGTAGAATACTGATGAAAAGCAGGTAGGGAAGCATCTAATCTATCATTAACAAATGTTTGCCCCTCTTCCCCATGTTCTTTTTATTTGCTCCAGGTGGTGGATGATTGTTTCATTTCTTTAAATAAAACCATCAGTTAAAAAGAAATGAAATCTGGCTAATGCTGGTTGTTTTTAAAACATAGTTTTTAAAAAGTGATTGGGAGGCCCGTGTTATATTTTTATTTTTCATTGAAAAAATCAGGTGTTTTGTGGAATTATAAAATCCATTTGCTTTTCTCTGTCGTGTCTAAATCAATCAACCTCAAACAACATGAAAAACAAGCTGAAATTGCTGGGGCTAAAATAATTTGTTCCAGGACCTAGGGTGCATCTAAATTGCAGAATTAATGCAGTTAGACACCCACTTTAACTGCCATGGTTCAATGCTATGGAATCCTGGGATTTCTAGTTTGGTGAGGCAGAGAAGGCCTTTTGAAGCAACATTTCCAGTCTAGCTTAAAAAGCAAAAAAGGATCGACAACATCCAATGGATGTGATGTGGAAAAGGATATTGAGAACTCAGACAATAAAAATATCCCAATTCATTTTGGCCTGGAAATATTTTATGGTCTTCTTCCAAAAATCAGAATTTTAAAATCAACCTGAAGGAATTTTTAAAAGCTTATAATATTATTTTTAGAATCTATGTAAGTTTATTTTCAACATCCAGAGACTTTGTTTCTTTTCCACATTATAAGTTTAGTTTAAGCCATAAGAAAAATTGGATTCTTTGTGGATTTGGAGTGTCAGGCATAAAAATTGCCTTGAAGTATAAATGTATAATACACATTGAATTGAACAAAAAGTTGCCCTACCAATACCCCACCTCTTGTTTTCCTTTGCTTGCTGTCAGCTATTAGACATTTATATAAGGCTGAATGACAGACTCTCATCATTGATTGGCTTCACTATTTGCAGGAGTTGGGTGGGATTTTGGCTAGGGATAGATGGATGAAATTTGCTTATGGAGAGTGGAACTTAAAATGGCAATAGCTGAAGTTCGCTTTTAATTTTAATTTTTGTAACATTACATTTTATGATGTCTCTGCTAACTCAGTGATGTACAGTTAACCTTTGTATCTGTGGGAGGGGTATCGTGGTTACTGTCAGCGAGGGGGGCTGTCAGGGTGTGTGCTGGGTGGGTTTCTTCAAACTCCATCAATCATCTGCTCCAGCACCCTGATGAATTGGTTGCAATAGTCTGCCACACTAATTCCTCTGTTCAAATGTCAGACTCAAACACATCTGTAGTCTGAAGTCCAAACATTTATTCAATATCTATAAACGTATTTACAAAGCACAGCAAAAGACATCGCTCTGAGCTGGCATTTCTCTTTAGCCTCTTTGTTCCGGCAAGCTCTAGCTCAGCTCACAGAGATAGGAAAACACATTCCACAGTCCGAAGGAAGTTCCGACCTCCAAAGGCTGGAAATCATGCCTGATATAGGTCATAGCAGGCTGTCAGTCAAAACTAGCCTGCTGTTAACTGTTTCATTGCTGAAACACACATTCTTGCACAACAGCAGAAAACACTTGATTTACATTTCATACACATACAACCATAATCCAACAGTTACTTCATATACCATCATCTGGCACCTTGCTTATCTCCCTCCACTAAATGGACCTAGAACATTCTGGGAGAGAATTTGGCATACAAAAAGTAGCCACACCACTAGTGACTGGCAACTCACAGGCAGTGATGGTAACAAAAAATAAAGGGGCAATAGAGGCAGAAAATCAAACATTTTGTTCTACCATCATTTATCAGTTTACTACTGCTCTGGAGACTAGGACGCGGAGCAATGGCTTCAATCTACAGGAAAGGAGATTCCACCTGAACATTAGAAAGAATTTTTTAACTGTGAGAGCTGTTCAGCAGTGGAACTCTCTGCCCCGGGCTGTGGTGGAGGCTTCTTCTTTGGAGGCTTTTAAGCAGAGGCTGGATAGTCATCTGTCGGGGGTGCTTCTTGTCAGGGGGTTGGACTGGATGGCCCATGAGGTTTCTTCCAGCTCTATGATTCTATTATTCTAATGTGCATCTTGAAACTTGTTATATCTTGATGAAATCGCCTCCCATTTTTGCTGCAAATTTGGAGACCTCTAGATCTGTCATTGACTTAAAATGGAATTTCAGGAATTCCATTCAAATCTTGTCAATAGTGAGGAGCCTGAGACTAAACTCTAATGATATTTGGAAAGCCAAGTAGACTCCATACCTAATTTAGGTCTAGATGTACAACACTTTTTCTTCTTTGTTGAACAATAAGCCAAGAAACTATTTTGATTCTCATGGGGAACATATTGAGGCAGTAAAATATGCAAATGTACCTGGTTTGGATAATAAACCAAAATGAAAATAACGAGTAACCATTGTAGTTCATTAAATATGGGTGATACTATGGAAGTAATACTGCTTGTTTTTTCAGATGGATAATGCTAATCCCCAGGGGATAGTTTAATGAGATTAATACTGTTAGCTAATTGCTTTTTTATGTTTTTTTAGACATCCAGGCACTGCTCAGTACTCAAAAGGGTTCCTATGAGGGTTACTGAATGCCTGAGTTGAGCAGATTGAGTAAGACACTGCTTAGGTTTTTAAAGAAATCACACCCCTCTTCATCTCACATCAACAGTGTATTCTTTATGCAATAGATCGTGTCTTGGATAATTTGTATCATAAGATGAAGGAAAATAAGGCCTGATGTTAGGTTTTGATTTCGAAGACTGGCTAGTTTTTATTTTTCTTCTTGGTTTCTCTCGTGTGTGTACTGTAGGTGTAGTGTCAGAGTTTCTTCTCCCTGTCTCCACTGCGTAGTCTGCCCAGTGAGGTCTCCACATGACAGCCTTGGTGACTTGGTGCTTTCTGGACATCTTGGACTGCTTTTGTCCCATGATTCCTGTGACCATGTCCAATGGGGATTATAGGAGTTGTAGTTGCAGCTCAAGTGGAAGGGCCCAGGTTGGGCTCTTCTAGATCATCATATTAAATACCCAAGGGCAATGATTGTCTTGTCCACCATGACTGAAACACAAGAGCAGGAGAAGCACGCTGGAAACAAAGTTGTTACTGAATTCATTGAAATAGATATAAACTGAACATGTTGTACTGTCAAGCTACTCAGATGGCTCTGTACCTTTTCTTGTTGAGTTTTACTTATACAGTACCAAAATGCAACCGTACAAAGGCTTCTTAAGAAATTCAGTGTTCTGTACCTAAGAAAGGGACAAGTGCTTCACCCATGACAGAAATAGCCTGGATCTTAAAGGAAGTTTATCTTTGTTGTTAATGGATTTAAATTTTATTTCCTGGATTTTGTGACTTTTTCGTTGATGAAAGTGGATAAACTTGATTCTCTTCGAAGTTTATCCCATGAAGGAGAGAAACTACCATAGACGCCACATGCATCCAGTTGCCGGTCTGCCTCTTGCCCATGATTAAACTGTTCCCTGCTATTGATGGGAGAAACCCATCAATAGCTGCCAGTCATACCATGTTTTCACCATTTACCTAGATTTATATCATTTTTTTTTGTTATATCACTCTTGGCCAGTTTATTTATTTCGTGTCAAAAGCATTGCATAAATAAGTATAAAACTGATAAAAATAGAGAGAACACAAGCAGTTAAATAATTTTTGACCAAAAATGGTCAACAGCGACCATATTGTCTGTAGCTTTAAACAATTATTCCTCTGTGCATGAGACAGGGCATTGTGGACATGCATACATATGCAGAGTTGTTTGTTCTGCTCCACAGTCACACAAAGTGGAGGATTCTTCTAGGTAGTGCCATTTTGCCAGGTTGTCTTTTGATCTGCCCACTCTGAATCTGTTCAAGGACTTCCAAATTGCCAATTCTTGCTTTGCCCCTGAAGGAAGACCCTCGTGGGGGGCCTCCATTTGGGATTTCCTGGTTTAGCTGTGCACATATTCTTGCTGTTGCTGAGGGAACATTTAGAGGGGTGTTGGTTCTCATGATAAGGTGGTAATATGGATATGTCTTTGAATTCTCTTTTTTTGGTGATCACAAAGAACTGAATTTTGCCTACCCAGCAAGTGAATTCTGAGTTTGAAAAGGCAGCTACCTGGAACCAGTTAATTTGTGAGCAAAGTGTTCGTTTGACACATACACATAAATATGTGCTCTGCCTTCTTTCGTTCCTGGTGAGATTTTGACTTGGGAGCCGCTGATGGGAAAACTAACTGTGTTTCATGTGTGCTATTTTTGTCAGTCTGTTTCCTAATTAGCAGTTCTTATGACAACCTTCTAAACTGCTTTTGTAACTAAGGAGCAGTCAAAGGAGTCACTGGAAAGAGCAACTTATATATAACAATGATTATATGCCACATTAACTCTGAATTACTGGACGTATATACCTTTGTTCTTATATGTCTTCCTCTTAAGGGTCTTCCTCCTTGTTGTAGCTAGTAAACAGCCAATATCTTAGCTAGGGATCAAATTAACATTAAATTCAAATTAACATGATAAAAGTTCACATAGTAGTGAAGCATTGTACCCTGCTGGGCTGTAAATATCTACATGGCAGAACTAAGAAAGATTCTTTGTGAGAGACATAGCCAAACAACTTCTTGGAGGGATTAAGGTCATTTTATTGTTAGAGGATCTGGACCAACACTGAGATTTTGTTACAGGACATTTCCTCATTTGTAATCCCAATTTGAAATTCTATCCAGGGACTCATATGGGACCATTTGTAGCCAGGCATCAGGCATGTTGACATTATAAGCTGGTGATGGCTCGCTGACAGTTATTGTTCAAGACTTCCTGTCTAGGCAGTTTGACACCTAGTGATAATGTCAGGGACTGTTTACAAAAAGGATGAGAGAGGCTGGATCTACACTGCCCTATATCCCAGAACCTCATCCCACATTATCTCCTTATGACAGATTGTCTGGCAGTGTAATAATAATAATAATAATAATAATAATAATAATAATAATAATAATAATAATAATAAATAAAACTTTATTTATATACCGCCCTATCTCCCGGATGGGACTCAGGGCGGTTTACAGTCATAAAAGCAAACACAAACATTACATAACAACATAATACACATTATTAAACAAAGTAAAATAATACAATTGTAACAATAAATCACACTTACATGACCAGATCAAGGGGATGGGAACCATAAAACCAATATATTAAAATGTATCATTTTAGGCTAGGGAAATCTTGTGCAATATTTTCAGGCCCTAATTATATGTAGACTCATATAATTCAGTTTAAAGCATATAATATGGGATCACATCCTGGGATATAAGGCAGTGTAGAAGGGCCCTAAGAGTTTAGATATACATGAGGTTGAGAAGGAAGATAGAAAGAAATTATGGGTCATTCCCTAAAGCTGTATGTTGGGAGATTCAGGACAGATAGAATGATAATGCAGGTAATATCTCTGTGGAATATATTCCCAAAAGAAGTAGTGATGTTTGCCAATTGGGATGCTTTTACAAGAGGGCTGGCTAAATTAATGGAGTTCATGGCTAGTGTGTTGTAATGGCTTGAGCTTCAGAAGAGAATTCCTCATTCAGCCACAGAGACCCATTGGGAGAGATTGAAACCTATGCAATGTCATACGTGACCATTGAAATGCATCAAATTCTTCATGATAAATCCTGCTGTTTCCACTAACTAAATGTCTTTTATCTAATTCTGTTCCATTTACCTCCTGGCCTTAAAGCACTGTATAGGATTTTCCCATTCCCACCTCTATTTTTCTCTTAGGCACTGTACCAGATATTGTGTAGGTGTGTTTGATGTCGTATGGTCTTATACATTATTGCATTTTGTGCTGTTACGTAGGATCGTTAGTACCCTTTGCATACAGAATATTCCATGAATAGAGCACATGACAGTTTCTGAAATCCTTGCTCACAGTATTTGCTGCGGATTCACTCTTTTTAGACCCTCTCACATTGTCATTTAGACCCCTTCAACACAGCTGAATAAAATGCCATATTATCTGCTTTGAACTGGAATATATGGCAGTGTGGACTCAGATAAGCCAGTTAAAAGCAGATATTGTGGGATTTTCTGCCTTGATATTTTGGGTTATATGGATGTGTGGAAGGGTCCTTAGTTTCTTATTTCAGAGACAATTCATAAAGTATGAATTAGCTCTGACTGCCCTCTTTTGGTAAGTGTATTTCTAGAGCTTTTAAAAATAGATTTCCAGTTACTTACAACTACAGTCTAATGATCGCTGTACAACATTCATTGTTACAGCGAGCAAGACAACACTGCTTTTACTGAAATGTCTGTCAAATGTAGTTAGATTTATAGTCACATTTAAACAGTGGAGAGTAGATTATATATATTATCGTCACTGGGAATTGAGCATGGAAAAGTGCTTTTAGGTTTGCAGTTGTGTGTACTGAAGGAAAAAGAAAAAATAACAGGTGTAAGTACACTGACCACTTAAGCATCGCCAGAGAGAGGGGGAGAGAGGAGAGAGAGCTAGGTAGCCAGGAAAATATCTGTACATACATATCACACATGATAATTTATTTGTATTGATCCAAATTTAGAAATAATTATGGGAAACTGGAAAAAAAACCCAAAGAAAATATAAGTAGGATTCAACAACAGTGGAAAGACCATAACAGAGTATCATCCAGATACAAACTGTTGAAGGCCTCTGTCCTTCCTCATTATGTTAATTTTTAAATTATACTTGGATGACACAGTCCTTCAAACCAAGGCCTCTCATTTGTAAAACAATACATGGACAGCTTGGATGAAAGACATGCATATCCATGCAGTGTAAACAGGATGGGTACAGGGTTTTATAAAGTGAACATGTTGAGCTTTCACGAGAGGCTGAAATTACTGCCCTGGCATTCTCTCCTAGTTTGTTGGAACAACTTTTCGGTGATGCTTCTGCAACAGCATTTTTGACATTTCCAGGAAGTCACATTTATCCCCGTTGAACATGAAACAGCATGACTTTTATTCAGCATTAGTTAGCTTCCTAGTCTAACCTAAGCATTGGAGAGGTATAGAGATATCTTTGTGTGTGCGCTGGGGGTGGGGGAGAGGAGGTGGTATATGTTTGTACTCTCACACACTTTTAGTGTGTGAAAGAGACACTGTTCGTTGTTTGTTATTTAATATTTTTGAATGTATTATTGTAACTGTAAAAATAATGGTTATATCTAAAACACTGATACCCAGGCTCTCACTGCTTGCTGTTTTGTTATTGCTGTTGTTCAACTTTTTGCAAACTCTTTCATTGTGTTATGACAGTTTATCCTATTTGATCAGTTAGATAAATGGATACACTATCATGACACTGTGAAGGGACAAACCTCTGCTATCCATGTTCTGAGGGCGCTTCTCAACACTCTCAATGTATTTGTGTACTTAATAATGTATACCTGAATGCCTTAGCAGAAAATAATCCAGAGGATCTGATACACAGTTTAACATAGCCCTGAACCTCACTTGAATTAATACAGACAAAGAAAAATACTTCATAAAATATCTTGGATAGCAATACTTGTTGTTTCCTGAGAAATATACCCACTAAGTACTACAGTAGAGTCTCGCTTATCCAACGTAAACGGGCCGGCAGAACGTTGGATAAGCGAATATGTTGGATAATAAGGAGAAATTAAGGAAAAGCCTATTAAACATCAAGTTAGGTTATGATTTTACAAATTAAGCACCAAAACATCATGTTAGACAACAAATTTGACAGAAAAAGTAGTTCAATATGCAGTAATGCTATGTAGTAATTACTGTATTTACGAATTTAGCACCAAAATATCATGATGTATTGAAAACATTGACTACAAAAATATGTTGGATAATCCAGAACGTTGGATAAGCGAGTGTTGGATAAGTGAGACTCTACTGTATATGGATGTCTTCCAAGTGACTGTGTGTAGCCATTTCACATCTGAAGATTTCTCTGTAAGAGAGCCTGCTGTTTGTGAAATGAAGATTGATTAAACTGAAGAACTTTCTGCATACAGATTAATAAGGGAAATTAAAATGAGTCTACAGACATTTTAGATTTCTTTAATCATCTTTTTCAGGAAAGCCATCTCCAGATCTGGCCTTCAACATTTGGCTCCTGTTCAAAACCTCAATAACGCCATCACGAATGGACCAGTGAAGGAGTCAAGAATGGCGCTAGAATGGACTGTAGGTGGTTCTTTCTCTATTTTCAATTCTAGATAAAAATGTTAAGTCATGGATGGAAATAACAACTTGGGTAGAATTGGAATAACCAGAAAAAAAAAAGGGGGGGGGGAGTGCTGAATGATTATTTCCTACAAAATTGCATAGATGTCTTGCCAAAGACAGTAATTCTGTTTATATAATTTAGAGATATGTAATGAATTTATAATGGGTATTACGAAAACATCATTTTTATATATACCATTAATGATAATTAACTAGTTTTGCTTATTATCATTCAGTTCTTGTTTTTTGATACTTCACTATCCTTTTAGACTTATCTTTGCCACAGTTAAGATTAAATATCTGAGCTCTTTTAAAACAGGTGCACAGATAATTCTTCACCTGAAATCGCATGGGGCATATTCAGGATTTATTTCTCCTAAGCAAAAATTCTTTAACACAAAGTCATCAAGAACAAACTGCATCAGATGCCACAATATTAGACACAAGCATTCATTATCTTGGTTTATTTGATTGTATGTGAGAAGCAGTTTACCAACAAGACCCATCATGTGGCCATAAACTAATATGAGTCCAGTGAATATGCCACTGGATGTTAGTAGTTATGGGGAAAATAGATTTTTTCATTATGTCATTTTCGAAGCACCTGGCTGGCTACTGCATTGGCTTTGAATGTTGAGGATGATGGGAATGACAGTCCCCAAACTGGCTAAAGCAGGGTTGCTTTTATGTTCTTAAAATAACTAATTTATGAAAGCAACAGTGGGCTTTTCTTGTTGTAGCACATAGGGATGTGTAGACTACAGCTCTAGCATGTCTTTAGCATGGCATTTAATCAAGTGGGCCTTTCTATGTTTTTCTATTAATGCACGGATATCATTGCTGAGAGGTCACTCTTGGTTGATCGTAAAGCAGCCAGAGACTAGGTACAAATTTAGATTTCTCCTGGATGAAAATAGCACCTTGAATTATGCCTGCCATGGCCGATGAATCTGTAATGGACACTTGGAGAACCACTGTGATGTGCTCTTGGCAACATATCCTTATTTGGGTTTTTCTCATGGGAATAGTGGTGTAATTTATAAGCATCCAGCTCCATCACCCTTTCAAGGACACAGATGAGAAGAGAAACTAGTTGTCTTCCCAAATGGGTTGTAGAAATAGGCCATTTTTATCTTTAGCAATCTAAGTTTGGAAGTCATAAAGAAAATATGTGACAGGGATATAATAGCAGAGAAAGAGAGCAGATGGTCTCCGCATTATTTTAAATCTTTTCTAAAAATTAGAACCAGGTAACAATATGTTTTGGAAAACACATTTTCTTCCACCTCTCTTTCAGCTATTTTAAACCTCAATGGAGTGAATTTTTATGAAAGCTCCAGTGAGAGTAGACCTAAGGCCCCATCTTCACTGCCATATAATCCAGCTTCAGAATGCAGTTTAACTGCACTGAATTGCATTATATGGCCATGTAGATTCATATAATCCAGTTCAATTCAGTTAAACTGCATCCTGAATCTGCATTATAGAGCAGTGTAGAAGGAGCCTAACTTCATTGAATTGCTGAGCAATGACTCAACACGTATCCAAATATCATTCTTTTAATAGTACTCTGTTTTATTTGGGACTACAATAGGACTCCGTTCAATATTTCTGCAAATATTTTTGTCAAATTTTACTATCTGGTAAATAGTAAAAGGGAAGACTCAGAATTTTTGAATATATCTTTTTTTTTGTGAGCAACATCATTTTGAACAGAACTTTCATAGTGTTATAACTGCTACTCCATCAAATGATCCTTTTCAGTCTAGAAATACTCTCCCCACATCCCTGTTTTTATCCTAGAATAGTTCAAAGCACTGGAAAACAAATCATTTTTGTCCACTAGGAATAATTAGTTGTTCCTGTAAAACCAATAATTTTTAGACATGCATACATTAAATGTGAGTCACGGAAAGTGGGATCATAACTGCTGGACCCATCCCCCATCTTGCTACTTCTCACTAAGGGTTCATCTGCACTGTAGAATTAATGCAGTTTAACACCATTTTAATTGCCATAGCTGAATGCTATGGACTCTCGGAAGTGATTAGAGAGTTGGAATAATGCTAGGGAGACGTGAGTTTAGATACCCATTTATCTGACAGTGGGCTGTGCACCATCTCACTACATAATCTACATTACATTGCACAAAGTTATTATGTTAAAATGGGGAGGAGAACTATGCATACTGCCTTAAGTTTCTTTGACAAAAGATGAGCTAGAAATCAGAATGGCAAACTTTTTGCCCTGTGATCTTTGCACACTGACCAGAAGATTTGAAATAGACAACTTCAAGGCACAAAGTAGCACGAAAGGGTCAGTTCTGTTCCCTAAGGTGCATTTTATATAAGTATGGAAGCAACCTCTGAATAGTCCTATGGTTCTAGATTATTATTATTATTTTAGAGAAAAGATTTAGATTTAAAAATGGAAAAAATGATCCCATTTGACCTACATACAAGAACAAGCTGATGTAGGGCAGGCTTGAGCTCAGAGGCGGTCCAACCATAAGGCGAAATAGGCATTTGCCTGTGGCGCCATCGTCCCGGGGGCACCATCGTCCTGGGAGGAGGGCACCACTCTCCACCTCCTTCTCTTTCGGGCCTTCCGGCCAGCGCAGACCCACCTTCGCACCACGCAAGCCCACCTTTGGGGCCTTCAGAGATTGTGAGGTCTGTAGGAACTTGGAAGCTAGGTATGTGGGGTTTATATATCTGTAGAAGGTCCAGGGTGGGAGAAAGAACTTTTCTTTGAAGCAGGTGTGAATGTTGTAATTAATCACCTTGATTAGCATTTAATGGCCCTGTGGCTTCAAGGCCTGGCTTCTTCTTGCCTGGGAGAATCTTTTTTTGGGAGGAGTTCACTGTCCCTGATTGTTTACTGTCTGGATTTCTTCTGTTTTCAGAGTGTTGTTCTTTATTTATTGTCCTGATTTTAGAGGTTTTTTTTTTAATACTGAGGGCTATCTGGGTTATCTAAGTCCACACTGCCCTATATCCCTGTTCAATGTTTAGTGCTAAATTTGCAAATATAGTAATTCCTACATAACATTACCATGTATTGAACTGCTTTTTCTATTGATTTGTTGTAAAACATGATGTTTTGGTGCTTAATTTTTAAAATCATAATGTAATTTGATGTTTTATAGGCTTTTCCTTTATACTTCCTTATTATCCAACATTTTCGCTTATCCAACGCTTTTATTTTTCAGTGATTGGTTTGGGGGGGCGCCAAAATTCTGTTCGCCTACACTTGAAAAATACCTAGGGCCGGCTCTGCTTGAGCTAATTATCTTTCTTGTATGACCTCCTTTTCTGCTTCCACCTGGTATCCATCAATGAGTATTCAATTTAAAAAGCAAGAAAGCATATATATTATGCATATGATCTCTGAGCCACAGAAAATGGTTGAAAATAAATGTTTAAAAATCAGGATTTTTTTTTTTTGCTAAATTCAGCTTGCTTGTAATAATATTTATTTCATTTTTTTAGACAACACAACAACAAAACCTTTCTGGTTTTGGATTTTGTGGCTGCTCCTACAAACCTATTACAAATCTACAAGGATGCAACCAAAGGAAGAAGGGGGGCAACATAGGCACATTCTCCCCATGAAATTTTCCTCCAGTCTCCATATTACTAGTATTCCAAAGAATGAGACGTTGAAAAAAATTAGGCGTAGATTTTGTAGATTAGTTATGCAAGCATTCCCTTGGTACTTTTGCCTGCTGCTTTTCTTTGAGTGCCTAAACTATATTTCCAAATGTTTAGCTGATGTTTAGGTTATTGCTAGAAATTTGCAATAGATTGCAATCTATTTCCCTAACAGAATCATAGTGTCATAGCATTGAAAGAGACTTTAAGGCAGTGTTTCGCAATCTTTGGGTCCCTGGGTGTTTTGGCCTACAACTCCCAGAAATCCCAGCCAGTTTACCAGCTGTTAGGATTTCTGGGAGTTGAAGGCTAAAACATCTGGAGATCCACAGGTTGAGAACCACTGCCCTAAGGGCTATCCATCCAACCTCCTACTATGCACGAATACATAGTCAAAGCACTCCCTGCAGATGGCCATCCACTTTCTGTTTAAAAACCAGCATGTTTGTAGCTTGGAGAGACTCTATCACACTCTGAGGCAGCAGCATATTCTACTGTTACTATCGGGAAGTTCTTTTTAATGTTTAGGTAGAATCTCTTTTGCTGTAGTTTGAATCCATTGCTCTGTGTCCTACCTTCTGGAGCAGCAGAGATTATACAGGCTTTCAAATATATTAAGATAGCCATTGTGTTACTTCTCAACTTTCTTTTCTCCAAATGAGCTCCCTAAGCAGCTCCTCACAGGGCATGGTTCAAGGGAGGATTGTGACAGGAAGTGTTGGGTTACATTCAATTTGTAGTTCCATCTCAAGTAGACCAATTGAACAATCTTCTTCTCCAATTGCATATGGCTTTCATGTTCTTGTGAAGCTGCCGTATGTGCTGATGTAGTTGTGTCAGTGTAGTGCCCCAACAGGAGTCTAGCCAATAATACATACTTGGAAAAGAGCTTGGAAAAGTTATTATTATGCACTAGAAATTCCAAAGTGTCCTAGCCAGTATGCTAACTGGGAGAATCTGCAGTTGAAAAAAAGTTTTCCAAGTCTAGTTTACCTGTGGCATTATGTGAATAGGAAAGCTCTGTTTTGCTATTTCCTTTATTTTTGTTTATGAGAATAGGAATATGGACAGATTTTTTCTTAAAACGCCTTTCTTTAAAAGCCATCATTTTTTTTCTTTTCCTTTTCTTATTTTGTATATTGCTACACTCCTTTGGCATTGATTTTTTCATGACTGATTTCCATGGTGAAAGGAGAAGTGTTTTCTGTTTCATTACATTTAAACTGTCAGGGAGATTGAAAATGAGAAGCTAGATGAAAAAAATGTTGACGGTGCAGGTGATCTGTAAGCTGTCTGCTGTTGGACACCATCTGGTTCTAAAGCAACAATATTATTTGTGATTTTTTCAGCACAGAAGCCAACATGTCAGACATAGTCAATGCATTTTCCATCATGCCACAGTTCTGGACTCCCTTAGCTTAAAGCATCATGTTGTTGTTTCTTTGTAATTAAGTCAGAGTTAGATCAAGATCCTTTTGAAACTGTATGGATATTGGATATAACTGGAGGAATCTAGGGGTTGTAGTCTTAAAAATAGATTTCCAATCTCTGGTCCACATGTTAGCTGTTTCTTTTTGTTTGTTCTACTCCATTTCAAAGCTTTCGGGGGAGGGTGATTTGAATCAGCATATCAGGACCTTGGACAGATCCCCACGGCAGGGACTGGGTAGATGTCATAGAGCAGTGGTTCACAACCTGGGATCCCCAGATGTTTTTGGCTTACAACTCCCAGAAATCCCAGCCAGTTTACCAGCTGTTAGGATTTCTGGGAGTTGAAGGCCAAAAACATCTGGGGACCTCAGATTGAGAACCACTATCATAGAGGAAGAGCTGTTGTCCCCTGAGATTAATCTCAACCCATCATCCCTACCTTTGACCCTCAGGAATAAAAACATACATTGTCACATACTGTATGTTGTTCTTTCATTCAAGAACTAACATCTCAGAAATAAAAGTTAAAAATTAGAAGACTGTTTTTACATTTTATTTTAGCATTTTAAAACAAATATTTATGAATATTGTTTGCAAAATATAGTGTTTTGTGCAAAGTATATTTTTGTGGTAAGAAACTTTGCAATAAACTACACTTTTATGCAAAACCCAACAGATAGGGGTAAAGAGCTGGTATTTTCACTTATATAGGAGATGGCCAAATTCACAGAACTCAACAATGTTTTCAGAGGGGGTTTGAGATACCGTTTTTTCTCCAGGGAAATATTTTTAAATACTCTTCATGCCCCTTTGTCCTCCCTATTGAGGAACCAATCATGATTCTTAAAATATGTTTGCAATCTGCAAGCTTTTAAAGAGTGGCAGCAGTAAGGACTGCACCAAGTCTTCTGCTTGGACCTAATTGATGTTTCCTCTCCCTCTTCCTTCATCTTCACACTACAGTTACAGCACTCTATTCAACTTTAACTGGCATGGTCTGTCATTTGGAATTGTGGAGTTTGTAGTTTAGGGATGACCAAAAATACTATGGTTGAGAATTCTAAATTTCCCCCTTTAAATTACAAATCCCAGGATTCTATAAGATGTTGACCTGGCAGTTAAAGTGCTAAAACAGTGTAGTATAATGTGGGTTTAGATTTCCTCTGAACAAGAGTGATGGAGGAAGGCAGCTTGATTGACAGCCAAGGACGATGGTAGGTGTAGTTCAGCAACATCGGGAAGATCACAGCTTCTCTGGCTATGCAGGGTAGGACATTTTCTTTGCAGAACTTTTCCCACACTTCAGAAAGAGGAATTTCCATTCAATGGTAGCTGGTGAAGTCATCATCACTGTGATGGTATATTCTTATTGGGTATTAGCTTGTCCTTTAAAGGAACTATTCAAAGTGATGTATCTGTTTTGGGGATAGAGTTAGTGCCTTTCACAGATCATTCAAAATTTAGACAACAACCAGAGTTGATCTACTGCCTCATCAACATTAAAATCACCAGCTGCCCTATCTTCGACTATGAAATGACATGGTCTTTCCAAAGGCACTGATTTGCTGGAGTTGCCATCTGTCAGTTTTGAGAACCAATTCTGTTAAGTATTTTTGATCATTAGCAATCCTCATAGCACATCTCGAAACAGTACCATGTAATGCCATTGGCAAATACTGTCTACCTATGACTTCGAACCTGTATTTGTAGTTTAGATATGATAACAGTATTTCATGTTTTCTAATCTTTCTTTTGGGTCTGTAAAGATGTGAAAGCTTGCATACAAATTATTCTTTTCTTGTATATTTTACCCTAAATTGTGAGTTCCATGTTCTCTGAAGCGAGAATGTGATAGTATCAGCCAAATCCTAGCAGACGTATTTTATGGATATCTTTGTCAGTTACAGTGCAATGAGTTGTGAGATGTTTCCTGACCATTTGAGCATAGCAACCAACAAAGCAGTTTGAGTCTTATAGGATGGTGTGTCAGACAACCGGAAAGTATGCACAAAGATCCATGAATGTCATGGTTGCTGATGAACATGTATAATTGAATCCAAGCATAATATTGAATTATTCAAGATAACAAGTGCTACGCCAGATCAGATCAAAATTCTGTCTGAGCAGTACAAATCTTGTAGTCTATGGGTTTTGTTCAACACATATTTTGCTCTGCCCTGAGATGTCCCCCATAACTATAAAGTAGCCATCTGAAAAAGCACCACTTTTTCTGGGGTCATTTGCACTCAAGACCCTTCCACTGAACCAGAGTAAAGGCACCTTCCTTAAGGTACTACTTTCCCTGGGGTCGTTTGGCCTCAAAAGCCACTGAAATAAAGTTAAGGCACCTTCCTTAAGGCATCACTTTTCCTGGGGTCATTTGCACTCAAGATCCTTCCACTTACGCAGAATTAAAGCATATTCCTTAAGGTATCACTTTCCCTGGAATGGATTGCCCTCACTGAAGCAGGGTTAAGGCATCTTTCTTAAAGCACCACTTCCCCTGGGGTCGTTTGCACTCAAGATCTTTCTATTTAAACAGAATTAAGGCATCTCCTTAAGGCATCACTTTTCCTGGGATCATTTGCCCTCAAGATCCTTTCACCAAAGCGGGGTTAAGGCACCTTCCTTAAGGTAACACTTTCCTTGGGGTCATTTGCACTCAAGACCCTTCCATTAAAGCAGGGTTAAGGCATCTCTCTTAAGGCATCACTTTTCCTGCGGTCGTTTGCCTTCAAGAGCCTTCCACTGAAGCAGAGTTAAGACACCCTTTTAAAACACTTCTTTCATTGGGATCCACACCATCTGAAGAAACATTAGCAGAACGCCCACAAGAACACCCACACTTTAACATCACTAAAACCCTCTAAAAAGGAGATTTCTCTGACAGTTTCCATCTCATCTTAAAGTTAGCGCCTTTAGTCATTTCTATGCAAATGAGCTTTGGGGGTGATTTCTCCCAGACTCTAAAAACCTCGATTTCTACACACTTCAGAAACTGAGTCCCACGGGAACTGACAGGAAATACTCTTGCATTGTTTGATGGGCTCCATGGGACTCATTATTTAAAATGTCTTTAAAGTGTATAGAAATGGGGAAAAGCCAGAGTCTGATGAAGTCTTTAGTGAAGACTCAGGAGAGAACCTTCTCTGTGGCTGTTTCGAGATTGTAGAACTCCTTCCCATGGGATGGTCGGTTGGCATTCTCCCTACTTTTTTTCTATTGGCATGTGAAGACATTTTTATTTAGATAGGCTTTTGGATTTCAATCAAGAAACTAGTGTATTTGTAAGTGCTGTTTTTTTTTAAAAAGATTGGATTGAAACTGACTGTTAATTTTTAAATGATTTTAGTTATGTTTTAAATAATGTTGGTATTTAATTATTTATAACTTTTTAGCTGCATCTTTTTAAACTATTGTAAGCCACCTTGAATCCAGTTTTGGGAGAAGGACAGGGCATAAATTCAAGACATGTATATTTTAGTTGTAGTAATAATTAGATTTAGCCCTAATAAATACAACATAACATTAGCTTGGGTAGACTGTATCCTCTTCATTAGATGAAACTCAGGTGTAAGAAGGACTCAGAAGTTAGGAACTCTCTGCTCCGGAGTGTGGTTGAGGCTCTATCTTTGGAGGCTTTTAAGCAGAGACTGGATGGTCATCTGTCGGGTATGCTTTGAATGTGATTTTCTATGATTCTAGGAGTAAGGCTCAGTGTGCCTTACTCACATGTAAGTGAACAGAGAGCCAAAGCCATTAGAGTGGAGAGAATCTGGGCCATCATTTGAATAAATATATTTACAGTTATATCGTGGCATTCATGTTAGAAACAGTACCAATTTCTGAACAGAATGCTGATTTTTAAGGGATAATGTATGTGGAAATGTATTTTTGCAGGAAAATGCAGTGAATGGTGAGCATCTCTGGTTGGAGACAAATGTTTCTGGGGACTTGTGTTACCTTGGCGAGGAAAGTTGCCAAGTCAAATTCTCTGTAAGTGTTATTTTTTCATAATTTCTGTACCTCTCCTATGCTCATAACTATGTACAATGAAAATAGTGGCAGAAGAATGACATCAAAATATGACGGCAACAACCACTGGCACCATTACTATCAATGTTTATATTTCACCAAAGTACAGTGTATTAAACATATCCAGACAGGGACAAAGATACAGTAGAGTCTCACTTATCCAAGATAAACGAGCCGGCAGAATATTGGATAAGCGAAAATCTTGGATAATAAGGAGGGATTAAGAAAAAAGCTTATTAAACATAAAATTACATTATGATTTTACAAATTAAGCACCAAAACATCACGTTTTACAAGAAATTGACAGAAAAAGCAGTTCAATACAAAGTAATGTTATGTAGTAATTACTGTATTTACGAATTTAGCACCAAAACATTGCAATGACTACTAAAAGGCAGACTGCTTTGGATAATACAGAACCTTGGATAAGTGAGACTCTACTGTAATAAAACATAACCTTAGAATACAATTGGCCTTGTGTTATTTGCAGTGTTTCACTTTCATGGAGGTCCTGTGCCTCTGACCCCAGTGAATGTGGAGTTAACTGTACATACTACATACAGAAAGCCTGTTATGGGAAATTTACCATTTCTTGGCAAGACAATAACTGTATATGAATTGAATGGTTTAAATTGTGATAACATCAACTTGTAAAGAACTGTAAATAGTCACAGATTCCCAAATTGTGTAAATTGGGTTAAGAGAGTTTTTCCTCTCTTAACCCAATCTCTGGTCATTGATTCTTTGCAATTTGCAGAAACACCAGCTTTGTTGTAATCGGAGCAGCTGTACTTATCCCTCATTTTTAATTTTTGAATGCTTTTGAATTGTATTTTTAAAATTCTGTGCTGCTTTTTTTGAAAATGTATTTAATTGTTTTTTAAATTGCTCTTTAATATTGTGATTGATTTTCAACTGCATTTTGTTTTAATTTGCATTGTAAATTGCCTTCAATCTGGCACTGGCACAAAGACAGGACGTAAAATAATATATTAATTTCTCCCCAGTGCCACTTTGCAATCCTGCAGGTTAATCTTAAATGGGGGTGAGTGGTGTTTTGCTAAATGGCAGCTTCTTCTCATAGCTAACTGAATAATGGTTGGCTACATGTAATGAATGTGATGCTTGAGTTCATGTTTGCAGTAAGTGATAGAATAAATTTGGCAACATAGAGCTCAAAAAAATTCACATAACTAAGTTTTGCTTGTGCATCTAGCAATGCTCTAAATTTTTAC
The DNA here is from genome assembly GCF_035594765.1 of Anolis carolinensis. NCBI lineage: Eukaryota > Metazoa > Chordata > Lepidosauria > Squamata > Anolidae > Anolis > Anolis carolinensis. The sequence goes on from NC_085845.1 coordinate 182,811,755, forward strand.
AGGGCTTTAGTCTTTGTGGAGTGTGGGAAATTAAAGAGCCACTGCTTCTAGCCCTGCAGTACTGCTGAGATGAGTGCTCAGATGTTGGTGGATTACAGTTCCTAGAACCTATTATTTGTTGAGGAGTTGAAGTATGACAAAAATTGAGCCTCCACCAAAGGAGATTGGAAAGTTATTTTGGATAAGAGCTTGGTAAACTACTATATATACTCATATAAGTCAACCTCATGTACAAGTGGAGGTTTTCGCACCACAATTATGGATTTTGATGTGATCCGTGGATAAGTCGAGGGTCCTTCCACAGAGAGGGGAAAGTGCCAGCATTACTTCAGTGGGCCAGCCGCTCTTGGCTGCTACTGTTTTTCCCCACCAATGCATGAAAAAGACCAGAAATTGCATTGTCATAGAGAAAGTAGAGTGGATCAGTGATTCTTTTGGTTTATCCTAGGATGGGCCAAGCTTTCACCTTTGGCCACTTTACTCAGAGAAAGTAATGGCTCCTTTTTGATAAGAATTAAAGAGTAGTACATTGGATAAGTCAACCCACATTTTTTGGGTTGATTTTTTTTACTACAATTTTTAGACATACATGAGTATATAAGATTATTTGGAAAGGGAAAGGATGACATGTATTGATCTGATAAACAGACACAGTACATAACATATCATATATGATAATCATACACATAAAAGAAAATAGGTTTGATTTTCTGTTTTAAAAACAAGCAGACAATGATTTTTATTTGCCCTTGTGCTATCTGAGATAGAAACTCTGGGATACACAGTAATAAGTCCCTATGAGAAAAAACCTACAAGTCCAAGAAATTCCCTGTTCATATAGTATCTTTTAAAAAATATTTCAGAAATCAGCTCTTCGAAGAAAATGTGCTGCTTGTAAAATAGTAGTCCACAATGCCTGCATGGAACAGCTAGAAAAGGTAAGATGATGCCATCTACTGGAGTATTTATACTGAGGAACATTTTGTAAATGTCATGGAGAGTTCCTTTTAAGGTTTCTCCTTTATCATGTAATCCTGGGCTCTTGTCATGTACCTTAATCCCTCTTCCAAATCTTTCCTTGGATTTATTGTGGGAATTCGAAGGTGGCTTGAAATATGAATTAGTGACTTTGTTCTTCAAACTTCTTGTCTGCACATGGATGACATTCAAAGTGTCTAGGGACTGAAAGACTGGAGGCATTAACGTCAACAACAATGGACAGCTTTTTTTCATTAAAGGGCTTCTTGATAACAGCAAATACCAAGCTGGAACATCCAGTGGGCTATTCTGAGCCTCCCTCCACAACATGGTACTGTTTTGGTTACATAAACAATAACAAAGTTAAAACAGCAGATATAAAAGGGCTTAAATTGCTATGTTGAAACTATCCAAAAGACACTAGCACCCATCTGATCCTGACAGCTATGCAGGATCAGCCCTGGTTAGTACTTGAATAGAAGACCACCAACAAATACCAGGTGTTGTAGGTCAGTGGTTCTCAACCTGTGAGTCCCCAGGTGTTTTGGCCTACAACCCCAGGAAATCCCAGCCAGTTTACCAGCTGTTAGGATTTCTGGGAGTTGAAAGCCAAAACATCTGGGGACCCACAGGTTGAGAACCACTGTTGTAGGCTATGTTTCTGGGGAAGGGGCTGGCAAAACCACCCCTGAGTATTCCTTGCTTAGGAAGACATTGGACTCACCATAAGTCGACAGGCAACTCAAAGGCACATGTGCACACGCAGACAAATTAAATTGCTAATCATAGTTGGAACTAAAATGTGGTCATGGGATCATATATTGATACAATATATGAGACATTTCAGCGTTTACTCCACTGCCTGGTCTTTCCAACATAGTAATTGTGTGTCATAATCAACAAGAATTAAATAAGACAAAAAAATGTGACAAATCCATATGTAGGGATGAGAGCAGCTAAGCCATATTTATTGCAAAGAAAAACAATGTACCAAAGAATGTCACATACCCTCCAACTGTCTTCTGCCATCCCAAATTTTAAAGTTCTCAATTTCACTCCCCTTTCCTCCCCACTAACTCTCTTCATTGTCATTTGCATTTGCTGAAAACATTTTTTTTCCCAGTGTCAGGAGCAACTTGAGAAACTGCAAGTCACTTCTGATGTGACAGAATTGGCTGTCTGCAAAGACGTTACCCAGGGGATGCCTGGGCAACATTTGATGTTTTTCCATCCTGTGGGAGGCTTCTCTCATGTCCCTGCATGGGAAGCTGGAATTGACAGAGGGGAGCTCACCCCGATCCCTGGATTCGAACTGCCGACCTTTTGGTCAGCAGTCCTGCCAGCACAAGAGTTTAACCCATTGCACCATCGGGGGCTCCACAAACTAAATTAAAAATGCAGAAGTAGTTGACAGGGGGAAGAAGAGAATAGGGATGGAATCTTCCCAAAAGACTCAGACAAAAGCAAACTGCTACAGCCTCTCCTTGCCTGCTCCTTCTTCCTTGTTAATAACATTGCCATTTTGACCACATTCTGTTGTTGTCAGGTTACATGTATCCTAGTTTTCATTTGTGAAACCTTGGGGAGGGGGGAGGGGGGAGGGGAAGAGACAGGGATACTGAGACGAGATTCCTTTTTGTGTGTGTGAAAGAGTATACTATTTTATGTAGAAAGCTTTGCAGGTTAAAATTAGAATAGAGTCATATGTACGTCCCCACATAGCTCTTTTTCTGTTCAAGTAGTCCAGGAGAGAATAGATGTAGGAATGTAGGAAAGCCATCCTGTGAGCAAATTCCATTAACCTAGCAGGGTATTTCCATTATTTCAGTGAAACAGAGAACCGTATGGCACTTGAAATATTAACATATTTATTATGACATAAATCTCTGCAGTCAAAAGCTAACTTTTTCAGCTGTATGAAAAATGATATTCCAAGCTGGTGAGTATGGATATAGGTATTGTGAAAATACAAATGGTTTCTTTAAAAAAGTTATGAAGTGGGAGAAAGGCTTTATTTTATTCTATCAGAGCAGGGACATTTAAAGAGGTTTGGTTTTTTTCTTGACAGTACTGATTTTCTCCCACAAGTCTGTTATTGATGGCATCCTTCGGAGTGCCACATTTAGATGGATTGAAAGTCTCTGGAAAAGCCAGGTTAGTCAGTTCATAAAGGAAATAACTCTCAAGGTTAATCCAGCATTCAAATCAACGTTTGTATTGTGGAAAGAACTAAGCCATTGCCTGGCTCAATGCCTGCAGTTTTGGTAGGATGTATTTTAAACAATGCAATTCCAATTGAGGTTGCTTTAATATCTTGGCAAGATCAGCAGAAAGGTCAAAAGCTTAATGACAGAATTTCAGGCAGCTTAAACATCATATGGTGGGGAGAAATAATACGGGAAAAAGATTCAGAGTATCTATAATTTACTTGAACCCCAACTTGCAGTTAAAGTCAGAGCCTGGGACATCACCCATTTCATATCTGAACAATATGGGACCCAGGAGGCTTCTTTATATCAAGGTGGGCCATTGGTACCTCTAAGAGTGCATCTACACTGTAGATTTTTATGCTGTTTGACACCACTTTAACTGCCATGGCTCAATGCTATGGAATTATGGGAACTGCAATTTTACAAGCTCTTTAGCTTTCTATGCCAAAGAGTGCTGCTGCCTCACCAAACTACAACTCCCATGATTCCATAGCATTGAGCCTTGATGGTAAAAGAGATGTCAAACTGCATTTATTCTACATTGTGCTCTCACTCAGTATTGTCAACACTGATTGGTAGTAGCCCTTCAAAGACAGGAGCCTTTAATGTCCTAGTCCTTCCTAGATATAACAGAGAAAGCATATACTTAACCATGGAGCTGTGGCCCCTTGCTGATGTGCCTTGGTGAAATATGTTATTGGTATGGTATAAGCGGGAGTACAGCAAGGACACTGTTTTGGACAGAAGCCATAGTCCTGCCATTCATTCACAGAAAATGAACAGAAATGAAAAAGACACATGTCCAGTAGCCAGGCCAGCCACTGCCCATTCCTTTGTCTTTAATAGGAAAAGTCACAACTATATAAAAAGTGACTTATGCTCATAAAGTAACCGTGTGCAGAAATATCTCAGGTTCATCACTTTTCATATTATTTCAGATTATGTAGCCACAAGGAATATGGGCAGCAGATGCAATTGCACTGGAAGTTGCTATCAACTATGAACAGAAGCCCACTCCTCTTGCGTTACCTCAATGAGTTTGATAAAAGGCCCCCTCTCCCAGATTTCTCAGTATGCCAGATTCTGGCTTGAATATCACACAAGATATGCAATGTTATTAAAATGACAATAGAAGACACTTAACACATAAGAAGCTTTATTATCTTCTATGCTACATGCAGGGCCGGCCGGAGATATTTTTTAATGGGAAGCGGGGGTGCTGAAAAGCGCCCCCGCCACCGGCCCCGCCTCCCGCGCCCTGGCCCCGCCCAGCGTGCCCTGGCCCCGCCTCCCACGCTGCGTGGGAGGCGGGGCCAGGGCGATTAGTGAGGGGGGCGGGGCCACAGTTGGCCCCGCCCCCCGCCCAGCGTGCCCTGGCCCCGCCTCCCACGCAGCGTGGGAGGCGGGGCCAGGGCACGCTGGGTGGGGGGCGGGGCCAGAGTTGGCCCCGCCTCCCACGCTACTCCCGCTTTCGCGGCCTGGAGGGACCTCCGCTGCTTTCTGGCCTGCTAGGAAAGGCCAGACGGGCGAGCGGGAGTAGCGGAGGCGGAGCCAGCTCTGACGCCGCTCCCCCCCCCGCCCAGCGTGCCTTGGCCCCGCCTCCCACGCTGTGTGGGAGGCGGGGCCAAGGCACGCTGGGCGGGGGGGGGAGCGGCGTCAGAGCTGGCTCCGCCTCCGCTACTCCCGCTCGCCCGTCTGGCCTTTCCTAGCAGGCCAGAAAGCAGCGGAGGTCCCTCCAGGCCGCGATTGCGGCCTGGAGGGACCTCCGCTGCTTTCTGGCCTGCTAGGAAAGGCCAGACGGGCGAGCGGGAGTAGCGTGAAAGCGGGGCCAGCTCTGGCGCCGCCCCCCCGCCCAGCGTGCCCTGGCCCCGCCTCCCACGCAGCGTGGGAGGCGGGGCCAAGGCACGCTGGGCGGGGGGGGGGGGAGACAATTTTTGCCAGCTTCACTGCCGTGTCGCTGCTGTCTGTCGGTAGCTACCTAAAATAAAGGTGTTTGTCCTCAACTTTATTGGTCTCCGAGTGGTGCTCATAGCGGCTTGGCAAACCCGGGGTTTCATGTGATTGGGGTACTCCCAAATCTCCCCTTTCAAGAATCATATTCTTTTCACACAGATAAATATATATGCTTTTAGGCAACATACTGGTTAGCAGTGTTTGAATTCTGAGCACATCTGAAAGCCAACTAGTTAGCTGATGGAAATGATTTGTGAACTATGTGAACGAGTAGTTCTTTTTTTTTTTTTAGCTCTAATGCTGATTTTCAGATGCATTGTTTTTATACTTCATAATCAAAGCCACAGTGGTGTAGTGTTTAATTGCTGGCCTACAACTGTGATGAACAGGGTTTGATTCCCTACTTGGCCATGGAAACTTACCTGGTGATTTTGGGCAAGTCATCCCTTGAAAGTTTCACCATGACTCAGAAATTACTTGAAGACACACAACAATAATAATAAAAACTTAGTAAAGTTACTTTTTGGAGCTGTAGGCAATATTTCCAGGTTTTCTTCACAATATTATGACTTATTAATAGTATCACAACAGGTTTAAATTTCTTTGTGGAGAATGGGATGCCTAATGATGAGCAAATGAGCTTTCGGAATTGTTGTTTTTGGTGCTTGGACTTTTGCTATGGGGATAGGACTCCAATTACTACTTCTTGACCTCCAGTTTTATTTATTTGTATGCTTTCTGCCTGTCAGATCAACTTCCGATGTAAGCCAACTTTCAGAGAAGGAAGTTCTAGATCTCCAAGAGAGGTGAGTGGTTTATGAATATTTGTTGAGTCTCTTATGGACATTTGTGTGTGATGTATAACAGCATAGTTGTGAATTAGAGGGATTTTTTTAAAAAAAATGCAGCTTTTTTCCTTCTCTAATGTCCTTTGCTCTTTACCAGTTATTAAATAGCTGGTTTGGAGATTTCTGCAGGCAACAGGTGAATTCTGTAGGAGGGGAAAGGAATTGGCAAAACTCCCCCTGAGTAGTATGTAGCTAAGAAAACTCAATGAAATATGTGGAGTTTCCATAACTCAACAGGTGACTTGAAGGGATGTGCACAGACACCTATGCATATTGGCCACATGGGCATGCTCGTCTCAAGTCCATGAAATAATGCACAAAGAAATATAGACTTCCTACAAAACAGACAAAACATCAGGTCATGAGTATACTAAAGCTATCAAATATTAGAAGAATTGGGAAGGCAAAATGGTTTTTAAAAAGTGATTTATTATTTGCAAGCCAAAATGTTAGTTCAGTCTACCATGACTTTATTTCTATTATAATATGCTGTATAGATCAAGTAAAACCATGCCTATCCATGGGGACTGCCTGTATACTTCAGAACAGCTGACTATCTTTACCTTTTTTTTATGACTGCCTTTCAGCAATTCCAAGGCATACGAGAAGTGATTTGGAATGCAAATGCTTAATGTTTTCTGTAGGTCTCTTTATGCCATTTAATTAATATTTTTTATCTTTGCTTGCCCCTGCAGAATTTTGTCAGACATCACTGGGTACACAGACGGCGGCAGGAGGGGAAATGTAAGCAATGTGGAAAGGTAAGACTAAGATCCTCTGCATTTGAAGTTTTAAATGTTTTCTACTTCATTTGACTCTTCTACTGACATCATATTAGTTCTCTTCAAGGATAAGACTACCCTTACCCCCAGTCCTATTTTATGTTATTCCATGAGTTTGCCCTATCCCATCTTTTAATTCTTCTGAAAGTTGATTTTATTGAACGCATGTGTTTTTTTTTTTGTGTGGTTTGAACACTGGATTATGACTCTGGAGACCAGGATTTGAATCTCCACTTGGCCATGAAATCCACTGGGTGACTTTGAGCAAGTCACACTCTCTCAGATAGTGGCAAACTTCTTCTCAATGAATCTTGCCAAGAAAACCCTGTGGTAGGTTCATTCTAGGGTCTGCTGCTGAATCTACTGCAATGCTACATTGGTATCCACATGGTCCAGGTGGACTAAGGAAGTCATTATACTGGCCGCTGGAATTGCCATGCATTGTGGTGAATCTGCTGGTACCCAACAGAAGAAACACATTGCCCCACACCCTACATTGCTCTCTGCCTCATCCCATGAGGAAAGCGTCTGTCACCTGGCTTCTCCCCTGTTGATCTCTATGTAAAATGGGAAGCCTCCCGTGATGCCACCATGGTGGCATATGCTGGTTTACCTTCCCTTTTGAGATGGAGCTTTCTGGAAGTCACTCTATGTCATGGATTGAGAACTGGCATGCTTCGTCACACAATGGAAAGTGAACTGATGTATGCCACCAAAATGTACCCCATCTTATGAAGTCATATGACTGCAGTGACCCTATTGGAAAGTTACCTCACACTCCGTGTTCCTGCCACTGTTCCTAACCATATACAGAGTTCCATTAGAGTTTCTTGCCACCACCTCATTCTGACATCAGCAGTGGGATCTTTGGAACTGGGAAAAAGGAAGGGCCATGATCCATCCATCTCCTTTCTCTGTGCTGTTGAATGCAAGGAAGAGTGATGACTCCACTATTCCATCCAGACAGCAAAGAGGTCCAGATCATAGAAGATCCCATTATCTCAAAGCTATGGGATACTCTGAAGTTTCTGGCAAACTATGCAGTATCCTCTGACTTTGCCCAAAGTGGGGCAAAGCTGGTTTAACCCTGTACGACCAATTCTCACTGGAAGTCAACAAATATTATCAGAACAGCCAGATGTGACTTCAAGGCGAGTCTTGGTTTTCTTGCCTGTGTAGACTCATCCTTAGATACACAAGAAAAAATCAATTTAGATAAGGCTCCATCTTTTAGCAGAACGAGGGAACTCATCTTCCAAGCAGCAAGTGCAATGATAGGAGATAACAGTAGTTTCTTCCATATTAGTGGCTATTTATCTCCCTTTAAGAACAGATGTTTCTAAGAGGACTAAACTAAACATCCCAAACTAGCCTGATGAGCTCTGGTAGGTCAGAGAATCTTATCCTATTACCAGTATGGAAGTAGGAATCCATTTGGCATTTCTATGGGAAATGGAAAGGCCTTTATTTTTTCCATGACTCATACAACTGAACCTGGCCAAGTTTTTGCCTCAGTGCTAGGAAAAGGCCAGTTTTAGTCTCTGGATCCAGAAGTCCTTTTGCCTAGTTCATTCCCCATTTTTTTTGGCGAAGGACACGTAGGAGCCAGCAACACAATAGCAAGACAGAGATGTACTTCATGGCCCAATCATTCCAAGTATGACACACTTCAAGATTACCAGTTATATCTATCTTAAGATTGGCAAATCTTAATAAAGCCTTCCTGCCTGAAAGCAGTTGAGTGACAAGATATTCAAAAACATTATTAATTCTACACTTTTCAAAACTGCTTACATGTCCATCTCATCTTTTAATATTCATTGTAGTGCCAGTTCTTAGTTTAGCAAATCTGAACAATCAATTTGCAAGAACGGCGGAGAAGAATAAGAGCTCAATTATCTCCAAGGAGAATCTTTTCCTCTCACGTCATCCAATCTACTCAGCCTATTTTGAATTATTACTTTTCTCTGAAGCTAGATAATTTTACAATCTCCCTCATTCTTCGCCTTCATCTGTCATTTTTTTAAAGGGAAAAAATCACGAACGTCTTATCTTTCAACATGAACCAATTAAATAGTTCATGTAGTTTTTGAAACTCGACCCTTCACTGGATCCCTGTAAAGAGTATTATATAATATACAGGTTTTTATTAATATAAGATGGGGTATGATGACTTCAGGTATAGAGGACTATTGGTAGAGGCATTTCTGAGAGTTTCTGTGCATGTGAGGTTCTGATTTCAAAAACCATTACACCAATTAAAGTCAGGACAACCAGAGAAAATGAAGTTTGTACATGCTCCAGGGAGCCAACAAAACTGCATTGGCGTCACTGTACCAAATTCCTACCATTTCTATTTTTCAAGGAGTAACCAAGAAAAATCTCAGCTTGTATGTCTTAGTTTGCAGATATGTAAGTATCAAATTTTCAGCAACAAATTAGGTGACTTACCTTTAATCTCTATACCAGGCATGGGCAAAATTCAGTTCTCTGGGTGTTTTGGACTTCAACTCCCACAATTCCTAACAGCTGGTAAGCTGGCTGGGATTTCTGGGAGTTGAATTTTGCCCATGATTGCTCTATATCATATCGATGCCATGAAAACAAATTGGAAAATAAAGTATCTGGAATTTTTGAAGGCTAACATTAGTGGTGAACAGATGATTGAATCTTTTCAGAAAATCTCATATTTATGACAGCATTCAATATATGTTAGTAGTTCCACACGTTTTACTGTATTGCCATATCAATATTACTGACAGACAACATTGCTTTCATTCTGCTGCTCAGAACTGTGGACTTTTCGATCCCTGAGAGTGCATCTATACTATACCGTAGAATCAATGTCATTTGACACAGATTTAACTGCCCTAGCTTAGTGCTATGGAATCATGGGGGCTGTAGTTTTTTTTTTAATCTTTAGCCTTCTCTACCAAAGAGTGCTGGAACCTCTCCTAATTACAAATCCCAGGATCTCATAACATGGAAGTTAAAGTGGTGTCAAACTAGATTAATTCTGTAGTGTAGCTGCATCCATGGCACAAAGAACCCAGGGGACATGCTGGCCGGTTCAAAGCCTGGCCCTAATTCCTAGACTCTTCTGTAATACTTTCTGCTCCAAGAACAGTGTTAAAGAGGAGGAAGTACTTGTGAGAAAAGCATATGCAATAGAGTCAGGGGCTATATAGTATACATTAATGGCCCTGGTTCCAGCTGAAATACCAGAGCTTGGAAAATATATTTGGGGAGGGGATTGCATTGAAACACCCTAAACTCACATGGGCCCACAATAGACTTCTGTTGCAACTGAATTTTAGTGATGTGGTAGCAGAAGTGGGAAAACCACGATTTACTTTTAAAATAAAACACATGCTCTGCATATGTGGCCAGACCACACCTGGAACACTGTGTCCAGTTCTGGGCACCGCAATTTAAGGGAGATGTTGACAAGTTGGAATGTGTCCAGAAGAGGGTGACTGAAATGATCAAGGGTCTGGAGAACAAGCCCTATGAGGAGCGGCTTAAAGAACTGGGCATATTTACCCTGCAGAAGAGAAAGCTGAGAGGAGACATGATAGCCATGTATACATATGTGAGTAGAAGTCATGGGGAGGAGGGAGCAAGCTTATTTTCTACTGCCTTGGAGACTAGGACACAGAATAATTGCTTTAGACTACAGGAAAGGAGACTCCACCTGAACATTAGGAAGAACTTCCTCACTGTGAGAGCTGCCCTGGAGTGTGGTGGAGACTCCTTATTTGGAGGCTTTTAAGCAGAGACCAGATGGCCATCTGCCAGGGGTGCTTTGAATGTGATTTTCCTGCTTTTTGGCGATTTTCCTGCTTTTTGGCAGGGGGTTGGACTGTATGGCCCACGGGGTCTCTTCCAACTCTATGATTCTATATGCCTATTATACAATGTAAATATGCCTTTCTCTTTCCATCAGCATGGGCATCATGTTTTTCCTCCCCTTGCTTTATTTGCTGGTTTCTCCATGGAGATTACACCATGGTCTGTCGGAATAGCTGGTTACTTCTATAGGTACATCCTGTATCTGTAGAAGCTGGTTGGTAGGTAGGGGAGCTGTCAATATATAACCCAGCAAGTCATGCTTTGGTTATTACTATAGACTGTGTATTTTCTCAGGTATAATTTGATACAGCCAGAAGGATTCACCTCTTTAGAATATAAAGAATCAAAGATACCATAATAATAATAATAATAATAATAATAATAATAATAATAATAATAATAATAACAACTTTGGGAAAATAATAAAAACTACAACAAAAACGCTGGGTGGATAAAGGAGTTTGAAGGAAAATTCTCACAGAACAAAATGGAACAGATGGAAATAACAACTGAAATGATCAGCAAACGAGTGCAAAAAGTCAAGAACTGGACATCGCCTGGTAGTGATCAACTTCATGGATTTTGGCTCAAACATCTGATTAGTTTACATGGAAAAATGGCCCAACAATTCAATGAGATGCTGCAGAAAGGAAGTATCAGTGAATGGCTAACAACTGGAAGAACATACCTGATACAAAAGGATCCAACAAAAGGAGCAGCACCAGGAAACTACAGGCCAATAACATGTCTGCCCACTATGTTTAAACTACTGACTGGCATCATAGCTGACAAAATTCAAGACTATCTTGAAGAAAAAAAACATCTTGCCAGATGAACAGAAAGGCAACAAACGGAAAAGCAGGGGCACAAAAGACCAGTTATTGATTGACAAAATGATTCTGGAGAACTGTAAGAGCCAAAAAGCTAATCTTCACATGACGTGGATTGACTACAAAAAGGCCTTTGACTCACTCCCACACAGCTGGATCATCAAGTGCTTGGACGCCATCGGGATTTGTAAAACCGTTGGCACCTTCATTGAAAACATGATGGAGCACTGGAAAACTGAACTGTTTGTTGGAAATGAAAGCTATGGACTTGTCAACATCAGGAGAGGAATTTTCCAGGGAGACTCATTGTCCCCTCTGCTTTTCATTATCGCCATGATCCCTCTGTCAACAATCTTACAAAAAACAAATCTCGGCTATCAAACATCTAAGAATTCTCACAAAATTTCACATTTGATGTACATGGATGACCTGAAGCTATATGGGAAAACGGAAACTGAAATCCAGTCTCTGACCAACACTGTCCGAATTTTTAGCACTGATATCAACATGGAGTTTGGTTTGGACAAATGTTCGACAGTGGCATTGAAGAAGGGAAAAATCATTGAAAGCGAGGGCATAAATATGCCCAATGACCAAACAATAAAGTGTCACCAGCCAGAGGCCTATAAATATCTGGGCATACTACAGCTGGACAACATCAAGCATGAACATGTGAAAACTGTGGTCAGCAAAGAATACACACAAAGGGTCAGAAAAATTCTCAAAAGCAAGCTCAATGGAGGCAACACCATCAAGGCCATAAACACCTGGGCAATACCTGTCATAAGATATACTGCTGGCATTATAAATTGGACACAGGTGGAACTGGACAATTTGGACAAAAAAAAACAAGAAAACTCATGACCATTCATCATTCCCTGCACCCTCGCAGTGATGTTGACCGGCTATATCTGCCTAGAAGATCAGGGGGCAGAGGACTCTTACAAGTAAAACAAGCAGTCAAAGAAGAAGAACATGCCCTGGCAGAATATGTCAAGCAAAGTGAAGAACCTGCTTTGATTGAAGTCAAAAATCAGAAACTCCTCAAAACACAGCAGACAAAAAACCAGTACAAGAAAACCGCACTACAAACTAGAGCTGACAGCTGGCACAACAAAACACTGCATGGAAAGTTCCTTGACAAAATTGAAGGAAAAGCTGATAAGGAGAAGACCTGGCTCTGGCTCACGAATGGGACCCTGAAGAAGGAGACAGAAGGCCTGATCCTTGCAGCCCAGGAGCAAGCCATCAGAACAAATGCAATTAAGGCCAAGATTGAAAAATCAGCTGATGACCCAAAATGCAGACTGTGCAAGGAAACCGACGAAACCATTGATCATATTCTCAGCTGCTGTAAGAAAATCGCACAGACAGACTACAAACAGAGGCACAACTATATGGCCCAAATGATTCATTGGAACTTATGCCTCAAGTACCACCTCCCAGCAGCAAAGAACTGGTGGGATCACAAACCTGCAAAAGTATTGGAAAATGAGCACGCAAAGATACTGTGGGACTTCCGAATCCAGACTGACAAAGTTCTGGAACACAACACACCAGACATCACAGTTGTGGAAAAGAACAAGGTTTGGATCATTGATGTTGCCATCCCAGGTGACAGTCGCATAGATGAAAAACAGGAAAAACTCAGCTGCTATCAGGACCTCAAGATTGAACTTCAAAGACTCTGGCAGAAACCAGTGCAGGTGGTCCCGGTGGTGATGGGCACACTGGGTGCCGTGCCAAAAGATCTCAGCCGGCATTTGGAAACAATAGACATTGACAAAATCACCATCTGCCAACTGCAAAAGGCCACCCTATTGGGATCTGCACACATCATCAGAAAATACATCGCACAGTCCTAGACACTTGGGAAGTGTTCGACTTGTGGTTTTGCGAAACGAAATCCAGCATATCTATCTTGTTTGCTGTGCCATACAACGTCGTTGTGTTGATGATAATAATAATAATAATAATAATAATAATAATGATGATGATGATGATGATGATGATGATGATGATGATGATGAAGAGACCTCATACATCAGGACAGTCTTCTCCACAGCCAATGTTCCTCTTTACTGCTTTTCATCCCTTCAACTTCTTTCTTTGATGAAATATGAAATAGCAGCCTGATGAAAGCAATGAAAAAGATTTTCAACTGCCTATAAAACTGGAAGCTTTCAGTGTTGTCAAAAGGTCATCAGTCACATCTGTGGCTGTAATTGGAATAGCTGAATATTTTAATAGACATGAATAATACGGACTTGATTAATGTCCATGGAGCTGCCAGACAAACTTGTTAGGGGTTAATATTATGACATGATTCAGGCTAAGAATGAATTACCATTAACCTTGTCTACTTGGATTCATTTTATATTCTTCTTCCTTTTAATGTTTCACTGACTAATGCTCAGAAGAAAAGAAGACATGGGATTATATTGGTGTGTGTGTATCCAATATAGTACGACCTCATATCTATGGAGGATACATTCCCAGATTTCACATGGATATGTGAAACTGAATGTTAGTGAACCCTATTGAAATGAAGTATTTCTGGCCCAGGGATAGCATCAAGTTGCACATGAGAACCTAGAAAATGCCTAGTAAGGATACGTTTTCTCAGTCATAGATAAATGAAGTTGTTGGTACTGGTCCTATAGGTATGATAATGGCAACAATAAGCACAATAATTTTATTTGGACCGAAATTAATGCTTTTTTTGCCCTCTTTGATCCACAAGCTATTGTTATATAGCCCTTGTTGTGTATATCAAAAATTAATCAAAATTGGTTTTAAAGACAAATTAAAAATAATTCAGTTTCAAATATGGGAAAATAAAAGGTTTTTGTATGGGAGACAATTCAAGCTATAACATTACATCTTAAAGTATTTATCGCTTGGAAAAGTTATTTTTGGACTATAACACTCAGAATCTCCCAACCACCACATTCAATGCCTAGGATAATTGGGGGATTCTGAGAATTGTAGTAAAAAAGAGAAAGAGGACTATTTCCAATCTCTTTACTACTTTCTCCAAGTATAACCAGGATCTCTTTAGATGTTCTTGAGAGATCCACCCTCATAATAATAATAATAATAATAATAATAATAATAATAATAATAATAATAATAATAATAATAATAATAACAACAACTTTATTCTTATACCCCACCCCATCTCCCCGAAGGGACTCGGGGCGGCTTACATGGGGCCATGCCCGGACACAACAGTATAAAATCAGAGCAAAAACAACAAAGCAAATCAACCAACAATAAAACATCAACATTGATAAAAACAGTCATAAAAGGTCAATATACAAAATAAAATGTTAAAATCATGAGTTGGATCCAAAGATCTGGGCCAAGGTGCAAAAAATGTCGAGTCATCAGGGAGGGGTAATTACCCAGCTGGCGTAGTCATTAAAGTGCTAAGTGTAATACTGAGAAGGCCCTTCCACACAACTGTATAAAATCCACATTGAACTGGATTATATGGCAGTGTGACTCAGATAATCCAGTTCAAAGCAAATATTGTGGATTTTGTGCCTTGATATTCTGGGTTATATGGCTGTGTGGAAGGGCCCTTAGTATCCTTCAAAATCTAATGTCTACTAATTTTATGTCTTCACACTTTGAATTAAAGAAATGAAAAATAGAACTAATGCTTCTTATATCTCCATAACTGCCATTTATGATATTTAATTCATTTTATTATAACTTGATTAATCTGAAGAGTATCATCCTAGACAAATCAAACGAACAGCTTGAGACACTTTATACACTTTGAAGTGAGGTTGGATGGATGCTGTTATTAATAGATAGATTTGAACTCTTCTTGTTATTTCAGGGTTTTCAGCAAAAATTCTCCTTTCACAGTAAAGAGATCGTGGCCATCAGCTGTTCATGGTGCAAGCAAGCGGTAGGTAATTTTTGCCCAAGGTTAGCCTACAAATATCAACAAATATCAATAGTTCTGCTATGAAGCTGCTGGCTACTTTCTTTCTTATGACAAATGTCCTTTTAAAGGTAACAAAAATCGTTACTTATTGTGCAAGAAATAATGAAATTCCTAGTCACAATGCAAATGTAATATTGCCAGTCATAATTAAAGCTAACAAGTATTAATTGTAATGTGGAACATCCAAGCAATTATGGTGACTTCATGATGAAAACATGAATTTCAGAGACCTTGTTCTACTTCTCTGTCATATGGGACATGGTCTTTGGAACATAACTAGCAAAAAGATCAAAGAAAAATATGTTTGCATCTTGACATGGAAGAATATATTAGAAAGGGTGTTTGGCTGAGATGCATAGGGAGAACACTCTGTACTTCTCCCCCAACACTATTGTGATTCAGAAACTAAGTTGAATTGGTGGCTGGTTCAAAACAGCAATGTTCTGGCCTGGCCTCAAATTTCAGAGAGCATGTACATGAGACCTACCTGTCTTTTGTATGTAGAGTCACATTCCCATTGGATAAAAATGAGGGCTCTCCTTGACCTGAAGATGCAACAAAGTGACAGCATGACTGAACACTTATACTTACATCTATCTTGTCTTTCCCTGCCCTCTTTCCCTAATCTTCACATTTATCTTCTGGAACTCTTCATCTTATGGATGTCTCTTGCTTGGCTTCAAGTTTCACAATAAAGTCACCTGCTTCATGCTGCAGCACATTGAGGAGCCATGTTCCCTTGGGGCTCATGCGGCTGTTATTGTACCCCCCACCTGGATCATTAAGGTGAAGAAACCTCAGGTAACTGCATGCCAATGTCTGTATTTGACACTGTGGGTCACCTTGCTTGGCTTAAACACCTTCAGTAAGGCATGTCTCACTCTACTTCGTCCACAAACCCTTCAGCAATTCCACTCATAATTGTTATAAGAAACCATCATTTTGCATTTTTGGTTTCTTTTAAAAAGGAGAGGGACTGTGGTAGGACTCATGTTTTGCATGCAAAAGGTCCATGGTTCAATCCCTCATATCTTCATCTCTTGCAAGAAAAGAAAGAAGTCTCCCTGTAGCCCTGGAGCCACTGACAATCAGTGTTGACCACACTGAGCTAGATGGATCAAATTGCCTGATGTAAGGCACCTGTGGAAGGTATATGGCCAATTTTTGCTCCTGCTATGCCAAAATGGGTTGTACTGCACACCACAACCTAAGTTTCTATTTCTGGACAGTTTTTAAAGGTGTTGTGTTTTAACTACCTGTGGCAATTTTCACTTAGTTTATCATTTTTAATACACAACAACTTCCTACTTTCCTATGATTCTTTCACAGTATTATTTGAGATTGTTGGAATATCAGAAGGCTAAGTGCCACATGGTTGTGATTTGCCATCTGGAGACCTTCATATCAGTGGGCCATTCAAAACCACACAGAGTTTTATTTCAAACATTAAAAGAACTTTAAAGGGACTATCCAAAATTCTGAACCTCCTCTGCTGATAAGGTTCAGCACCTTAAATAGCTTTTTTACAAGTCAAATTAAAACTCAGAGCAGATTCACCATATTACTGACATAAAAGTTATCAGGTAAGAAGTAATCATGTGATTCTTTCTTTCCTTTTATCTATAGAGAAATGATGTGAATATAGTTGATGAAAGTTTGGAAAGACTAGTAACATATTCTTACAAACTAATGATCCTGTCTATATTTTTCATTCTTGAGAAACATTCCCCTTTTTGAGTCTTTAATATCACTCTTTAAACCAGTTAGGATCTGTATTCCAGATATATGTGTAGGTGTGGCCAAAACTAGATGGCCTACAGTCATATTTGCATTTTAATTGTAAATGTTGGGCAGGATTTTTTTTTTTACAACGTAGATAGAGTGCAGATCTGGGATTGCCATGAATGTAGGCTGAGTTTGGAAATGTTCATTTCGAAACTACAAAAGCCACAATCCCTCATCTGCTAAACCCTGATTTGAATTTTTCCTTAACTTTGCTTTTAAAATTCTGGATCAGTTGGTAGCCTCTTGAGCTCCTTAATCTTCTTCCACTGATCTCGTCATTAAGTCTCCTCTGATACCTGTTAGACTAAATAAGATGCTCACTTGGTTTCAAAGTAGGAATGGGCTTATGTGCTAAATATTTCACCTACTATTTACCCAATATATAATCACAGAAACAGTTTCTGTGAACTGCAATTAATATTTTAAGAAATCATAACAGAAAAATATGGAGATGGGAACACTTTCAGATGTGTCACTGTGTTTACAAAACTCACACAAAGAAGATGCAATCATGTTCTGGCAGACTTTGCATGTTAAAAATTTCAGGGACTCAGACCCAAGAAAGGAGGGAATTTTATTCAAAAAGAGAGTAGAAAACTGATTTTAAAAAACCATTTAACAGATAGATTTCAGGTAGTTTGGCGAATGAACAAAGAATCTCTGTGCTCCATTTTCTTCTGGGTTGTCAACTCACTTGTTACAGCTTTAAAGGAATCTGATCAGATAGAATTTAATTTTAAGTGTCATTCAGTTTGTCTGGTGTATGGAGCAACAATGCCCCTGGCAAGGTTTACATGCCTTAGAAAAGCAAAACATTCGCTTTTATCTGAATTTCTGAACATTATTTACAATGTCTTATAATTCATTATATGTCTCTGAAATATTTAGGTTGTAGTCTAAAATACACTTAGTGTTTAGTAAGCTCCATTGAATATTATGAGGCTTGTTTCTAAGCAAATACACAAAGATTTATTTTTTAAAAGCTAACATGCTGGCATTGCTGTTTTAGAAAAATAACAAGTTAGCTATTACTTGTTGATATACATCTAATATACCACAAGCATGTTACATTTTAGAGAGATGTGCATGGATATTTGCAAATTTTCTCAGCCCTGGCTGCTTTGAGTTTTTAACACATGCTCAAGAGTAGAAAGATCAATACTTTGTGCAAAAAGGTTACATGTTGTGCAAAAAGTCTTTGCACAAAAATGAACAAAAATATGTTTCCTTCAAAAGAGAAACTGATAGCAAGCCATCTTCAATGCACCATTATCTTAGGTCCCTTCCACCCAGCTGAATAAAATCCCACGTTTTCTGCTTTGAACTGGGATATATGGCAGTGTGGACTTAGATAACCTAGTTCAAAGCAGATATTGTGGGTTATTTTGCCTTGATATTCTGGGTTATATCGCTGTGTGGAAGGGCACTTGGTACACTGCCACATCTCATCCAAAGAAATATGTTGAGAACAATTAATGGTTCTTCTGGCATCGTGGCTGCTGTTGCCTATCAACACTGGCCATGGAAATGTCGGTACTGGGTTAAAGGCAGCTGCAGAATAAGACTTGTTTTGAAGCTGATTTATAAGTTCTTACTAGTTCATTTGGGTGATGCGAAGCCAATTGCTACTGTTGGCTGATTGGTATTCCTGCAGAGCCTTGGAATAGTTCATTGGCTATGGAGAGTGCCAATTGTAGCCCTAGAGCCCAGTGCTTGACTGGAGGCTTTGGGGATTGTCCTCTCCAACAGGTGCCTTCTCCAAGGTCTGCTAATGGTTGATCATGTGATGCAGTAATGCACTGATTTGTGGTTCCTAGTTTTAGCCATAGTGACTTTGGGTACAAAAGAAATGGAAGCTGGACGTCTTCAAAACAGTATGGGCATATTTTAACAGGCAAGTGGTTGTATATACTTCACATTTTATAATCTTTAGCTGTACAAATTAATGCACTTCTCATGGGCACAATGAACGTAGCTGCAAAGAACCAAAATGGAGACAGAATCAGTGTTTTAGGAGGCCCATCTATGGGCACCTTAACCCATTGGTCGTCCAGAGTATTGCTATTTCATACTGTCCACATATTCAGTGGATGTTTTTACATGCTTTGCTCCTGAATTGCAACAGTGGTGAGAGCAGAGTTCAGACCATCCAGACACTTACCTTTGCTGTTGTTTGTCACGGTGGCAGCATCCACAGAGTGCTGGAAAGCTCATGGCTGTCACTGAGCTTTTTGTTGATATTAGCAAAGTTGGCTGGCATGATCTGCATAAAAAGAGAGGAGAAAGGGGGGGGGGGCTCGATCCCTGACTTACTAATGCAATCTTTGCTAACATGGGGTAACATTGAGTTAACTGGTTTTACCCTGTGCTACAGGTTGGAAGCTCCTGAACATCATATGCACCTCCAGGGATGACTTCTGGCCTGATTGGGGTTTCTGGGCTATGTAGAGGAGTCCTAGTATTTGCATTAGATATAACAAAAAGACAGTCATATAGCCTATTCAGGAATCTTTTTCTAGACATGCAGGAATAATTTTTAGGGAAGTAGAAGTAACCTTTCTTTGAAGTTGCATACCCTAAGAGCGCCTTTAGCTATGCATTGCTTTTAGTCTTTTTTCCCTTCTTGAAGATAGGGACCACATTTGTCCTCCTCCAATCTGCTGGGACTTCTCCCGTTCTCCAAGAACTCTCGAAGATAATTGCCAGTGGTTCTGAAATAACTTCCGCTAATTCCTTCCTATTTACTGCATTTCTATATTTATTTATTTATTTATTTACAATATTTATATTCCGCCCTTCTCACCCCGAAGGGGACTCAGGGCGGATCACATTACACATATAAGGCAAACATTCAATGCCTTAACATAGAACAAAGACAGAGACAAACGCAGGCTCTGAGCTGGCCTCGAACTCATGACTTCTTGGTCAGAGTGATTTGCTGCAGCTGGCTGCAGCTGACTGCTCACCAGCCTGTGCCACAGCCCGTGCCACTGCTGTGCCACTGCTCTCTCTCACCCCGAGGGGCACTCAGAACAGTGTCCAACAATTCCATAATATTATGGGAGGAGGGATTAGTCAGAGATGGCATGAAAGCAGAATTGAAACTGTGGGATGTGTTGACTGTGATTCCATTTGTAGTTGTTCATCAGTGAGGATTAGAATAGTTCAGGATCCCTAGTTGTCTGCATGGTCCATCTTTAACCCACATCATAGGGTTGTTGTGAAGATTCAGAGGAAATGATCCATGTGTTCTAAAATGGAAGAAAGGTGGGATAAGAATATAAACAGTTACAAAGCATGTGGTTTACATTCATAAAGTTCAGGTTAGAGCCCTGATTACCACACACACGTGCTACATTTTAGGTGTATTCTTATGATGATAATGTGTGAATAGACTGTGAAGAATTTATAATAATTGACAACTTTGTGTTTTGAAAGTCATGGGTGAGTTGGTATGCTAACTAACATTGAAGGAATGGTAGCATGCACATCTTTGACTCATGCCTTGAACTGAAAAAGAAACTCAAACAAGTCCCATGAAGCATAGCTCGTTTTATCTTGTTCTCCTTAACCCTTTTGTATAGGTGGTCTCCACATCAGGAGACGGACCTGATTGGGCAGGAGACTGGAGTCCCGGAAGGAAAACGGGCGTCTCCTACCTGAATTGGGAGGGTTGGCAGGTACAACATGTGCTGTTATGTGAGTCTATGGGAGCATCTAGTTTTCTTCTCCCTCACAGCATTGGAAAGTTCCAAGTTCTGAAAGTCCCCGTCTGGTCTCAGTGTGTGGCTTTCTCCATAACCGGTGGTGTAAAAGTGTAAAGCATGCAACGCATGTCTTTTCAACTCACGCATGTGTGCCAGATGGTGTATCATTCTCCAGAGGTACTGTCACAGTCACAGAGGTGTTTCTTAATAGAAATAACTTGTATTGGAGTTTGTTCTTCTTAAATACTCTTCCCCTTCCCTTCTTTATACCTTTTTATAAATACAGAATTCGCTGAAAAATTCAACTAGGAGGAAGAAGAGGACGTCTTTTAAAAGGAAAGCCAGCAAAAGAGGCAATGAGGTAAAACTTCAAAAACTACAACTAGCAATACTAATGCTGTCAAGTTAGTTTACATTAACCAAGCAGCCGTTTATATAAATATTTCAACAGCATCTGTGTGTGCATTGCTACTATTAATTTACAAAGAGAGAAAATGGTCATTGTGTTATCAAAACAAAAGTAAATATGAAAACAAACAAACAAAAACAGTCTAGGCCTGTCCCAGAGTACACTAAGTTCCAGTAATCCTTAGGGGACCCCTGCAGTAACAGAGATGAGCCCACATGTTTCATTCTCCTCTGAAAATGGATCTCGTTCAATGCAGAGGAAGCCTGTGATTCTGGGATTAACAATAAACATTTCCAAAATTACGATCTGTCAGCTGTAAAAGGCCATCTTACTGGGCTCTGCACGCATCATCCAAAAATACATCACACAGTCCTAAACACTTGGGAAGTGTTCGACTTGTGATTTTGTGATACGAAATCCAGCATATATTTCTCGTTTGCTGTGTCATACTATGTCTTAGTGTCAATAATAATAATAATAATAATAATAATAATAATAATAATAATAATAATAATAACAACTTTATTTGTAGACTGCCTTATCTCCCCAAAGGGTCTCAGAGTGGTGAATCCATTTTTCAGTTTTAAAAACAGCTCCTCTACAGCTTTTCTGGGTTGTGCAGAAGCATTCCAGGTGCTGAACCCTATTCTGAATATTTTCTGGATAATTTTATATTATAGCCAATGATTTTGCATTGAAATTAATGTGGATTTTCTGCCCCTCATTTCCACAGGTAGCATCTGCCTCTGGCTAAATGGTAAGCAATTAGAGCCTAATTAGAGTGGCTTCTATTAATTTATTTTTTCTCTTTTTTCTTCCTCCAGGAGAACAAAGGGCGGCCTTTTGTTATAAAGCCCATTTCCTCTCCTCTCATGAAACCACTACTTGTATTTGTGAATCCAAAAAGTGGAGGGAATCAGGTAAACAGGAGACAGTGAATGCCTTGACAGATTTTCTGTGTATTTATTTCAAAAGAATGGATCTAGAACCAAATGATTTCAGGAAAAGAAGCAGCACTTATGATGGCTGGTTCGATTGGAATAGGTTTAGTTGGAGTGGATTATTTATAATGTCTTCTACTAGCTTGAATTAAGAATTCCTTTTGCATATAAAAAAGCTCATTTATATTCCTTGTAAGACAGCAGTTCAAAATTGTACTTTGGAGAAATTAGCAGTTCTCTTTTTCTCTCTTTAAAGGGCACTAAGGTTCTCCAGATGTTCATGTGGTACTTGAATCCACGGCAGGTCTTTGACCTCTCTCAGGAAGGACCCAAAGATGCGTAAGTTCTGAGGTGTTTGATACAGTCAACTGTTCATCACTATTTTCATATGGGAACAACTTTAATGAGTACCTGAGGCACTCATTACAGATAAAAACTGGCACCGTTGCTTGTTTCATAAGGCACAATTTATTGTCTTTAGTATATGGGTGGGCAACTTGGCTTTCCAGAGGTTGTTGCACTGCAGCTCTCACCATGCTCCTTTTTATTGGCTGGGGTTGTAGAATTCCAACCGTATATCTTGGACATTCAGGTGCAGTTATGATTTGAGTTGGTGACACATCCCAATCTCTCTGGTTCCTTCAGATATTACTGAGCTCTAACTTTTATTATTCTTAGCCTTTGTGGTCAGTGGCCTGGAATTATGGGAAATGTGGATCCACAGTATCTGGAGGGTCACAGGTTCTGCACTGCTTACCTAAAGATTGTACTACTTGTGTCATGGAATTCACATGCATGGTTTTTGCGATCATCCATGGGATTTTGGAGAGTGCACAGTGATAGTGTGTTTTAGCTCATTCCAGAAGCAGCTGACAGTGCTGGAATTGCCAACCAGGGAATCAAACTTCTGTTTTCATGGCAGCTCCGGGTTTAAAGCAGCTTTGCCACTCCTGCTCCAGGTTGCATGGGAGCTATCCTGGTGACAAACCTTTGTTGGGAATAGAGTTTAGCACTTGAGTAACTTGTAGCCATTATGGTATAGTGGTTTAAATGTCAGCCTTGGTCTCTTTTGAGACTTGGATTTGAATCCTTGCTCAGCCATGGAAGACAACTGCATGATCTTGAGCAAGTTGCAGTTTCTCAGCCTTAGAGTCAGACAATTTGACATTTCTTTTAAATCAACTTTGCCAGGGAAATCTTACAATTGAATCACCATAGATCAAAATAGACCCAAAGGCACATGACAACACTTTGATAGCTGCTGTACAACCCAAAGCAGCTGCGGCAGGCCTGTCTCTAAATTAATGGTATGTTCTCTGACTCATAATGTTGGAGTCACCAGCTGCCTTTGGCTCATTCTCTCCATGGTAAAATACCTGCAAAACAACAACAACAACAACAACAACAACAACAACAACAACACAGCCCTTTGATTCTGCTTTTCAAGGGAGAAGCTTCTTTTGGTGCCAGTGGTGGAGGCTTTCCTTGAAATGCAAAAGCAAACACCAGATTCAGAGATATTTTTATTGCCAAGACTATAGCAGAGGGAGAAGGTTAAACTCTCCTTCTACACTCTCTATGGCCCCAATATTGCACGGCTTCTATGTAGCTATTTGAGAGCTTGAATTCTTAGACCTTCTTCTTATCCCAAACAGCCCTGAGCTTATTTTCCAGTGCCACAAGATGGTGCTCTTGTACTGTTGCTAGATTGCCTCTTAAGCATACCGAACAACATCAGTTGTTGACTATTCTGTACTTTGTTTAAAAATGCATGAACGAAAGTGACAAGGAAGATTGGCATTGCCAAGGCAATAATTGGCAGATGTCCTTCCAAGCTTCATAAAGTAATACAAACTTTTAAAAGTATTATAGCTTATTCTGCAGCTTATTTATGAAATAACATGAGGAATAGTTTGTTTTTATAGTTTATTGATAGACTCTCCTTTAAAAAGAAAGACCTATCAGACAATATTGTACAGTTTGCTGAAATGAAACAAGAACCCTGTTACCATTCCCTGGGGTTTTATTATTGCTAGGTTGGTAGCCACTAGGAGGCAGGTAGGGTCTATCTTCTTCACAGTTATAAATCATGTTTGAAGATCCTATCTATTTTTGAATTACCAAAGTAATATTGGAACCTGTTAGCACAAGTGCAATGTCTCTGAGATACCTAGTAATTCAGGCAAGAAATTGTGTTTGTGATCCCACAAAAATACCAATCGGCACAATTTCTTTGTGGATTTTGTAAATACAGTAGAGTCTCACTTATCCAAGCCTCACTTATCCAAGTTTCTGGATTATCCAAGCCATTTTTGTAGTCAGTGTTTTCAATATATCGTGATATTTTGGTGCTAAATTCGTAAATACAGTAATTACAACATAACGTTACTGCGTATTGAACTGCTTTTTCTGTCAAATTTGTTGTAAAACATGATGTTTTGGTGCTTAATTTGTAAAATCATAACCTAATTTGATGTTTAATAGGCTTTTCCTTAATCCCTCCTTATTATCCAAGATATTCGCTTATCCAAGCTTCTGCCTACCCGTTTAGCTTGGATAAGTGAGACTCTACTGTACATGCCTTTACCTTGGTTAATGCCAAAACACTGTTTTAATGAAAAGGATGGTCAAGGGTCAAGCTATATAGCAAAATAAATATAGACGCTGATCATCCTCTGTGTACAGAATCAGGTGCTACATCCAGTGATGTGGGGATGCATTTTGCAGTGCAGGCCTTCATCACGAAGACTCTGTTGTGACACCCTCAGGGAGAGTCCAAAATACAGGTGCCCATGCTTGTCTTTTAACTAATTCGAATTTCTGTCTCTTTTCATTTCTATCAGGAGCAGGTCTTTTGAGCAGATCTTGCCCACTCAACATCAAGCCACCCCCCAAATTCTTTAGATTACACTATGTAAAAATAAATAAATTGAGGGTTCCTCAGAAAACAGAAAATTTCTGTTCCTGGTTTGAAAGTGTTATTTTCTGTTTAATTGTGTGATACTTACTTTGAAAGTAGTTGTTATATTCCAGAAATTTTGTTTTTGTGACTGCTACAAATTGAGTTGAATTGGTTGATATAATATGGACCTCTTCATACGGATACCTTCCCACTGTGTTACCCGCTCGCCCTCCCTCCTTTCCACATCACATGGGAGCATCAGGGCAAGGAGTGTTGGCACCCTATCCCTTCTCCCATTAGATACAGGAAAGTGTGGCACTGTGCATTGCCGCATCAGACAGGGGAAAGGCCAAAAACTACGGGTAGTTCAGTCGAAGCTACTCAAAAGTTGATTCTTACCATGGTTGATGAGGAAGCTTTTTGCAATGTTTCCTTGCCACTTCAGCTATCAATGCAGTGGGGCCACAGCCTTCATGTGATGGTGTTAGACTGTATCTGTCCCTGAAGAGGAGCCCCAGCATTGTAACAGGCCAAAAGCCCCTTGTGTGATGAGGTGGTATGAGATATTCATTGAAAACTATAGCAAAATGTGCTATTACAAACTTTTCTCATGTTTTAACGAAAGAACCAATTAAGATATTTATAACCAAGGAACAAAAATCGCGTTACATAGTGTTATATAACAATGGCTTCACTACTCTTCTGTCTTTGTCCAGTGATTTTACTGAAGATCAATAGCACATATCATTTGTGCTTAGTGCTCACTGCTGGGTTATGTCACGTGCAAGAGTTCCTTGTTCATTGGTTGTAATATAAGCAGCAGTTTATTTATTGATTACAAGCTGAATAATAAACTGTCTTAAATCATACTTTTCAAACCTACTTATTTAATAATAGTAATAATGATAATAATAATAATCATTTTATTTCTTACCCGCTTCTCTTTGTGGCCCAAGGTGGGTTACGGAATAATTAAAACACATAAACATTGTTAAAATACCACAAATACACACATTAAAATGTATTTCTATAAAATATGCATATTAAAATGTATTTCTATAAAGGTAAAGATAAAGGTTTTCCCCTGACATTAAGTCTAGTCGTATACGACTCTGGGGGTTGTGCTCATCTTCATTTCTAAGTCAAAGAGCCAGCATTGTCCATATACATCTCCAAGGTCATGTGGCCGGCATGACTGCATGGAGCGCTGATACCTTCCCGCCGGAGTGGTACCTATTGATCTACTCACATTTGTATGTTTTCAATACTGCTAGGTTGGCAGAAACTGGGGCTAACAATGGGAGTTTATCCCACTCCCCAGATTTGAACCGCCAACCTTTTGCTCAGCAAGTTCAGCATTGTAACACTCCTAAGCGGCTTGAACACTGGGAACCAACACAGCAGCCAATAACAATATAATATCTTTATTAAAGCAATAAAAGTTCCAAATGAAAATAAGCAGTTATATAGAAGTAGCAATTGACCTTCCAGAAAAGATCAATTTTAGTCCAATAATATAAAGTCTTATGTCTGATATTAGAGTTCAACATCCAGTAACCGAAACACACTCAAACTCCACCTGAGTTTTGAGTGGGGAAATAAGCAGAGCAGGAAGAGTCCTTTAAAAG
The DNA here is from genome assembly GCF_035594765.1 of Anolis carolinensis. Taxonomy (NCBI): domain Eukaryota; kingdom Metazoa; phylum Chordata; class Lepidosauria; order Squamata; family Anolidae; genus Anolis; species Anolis carolinensis. The sequence continues at coordinate 182,838,541 of NC_085845.1, forward strand.
TAATGATCCAAACAGGGTTTCAAGGCAAGGCAAGTTGTAAGTTCAGGACCTGAAACGCAGTCCCTTCAAGGCAGGAAGGTAAACCAACACCCGGTCTACGCACCATCAGGCCGCTTGGAAATCAGGAACGAGAGACGACGCTACTTCTTAGTCCAAAGTTAAGTTGCCATCACACAGAAGATTCTCTGCGCACAACTTTTATTGAAGTTCATAGCTCCCCCGAACCAGGTGTTAAACTCCTCAAAACTTCCCAAGAGAACTGGACCTCCAAAACATCATGCCAGGTGCCTGCCTCCCTAATTCTTCCCAAGAGAACTGGGATCAGCCACAATTGCCTTGCTCTGCTAATCTGACACGTCTCCTTACAGATTGCCTTAGAGAATGGTCTGTTTTCAGAAAAGCCCTTCTATCGAACGGTAACTCCTCCGGAGAGCCGGGAAGAGCCGGCTTCTTCTCAAGGCCATCTGTAATTGGCTCTGGCACGAAAATGTCAACAGAAGGCATCTGGAAAGGAACAGAATCCTGCTCACTTGGGAAAAACCCCAAATCATCTTCATTTTGGACAGCAATGGCTGTGGGGTCAGGGGCCAAAGGTGCCTGAGACATCACAAGCAGCTCGGCGATTTAATCCGCTGCACCACTTGGAGCTCCATTTCCATAAAAGACATATTAAAATACACAAAACATAGATTAAACAAAGGAAATATGTTTAAAATTCATGTTTAAAAACCGCCAGAAGAACTATAATTTAGTCCATTAAGTTGCTTTTATAATATACTTTGTAATATATTACAAATGTAATACCTTTTCCCCAATAGACTTGAACTGTACAGAAAAATGCCAAATTTGCGAATCTTGGCGTGTGGTGGGGATGGAACGGTAAGTCCTTTCTATTTGTATTAGCTCTTTCATATTTTCCCCAGTAAATGTGATTTTCCTGCTTCTTGGCATGATATGTATGACCACTGTTCCCATTCCCATTTTTGGTTGAGTAGGAGACATTTATATTGGCCAGAGTCCAACTATATTAAAAATAATAATGAGTTTTGCTTTGTTGTTTCCATCTTCCTTTTTTCCTTTACATTTCTCATTTTGAGCCAATGGGGGCAGCACCTTCCCATTAATATGAGTGACATATGGCTTAACTTTGCTGAGGTTATGTTTGAAGCAAATGAATGTCTCGTTCTTCCAAAAGCCATTAAAATCTAGAAATGAAAATCTTGCTCAAATGGATTTGGTGAATATTCAATGAGACCAGATATTATTTTACATTATTGAAATGAAACAGAAAGTGAAAGATTTGCCAATGGCCCTGTTCAGTGTTACTTTTTTTGCGGATGGGGGAGGACCAGGCATAAATGGAGGTCTGCTAGTTGCCCTCTCCATACTCTATTATTTTACTCAGCCTTTCATATTAGAAGGTATCCTAACCCAAATTGTAAAGAGCAAGCAAAGCTTTTGGCAACAGTACTTCATAATAATATACTTCATAAAGTATAGGAAAGTTCCATTTTGTCTTCACAAAGTCATAGTGAGGTGCGACATTTTCTACCATTAGAACTCCTAGATTCTTATTTCTTTGGTCCCAGGACAGAAAAAAATGATTTGGATTGGGACTGTGATATATTTAGGGTGATAGTAGCTCACATACTGGGCCTTTTCTTGATGCGTTATTTAAATCCCCTTATCACTGAAAGTTCTGCTAAGTATGACCTGTGGAAAATTACTGACATAATTCTTGTGCCTGTATGTTTTCAATTTGGTGAATAATGGAAATTTTCAGAATGAGTTTGTGTGTAAGTAGGTGGCTGTCAAGGACAGAACGCCACAAGATTCAAAGTAACAGAGTTTATTAGATTACAGAACTCAAAAATGCCCGTAAAACACAAGGGCCAGGCAGTTTTTGCCTTTAGGAGCAAAAAGGGGCAAAAGTAAATGTTCAAAAGATAAACCGGATTAAACCGGAGTTTAATCCGGGTAAAAACAAACTGCTTTCTTCAGCCTGGGTATAAACGAAACGAAAGCCAAGGAACAAAAGATACAAAGAATGCAACTAATTGGCAGCAGATTCCTCTCTGCTGCCAACACTGTGCTTAGAGTAACTTGCGTCGCTCCCCCACACACACAGCAGACAGGATCTCCAACACGAGTAAATCAGCCAAGGATTGTAGCAGTTGAGTAGACCAGTTCCGTTCCGTAGATCAAAGCCAGAAGCAGACGTTTGTAGTTTTTCCAAGTCCAAGAAGGGGGGAAAGACAAGCCGTGGTCAGTTCAGTCCGAGTTCTCAAAGCAGGAGATGGCGTCCGTCAAGAAGACGACGGAGGGTCAAGCTAATAAGAGTAAGCACAGGTTTGCACAAACAAATGCCCACACAATCCCTCCCGCCGTCTGACCCTGGATTCCAATCAACTTACGTCACAGCACAGGAAAGCACACAAGTCTTCAGGGAAGCGTCCCACACACACACGGATCCCAAGCGTTTGCCCAGATTACCTTGCCCAACGCAATTTGCAATTGCTCCCAAGCCCCATTTTATGCCAGTTACAAATCTTCATCACTGTCAGCTGTCCTCCTTAACCCGGGCGTTTCCTCATCACTTTCCTCGTCAGAGCTGGAACACCTCTGACTACGCCCAACAGCATCTCCAGCTGTGGATCCCGTCCCATCCCTCCAGCTAAACCATGGGTCTAATCCTGAAGGTCCCCATTCATCTTCTGTCCCATCATGGCCAGTGGCACCCACTTCCTCCCTTACCCGAGTCCAATCCATCTCATCCTCCTCTGAGCTAACCAGCCCCTCCTCCATTCTCTCCGTAAACCCTTCGAAAGACTCCTCGTCAGATGGTGCTGCAAATATGTCTCGCAGTCTTTTTCTCTCTCGCTCCTCGAGAGTATCTGACTCTCGAGGAGTCTTACGCCCACGTCTGTCAGTAACAGAGCCATGAGGCTCAATCATAACACTATCCCCTCTCACAAAGGCCTCCTCCCCCGATGGCGGAGACGTGGCAGTGATACCTTCCGCTATAGCACCACGACGACTAGAGGTATCAAGTTTCAACAGCGAACGATGAAAGACTGGATGGACCTTTAAACTAGACGGTAAACGCAAACGAAACGCAACAGAAGAAATCTTTTTAACGATAGGAAAGGGACCCAAATACCGAGGCGCAAACTTTCCCCCAGCCTGTTTAATATGTTTGGAAGATAACCACACCAAATCCCCTTCTTCCAACTCCTCCCCTGCCTGCCTGTGGCGGTCAGCCTGAGTCTTTTGCGTTGCCTTAGCTTCCAACAGTAAGCGACGGGCAACATCATGCAATGCAGCCATTTCCGAAGAGCGGTACACAGGGTCCGAAGAGACCACATTGGTCGACGGCGCCACACCTCCCCGTGGGTGAAAACCATAAGTTAGCTCAAATGGCGTATGCTGACTAGACGTGTGCACCGCATTGTTGTAAGCAAATTCCGCCACCGGTAACCACTTTACCCAAGCCGTGGGTTGATCTAAACAAAAACAACGCAGATACTGCTCTAAGAGCCCATTAACCCGTTCCGACTGTCCATCCGTTTGCGGATGGAAAGCTGAAGACACGTTTAACTTAGTCCCCAAACACTCATGGAAGTGTTTCCAAAAGCGTGACACAAATTGCGGAGCCCTATCTGAAATAATCACCTCGGGTGCTCCGTGCAAACGGTATATGTGCTTTGTAAATAGTAAGGCCAACGTAGGGGCCGCCGGAATGGTTGAACAAGGAATAAAATGAGCCAGTTTACTAAATAAATCCACCACCACCCAAATACAAGTATAACCCCCAGACTTAGGCAAATCTGAAATAAAATCCATGGAAATGATTTGCCATGGCCTCTCCGGAACAGGTAAAGACGATAACAACCCTCTAGGGCGCCCAACAGGCGTCTTACTCTGCTGACAAACGGCGCAGCTGTCACAAAAGCGCAGAATGTCTTGCCGCATCTTTGGCCACCAGTAGCTCCTGGTGATAAGCTGTACGGTCTTGAACCTGCCAAAGTGCCCAGCCATGGGTTCGTCATGGTGGGCTCTAATCACCTCCAACCTGAGGGTCCCCACTGGTACGTAAACCTGCCCCCTACGCACCAATACCCCGTCTTGATCCTGGAGATGCGGCAGTATGGTACGGTTACCTGCAGAGAGCAGCATCAGTTGCTCCTGAGTCCACACATCATCCTTCTGAGCCTCAAGGATCTGGTCATGTAACCCAAGCTCATTATCTACAACACACAGAGAGGCAGTAGGCAAGATGGTCTGACATACTACCTGCTCATTGGTCTTAAATTCCGGCTTGCGGGATAAAGCATCGGCCCGCAAGTTTGCCTTCCCCTCCACGAACTGCACCTTGAAGTTAAACCTGGAGAAAAACAAAGCCCAGCGGATTTGACGCTGGTTTAACCTCTTTGCTGTTTGCAAGTGCTCTAAGTTCTTGTGATCAGATCTGACCACGATCTGGTGCCGTGCCCCTTCAAGCCAGTGCCGCCACACCTCAAACGCCACCTTAATCGCCAACAACTCCTTCTCCCATATGGTATAGTTCTGCTCGAAGGGTGTTAGTTGCCGCGAGTAAAATCCACAGGGACGCAAGGTCCCTGAGGAATCCTTCTGAGACAATACAGCCCCCAACGCATAGCTAGAAGCGTCCGCTTCTACCACGAACGGTTTGTCAACATCAGGATGGGTTAGTATGTTGTCCGATTGAAAACTAGACTTTAGTTGTAGAAACGCCTCGTGAGCTTCCCGCCCCCACACAAATGGCTGTTTCTTGCGCAGAAGCTGCGTCAAAGGTACCGTGAGCTTTGCAAAATTCGGAATAAACTCCCGGTAGTAATTAGCGAAACCCAAGAACCTTTGTACATCCTTCTTAGTCTTCAGCTCCTGCCATGAGTTGACGGCGTCAACCTTATGTGGGTCCATTTTAAGTTCCCTACCTGACACTACATGACCTAGGAACTCCACTTCAGGCACATGAAAGACGCACTTGGAAGCCTTGGCGAAAAGCCCATTAGCCCGCAGTCGGTGCAGAACCTGCTTGACATGTTGACGATGTTCTTTCTCGTCCTTAGAAAAAATCAAGATATCATCCAAATAAATCACTAAAAATTGGTCAATTAGGTCCCTGAACACATCGTTCATGAACCTCTGGAATACCGCAGGAGCATTACAAAGCCCAAAAGGCATGACTCGGAACTCGTGGCATCCGAAACACGTGTTAAATGCCGTCTTCCATTCATCCCCTTCCCGTATACGGATTAAGTTATAGGCCCCCCGCAGGTCAAGCTTGGTAAAGACCTTAGCCCCTTGCACCCTTGATAACAGTTCCGAGATTAAAGGGAGCGGGTACCTATCCCGAATGGTGTATTTGTTTAGGATCCGATAGTCACAGACCAGCCTAAGTTCCCCAGTCTTTTTGGCTACAAAGAATACTGGTGCCGCAGTTGGAGAACTAGATGGGCGAATAAACCCCTTGGCTAAATTTTCATCTAGAAACTCCCGCAAAGCTTGCCTTTCCGGTACAGTCAAGGCATACAGCCTCCCTGCTGGCAGTTTCGCACCTTCTGCCAACTTGATGGCGCAATCATATGGCCTGTGCGGTGGTAATTTGTCCGCTTCTCTTTTACAAAATACATCAGAGAACTCCCCATACTCAGCAGGCACTCCCTCCATATCAGAATGAGTAACATTTAGAGTGCAACAGTCCTGCCTCTTTAAGATCACTTTACGTGTTGCCCAATCTACTTGTGGGTTTACTACAGCTAGCCAATCCATCCCCAGGATCACATCATATCTAGGCAAGCTCGTAATATCCCACACAAATGTTCCCGTTACTCCCTGCACCTCCCACGTTACTGCTGAGGTTTCATGGTTAACCACCCCAGTCTCCAGCAGTCTCCCATCTGCTCCTTCCACCCACACGTCGCATGCCTTGCGCACTCTAGGAATGCCATGCTTCTTAGCAAACTCAATATCTACATAGGAGACCGTAGCCCCTGAGTCCAGCAGTGCCAAAGTAGAAACAAGTTCCCTTCCCCCAACAGATAATGTAATGGGTACGAAAACATGCTTCCTCCCCTCAGTTGACTGCTTGAGGAGCCCTAGTGCGTTGGACTCACGTCGCACTAGGGCTGGCCTTTTCCCGAAAGCTGGGAAGGTTTCACATTACAATTTTTGGCAAAATGCCCAGCATTCCCACAGTACAAACACAAGCCCAGCTGCCTCCTACGGCTCTTTTCCTCTGTAGGCAGCTTTTTAAAGACCCCAAGCTCCATGGGCTCTTCCCCCATCACCACAGGTGCCCTGGTTACATGCATGGGTGGCGCACACATTGCTTTTGAGTGTTTACGAGCCTCGAACCTTGCGTCTAAACGCAGCACCTTAGCTACTAAGGCGTCCCAGCTTTCAGCCGGCTCCAAGCGTGCTAATTCATCCTGGAGCATATCACTTAACCCGGCAGTAAATAAAAGCATGAATGCATTTTCCCCCCAATCCAGCTGGTGGCGATACAGGTTAAACTTATTTAAGTAATCCAAAACAGTCCCCTTTCCCTGTTTCAACCGATACAGAGCCCACCCAGCGTTCTCCGTGCGGAGAGGATCCCCAAAAGTATCAGTTAACAACTTTTTGAAATTATTCAAATTGTCCTTGACTGGGTCATTTCCCAAAATTAAATTAGTGGCCCATTGTCCTGCGGGACCGGTCAACAAACTCAAAATAAAGGCCACCTTGCTAGTGTCTGTAGGAAAAGCATGAGCACTGAGCTGAGAAAAATAAAGCTCCACTTGTGCCAAAAAGGTTGGCAACTTGCACCTGGTTCCGTCAAAGCGTTCAGGAGTCAAAACATGTCCTTTCACAGCCTGAGCTGTTTGGCTAACGGTAAAAGCCGTTTGCAATTGGTCTACTTTGGCCCTTAACTCATCCATCGTCTTCCTGACGGGTTTATTGCTGCAATAAACTTTTTATGGGCGTTGGGCAATCTGTCAAGGACAGAACGCCACAAGATTCAAAGTAACAGAGTTTATTAGATTACAGAACTCAAAAATGCCCGTAAAACACAAGGGCCAGGCAGTTTTTGCCTTTAGGAGCAAAAAGGGGCAAAAGTAAATGTTCAAAAGATAAACCGGATTAAACCGGAGTTTAATCCGGGTAAAAACAAACTGCTTTCTTCAGCCTGGGTATAAACGAAACGAAAGCCAAGGAACAAAAGATACAAAGAATGCAACTAATTGGCAGCAGATTCCTCTCTGCTGCCAACACTGTGCTTAGAGTAACTTGCGTCGCTCCCCCACACACACAGCAGACAGGATCTCCAACACGAGTAAATCAGCCAAGGATTGTAGCAGTTGAGTAGACCAGTTCCGTTCCGTAGATCAAAGCCAGAAGCAGACGTTTGTAGTTTTTCCAAGTCCAAGAAGGGGGGAAAGACAAGCCGTGGTCAGTTCAGTCCGAGTTCTCAAAGCAGGAGATGGCGTCCGTCAAGAAGACGACGGAGGGTCAAGCTAATAAGAGTAAGCACAGGTTTGCACAAACAAATGCCCACACAATCCCTCCCGCCGTCTGACCCTGGATTCCAATCAACTTACGTCACAGCACAGGAAAGCACACAAGTCTTCAGGGAAGCGTCCCACACACACACGGATCCCAAGCGTTTGCCCAGATTACCTTGCCCAACGCAATTTGCAATTGCTCCCAAGCCCCATTTTATGCCAGTTACAAATCTTCATCACTGTCAGCTGTCCTCCTTAACCCGGGCGTTTCCTCATCACTTTCCTCGTCAGAGCTGGAACACCTCTGACTACGCCCAACAGCATCTCCAGCTGTGGATCCCGTCCCATCCCTCCAGCTAAACCATGGGTCTAATCCTGAAGGTCCCCATTCATCTTCTGTCCCATCATGGCCAGTGGCACCCACTTCCTCCCTTACCCGAGTCCAATCCATCTCATCCTCCTCTGAGCTAACCAGCCCCTCCTCCATTCTCTCCGTAAACCCTTCGAAAGACTCCTCGTCAGATGGTGCTGCAAATATGTCTCGCAGTCTTTTTCTCTCTCGCTCCTCGAGAGTATCTGACTCTCGAGGAGTCTTACGCCCACGTCTGTCAGTAACAGAGCCATGAGGCTCAATCATAACAGTGGCAGAGAGAAGGGGAAGGAGAAGGATATTTAATGTCATGTATTTATTAAGTTTACATTCAGCCTGTCATAGTGGTAACTCAAGGCTGTGTGCACGATTCTCCACTTTGTTTTGTCATCCCAAAACTCTGTCCAAATGTGTCTTTGGACCACAGATTTCCATGATCCACAAATAATGCTAGCCTTTCTACAAACAAAGAAGTCAGAACAATAAATGGTATGGTTTAGAATAAGTCATTCTCAAACTTTGGTGTTTTGGATCTCAATTTGCAGAAGGCCCAGCCAACTGGACCAACAGTTGGGAATTCTGGGAGGTGAAATCCAAAGCATCTGAAAGACTAATGTTTGGGAACTACTGACCTAGCATATTAAGAAGCTAATCTCATCAGCTTCTGCTTTGTTTGCATTCGATGCTCTCTCATTTCCTTTCCTGGTGTTTAGGTGGGCTGGATCCTTTCCATCCTGGATGAGTTGCAGCTGAATCCCCAACCTCCTGTTGCTGTTCTTCCACTTGGTACTGGGAATGATCTTGCTCGCACCCTCAACTGGGGAGGGGTAAGCATATTACATGCTATGTTTGGAGAGACCCATTAGATGTAATGCCTGGCCTTACTAATAAAATGGAGTCAAGGGTTCTTTGGTTCTCCAGATGCTTTGGACTACAACCCGTACAGTCACCATTCTCAGTGGGACTGTAGACCAAAACATCTAGAGAACCAAATGCTTACTAGTAGTTGGCATTTTCTCAGTGTGTGCCTTCATCTCTGCTCCTAATCAAGCTTTTCAATATTCTTTTAAAGACTTAGACCTATTATTTCACAGTGCTACATTTTTTGAAATTTTTTGTAGAATAGTAATTTTTGTATGACTTGAAAGATGGTTCCATTAATGGAGACCATGACCAATCTTTGGATAGCAATGCTGTCTGTTCTGATCAGGTCTTTGCACTGTTGCACGTACACAAATGGATATCAATTATTTACTCCTGACTATTGTTCTGCCTTCCCTTCAGGGATATACAGATGAACCTGTTGCAAAAATCCTCTGCCATGTAGAAGATGGAACCATTGTCCAGTTGGACCGCTGGAACCTCCATGTGGAGAGAAATCCTGATTTGCCCCAAGATGAACTTGAAGATGGAGCACGGAAGGTTAGTGTGGGATATCCTTTACTGGAAAAAACTTTTGGGAACAGACTAGTAATTTTGCAGGAGGAAAGAATGAATTATTCTTGCTGGAGAAGACCTATGCAATTTATTTTTCCCTAGCTTTTGTTTTCTGTTTAGTTAGGTAATTTTATGGTACAGTTAATTAAATCAGTTAATCAATCTATTGTTTTCTTGTTCTAGTAGTTTTCCAGTTGAGTCAGCATGTTGTACCGAGGAGGAACTATTTAAAGCCACGGACAATACGGTTGCTATGGCCCACTTTTGGTCTAAAACTATTTAGTTGCTTGTGATTTCCTTTATTTCATCACTTTTAAACCTACAGTATTTATTATGCAATGCCTTTGACACAAAATAAATAAAAACATGGTGTAGTGATTTGGGTGTTGGTCTAGAACCCAGGAGGCCAGGGTTCATATACCCATTCTGACTTGGAAACCTTCTGGGTCACATTGGGCAAGTCACACTTTCTCATCCTTAGAGGAAGGTAATGGCAAACTTTCTCAGAATAACTCTGAGGTTGCCATAAGGTGAAAGCATATAACAGCAGCAGTAAAAACAATGTTTGCAATTTATTATTTTGAAAAGTACATTAACTGGAGGCAGCCAGTGAGCAAGAAACAACATTTACCCATTAGTTGAATTAAGTTATTCAAAAGATGTAAAATCAAAAGAATGAAACTTCTCAATGAATTTAATAGTGGCTGCATATGTTATGCCAAAGGGCGCTACCAACTGAATCAGAAATAGTATTTCTAAATTTGGCGTGATAGAGAAACTGATATGAATTAACCCTTAGGGAAATGCCATAGCTAATTGTATAGAGCACAGAGTTCCAGGATGCAGGATAACTTTAATTTATTGATTCATTTTTAAAGTTATATATGTTATTGATGTGCAGCAACAGAAAATGTCTTCAGTTAGTTGAATGGCATAAATGCTTATGCCAGTTTGGATATTGCATCATTTATCTATATTTTCAACTGTATTTAGTATTTTAGGTAATTTATATTTAGCATATAATACTGTCTTAGTTGTTTTGGGTCTCATTTTAGTAAGTAAGTAAGTAACCCGAACTGTTCAGGACTTTAAAGGTAATGACCAGCACTTTGAATTTCACCCAGTAGCAAACTGGGAGCCCTAGCATGGGAGTTGTTCTTTCCCTGTAACCTGGCTGCTGATCTCTGAACCAGCTGAAGCTTCTGAGCACTGTTTAAAGTCAGCCCCACATAGAGCGCATTGCAGTAGTTCAGTCGAGATGTAACTAAGGCATGTACTACCATGGCCAGATCTGGTATCTCAAGATATGGGCTCAGGTGGCACATAAATTTTAGTTGTGCAAAGGCATTCTTGGCCACAGCCAACATCTGAGGTTCCAGCGTCAGCGATGAGTCCAGGATCACCCCCAAGATGTGTCCCTGTGTCTTCAGGGGGAGTGTAACCCCATCCAGCAGGCCAATGGCTAAGGGTTGAACAGGAATCACCCAGCAACATTCTTCGTCTGGTCCTCTAGAAAAGAATGAAGCTATTGTAAAACAGTCCCTCCTAATGTCATGCCAGCAAGGCGACTCAGAAGGATACAATCTCTTTTTAGAGAGATGAAGCAGGATAGAAATATAACAACAACAACAACCACAACAACAACAACAACTTTACTGTAACTTAAAAAGACTAAAGGATCCTGTAAGATGGTTATTGCCCAATAACTTTTCTATTCATGTTTGTGTTTTCCTCTTTCATTTACTTAGTTACTTACTTAGTCACTTACTTATTTGTCTATTTATTTAATTATTTTATATCCCAGCATTCTCCCAATATGAGGCCCAAGACCACGTTATTAGTTTTATTGTTTAGTACAATGAAAGACACCTGTGAAAGGGATAGGGCCAGGCACTTCCATGGCTCCTCTCGGTGTCACTGGAAATGCTGGCAGAAATATGTTCAATTCCTGTATTTTTTGAGGTTGTAGTGAGTGAGTGGTGATTAGGAAAAGTAGTCAAGTGCAAGAGAAGAGAATATTTGTTTGGGTTATGATTTTGGTCATTTCATTCAGCTGACTGAAGAGGAAACTCTGTGGCTTTGGGGACTCTCCAGGATGGGCTTCAGGAGCTGTAGAACTGCTAGAGATGGGTTATGGCTACATATTTTCCATCTCTTGTTTAGGGCAAGGATATATCTGCCACATATGGTTGACATATCTGATATGTTTATCAGAACTTTATCAGCCAAGGCAGACAAACCAGCATTGCAAATGTCTGCATCAGCTTCCAGTTTTCCTCCCTCCTGTTACAGGTAAAATCTGATAATAGCATCCAACGTTCTTAACACCTACCTTTGTGTGATAGATCCCTTCTACTTCTGTGATGGCATGCCAGCAATGAAATGATGTCAGGGATGGGATTCTGTTCCTCTCCCCAGATCCCCTTTCCATTCATTCACTATTCCCAAGATGGATGTTTTCCTCTCTCTCTCTCTCTCTCTCTCTCTCTCTCTCTCTCTCTCTCTCTCTCATATATATATATATTGCTATAAAATGGGGGAGACTAGCATGAATTCATAACATCTCAGTAGAACAATATGTTTATACAAGCTGTTCAGGAGCCAATAAAGAGGCCTAATCCTTCAATTGTGTTTTTATAACAAGTTCTGAAATAATATATCTGGAACTCTTGTAAAGTCTCTTTTGAATACTTCTAATTTGGATGTAAATAGATTCATTATGACGCCCCCCAAAAAACATCACTTGGCAATTTCCTTGATATTAATTTGGCAGCAGTCCTTTTTATTTTCTGAAGCCTTAGAATTTGCACTGACTATTAAATTGATTTCTGTCTCTGCCAAATGATTTTGTGTTGCTTTCACATTGGTATGTTCTAACAACAACAACAACAACAACACCATAATCACAATCATTATCATGTTAAGTGATTTCAGAAACTGCAAAACCACTGATTTTGAAGCCCGGTATGCCTAGCTAAGGCAGAAGGTCAAATCAGACACAGATGGGTTCGAAGGCAAAAGCAGAGGCATTTATTCTCAATAGCTAGAGAGGATGCCAGCAGAAAAGCACTACAAATGATTGACCTACCACAATTGTGAATACAGAGCATTTTGATTTCATTTGACAGCTATTTAGGAAATCTGTGCCAGTTCCTGATTGGCTGAAAACTATTCTGATTAGGATCAGCAATCTTGAGTGGCTGAGGACTCCATGGAAAACTGGTTGGCTCTTGGTGGTGGCAGGAAATTCAATAAACTGTCATTGGGACATTTGAAGTGTTAGTCTTTAATGGTTGACCTCTGAGAGAGATGTTTTAGAAAGGAATGTGGTGTTGCAATATGCAAAAAAGTATGTAATAGGCTTAATGGGCTAGTTCTTGTGCGCACAATACGGTGAGCCCAGTGTACACAATGGATACTTGTGGGGGATAACTATTTCAATAGGTGAAGATGGCTTGAGACATGGGTGCCAGATCCTTCCCATAGATAAACCTGATCTCATCAATGGGAGCAGGAAATACTGTGATGCACATCTGTTGAGAAGTTTCTCTTCCTTCTCCCAGTCCATTGTGAGGAGACCATGGAAATTGAGGCATCGGTCTTGGGTGCATCTGGACAACTTTCCAGAGGTGGGTTTCCAGGGCTAGACAGGAATTGAAAGCTGGTCTCCAGAGCCATAGTCTAACTCTCAAACCACTACACCATGCTGGCTCATATATACTAATAAGTATATGGAACAACTGTATCTCAGCATTGTTCGCTTCTAACTTCTTTCTTGCACAACATTTTTTTTTGCCTTGTATTGCAGCTTCCCCTCAGTGTTTTTAATAATTACTTCAGCCTTGGATTTGATGCTCACGTCACTCTGGAATTCCATGAATCTCGAGGTAAGATAGCCAATGCTTCTGTTCTCTGTGATACAGGACCAGGAAAACGATTCAAGAAAGTGAAGATCTGTGGATCTTTATTCCCTGAAAAACAGATCTGAAATCTGTATTGAGACTTTCTGTGTCACAATATAGTACGGGATACAAATGACTTGGAAACTATTTACATTCTTGAGAACCTCATATAAAAGTGAGGAAGAAAAGAGCTATGCCCGAATTCTCTTTGGAAGAGGGCTCTGCAATAATCACTCAGGTTCCCATATTAATGGGATAATAAATCCATTTTAGATTTTAGTCCAAATCTTAAAGGACTTGTCTAAAGTGCTGTACCTATTTTGAGGATAAGCAGCAGCATCTTGGATAGCTTCTTTGAAATTCAGACTAAAACCCAGAATGGATTCTGGACACCACTAGTAGGAAAGCCCCTTATTGCCACTGGGTATGTACAGTATGTTGCTACCTCTGAGCTGTGTCTTCTTGTGAACAGCATCTGAATGGATCGATGTCTGCCTTTTTTTAGGCTGACATTGCCAAGTCTTTTCTGACATCGACATATGCCCTTAGTATCTGCACGACAGACAGATATAAACAGATGGAAATTTTCCTTCACATGTTGTTACAGTTATGGGAAAAGTTTCAGAAAAGAAATTTCTGCCTTTCACGCAGTGTGAAGGAAACCAGCTTGCTGCCAGAAATAATTGGCAATTCTTCTTCTGTGCTGTTGAAAGAAGGAGCACTTTAACTATAGAAAAAAATAATTTCTAGCAAACAGAGCAAAGCTGGAATATTTTTGCCTAAATTTATTCACCTTATTGGAACTGCATGAGGCAGGTATTTCTGAAGAAAGAGAACATGTGTGAATATTTCAGGAGCAAGTTTATCCTCACCAGTCACCCCCACGGAGGCATCTACTAATGCTATCTCATTTTGTTCATATGAACAGAGTCTCCCTATCTCCTTCTACTCATGGAGTTACTAGCAGGACTATCCAGCCAAGTGCTAATGAACAATCATCCAAATGTATGCCCACATGCAGCGAAAACACACTGATGACACCCAGGTTGTGGTTTGGTTTGCCTTGTTTGGCATCTGGCTGATTTATCACAGTGGGTTTTGAATGGCAACCTTACTTGTCCTCGTTTTCATATTATCACAGAGCCGTGTAAAAAGGTTTCTTTCTTTCCTCTTCTTTTAAAAAAGAGCATCCTAATGCCAGGCTAAATAAAGATCCAAATGCCTGATGGAAAGAGCCAATGCATATTTTAACATGTTTAAGATGACTGCAAGAAGCAAGAATAATAATGAAGGGCCATGGAAGGGCAAAGGAATGAAGTGATGACAGGAGTGCATTTATTTCTTTATGAGCATGTACTGAGATGCACACCAAATTTGTCTTTGACTATACAGTATGGATGAGGACCTAGGCTGGCTTTCTCACTTAGTAGAGACATTACTTAATGATGAAGTCAAAGCACTTTATAAAGAATGAATGGGTGTTATTCCAGAGATGCCACTATGAGTTTAAAAAAAAGGAGGGAAAAACACTTTGGCGAAAGAAAGATGTGTATTATATGTGATTAATTTAGCCAGAAATATTTTAAGAAGCATCTGTTTTCTTATTAATGCCCTCCCTTTCTCCATCATATTTAAAACATAGCATGTATTTTGACACACGATATGGAGAAGAATTCTGAGAGTCTGTTTTTATATCCATAGTTCTTATTACAACATGAAAGGCTAGGAAAAAAAAATCTTTTTTTGGACATTAGTTGCCAGAATCCTACAACCAGTTTGACCAGGACTTCCTTTTTATTGTGTTATTATCTATATATAAAATATATCTATCTATCTATCTATCCACACACACACACACACACACACACACACACACATATATACACTAGCTGTGCCCGGCCACGCGTTGCTGTGGCGAAGTATGGTGGTATGGGAAATAAAGTATCTTATATTATCTGTGTAAAACTGGATTATATGAGGCCCCTTCTACACAGCTGTATAAATGCACACTGAAGTGGATTATATGGCAGTGGGGACTCAAGATAATCCAGTTCAAAGCAGATAATATAAGATTATAAATGGTTTATATATGTCAGACCCCTGGCTGCTGGGCACCAATAACCTTACATGGAGGCCAATCTCTATCTAATATCTTTATTAAGGAAATATATAAAAGCAATAAAAACAAGTGAAGAATATAGTTCAGAAGCAGACCTTTCAAATGAGGTCAAATATAGTCCAAAAATGTATTGTCCAATAAATGATATTAGAGTTCAAAGTTCTTAATCCAATACCGAAACACACACTATTGCCAAGCAATAGTGTGGGGAAATGTCAGAGGCTTTAGAGTCCAAGGTAGCTTGACAACAAGGCTAGAACAAGGCTGGATATAACTTGGTTCTTTAACAAGGTCCGTGACTAAAATACAAGGCAACCGGTGAAATCCTGGAACGAGGTCCGTGGTTAAAAGCAAGGCGAGGCAAAGGCTTGAATGCTTGATCCGGGAAGCAAGGAACTGGGGTTACGAAGTCCACACACGATCTCACTCCTGAAGCTGATCTGTTGACTCCGCCAAGAATCTCCCGCGTCAAACACCTATATTGGGTCTCGTTTTCCCGCCAACAAATCTCTTTCCCTAGAGAACAAGAAGCGAAACCCAACTCTGTCCAGATGCAAGACTCCTTAGAATTTCCCAAGGGAAGCAGGCCTAATCAGCCTGTTGTTTGGCAGCGATCCGTAAACTCCTCCGATTTGCTTCTCTGACTCCTCTGTCTCTAGAGTAAGATTCCTTCCTGGGAAACGGAGGCGAGGAATGCCCAAGGTCTGGTTTACTGAAGTCTTGAGGACAAACATCAACATCCGGCAGGTGAAAGGACTCCGGCTCTTGTTGAACTGGCGGAAACCCCTTGTTTTCATCTTCATCTGCCACGATAGTACTAGGAACAGGACTACAAGGCCCATGAGGCATCACAATATAGCTGTGTGGAAGGGCCTTGAGTCTGCACTGCCATATAATCCAGTTCAAATCAGATAATCTGTATTTTATAGGTAGTGTGGAAGAGGCCTAAGTGAGGCCTAACTCTGCCTGTGCCCTGGGCTGAGTGGGTTGCTAGGAGACCAAGTGGGCGGAGCTTAGCCTTCTAACTGGCAGCAACTGGATAAAAACAATTCTTCCTCTCCCTCTAATTAGGACTTTATTTTTCTTTTCTTTTTGTTGTATGAACGTAGAGGCATGGATGAGGGGTTGCGCTGCCAAGTTTAGTGTTTCTGGGGTGTGTAGTTTTGTTGTTTTGTCCTAGGCCGAAATTTCATTACCCTTTTATATATATAGATACACACATTACCTGCATAGATTGAAGAACGAGCTTTATTGGAGTATGTTGTTATAATATTATAGCACACAGAGATATCCCATTCCTTTGAGTTGAAACCAAGTTGTAGAATAATAGAGTTGGAAGAGACCCCAAGGGCCATCCAGCCCAATCTTCTGCCATGCAGAAAAACACAATCAAAGCACTCCCAACGGATGGCCGCCCATCTCCTGCTTTAAAACCTCCAGAGAAAGACTCAACCACACTCTAAGGCAGCATAGTCCACTTCTGAACAGCTCTTACAATCAGGAAGTTCTTCCTAATGTTTAAGTAGAATTTTTTTTCCTGCAATTTGAATCCATTGCTCTGTATCTTAGGCTCCAGAGCAGCAGAAAACAAGCTCACTCCTCCTCAATGTAACATTCTTTCAAATATTTAAACATGGTTATCATATCCCTTCTCAGCCTTTTTTCCTCCAAGCTAAACATATCCAGCTCCCTAAGCTGTTCCTCAAAGAGTTTGGCTTCCAAACCTGTGTTCGTTTGCAATAACAAGTACAGCACTAGAGACGGATTTTAAATTTAAATATTTCTCTAAAGCAATCTGTACAATCCAGAACCCTCTGTTAGGTCTTAAAGGAGCAAAAGCATTGAATCTCTCCCTTCTGCAATTCTATACCTCCTCTGTTTCCTTCCAATTTACTTCTCTTAAACTTGTTGTCTGATACTTTAGCTGTTGTCTTGCACATTGTCTCCCAAAAATGAAATTATAGTGACCTGTCGGAAGGAATGTCTTATTTCTACCATCAGGTGCCATATTTATTGGCCCATTGAAGTCCGTCAAATGCATAGTGCTTCTCTATAAATCATGTATGCTAGGAAATTCTCTTTTGCCCACAAACCTTCATGCTTCAATAATATATTTAGTCTTGAGATAGAACTATCAATTATTTCTCTCTCTTCCTTTCTGGAAGTCAATGGGAGGGGTTTACCCTCATGGAGTGGTGCTTCATTCTTTAATCAGAAATATCTGTGACACAGGAATTAGCCTAAATTAAAAAATCTTGGCAAGACCAACTCATGTCACCACGTCAAACACAGTGGTTTCTAGAATAATTTTGTGCAATTTCCTCCACCAGCAAGTAACAATAGCACGTGTACATGTTAACTCATTTTGACCATTTTATCTAGGAAGGACAGAGAAAACACTCTTTGCGTTCTTCTCATTTAATCAGCACTGAAAATGGCAAGAAATTCAATTATTTGCAGAAGGAAAAGTAGAAACTGAAGAAGGAATGATAAGATAATATTTAATTGAATTAGTAAACACTTTATTTGTTCTGCTTTCTTCTTGTTTATCACAGAAGCAAATCCAGAAAAATTCAACAGCCGCTTTCGAAATAAAATGTTTTATGCAGGGGTGAGTTGAAATGTATCATATTCCCCATATGACTTTTTACTTGCTTGTGTGAAAAAAGATGTTCATTTTTCCTTTCATTGCTTTATCTCCTGAGGATCATCATTTTTATGAATACTAGTAAAACCCCAAACTGAAAATATAATGAAAAGGTATCAAAACTGTTTCCAAAATTTTATGCCAACTTTTAAATACACGATATGTTTCTAAAGTGGGGTGCACACAAGCCAGAATGAACTTTATAGTTGAACAGATGAGTAGTTCAGTAAATTTCTTCAATTATTATGTTCATTGACAAATCAAATATATTGATTTGTCCATCCTTAGTTTGCTGTATTTTGGTGCTGTATCATTTCCCTTGCTGCTGTCTTTAGTTCTTCACATTTGAGAGACTTTTGACAACTAGTAACAGTTAACAGCATTTGCAGGCAATCTCTGTGCTGTTTCTGTAACTGGTGATGAAACATGTTCCAGAGAAAATTAATTCATATTAATCTGAGTGCTACTTAGTAGTGCACTGAAGTGTGGATATTATCTGTGGAACAAACTCACTTAACCAAACTTTGTTTTCAGTCCAAAATCCTAGAAGCAACTTAAAGGAAACCTAGATCAGATTATTAATATCTTTCCCCCTTCCCTGTATAATTTAGGCAGCCTTTTCAGATTTCCTTCAGAGAAGTTCCAGAGATTTATCCAAACATGTGAAAGTTGTGGTAAGTATGAGAAAGGGAACTATTTTTTTCAAAAATACTTATGTTGATAAATAATTGCTATGAACATGCCTAGCAAACTGCTTGTGTTCACTAGCAATTTGCATGTGTTTTCTTTTCATTTGGCTTACTTGGTTTGAAGACTGGGGGAAGATTTTTTTAATCATGCTGATCCAAACCTAGGGTTTTCCTTTTGTCAGCTTAAACAGAGAACAAGGCATCCATGCCTTCAAGTTTAGATTAAGCAATCCTTCTAAAATGGAAGGCAGCTGCATGACATTATTGCATAGGACTAAAAACAAATGCGGATGGAACCAATGCCAGTGTGGTACAGTGGTTAGAGTTTTGCACTGGGATCTAGGAAACCTGAGAGCTTGTCTCTCCTGGGAAAAAAACCCTGTACTCAAAAACCCCTGTATCCATTACCACAGTGGCTTCCTAGGTATATTGCAGTTTTTTCTCTTTAAACTAACTTTGTCTAGCTTTGGGCAAAGTCAGAGGACTCCCCAGAGTTTTCTAGAAATTCTGGAGTATCCTTCTGTGGCTTTGGGGTAGTCTGGACAGTGGAATCGGGTTCTATCTGCTGTCCGGAATGGACGCTGGTGCTGTCACTCTGATGCTGTGTTCATAAGCACATGAAAGGGGATGGCACATGCCTGTGTTGCTGCTGCTGCTCCTCCTAGCCAGACAGGGGGTTCTGTCTGAGTTTCTGGTTATCACAGACACCTTTGCTGATATCAGAATGAAGTGACCACATGACCAGCAAGGAGGAGGGTTCCCCACACCATCTTTCTTGCTGGATGTCTGGGTGCCCTGTTCTGACATCAGCAAAGGCGCCCATGGTGGCCAGGAGCTCAGCTGGAGCTCCATAACCAGCACCTCCACGAAGGAGGTGAATGGCAGTCCATCCTAGCAGAATGGATACATTTATGAGCCATTTGAACAATCCCCCCAGAATATGAATTTGTTGGATCTTGGTTGTTCTGGGAGTCAGTAAAACCTAAACTTTTTTTAAATACTAAAAGTACTCTGTTGCAAGCATTTGGACTGAACTTTAAAGTTTCCTTGTCATACACTTGAACATGGTGTCTGCCAGCAGTCTAGTGACTCAGAATCATGTTGTAACTCAAAGTGATACTGCAGACTATAAGTAGATGATGTGGTCAATTATGTTAAAACTATGATAATAAAAAGAGTGTGCCTCCATTATACCTCCAAGACTGTGAAATCTGGATATCTGTAATTTTCAACCTTTCACACATTACAAGATTATTATGCTATGCTTTCACGTTAAGATCCACGATCCCATCCTATGAAATCTTGGGATTTGTAGTTTAGGGGAAGGCATTTAGGAGTGCTAGAGAGCTTTAGTACTTCACCAAACTAGAAACAGCAGGATTCCACAAGATGCTGCCATGCTAATTAAAGTGGGACATATTTCTCTCTCCTTGCAGAGGCAGAGATTTAAAATGAAACTCAAGAGTTAATATTCTGTTTAACTGTTCTGCAAAAAATAAAGTGTCCACAGCCTTCCAGTATGTTTAGCAATGAGTGAAACCACAGCTATGATTCACATCTCATTTTTGAGTCTTACAGATGTATAATTGTACAATGACCCATTAATCCCCACACTACAATGGTCATGCTGGCAAAAGGCATGAGAGGTCTGTGCAGAGAAAATGTGTTTGAAGTAAAATTGTCAAGGGAGGGAGGGCACAAGACATCTTGGGCTGTGAGTTGTGAACTCCATATTTCATTCAAATGAGCTAAGAAAACCAAGTGTTCATAGCTTCCTGATTAAAAAGCTTCTGAGCAGGAAATGTGAAGTCTCTGTGTGTGCATGTGTCAACCCTTTCGTGACCTGTGATGTGATTTGTACAATGACCAAACAATATGCAAGTGCAGCTGCCAAGATTTAAAAAACTGGAATGTAGTTAGAAAGAGAGAGAGAGAAAGAAAGGGAGAGACCACTCTTGGATGTCTTGTACATGTAGGGAAGAGAGCTGGATTTGTGAAAGTCTGAATAAGTGCAAGTGGTATGAAGGAGAGAAAAACCACCAAGGGAAAAAAAATCTTTGGGAAATAAGAGAAGAGAGAGCCGAGTGAAATAGCAAAACAGAAGGGCAACTAAAGGGTTTTTAATTCAGACAAAGTTGGTGGTAGCTGAATAATAAATAAATAAATAAATAAATAAACTTTATTTTTACCCCACCATGATCTCCCAGAGTGAACTTGGGGCAGCTCACAAAGCACTCAAGATGCAAATACACAAAATGCAAAAGTGCAGAAACAATAACATAAAAACAATAACAACCAATGTTAACATCACAACCACCCCTGGTAAGATCAGTAAAATACAGCAATAGCTGCAGACTTAAAACAACTGTAATCAATATCTCATAAAGTGCATGGTGAAATCATCTCTAGGTCCTCAAATATATTCATTAAGAGATTCTAAACATGGTCAAAGGCTTGTCAAAAAAAGAAAGAAAAGAAACCATGTCTTCGATTGTATTCAGAAGGCTTGGAGAACTGAACAAAAGATTGGCACAAAGAAATCATACTGGGGTTTGATAGGTCTGAAACCAAGTAGAGCTGAGTACTTTCAATAGTCAACATTAAACAAACAATTTCAAATACTAAGTAATGATGAGATGCATAATCATGGGATCTCGTTGTATGTACCCTAAATATTAAGTATCTAGGTCTCATGGTGAAAAGGCTATGCTAGAGAAAGGGACACAGATACACACATTTGTTATTGTAGGAAATACTTTGTACCAGCTTTCATTCTCCCCTCTTTCTCCCTCTCTTTGGCAGTGTGATGGCACAGACCTGACCTCAAAGATCCAGGAGCTGAAATTTCAGTGTATAGTGTTTTTAAACATTCCCAGGTAAGGACTTTCAGGATCTACCTTATGTGCGTTCTAACCTGCCCAAAAGGCATTCCTGCATAATTCAGAAGGACAAATTTGTATTTGTTTGGGCCATTATTGCATCAGTACATTGTTTTTTTCACCTGTATACTTGTTTTTAAATATGGGCAGTAATAGTAGATACTATACAGATGCATATTCTGATAGTTATGTATACCATTGGTGTGTTCTAGTTTGTATTTTTTCTATATAAGGTTAAAAATAGGCAGAGATTGACTTTGCATATATAATACTGAAATGTGAATCCTTCTACTCCATATTAAGTGCATTCTTTTTATCAAATACAATAGCTAAAATTCTCTCTTCAACAAAGAGTCATCTACAACTAAGACTGTCCTCATTCTTGTACCCCAATAGTGAGGAGAACTTAATATGAATGAGAGAGTTCTGAGCTTTGCCATGTGGAGCAAATACAAATAATGAAAGGTTCTTTGTTTTCACATTCTCAGCTTATAACCATTAAGTTAGTAGCTGGGTAAATTCATGAGTCACCCACCCACAATGTACGGTAATAAACAAACCATTTCATCCAATCTATAAATTAAGTCTCTCTGGAATAAAAGAAGGGTGCTGGAATGTTGTTTCAGAGGTATGTGAAAAACATATGTTGGCATCAAAGTGAGGAATTATTTTGTAGCTAATGACTCAACAGATCATTAGTTCAATATTAGTTTAAGTACATCACATTGTGTATGCATATTTAAATACAGGTATTTCAAAATCTGAAATAATCTAAGTTATGGAACACCCCTGGTCCCAAGCATTTTGGATAAGGGATGCTTAATCTTTGTTCTCCCTCCTTATATAGGTATTGTGCTGGCACAATGCCCTGGGGCAATCCAGGAGACCACAGAGAATTTGAACCTCAGCGGCATGATGATGGTTACATTGAGGTTATAGGGTTCACCATGGCTTCCTTGGTAAGTATTTTTATAGACTCATTCCTTCAGGCAAACTCTGTCAAACTAAGAACTTGGTGATATGTGGAAAAACAACAATAAATAATTGCCAAGGGAAGTACAAATTGTGGTTTGTATTCAACTACTAGATTTACTAGGCTTTCATTTTGAGGAAACAATGGGAGTAATTGGCCACCATTCTCTCTTATATCTGAAAGAAGAAGAATGGGTACAGTTTCACTGAGATTCTCATTTATCTACTGTTAAATTTACTCTGTCACATTATTGTTTTGAATTGTTGATTATTTTTTCCAGTCTTCATAAAATTTGCACATATTCTTGTCTTTGTTACATTTCTTTAAATTATACTATTTTTTCTTTGAATGTTTTCTATGAATTCAATTTTGGGAATACATTTTTAATTGTATACATTTTCCTTGCCCCCACCCCATCAAGTGAAACCATTTAATGTATATTTATCAAAGCATGCATATCTTTATTTATACACTGTATTAAAAGTATTTTGGTACGTTTGTCATGAGGCACAGAAAATTGCTCTACACAAAATTTTGTGTGCATTTTATTTTTGCAAACAGAATTGGGATAGTTGGAAATATAAAGTTTTCAAGCCCTGTGTGTTTTGATGCTTCACATTTGGGATCTTTGAATTGGATAGATTTGCACAGAAATGCAAATTTCCCACCCATTGTTATTTATAACATTTCATTTTCATATATTAATGTCTTGCTCAGGCTGCTCTTCAAGTGGGAGGTCATGGTGAAAGATTGCATCAATGCCGGGAGGTGACGCTCTTGACTTACAAGTCCATCCCCATGCAAGTGGATGGGGAGCCTTGCCGCTTGGCTCCCTCCCTCATTCGGATCTCCCTGAGGAATCAGGCCAATATGGTGCAGAAAAGCAAGAGGAGGACATCCATGCCTTTACTCAATGAGTGAGTTGATCGTTTATATGTTTTGGGACAGGGTAAGATGATAGATCAGTAAAGATAATGGTGGATTAGGGCAGGAATGAGGAATAGTGCTGTCTCATTATTATTGAGAGCCAGTATGGTGTAGTGGTTTGTGTATTGGACTAGGACTCTGGAGGACAGAGTCTAGATTTACACTCAGCTATTGAAACCTACCGGATGACCTTGGGCAACTCACACTCTCAGCCTCAGTGGAAAGCAAAAGGCAAAAACCCCGTCTGAATAAATCTTGCCAAGAAAGGCCCACCATAAATGACTATAAGTCAAAAATGACTTGAAGGTATACAACAAGAAAATCCTTTATCACCATTCGCTAGCATTGACTGTGATTAGGGATGGTAGGAGTTGTAGTACAACAACATTTGGGAGGTTTGTTTATTCCCTATCCATGGATTAAGAAGATCTCATAATTCTATAAACAGAGAAGTATCCTAACATTTCCTCTTTTCAAAGCACGCCCCACTACTGTTCTTGCTCAGCATATAAAAACACTTGTACCACAGCAACAGGATCTCTTTCAGCATTCTTTCAGCTGTGACAATATAACATGGGCATACAATGCAATAAATTTCAGAGTAACCAGGAATGTGATTTGGCTATTCCACCTTTTATTCTATTAAAGAACATCTACTAGATTTTGATGTGGAACACGTTTCAATGAACTACAACATATTTTTTACACAGAGATCTTAACAAATAATTTCATTTTTTCAGGTCCCTCACTTTAAGACTAACAGTTAGAGATAATATGGATTTGCTTGCACATATCCCCCAAATTATTTTTAGCATTTTCCCCAAAATATTCTCGGGGCATGAGAATATGCCATGGTTATTCAGTAACTTTCACACCATGTGCAGCTACACTCTGATTTTTGAAGCATTGCAACAATAAATCCAACAGTTTATTTCCTCCATTCACTGATGTCTTTAGAACTTTGTCCTTCAGTCCACGTGTATTTTTTGTTGGAGTGATGTTTATCCTTCATTCACACTATCATCAATCAGCTTAAAGATTAGAAGCTTTAAACTGGTAATACTTGGAACTCTGGCTTAATGTTTGGTGTATTTCACACTCCTTATCTTTGGTAATTTGTAGAATGGCCTTGTAAGGTAAATCAATATGATACTTACCTATGCTACAGAATGAAGTTGGTTTGGGAGAATTCAGATTTGTTTCCTGCGCTGTTATAAAGAGCTTCAGGGTATTGTGAGTAATGTGTCAGTTTACACAACATGTGTGCCTCACATACTAGGTGAGCCAGCACAGTCCTGCTAGAATACTGATGTGTCCATCTGATAGGTTGGACTACAATTCCTTCTTTCCATAATCTAAAGATAATTAGAATTATGGTCAAAAACACCTGAAAGGTCCCATGCTGTGAAAGGTTGCTGTATGTAATTATGACCCAATAATTATTAAAATCAAATTTATTTTGCCATCCTTTTGAGCTTGAAACAAAATGTTCTATAATTTGCCATAGTTCAGTTCTGAACTATATGAGATTCCAAGTATTGAATACTGTCTCTTGATACAATCCTTGTTCTTCTCCAGACTCAAAATTCTGAGATCTATAATAATTTATTATTTTGGTGTTGTATGCCTTCAAGTTGTTTCCAAATTATGGCGACCCTAAGGTAAAAATACCATGGAGCTTTTTGACAAGATTTGTTCAGAGGAGATTAGCTTTTGCCTCACCCTGAGGCTGAAAAAGTGTGATTTGTCTAAGGTCACTAAGCCGGTTTCCATGGCCAAGCAGGGATTTGAACTCTAGCCCAATGCCCAAACTACTACTGGCTCTCTCTACAATAACATTGGCAGATATTTATTCTTTTTTCTGTGTGTGCTGTGTGAAAGGAACTAATTTGAATTATTGTTGTTGTTGGTTTTAACTACTGTCAAATCAACTTTGAGTTGTGACCCTCCTTTGAATGAGATATCCCCGACTTTCCTTTATCAGGACTGTGGCTGTCTTGATATAGTCTATCCATCTGTAACAGTCTTCCTCTTTCCTTGCTGTCTTTTATCTTACCAAGCATTATTGTCTCTTCTAGTGAGTCATGTTTTCTCATGATATGGCCAAAGTACGATAGTCTCAGTTTAGTCATCTAGGAAAGGTACGAGCTTGATTTGCTCTTCGACCCATTTTTAGCAGTCCTTTGTATTTGCAGAACTCTTCTTTAGCACCAAATTTCAGACAAGATGATTTTCTTCCTATCAACTGCTTTCACTGTCTAGCTTCCATAACTATACTAAGAAACTGGCTGTATCATGGCATAGACAATACTAACTTTAGGAAAAACTTATATCTCTAGTTTTGACAGGCAGTTTCAAAAGCAATCCCCTTCTCAAAACCAAAAAAACAAGGCTGAAAACAAACTGACTCTCAAACTAGACTCAGATTAGGTAGTTCTTGGAATAACAAGGCAGAGGGGCTTATGAGGAATAATTGGAGGAGGCAGAGCATTTGCTCTCCAGTATTTTTCACCCCAGGCAGTTTCCTTGCTCTGTCTAATGACAATGCTGGCCATATGTTATGTTATTCGGTTCATTACGTAAGCTTAAACTGTTTGTTCCAGGTTTACTGTAATTGCTTTGCATTTGTTTGCATTCTGTACATGCATTATTACCATAAGAATAAATATTCTGCTTTTTAGTCTTTTTAGACTCTCAAAAGGCTGCACACAATATGATTTTTAAAAAAATCAAACACATTGACTTAATGATAATGATGACACTGATAACAATGGCAAAATATGATAAGGTAAAATGAGAATGGAAAGAAAAGGTCACAAGATGGAATAGGAATATAGTGTGTAGGGGAAAAAATGAAGGTGCAGTGCCCAAAACTGCATTTGTGTGGGGGAATTGGGTCTCTGCAGGAGGGAGTTCCATTATTTGAGTGCCACCACAAAGAAGGCCCTGTGTCACATTTCATTCACCTCCCATATGTTACCCTCTTTTAGAGGTTCATCTGTCCCTTAATTCCAAAAGGCGTTTGAGCATTTTAAAAATTACATAGTCCTCATGTTTATAGAATTCAGTTTTTTCACTAGCCTCTTTAACTAGGTTTTTCCTATTTAAATCTCTCTTTAAGTTGTAGATATGTAAACCAATTAAGATCTATATCCTTCTTAAAAAGCATCTCTCTTGACCTAGAAGCCCAATGAACTTGTGCCAAATACAAAACAGCATTGTAATATAACCAGTTTTGATTTTTAACTTGTTCTTACTTTTTAAAAAAAATGTTCCTACAGTGAGGTAAAGTAATATCATAGGAGAAAAACTAAATGTATTTATACCATTATTTTAATGGTATACAATTATTTTAAATCTAGCTTGCACCTTGGCTTTATCATCCCAGAGAAAACCATGCCAACCAAACTTTAAATAATGAGCTTCAAGTTCCAACAGTCTCTTATTTTTTAGCAAAAGTTATTCATTAAGTCACACAAATAACAGGCCTCACAATGCAACATAATATTTTGAAGTCCTAAACCATCCCTTTGTGCTAAATTTTATTCTAGGCTTCTTTGCTTGCCAAACAAATTTAGAAAACTCTTTCTGTCATTGCACAAAAAGTATTCAATTTCTTAACATTGGAATTGTTTGAAAGAGGAATAAAAGCCTTGGCAAAATATTTGCTTTAATTACTGCAATTCTACCCAGTAGACATTAATTTAACTCTCCCCATTTTAAAAATTTGCTTTTAATTTCTTTCCAAACCTTTTCACAGCTATTTTGAAATAATAAACTGCCATTCTTCATGCTTATAACTTCCAAATATTTAATCTCTTTTTTAACTTTAAAATTTGAAAGAGCATTTAATAACTTATCCCCTTCTGGAGTTATATTTTTAGTCAGCAATTTTGTTTTATCACAGTTCACTTTATACCCAGAGCACGTCCCAGACGCCTTACTTTTATCACAAAGAGCCTTCCCTGAGCCCAATGGATGCTTGCTTCTTATGCATACACACAGTGAGCTAAATTAACTTAAGGGGTTCCTACTTTTGAGTTGGATGGAGGTTTTCTTTGTTGGCACAAGATATGAGATGGTGATAGGCACTGACCCTAAGCAATATGAATTTGAGAATTATTTTCTATCACCTACAATATTTGTATGGAATGTTTTCCTTCTGCAAACATTCTCTTCAAAGTTCATCTTCAAATCTTTGTAAGATGCTAATATGAAAGATAAGTGATCATAGCTAAAGCAAATTAGTTTAAAATTTTGGAATAATATTTGCAGGATGTTTCTTTAATTGGCACTGTCAACATTTAAAATATACTTAAGAAACATGAAAACGTACTAGCTTTACTTCTTTTCTTTGTCTTGTTGGACTGTACTAGTTGAACATAAACTCTCCTTTGCACATGGATATATCCCAGAACTCTGTAGAGTCCTGAATGAGTACGATTTGCCACAGTCTCCATAATTTTGTGGGAGAGACACTGAATGTAGAGAGGAAATGTATGCATGGAGTGTTGTTTCTACAAAATTTTGTGGCAACCCATCCTTGCTCTGGAAAAAGTTATATCACTTCTTTGTGTAAAGGTTTTTGAAGTCAGTGATGTTTTCATTGATCGTGACATTGAATGGTTTGAGATTACTAGGAAGCAGAATTTGTTAGCACATAAATGACATGAGAAAAGTTGCAATATGGGACTTTTTAAAATATGGGACATGGAACATGAATAGGGTTATCATGTTATAGTTTCCTAAATCCTGGTAGTAGAATTTGAAAATTATGCAAATGAAAGAAAACACATACTTTTCCATATTGTGCAAATAAATGCCATTAATTGTTGGATTGTCTTTCTACTACTATGTTTTATCCTCAACACCATTATTAAGGAGACATTACCTGAGAGAGAAATTTCAGTTTAACAGTTAAACTGGAACAGGAAAATTTAAGTTAAATTTCTTTCTTATTCACGATATTTACATCATGTATGGTCAACGATCTGTGGTCCATTTAATAATAACTCATTTAATACCATGGAATATAACATCCTCATTGTGCCTCCTACATACCCTCCACCCCATTTTACTTTCTTGAATTTTTAAAATTCAAAATATTTTCTGCATTCTCAAAGCGTGGCAATTCTGCCATCTTTTTCAAAATATGTCCAGTTTTTTAAACCAGTGTTTCTCAAACACTGCTCCTCCGGATGTATTAGACTTAAGCTCTCACAATTCCTAACATCTGGTAATCTGGCTGGGATTTTGGGGAGCTGAAGACCAAAACATCTGGAGGAGCACAGTTTTAGAAACACTGCTTCAAATCAATGAAAACCCTTTCCAATAAGGAGGTAATCTGGAAGTCCTTTCAAAAATTGAAGAAAAGTGCTCCCTACCTAAAACTGTAGTGGGATAGGGCAAAACACTGCAGAATTTGCTCCATACCATGTAGGAAGACCCCAGAATGGCCTTTGGGAGTTGTGCGTGGGCCATGAACCATTGTTTTCTGACCCTTGACTTACAGCGTTTTATTGGGCCAGTTATTGTTTTTCGTTCAAACATACTTTTGAATTTTTTTGTGGGAACAAATGTTTTGGCAGTTAGGATGATGATGATGGTGATGAGACAGGAATTACTCAGATTTTATTTTACTTTTTGCAAGTAGTTTTTTGTGAGGTAGGGGGCAATGATGATACACACATCAGTAAGAGTAGTATAGGTTAGGTCACTCAAAAGCACCAGATTCTGTCTGAACATGGAAGCTAAGCAGGGCTGGCTCTAGTTAGTACTGCACATAAATACCAGGTGTTGTAGGCTCAGAGGAAGGATTTAACAAAATCACCTCTGAGTATTCCTTGCCTAAGAATAACCTATAAAATTATGGGGTCACCATAAATTGACAATTCGAAGGCATGTACATACACACATGCACATTTTGAAAAGGCTATGCCATATAAGGAGCCTCTGGTGGCTCAGTGTGTTAAAACGCTGAGCTGCTGAACTTGCAGACTGAAAGGTCCCAGGTTCAAATCCCGGGAGCGGCTTGAGCGCCCACTGTTAGCTCCAGCTCCTGCCAACCTAGCAGTTCGAAAACATGGAAATGTGAGTAGATCAATAGGTACCGCTCCGGCGGGAAGGTAACGGCGCTCCATGCAGTCATGCCGGCCACATGACCTTGGAGGTATCTATGGACAACGCCTGCTCTTCGGCTTAGAAATGGAGATGAACACCAACCCCCAGTCAGACATGACTGGACTTAACGTCAGGGGAAACCTTTACCTTTACCTTTTTATGCCATTTAAGAGAAAGTAAGAGAAAGGCCTTCATTCCTTATTTGAAACTATGTTTACTGGATATCTGAGATCCATCTCAAGCATCTACCGTACTTTAACAATTGTCTATTTGTCCAACAAATCCATCCTCTCTTCTGTCTATCATTTCTTCTTTTCTTTCTGGGATCACCCAGTTCAGTTCTTAAGATGTTCAAGGGAAAGACAATTGAAAATATTTTTTGGGGGGAAAATATTACAATTTCTGGTAAAACTTTGAATATGTATCTGTTCATATTCTTGGTTCTTCATGTGTCTTGGTTCTTCTGTTGTTGTTTTTTTCTGTATTCTGGTACTCTCTGAATTTTAGTACTTCTGTAAGAATTCACCATTATGCTTTGCAAATAGAGTAGGCTTGAAAGGGTCCATCGACATCTCCAAGATGCTGTGATACTTATTTATTTATTAGATGTATACCTCATATTTACCTTTGGATGAAAGTAGACCATAGTAGGCTCTCGCCAAAAAAAAGAAAAAAAAAAGAAGGATGTGTGTATTTTTGGAGTCTATGTTTGCTTAGTATCTGAACCAAATAACAAATGTCATACAGGAATCTTAACATGAAGTCTAGAAACATCGGCCAATGCCAGTTTGTGATTCCCATCTCAGTGGGGTGGCAAATCTCCTCCAGTTTTTAATCTGAACAGTCCCCAAAATACAGAGCCCATTTTAGAGATCCTGGGAGTTGACTAAACATGAGAGTAGATTGGCTGTTCCACTAACATGTAAGCCATTGGAGGTTATTAGTCAGCACCTGCACATTGGATAAATCAAGGCTATCTAAAGATATAGCTTAACTGGGTTATCAAAGAAAGTCCAGATGCCTGTTGCCTCTTAATAACAAACATTGAAGGCAATATACCCTTTCCTTGTAAAAACTGGATTGACAAGTATTTAACTGGAAATGGTAGGTAACTGTTTTGAAGGTGGCAAGTAAGGTATCACTCAGGATAAAAGTTTAAGCATTACCACTGTGTCAGCATTGTTTGTATCCTGGGGCGGGGGGGGGGGGCAGAGGGGAGGTTGAAATAGAAGGTACAAATGTGAGCACAAAGATATCATGCTTGTTTGTTGCTCTTATCTTTTGTCCATTTGTCTTCTGAGTCATGCCTGTTTTGCTGAAGTTAATCTGAAAGAGTCAATTTTGCTGTAGAAGAATGGGCTATATTTCACTCTACCTCATGCATCATTAACAGAATTGCCAGCTAAACTTCAGTTCCAGAATCTCTAATAGACAGCAAGGTTGGGAGGGGGTGGAGACACCCTCGTGATAAAGGAAAGAGAGGGAAATTGGCAAGATAGTGACAATACTGCAGTGCTGGCAGACTGGAGAACCAGGTCTGATATGTAATCTGAATGTCACTTTGAAGAGAACAGAGCTATATAATTGTCCTGCAGTTTCCTAACAGTCACTTTCAGGTCCAAAGACATTGTTTAAATTGTGGAATATGTGCATCATCCCTGGCAATGTGCAGATGTGTATTTCCAATTTCCATTTGGGCAAAAAAAAAAAAAAATCCAGAGAAGTGGAACTGTTACTTGATTCCAAGAAACTTTGGCAAGAAAATTCAAAAAATCCCAAATGCTTTGGAGTAATTGGCTAAGTTGAATAAGCTGAGGGGCCAACATGGCCAGTGTAGCTCTTCCAAGCTCTGATCCAGTTCTGCTTTTCCATCAACCGGGCAATGGCAACTGGTACGTAGCGGTGGGATGATGAATGCACCCTTGAGCTATCTAAGTTACTGAATCTTATTGCCAAACATCATCAGAACTCTGGAAAGATCATTTAAATTTTGTAAAGTAACTTGGAATGGACTCACTGCCCTGACAACAGCAATCACTACTTTCTCTGGGCTCAGCTTTAGACTCCGATATATTCAATGGGTGGCTGATGACATAAAACCTCAAAGGCCATCTTGCAAACCACCATGAAGAAGAGAATCGTATGTGAAATATCTTATTTTGCTTCTGCTGTGCTGTTTTGGAGTGTTCGATATGAGCCTAAAACATTAGTATGTGAACTTTTGCTGCCTAAGACAAAAGTGCCCCCATGTAGGCAGCCACGTTAGTCTGTTACAACACAACCAACAAAGGATCTTTGAGCATCTTGAAAACCAGTCTTGTATACTGGCATAAGCTTTCTTACTTTTGAGATTGCAATGAGTGCAGCAAGGAGGTAACACACAACTTTGTCCATCAAGAGAGAATAGCTATGTACAATCTAGGAGGAATGGCTTAAAGGCTCTTCCTAGCATTTGCTACCTGAAGCAACTGCCTCTGTCTAATGTAGTGGTTCCCAACCTTTGTATTGGCCATGCCCCACTTAAGCATCTCTAAAGCATCTTCTAATGTCCCCTGGCATATATTTAATAATTCAGAAATTGAACTCCAAGAGAACTCTTATTCAATTCTTATAGCTTGGTCTAAACAAGCTTCCAATGAACATGGTATCCCTGAAGGAGAAAAAAAAACAAAAGAACAAATTGATTTGAGTAATCTGCAGCAAATTCAGGATAACACTTTATTGCTTATATTTGGTGAGAATATGTGAGAATATCCTGTTACCTCATGTTAATTTTCTTGTGGCTGATAATCTTTTTTAATTTTTTTCATACAAAAGTACTGACTTACCTATGAGCGTAAGAATTGTGTTTTGGATTTTTTTCACCTTCATATGCAGAACAAAAATACATTTAATATATTTTGTAATGTTAGCTTCATTGTAATGTTAAAAGAACACTGAGAGGAGTGGGGCTGCTTGTAATGAAAGTGGCCTCCTTTTCTGTGCTTATGCACTCTCTAGTTAACTCTATGCTCTCACCACTCCTCTCTATTACCAAGTTTTCCCCTCTCCATTGTCACCAGCTGACTGCCACATACATTCTGATTCTAATTTTAAAAATGTTTGTGTCACAATATATATTTACATGTTATATGAAGCCCACATTTATCGTTGAACAGAAAAATGAACATTTATTATATACTGTATAGTAGTTGTCATCACAAACCAGCATAACCAGACAAATGGTGAAATCTTATCAAGAATTGCTTGTTACTACCATTATTTCCATGTACAACCATCTATGGTACGTACATTTACCAATCCTGCATGCTCTGGTGTTCTGTTCAGCAGGAAAGCTTCCAAACAAAAACTTTGCTAGGTCTTACTTTCAGGGGAGGCCTTATATTTAGCAATTCAGCAAAACCTGTACTGGGTCTTATTTTCAGGGGATGTGTTATTTTTGGGGAAACAGAGTATGTTGAAGGTTAATCAGTGTTAATTGGAGCGGAAAGGAGCAGGAGACACATCTATAACATGGTTGAATATTCCCCCCATACATTTTCTATTTGCATTAAAATGATGTATGAATTAGAAATGTTGCCATTACTACAAATATTTCTTACTTTTTTCAGGAAATATAATAAACTAGGATTTTATTAAAAATGGCAAAACTAGGACACATCTTTGTGTTTCCAGAATTGTTGCAGTTTTATCAGACCTTGACAGATTACGTTACATCGTGCCTGATGAAGAAATCTGAAGATGTCAACACCTTGCAAATTTTTTGCATCCAGTTGAATAAGCTAATAACAGTCTCTCACTAATATGGATTTTGGCCATCAAACATATTGATGTGTTTACCACACCCTGCCAAAATTATACAGCTTTTTCACAGATTCAGAATCACAAAATGGGCTTCTTCCAACATGTAGTGGCAGGGTGTTGTGATTTGACATTTGGAGTAAGATATTGCCTTTTTGATTATCACAGTATCCCTGTAATTTTGGTTTACAGGGGAAATTTGCATAAATTTCAAGCCATGGATAAACCTCATTCCCCAAGTTAAGTTTTATAGGTGCATCGGGGGGGGGGGGGGTGAAAATGTTCAAAAAAGAGGAATATTAACACCCTTTGTTATGTTTAGGGACATAGATGTATGTGATGTCTCATGGGCCTTGTAGTCCCGTTCCTAGTACTATTGTGGCAGACGAAGAGGAAAACATGGGATTTCCATCGGTTCAGCCAGAATCGGAGCCCCTGCACCTGGAGGATGTTTGCCCTCAAGAAGTCAGCCAAACAAGCCTTGGGCAGAATTCTCCCCCGTTTTCCCGAAAGGACAATTATAATAGAGATAGAGGAGCCAGGGAGGCTAATCGCCGGAGCCTCAGAATCGCAGCCAAACAATTAGCTGATTAGGTCTGCTTCCCTTGGGAAATTCTAAGGAGTCATGCATCTGGACGGAGTTGGGTTTCACTTCTCGTTCTCCAGGGAAAGGGTTCTTCTGGCGGGAAACGAGACCCTATTTAGGTGTTTTGCCGCAAAGGAAACCTTGCGGAGTCAACTCATCAGCTTGAGGAGTGAGATCGTGTGTGGACTTAGTAACCCCAGTTCCTTGTTTCCCAGACCAAGTTCCAAGCCTGCCTTGTTTCACGTTTGGCCGTGGACCTCGCCACGGACCTTGTTCTTGCTTCTTGTTTGCCTCGTTTCAAGTCTTGTTCTAGCCAAGAATCGAGTTTGTTTTCCAGCCTTGTTATCAAGTT
The DNA here is from genome assembly GCF_035594765.1 of Anolis carolinensis. NCBI lineage: Eukaryota > Metazoa > Chordata > Lepidosauria > Squamata > Anolidae > Anolis > Anolis carolinensis. Next base: position 182,872,854 of record NC_085845.1, read on the forward strand.
TCAATGGACTAAAGGACCTTGTCATCTCCCCACACTATTGCTTGGCAAAGTGTGTTTCGGTAAATGGATTATAACTTTGGACTCTAATATCACATATTGGACATTATTTTCCTGGACTATATTTGACCTTTCCTGAAAGGTCTACTTCTGAACTATATTCTTCACTTGTTTTTATTGACTTTATATATTCCTTTAATAAAGATATTAGATAGAATCTGGCCTCTGCGCATGGTTATTGGTGTTCTGTAGCCTGGGTCTTGACAGTTTGACTCCGCCACCCTAAGCACCAATTAACGTAGGCCAGGATGTCTACAGGAACCGGGGCGGAAGCCCAACCACTCAGCTACACCATTTCCAAGGAAGAATTCGACAGAATCCGAGATACACTCCGTACGCAGGAGGGAGAAATACGGGGCTTGAAAGAACGCGGTGTCCGGCTCCCTGCCCTAGCGCTTCCAACCAAGTTTTCTGGAGAAGCCTCCAAGGTTCATGTTTTCCGTCGCCAGTGCCAGGCGTACATAGAAGCCCGCCAAGCCGAGTTTCCCCAAGAAGAAGTCAAGGTGGCATGGATTTACAGCTTCCTAGAAGGGCCTGCGGCCAATTGGGCGATGGCGCTATTTGATGCGGGTTCCATGCACCTAAGTTCCGCGCACAACTTCCTGAATCACCTTAGAGTGACATGGGGGATCGAGGACAACGAGGAGGCGGCCGGCCATAAACTCCGGCGTCTCTTCCAAGGGGACAGACCGTTGTCCCAGTACATAGCCGAGTTCCGGGTGCTGGCTCAGAACACCGGCTGGAACGATATAGCCCTCAGAGGACAGTTTCGTGAGGGTCTCAACATCGAGATGCAGGAAGAAATATCTAAGGTGGATCCTCCAGATTCTCTTGAGAGACTTCTCAATCATTGTTTACGAGCCAAAGTCCTGCTTGCCAACAAAAAACAGTGGCTCCGAGGCCAGAGTGGAAGAGCCGGAGTGAAACCTCCCGCTTCCGCCAGTATTCAGCCATGTCCAGTGTGGAGACCCCCACCACCAGCCCCAAACCCCAGGGGAAGCGAGGAGGAGCAGTTGGGCAATGTGCGCCCCAGACTGGATGTTGCCAAAAAGGCCCGCCGCCAACGTTTAAACCTCTGTTGGTACTGCGGGAATGGGGGGCACTTCGCCAAAGGATGCCCAGCCAAGGGAAAGCCCACCACCCGCCTGGCGGCGGCGTCCTCCGCGGAGCCGGAAGCGGCCGCGGCGACTGGAATCAAGCCGGCGGGGGAAGCCAGCGACCGGGCGTAGAGAGGCTCGACAACCCGGTCAAAAACCCCACTCAAGAGCCGCAAACCGGGGTCCTATTTCTCCTGGTGATTACGCTGTGGTCGGTGAAAAAGGGACCCGTCATGATCCATACCATGATAGACTCAGGGGCAACAAACAATTTCATCGATAGAGAGTATGCCGACTCTCTGGGATTACAATATCACGATTTCAAGAATGCCCGAGTGGTGCAGGCCATAGATGGTCGTCCCCTAAAGACGGGTCCAGTAAGCCAATGGACTGAACCCACCAGGATGTGGATAAGAAAACACATGGAAGAAATTTCCTTCTTCGTTACCGAGGTTCCCCACTTCCCTGTGATTTTGGGGATTCCATGGCTGACGCTCCACGACCCAAACATCTCCTGGTCCAACAGAGAACTACAGTTTGCCTCAAGATATTGCCAAAACCATTGTCTAGTAGCCAAGGTCTGCCATGCCACAGACGCAGAGCCCATCATCACCTTGCCCAAGAAATATTCGGACTTTTGGGATGTTTTCAATGAAAAGGAAGCCGAGAAACTACCCCCACATAGACCCTACGACTGTGCCATTGACTTGGTGGAGGGGGCCCCGATTCCGCGAGGACACCTCTACTCCCTGACTGAACCAGAGCAAGAAGCTCTCAGGGAGTTTATAGAGTCAAACCTTCGCAAGGGATTCATCAGACCCTCTCAATCCCCAGCTGCTTCCCCAGTGATGTTTGTGAAAAAGAAGTCAGGGGATCTACGCTTGGTTGTGGACTATAGAGCATTGAACAATATCACGAAGCGGAATCGCTACCCCCTGCCTTTGATCTCGGACCTATTAGACCGGCTTCGAGGGGCCAAGGTTTACACCAAGCTGGATCTCCGGGGGGCTTACAATCTAGTTCGCATCAGAGAAGGGGACGAATGGAAAACAGCCTTCCAGACCAAATTCGGATTATTTGAGTCCCTAGTCATGAATTACGGTTTATCCGGAGCTCCCGCAACATTCCAGCATTTTGTCAACGATATCTTCCAGGATTATCTAGATCGGTTCTTGATCATATACTTGGACGATTTTTTGGTGTTTTCTAGATCACAATCGGAGCACGAACAACACGTCGGGATGGTGCTACAACGATTGCGGGATCATGGACTATATGCCAAGTTAGAAAAATGCGCCTTTGATCTGCAAGAAGTAGACTTCCTGGGGTACCGCGTCTCGCCACTAGGGCTCTCCATGGTCCCGGCAAAGGTTTCAGCAGTATTGGAATGGCGGGCGCCAACCAACAAGAAGGAAGTGCAGCGCTTCTTGGGGTTTGCAAACTACTACCGCAAATTCATCCCAGACTTCGCCCGCTGGTCTGACCCAATCACCAGCTGCATCCGTGGGAAACAGCCTTTCCGCTGGACGGAGCAAGCAGAGAAAGGGTTCCAGCAGCTAAAGAAGTTATTCACGACCCAGCCAATTCTACAGCACCCTGATCCTAAAACCCCTTTTGTTGTACAGGCTGACGCCTCTGATGTGGCAATTGGGGCTGTACTCATGCAACCAGTGGGAGAGCATCGTCATCCTTGTGCCTATTACTCCCATCAACTAACAGCCCCAGAGAGAAATTACACTATTTGGGAGAAAGAACTTTTGGCCATAAAGGCAGCTTTTGAAAATTGGAGACATTGGTTGGAAGGGGCTAAATTTCCCATTGAGGTTCATACTGATCATCGTAATTTGGAGCATCTAAGAACTGCACAAAAGCTAAATCAAAGGCAGCAGCGCTGGGCTTTGTTCTTTGAACGTTTTGATTTCCCGATCCATTATGTGACCCCGGCTCAGACCAAGCAAGCAGATAGCCTGGGTCTTGACAATGTATTATGTAAAATTTAATTTGGCATAAAATTATCTTGTTCGGTATGTTAAAAGTTCAGTTTATTCAGACAATGATTACAAATTGAATGCACTTTTATTAATTGATCAATTGATTGTTGCAAACAGAGCAATGTTGCTCTGAACTATAAGGAATGCGTATGGGTGTGCCAGTTCATTAGTAATAAGCAACAATGATTTTTTTTAAAAAAACAACAACTCAAAATAAACCATTAGCCTTAGGAAAACAAAGACAATTATTTTTTCTCCACAATTTGTCCATAGTGTCAATTTAGACAAAACACACTTATCACCCCCCCCCCAAAAAAAACTCAGAAAAGAATAGCAATAAGTGATACTAGAAAACTTTTCCTTTTCAAAATTATTTTAAAAGAGTATGTGAATGCCTTATTTTAAGCATTTTTATCACTGAAACAAAATATACCATAATTCAGAAAATTAAATGTAATGAGACTTATTCTGACCAAAATTTGCCCTCCACATTCATTGGGATTAGCAACACAAGAGCCATGCAAAAGCAACCCCCCCCCCAAAAAAACATTAAAAAACATGATTTTTTTTACCTGAGAAAAACTCGTCATAAATTGACCATTGAATTGCACTGGAGAACCTAGAGATGCCTACAGAGGTTATCTCTTTAGAGTCTAGATCCTCCAGCATGACTATGGTCAACCTCTGGCAGAAGTTGACTATAGAGTTGCACTGCAGGATCCAGAGACTAAAAAAAACAACAACAAAAAAACAAAAACATGGTCTAATACATGTATAATCAAATCTATTAAGGTTAAACCTACAAATATGGGGAGCTGACTGTGGTTGATTTGATCAGAAAATAGGGTTCTCTGGGCAGGAACTGGATTAAATTGCATTAGGCTTCAAGAACTGTGTGGTTTTTAAAGGCTATCTTGCAATGGGAAGACTATTGCTAAAATTGGTTCCTTTGAGAAGAAAATGAGTGAAAGTGAAATAAATTTAATTGGTTACCAGAGACTGGAAATCATGAGAGGAAAGGGAACTAGAGGAGCAAACCTGCACACATTGCAGTACATGCAACTGCTCAGTTGCTGTCTTTCATTGGCTGTATGACTAAATGTGATGAGTAAATGAACAAATGTGTGGCTAGATGGGCAGGCTTGGAAGTGGGTACAGTTGTTGGCAGTGGCACCAGGCATATAATATGATGGTGGGTGGATAAAGAAGCAGGAGAAGAAACATAGCAGAAGAAAAATAAAAATGTGGTATGGTAGCAGCAAAAGAGGAAGCAACAGCTACTGCAATAGCTCCTGTTCACTAAGGCTTTAGGAAACATGGGAGCAAGGTACTTTGAACTGGGTATACTCCCTCTATGGACACCTTACACCTGTTAGCTCATAAGATAAGGAAATTTATAAGCTGGTTCTCCACAACATGTTTGCAGCTCTGATACTTTCCAGATTGAATGCTCTGGGCATCTCTTGCAGCCCAGCTAATATACCCAGCCCTTCTGAAAACTTCTATCATGCCACTTTACGTGGTGCCATCTTGTTCCATCATGCTTGCTGGTAGCTGCCATTGGCTTTTCTGTTAAGGGGTGTTTTGTCCTGGAGCTTAGCACACATCTCCATTTAGCCTATATGTGATGCCTTCCTTTTGTTTCTGTTTAAATGTTATTGTGTGTCTTTTCTCTCTTTCTTCTTCTTTTCCTTCTTGTTTTTCTTTCTTTTTTCCTTGTTTGTCCATGCTGTTGTGCTGACCCCTCTCCTGGCTGCTCTTTTCGTGCTGCCAATAGCATCCATAAAGTGCCCTCGGCCGACCTGAGGAGAGTCTCGGCTCCCCCTGATACCTTCACTGTGTAAGTACTTGCCTTTTCTTTCCCTACTTTTAAACACCCTCTGTTTTCCTCAACTCTACCTCTTCTTCCTCTGCATGGTGCAAGTACTAATCCCTCGTTATCATGAAGTGCATGGATCCAAGCTCAAATGTGACTGGCAATGAAGTAACACATAGAATGGGTTTTGTAGTTGGGAAAGGTCATGTGATGTTAGAATTGTGTCTCCCCCCCTCCCCCCCACTGAACTAAGGTAGAATCAGTTGATAATCTGGTGGACTAAGGACAAAAATATCCCCACCTGTCAGATTTGGGAGAGATCAAAGGTGAAACTGATGGATCAAAGATTGACAAAATTAATAATATGCTGCCTTTCAGAACATTCGTTACTTCTGTCTTAGCTGTGGGGACCTCCTCCAACCATTTTGGATGTGTCAGTGCTCCCCTGATTAGTCAACAAGGTGTCAGGACAGAGTTTTACTGTTTAGGCAGCATAGGTGGCATAGTCTGTTTTCCTTTATTTTTGGATAACTTTTTAAAAACAAGATCTCAGTAAAGAGAATTCATGAACAACTAGACTTAGGATCTCATCACATTAAGTCGTCCAATGCGGATGACAGTGGAGGGATTCACCCGGCGGCATGGTAAATCCGGTGTGCAGTGGGGGAATCCATCTCCCTGCATCACATAGGGGAAATCATCACTGCCCGGCTTCACCCTTCATTCACCCTGTTGTAGGCAATGAGAACACAGGAAGCCTCCCGTGTTCTCGTTGTTCCCTCTTATGACGCTTTCACCACAGTTTGGGGATGGAGCCCTTCCGAAAGTAGCTCTACGTTGTTGAATGGGATCCAGCTTGTTGAGATCCCCGAACTGTGGTGAAGGTGTTGTACGACAGGTAAATTTCCCCATGTGATAAAGTCCCTAGTTAGTATTCTGCACTGTGAAAACCGACGTGTACGTAAAAATCAAGTTTCCAAAAACGGAAATGGAACTAAACTTAATTTGTTGTCGAAGGCTTTCATGGCCGGGATCACAGGGTTGTTGTATGTCTTTCGGGCTGTGTGGAACATGGCCACACAGCCCGAAAGACATACAACAACCCTAAACTTAATTTGTTCTCAACTGTCTAATAGAGATATTTACATTCAGGATGGACTTTAAATGGACTTGGGAACGCATTGTAGCCACATGGTAGAGCACATGCAAAATGTTCCAAGTTCTTTTCTTGCCATCTCTAAGGAGATTAGGAAAAAGTACTGCCTGAAACCTTTGATAATGCTGCCCTTTAGTGTTGATAGTGTTGAAGCAACAATCTAACTCAGTATAAGAATGCATCCCATGTTTCTCCAAAGAGTTCACAGAAGTATACTGTGAAGTATTCAAAGATATAGCCATGTTGGTCTGGAATATCAGTATGCAAACGGATTGTGTAGCACCTTGGAGACTAACAGAGAAAAAAGTTAGTGACATAAGCTTTCATGGACTAATGCTTGTCAACACTGACAAGAATCCCTGCATTGAACTTGAACTTGGCACTGGCAGTTTTCATTATTCACAGTCATTCTCAGAGAGTATTCCAGTTTTTCTGCCTCAAACCGATTTAGCTCCAAATGTACTGGTTGAGCACCAGCCCTAGATTCAGCAGGAAAGTGCTGTATCTAGGGCAATTAAAAGCGGCTAAACAGAGCAAAATTACTCCATGTGAAGAGGTCCATATTCTATAAAAACTAATTCTATCAACTTCATTCTCTTAGTTAGTCTTTAAGGTGTTACAAAAGCCCTGTGAATTGTATTAGTTTAGATGAGGTATAATGAATCATTCACACTTCAGAAGACTAGGGCTGTAACACTTACAGTCCTTTACCATTACTCATGTTGCCTGGGGCTTCTGGAAATTGAAGTCCAAAATACATAGAGGCCCAAAATTTCCACATCTCTGGTTTAGAGCTTCCTTTATGTTTTCCAATTATGTTTGTGCTCATCACACTGAGGCCCTTGTTTCCTTTTTTAAAAGTACAGCAGAGCAGAACTCCAGGTTACGCACTTACAATACTCTTGAATATGACCTCTCCCTTGTAGGCAATGTACTTTTCTAAATTAAAATTGCAGAGACAGTAAAGTAGAAAATTAAACCTAATTGAACAAGAATCCAAATGTTGTTTCAGCTCAAGTGCTTGTAGACCAGTCACTGCATGTGTTGATGTAACCATTGCATGAACATTTCAAGCATATGTTGACTCTGATTGATCACATTTTTCTTTCTGAAAGTAATTGCAATCAGGAGGAAAAAAGTCATTTTGTTTATGTGAATAAAATATGTGGATCAGCTACTGTAAAATGCAACAAATTTGATATCTAAGTACGTATAATACATCCAGAAGGGACAGATAAATGCCAAGTTAAAGCTGGAACACAGGCATTGCTATCTATCCTTCCACTGAATACCATGGCTTGCTTTTCTTTTTGGGCATGTCTTGCTTTTCTTCTCTGTTTTCTTCTGTTGCTTCAGCCAGGTCTCCTGATCCAAATGGGTTGTTTTTCCTATTATACATCTGCTATCTCTTTCATTATGCTCAGAGCAGAGCTGTTTACTTTTGTGAAGAACCGTGCTCACTTCAAGAATATACTGGAGATTGCATAGTAGGGGTGGTACATTTGTGTCTGTTCAGATGATGCTGAGCTACATTACTAAGGACTCTTGACCACTGGCTGTCGCTAACTGAGGTTACAGTCTTAACAATATCTGGAAAACCATGTGTTCTAACAATATATATATATATATATATATATATATATATATATATATATATATGTGTGTGTGTGTGTGTGTGTGTGTGTGTGTGTGTGTGTGTGTGTGTTTTTGTTGTTGCTGATATGAACATTCTGCTACCTGTATGGATACTATAGCACTTGAAGATCAGATCCAAAAAGAACAGTGCTGTTTTATAATTCTAGATTCCAAACTTACAGTTTTCTAGGTTTATAGATTGCATTGTGTATAGGTTGAGTATTCCTTATTTAAAATGTTTGGAGCCAGAAATATTTTGGATGTTGGATTTTTTTAAGTACCTGTATTTGCATATACATACATAAAAAGATACCATTGAGATGGGACTCAAGTCTAAACATGACATTCATTTGCATTTCATAACACCTTATAAACATATCCTGATGGTAATTGTGTTCAATATTTTAATAACTTTGCACATTACATAAAGTTTGTATAGTTTGAATGATCAGAAAGCAAAGGTGTCACTATCTCAGCTACTCAGGAGGACAATTTTGAATTTTGGAGTATTTCAGATTTCAGAATTCCAGATCAAGAATGCGCAATCCATACCACTTCACTTAAATCGTCTATATGGCAACATATAGGGGACTTTGTTATTAGATCTCTGATGTTCCCTTCCATATCCTGCAATGATAGGTATGACTGAAGAAATACAGTGTTTGCTTCCAGCTGATCTTTGCTTTCCTAAATGATATTTTACTTCACAATACAGCTAGCTCTAGAACTGACTTCCGAACCACTTGACCTCCTTATTTGGTTTCTTGAAAAATGTCAACATCCCAGTTAGTTTTATATGTTGGGTCAATGCATTTTGGACTTTGTTTTCTTCTTCTTTTACAAAGGGACCTAACCTAATTTATTAAAGATATTCCATATCTCCAGATCTGAAAAGAATAGATTAATCAGGCAGCTGCACAATGACTGACAATTAGTTAGTCTGATAAATTAAAGCACAACCCCAAGGGGCATGACAGAAATTGGATTTGAGATGCTCATTGCTTAAGAGATTCAAATGCTCTACTTCAGCTTGGCAATGTGTGTTGCTTCTCAAACCCCGTTGGAACAAAATGGCAGATTCAATTCTGAGGAAGAAGAATTGTAGTAAATAATCTTCAAATGTCAAAATGGAATTAGCTTCAGATTTTGGACAGTGAAGACTATAAATTTGGCCAGTGTTCCGTATCATTAATTGGCAGGAATGAGTCTGAAATTATGCTGGCATTTCAAGTTGGCACGGAAAGTACACACATCATATAAAACTATTTACCTATGGACTAAATGGTTGTGTGCTGATTTTTGTTAAGATTTGGCTGCTAAAAGGCCAAAGTAAGCTTATGCATGTGACCACACATAAAGAGCCTTACTGCACTCACCAAAAAATTGTAATTTTGAGGTTCTAATTGTTTCATAATAAAACAATGATCAGACACATATTTTCTTATATTTACATTCAGGTTTGGAGGCAGTATTGGGTTACATCTGGTCCTATAGAGTGCTATGGAAATAGGAGATTTTAATGTGAATTGCATCACAAAAGGATGACTCATTTTTGAAATAGCTGTTATTAAGTATTCATGGGAATGTCCCATCTCCCCAAAACATAATGCTTTACTACGTTGCTGGACTCAATATCATTCACCAGAGATCTGCCAGGAAAACTCTTGGGGAAACTCTGGGGATTTGCAGTAGCTCTGCCAGGGTTGTTGACTTCAGACAGTTTAACAGACACAAAAATATTATTTCCTTTTCAAAATTTTGACTGCCAAGTCAGAAGAAAGGTAGGAGGGCCAGATGTGAGTTTCCTTGCATGAAAAGATGCTATCTCGGCTATTGTATGAAAAGATGCTATCTCGGCTATATGCAGGAAAAGCACCCCTGACTGATGGCCATCCAGACTTTGTTTAAATGCCTCCAAGGAAGGAGCTTCCACTATACTCCGAGGCAAAGAATTTCACTATTGAAAAGCTCTCATGGCCAGGAAGTTCTTCCTAATGTTCAGGTAGAGTCTTCTTTCCTGTAATTTGAACCCATTGCTCTGAGTCCTAGTTTCCATGGCAGCAAAAAACAAGCCTGCTCCCTCTTCCTTATGACATCCTTTCAAATATTTAAAAGATGGTGATCATGTCTCCTCTAAACCTTCTCTTGTGCAGGCTAAACATACCCAGCTCTTTAAGATGCTCTTCATAGGACATGGTCTCCAGACCTTTGATAATTTTAGTCTCCCTCCTCTGGACACCTTCCAGCTTGTCAATATCCCTTTTAAATTGGACACAGTATTCCAGGTGAGATCTAACCAAAGCAGAATAGAGAGGCACCATGACTTCTCTTGATCTAGACACTATGTTTCTTTTGATGTAACCCCAAATCCCATTGGCTTTTTTAGCTGCTGAATCACACTGTTGGCTCATGTTCAACTTGTTGTCCATGAAGACTCCAAGATCTTTCTCACATGGACTGTTGCTGAGCCAGGCATCATGCATCCGGTATCTGCATTTCATGTTTTTCTGCCTAAGTGAAGTATTCTACATTTTTTTGTTGAAATTCAGTTTGTTAATTTTGGCCCAGCTCTCTAATCTGTTGATTTTTTTTTTAAAAAAATCTGATCCTGTCTTCTGGAGTATTAGCTATTCCTCCTAATTTAGTGTCATCTGCAAACTTGATAAGCACACCTTCTAAACCTTCATCTAAGTTTTTAATAAAAATGTTGAAAAGCACAGGTGAACCACCTCTGATAGTTTTTTTAATAACCTTGGATGCTGTTCATCTGACCCTGGAGGCTCATTTAGAGTTGTCACATATCTCTATGCCAACTGTTGACCTATTCTGTGTTGCATTTCCCCTATTGCATCCTCCAGGCCCCTGACCAGAGCCTCATAATCCCTTGTGATATCCTAAAGTCTGTGTCTTACAATGTCATTGATTCTCACATGGATTAAAAGAACAGTATAAGTCAGTAGGCTCAATGAGTCCTTTCAGCCTCTTTGTTATATCATGAAGCACATCTCTCAAGTTTTCCTATCAGGACCACAAATCACTCCTTCTGTTCTCCTCAGTAGGAAGTCCCCTATCATCACCCCATGAGTTACAAGCTTGGTAGAAACAGGAGATGCTGTGAATGTAGCATATTTTGATTTCAATTAGGCCTTTAACAAGATTCCCCATGATATTTTAGAGAGGGACCATTTTATGTGCTCCATTCCTGTTCTTCATCATCACTGATAAGGAGGAGAGCTTCAAATTGATTCTGTAACTCTAAACTCAGAGTGATACCTGGTACTTCCAGTTTTGTGTGCCACGTTCCTCCAAATGTCTAACTCCTGCATTTCGGAACTAGCTTTCTTTTCAGAGACATCTCCCATGTGTTTTTCAGTCAGAACATGCTCCACTCTGTCCAAGAAAACCTCACCCTACCTAATATGCTAGAGAATAAATACATGGATCTTAACTTGCTGGACCTTCTCTTTCAACAGGACTACCAACTTGCAATTGCTGCACATGTAACTAATCATACTCTCTGACAAGAACGCAAGCACATCGTAGCTGGTGCCAGGGATAGCAGCAACTCCCTCCTCATGCATGTTAAGTAGTCTTAGGTAGGCAGGCACTGAAATGAATTTGTAGGTTTCCCCTTCAAAACTGCCCTGCTAAACACCGAAACAAAATGCTTGTTGCCCTGCCTGCTAATGGAGTTCCTATTGAACCCTTATTGATATGGTTGCATATGCCAACAGAGAGAGCACACTGTCAAAAACAAATAACCATCTCCTCCACAGCCTTAAACAAAAATCAAGAATGGCCTGCAAAACTTAGCTGACTTTCTGCTCTCCTCAGGTACCCATTGTGTCCTGAAACTTTCAAACACATCAAATCTGCTGGTCTGCAGGGTCCCACAAACCACTCTTCTTTTCTGTTCTATGACGGCATCTCTTTATGCTTTGAATGAGTAAAGTGTTGTCAAAGAAAGCCTCAGCTTTAATGTGTATCACTTCTGAGCCTTGACAATGAAATCTCAGCAGAAAGGTTAATTATTTTTCTTTTGTGCCTGCTATTTCCCTTCTCCCCATTGTTCTAAAGGCATAGCATTTAATTAGTTTTGCATGTTTATTTCTTCTTCAGGAGATAGGTAATTCATTAATCTGTCACAGTAAACTTGCCCCAAGGGGGTTTCATATTTTCTGAAGTTTAATTTTGCTGGATTTTAAAAAAAGAAAGTAGACAGATTTTTCAGTGAATTATAATAGCGATGTTCTAAATTCAACAGTATGATATATGCCTCTCTTCACCCTCCTCCCTGCATTTATTTTTAAATCTGTCAGAAATCTATGAGTGGATTTTTCTGTATTTTCATGTACAGGCACAGAGGATAAGATATGGTTCACAGGACTTGTAAATAACTGGAAGGAGAATAAGGGTGTGTTTTAATTAAAAGTTCTCTTCCAGTTGAATCAACCGGCTATGGTGACAGATACTTTTGATGTCAGATCTGTGCTCTGGGGTCAATTGTTGGCATGGATGTTCTCATTTTCTTTTTGCTTGTCACTGTAGGCATAGCCAAAACCAAATGGAATGGGTTTTTCTGGCAGGTCTATATAATTGAACAGTCAATGAATGTAAAAGCTACTTTTGGGAGGTTAGAAGTCCTGGAACAACCTTCATGGCCACTGGGAACTGTAACCCAAAAATGTAACCTTTCCAAGCTTGATGGTCTCACCAATATGTATCTTACTGTTATCACTTATTATTAGTCTTGTGACCCCAAGGGCAGAATCAGGAGCTTGGTCCCTAAGACAAAGTACATTCAGATGATGTTGTCTTGCCATGGCTTCAGATAAGAGGAGAGGGAGTTCAAGAGCATTGTGGTCTTTCTCATCGCCTTCTGGTACTGTGGGTGGCAACAGTTGCTTCAAATGGATCCATCCTTCCTTGGGGTATATATATGATTAGACTAACGGTGGCATTAACTTTGACCTGAAGCCAATGAGGGCTTCCTGGCACTGTCTGCTCTACCATCATTGGTTCCACTGATCATCATTGGCAATCACTTGTGTCTGAGTAGGATGACCTTCCAAGTATAAGGTCCTGGCTTTGGGTCTGTAGATGACAGTGGAGACCTATTCTTGACCCACATGTTCTTCCACAGTGAGGGCATCAGTTTCCAGATGAAGGCGGTCCCGGTCAGGGTTGGCTTGACGGGCTTTCCTCTTGACGCATTTCTCTCTTTCGACCTCCATTCATGCCTCTTAGAATTCCACAGCACTGTTGGTAGTAGCTGACCTCCAGTTAGGCTGCTCAAGGGCCAGGGCTTCCCAGTTCTCAGTGTCTATGCCACGGTTTTTAAGGTTGGCTATAAGCCCATCTTTAAATCAAAATATTAAAATGTAATTGAATTACTAGCAGCTTGAAGTACCTGGATAAAAATAAGAAGAATTAAGATATACAGTACCAAATGTTTATACACATTGCTCTTAACTGCTCGTAAGGTTTCAGAAGTCTACCTGAAATAGAAAGATCATCTTCTGCTGACAGAAAAGAAGTAGGGCATGTTATTGACCTTTGGGGGGCTGTTCTACAGCTTGGGAATATCACCACCAAGAAGACATTATCTCTTGTTCTCATCAGATGTGCTTTAGAGGGTGACAGAATCTCAATGTCTGGAAGGCACTATATGGCAGAATATCGTATTTGTGAAAGCCTGGATCCAGTCATGCCGGGTTTTATAGGTCATAAGCAGCATTTTGAATTGTGCTTAGAAATAGATCAGGAGCTAGTGAAGGTATTATTACAAGGGATAATGAAACCGGTGCTGGTCGGAAGTCTTGCTGCAGAATTTTGAACTAGTTGAAAGCAGCCATATGTACAATCTGTACGGTAGTAAATTTTTTCAGTAAATATTTAGAAGAACATTTACAGTGGCATAATCTGTAATAGCAGTGCCTCAGCAGGTTATGGACAGCATTTCATTAGAGGTTTTGAAACACAGACAAGTTGGCTACCTATCAGGGATGCTCTGCATTTACTGCATTGGCAAGGAATCAGTTCCTTCCCAATCCTAATTCTCTAACATTGACTTAGATAAATGAAAAGAGGATGGAGAAAAATGTGCTTAGGGAGAATTTTTAGAGTATCAATTTTGCTAGTGTTCAACTCATTATGTGTCTACGTTTCATTCTGCTTGTCAGTTTCCATTGCTAATGGCCAGAAAAGATGCATCTGGGGTTTGTGCTGTGCAGAAGGCTATTGAGGAAAAAGAACAAATAGCTGAAAATCGATCACTCCCGTTCTCTGAAAATTCAACTCTTTAGCATAGTTCTTGGTAGACAGACTGGGATTCCTGCCGTGTTCAATATCATTATTGCTGGCTAAGTGAGTATCATTTTTGCTGTAGAGCTGTTTTTTAGGAGGCAATGAAGCAGAAACTCAGGGGCAAATATTTAGCTGTAGTATTCTTCTGTTGATGTAAACAAAACACATTTTTTGGTCTGGGCTTGTTTTCTCTTGCAGGGAACATATAAGTACAAAAATAAGACATATGCAACCTTTTTCTGATAGCATTGCTCATTTGATCACCAACATCCAGGAGTGTACATGATTGTCTAGACCAAAGGTGTGTAAAGCACAACCCTGGAGAATATTTGTCTCATCAGGTGGGAGTAGCCTTCAATTCTTATAGGCTCCTTTGGACCTCCCAGAGTTATGGTTTATACATATTTTAAATCACTTTCAAGATCATCATGCACTGTTTAATGCTATTTTTGAAACCAGAAGAATGTCTTGCCATGTTTGGAGTTATCCTTTTCATATTAGGGGATTTTAGGCTATCTGTGTGGCCACAGACCAGCCACAGTTGGAAATCTAGACAACCTAGACAAAACAGCACTTTCCATGCACAAGAGAAGGTTTGAGGGCAATCTTAAGGTTTGCAGAAATACACAAAATTGTGGAGGGTGGTGAATATAAGACTGTGGAAAACACCAAAGCAGCCTAGTGACAACAGAGTATATTCAGTGGCCATGGACTGACATTGGGACACACCTTCAAGCTGGTGGTTTCATAACGGCATATCATAGAAAATGGCATGACTGACCATTAGGATTGCTGGTTGTGGGGCTAGTTGTTGCAACAATAGTAGGTATCGAAGAAGAAGACGAAGGCACTTCAATTGATGAAGCTATTTGTGGACTAGGATCTGTTTGGTAAAAAACAACAACAACAACCCGAGTGCTTTGGATAGAGCAAAATTCCTTATTCAAGGCACATTTTACTCACTGTATTGACTCACATGTGCATTAAACTCCTAAATTATGTAGCCCTTTACTTACAGTATATGTAGAAACTTCCTTCTGTCCTCCCTCTTTCTCTCCTCATCTTTGTCCAGTTGGTTATTTATTTTTTGATATCTTTATCATGGTGTTCAAAGCAATAAGACCAGATTCTCAGACCATGTTAAAACAAAATAACATTCTCTTTCCCCCTCCCCCCCCCCTCTCTCTCTCGATTTGTGTTTGAGAGATTCTGGAAGTTTTCCCTTAGAGCAAAATAATTACTGACTATCTGTGTGGTTTAGGGTAGTACTGACTTTTTTTTTTAGCTCATATCAACTTTGTCAACTTTATTTCAACATTCTTTACCATCACCAGAGTATTTTTCTAAATAGAGAGAGAGAGAGAGAGAGATACTACATGGGCAACATTCTCCTTTCTTACTTTTGTTTACCTGTTAACTTTCAATACAGTCAGTCTTTCAGGTGGTTCACCAAAACATTGCTGGAATTGGTTCTCTTTCTTCAGCCACAGAATGCTTGTATTCTTTGACATGAACTGCATGGTTTCTGCTTCTTTTATAAATATACAAATGTGTATGTATGTGTTTCTGTTTAAACAGACATCCTTTCTATTTAAAAATACATGGGTAGAATAGTTATGGGTTTTTTTGTCCAGTCTAATAACAAGGAAGTGTAAATACATAATATAGGTCATAATAAAGAAAATGAAAAAGTAACCCATAAAACTTTTTAAAAGCCAGGTCAATATTTAATTTCAGAACATCTTATTTTATTCCAAACTTTAAAGAGTGTTGATACCACTTCTTGTATTGATCCTTTTTTCTCAGTCAAATGTTTTTTGAATGTTAAATAAATACACACTGTCAAGAAATAGGACAAGTCAGCTTGCACAAGGTGTGCTGTTATTCATCAGATGCTCTCTCTTCCATCCCCTGTGTTTTCAGTCCCTGAGTCTACCTATAAAAACAGCAGGTAGATTTATTGAGTCAGAAGAGATGTCCAAATGGCACTTGAGGTAGACAGCTGTCCCCTGAAGCTGCATGGAAGATGTGTGTGCAGCTGCGTCTCTAGACAAATCATGGCAGCTTACCTTGGATGGATAGAGGTTTTGATGTCAGTGGACAACACAGCTGCCGCTGTTTCTATTTACAACTGGTGATTTATTGTCTATTTGGAACAGAGTGGGAAGCATGGTTATTTCAGTTGGGAATATGCTTTTAATAATTATTTTAAAATTCTATCATACTGTCTCAAAGTATATTATATTCCTCCTAACGAAAAGCTTGTAATGGTAGATATTTTCCTCTGCTTATTGTTTTAACCTGTTGCTCGAGTTCATCCTTCTTGTCATTTCTAAGATGAGACAGTCTTGTCTGAAGGAGCTGCTTTAACAGGGAGTTCATTCTCTCTAGTTTTTTCTGTTTTTGTTTTTTAAAGAAATCTGTTCAGCGGTGATAGATTTGTTTCTAGCAATCAACCGGAGATACAAAATAAGCTTCTTTGAAAATATTTGTCAATTGCCTTCTCAGTAAACCTCAGTAGAAAAGGTTCAGTGGAATATAATGCATTGTGACTTGTTTTGAGTAAAGACATAAAGCCCCCCTCCCTTCTCCAAGCTGGAAGTACAGGTGAAAAATCTGAGGGTGAGAGTGCTGCCTTGATTTTTAAACTACCTTATATATTCCTGTATAAATCTAGAAATTTTAGTAAAACCTGGTTGTCTTATTCCACTGGTAAATTGGCTGGGATTTCTGAGAGTTGTAGCCAAAACACCTGGGCACCCACAGGTTGAGAACCAATGGTATAGACAACATGTGTTGCTTCAGAGTGGCCTGTAGACTCTCCAAGGGTTGATGGTTAATATATTATGTTTCATAGGTGACCAGCTCATTGCTGTATCTCTGAACTTTTTGGGGAAAACATTAGAAATTGAGGCAGCAATTTTCTTATTTCATATGGCAGGGAGACCATGGAAACTCTTTGCCAGAGATTCAGATTGGTCGGCAGAAACATTTTGAAGCTGTGGTAAAAACATAACCTATGTTGTTGACATTTCACTAAAAGTTTTTTTATGATCCCTGCAGTCTCCAACAACCAAGTGAATCCAAAGGTGATGTTTATGGTTGCTTAAAGCTTGCATTTTGAGATGGCCAGGTCAGCGTATGGGGATTATTATGATAAGGGTTCTGTTCCAATTTTCTTATTCCTGCTCATTCCAGGAAAATCTAATTATCTCTTTTTTGTGTCTGTACTAGCTTTGAGCTGGCATTATTTTCTAACAGATACCTTGTTTTTCTTTGTAGTCCCCACGCCATCCCAGAACGCCTACGGATCAGAGTGAATAGAATTGGTTTACAAGATTATGAAGGATTGCACTATGACAAGGAAAAGCTTCGGGAAGCATGTAAATTTTCTCTTTCTTTCTTTCTTTCTTTCTTTCTTTCTTTCTTTCTTTCTTTCTTTCTTTCTTTCTTTCTTTCTTTCTTTCTGAAAAAGTAATTTGATATAAGTGCATTCACTTTTTCCCGAATGTACTGTATATAATCGACTCCTTGATAAGGAATCCACATATTTTTACAATGGAGCTCTCTAACATAAAAGAAAGCATATTAGAAGGATGTGCTTATAAAATATATAGAGTAGTAAAAAAACATTGAAATGCATTGTATTAGAAAAATGCTTCTAAAATACATTGGTAAAATTGCATAAAACGGATTAGAAGAAACATACATTTTTGCAGATGCATGTATATTTTTATGCAAACATTTGGGGGGGAAAGATCAGTGCTGTGATGAACCAGATCTAAGACTGAAAGAAAAAAAGTTCCCAAAGTCCAGGACAAATAAAATTTGAAAGAAATGATAAATGAAGCAGACTGTACATGGCCCCTTTTTGACCAACTCTTCTTCTAAACTTTCACACTGTAGTTCATCATGTTTCAACACTGGGCAAGGTATTAGCAAGAGTCATTTTGAAAATGATGCCATGTCTTTCCCTTCATTTTTTAAAAGTTACTTTCTAGTGCAGTGGTTCTCAACCTGTGGATCCCAAGGTGTTTTGGCCTACAACTTCCAGAAATTCCAGTCAGTTTACCAGTTGTTAGGATTTCTGGGCATTAAAGGCCAAAACATCTGGGGACCCATAGGTTGAGAACCACTGCTCAAGTGGAAGCTTTGTCTGCTGATGATATAAATTTAATATCTGTATAATACTTTTAGACTTGTTCTTCATGTCTTAGTAACAGAAAATATTTGAAAAATTTACTTTCTGAAGTAAATAATATTTATGTGTGGAAATATTAATTTCAACACAAAAATGCTATTGCTTCTGCTTAAAATACTAGTGAAAGAGCATCCCATGGAAACTAGGAAACCATTAGTGGCCACCAAATTAATACACCCTTCATTTCTATATAAACAAAATAAACAATTTGAAAGAAGTGTCACATCACTTCTGGTTATATCGGAAGCAGCTGTGTGGCTGTGGAATGAGTACCAGCAGCAAAAATGCCCCCTCTCACTTTGGCGATTTTCCACCCCTTTATTAGAGGAAGAGAGAAGAAGCACTGAGAATGGAATCAAATGGTTTTTTAAATAAATGTATGGCAATATGGCAGCAGTACCCCATAATGCCACTGTAGTGTGGCTCAATTTTCACTGAATATTTGTATTCTAACTCTGATGAAGTTTAAAATCTGAACTCTGAACTGAAGCATAATATCTGTATCTTACATTAAATAGAAATGCATCAATCCTCATATATACCTCTCTACATTAAATATGTTTTATGTAATGGTGTAGGAAAATGTGTCAACTACAACAAATTGTAACAGGTGATGTGATGAATAGGTCCAAAAATTGTAATCCCTCTTTTCCAAAATTGTACAACCAAAAATTGTAATTCCTCTTTTCAAAATTCTTTGGCTTGGAAAATCCCTACTGCTTGAGGTTAACAATATAGATATTACTGCCACCTTTCTTGAGCTTTCAGGTTAGTTTGCAAGACAGAATGTTGACCTACATATTCTGATTAAAATGTAATATCAGTATTGGCAGAATAATGCTAATATCAAGTTGACGAAGGCTTTCATTCACTCGGTCTATGCTTCTGGAACATGGCAATACAGCCCAGAAAACTCACAGCAACCCAATGCTAATATCCTTCAGTTTCATTTCACTTGACTCTTGGATGAAGACCTTATCAGTCTTCAAACCCTTGCCATCCAAGTGTATATCTAATTTCTGGAGAAAAATATTGCAATAATTAAGTGTCCCATTCAATTAATGATACAGAAGTCAGTGGAAGCAGTTAGCCAAGCCTGCGAAAGTGTTGGTGACAACACTTTCAAATGAAGTTGCTTTTCTTAGCGACTTACGCTGTGCCATTAATCAACACAGGATTCAGTTGCTTGTGATAACAGTATAATAGAGCCTTATTCAGGCATCTGCCTCATTATTCATGTTCATTTACAACGGAGGCATTTGTTATGTAAGAAAGCTGCCGCTTCCTTTTAATAATACAGGATTCCCTGGTAATTACTGGATGGCAAATCTTCTAATTGGTTTGCTTATCTTTCTATAGAAATATGGTTATTTTCTTTAGACATCCATCTGCTATACATACCTAGCCCTCCATACCTTTTCACTGCTTACTCATGCTCCTTTCCCAGTATTGAACAAGGCTTCCTGCTAGATATTTAAAATTCTACAATTGAAAGCTTTGTGATGAATTTGTCAGCATTTTATGGAGCTATTTGTTGGAATACATAAGGAAAAGGCATCTTTCATTCTTTCCCCAAACTCTTCTTTAAAGCATTCTAACTTTACATTTATTATGTGAAACACATCAACTCATAATAAAATAGCAAAATGGGCCACCAATCACAGCATTATGCTAAATTTACAACTGAGTAATGTCTCATCACGACCCAACACACTGTGGCTAATGTGACATATGGCTTCTGTCAACAAATAATATTTAAGATCAACCAGGTTCATATGCAAAGCTAAGTTGTAATTTACTAAAAAGAAATGAAGTCAAGCTTTCGATTTCCCTGCAGCCGTGCCGAAGGGACAGAATGTACAAGTGTTCTTTCCTCACATAGTAAAGAATGATTAATCTGAATGTCCTGGACCAATTCAGTATAGACATCTTCCTTCTACTTAACAGGCATTGAATTCGTTCCCAGACCAAAGAGTCACAATGCTGGCTTTACCGTTATGTACAGCACAACAAATAATGCAGGTGGCAGATATCAGGGATGCAGCAGAAGTCTCCTGTTATTTGTAGTTTGGTGAAACACCACCACTCTTTGGCAGGGAAGGCTTGTAAAACTAAACCTTGTAAAACTAAAAGTCCCATGATTTCATAACATCAAGCCATGACAATTAAAGTGGTGTCAAACTGCAATAATTGTGCATTGTAGATGCATCCCTAGCTTCGTAACTCAAGGCAGGCCATATATACTATTCCGGCTAACAAAAGAAAGACAGCCCGAAAGACATACAACAACCCTAACAAAAGAAAGTTTGGCAACTCAGTTATGTGTACCTTATGGCCTATTGTGAGCTGCCAAACTGATTTGTAGAGGTATAGGTTCCTTCCAATCTGTAATATTGAAATGTGTGACAACTTACCATTTAAACACCCAGTAAAGGTGTGAGACCTATTTTATTATTTGCCCCAGGCAGCAAAATGGTCCTCACCAATAAGCATGGCCCCTTTCTAATGCTCCTCTTTACCCCCCCCCCCCCCCCCAAGTAACAATAAAATGAAAGAAATCAAAACACGGGAACAAGTTTAAGAATGAGCCATTTTATTATCACTTTGGGAGTGCTGCAGAAAAGTTATTAAGATTTTTGCCTGAGACATGTCTTCATGATGAAGCATCAAATTCTCCGACACCAGCATAATAACTTGGATCATCCAGACACCGAGTAAATAAATGCTGCTCTTCTTGTTTGCTTGAAATACCAATTTGATTCTATCAGTGGCCTCATCTAAAATTGAATTTTTTTCTGCTGCATCTAAGAAGTTGTCATACACACTGTTCAGAAAAGATTAATCTTGGCTCTCTGGAGGTAGACAATTCATTTCTGCAACTTTTTTTTAGTAATTAAATAGTGTCATACTGCTTTTAGAAGATTCTTCTACATATTGGGGTACTTTCTTTATTCTTTTAAATAGATAATGACAGTATTTCATTAAGGACTGATCAAATTCTGCATTTAGATTGCAGAATAGTACACTATTCATTCATACAAGAGGTACATACTTTATACACATATGAGAAGTAATCTAATCCACTTTCTTCCATTGTGGATGCCACCAGAAGGGGAAAAGTCTCTGAAAGTATTGGGAATTTCCACTTCCTTTTTGTCTTGATCCCATCTCCTTATTCTTGAGTTGTATCCAGTCTCTTCCTTCAAATACATCAGGGTTTCCTCCTCACTTTCCTTTTGTGTCCTTCATCTTCTTTGATACAAAGTATCGAAAGAACATGAAAAATAGATTCCTGTTGACTCTGTGCTGGTCATGGACCGTAATAAAGTCTTTATTGATTGTGTTGTCGAAGGCTTTCATGGCCGGGATCACAGGGTTGTTGTATGTCTTTCGGGCTGTGTGGCCATATTCCAGAAGTATTCTCTCCTGATGTTTCGCCCACATCTATGGCAGGCATCCTCAGACATACAACAACCCTCTTTATTGATTGACTCCTGTTGACCATTTGTAAATTTCCAAGAAATGTAAATAACTCAAAAGAACATTGAAGCTCTCTTCCCTCCAAATTTGGAAAGAGCCAATGAACTGTAGTGGTTTGAGCATTGGATCACAACTCTGGAGACCAGAGTTTGAACCACAACTCTTCTGGGGATACCCATGGAGTGACTTTGGGCAAATCTCAGTCTCTCAGCCCCAAAGGAAGGCAAAGGCAGTCAGAAGTGACTTGAAGGCACACAATAACAGCAAACTAATTCTGATCCAATATTACTATGCACACCACTGCTTATATTAGCAGCTGGATATAGTGGATTGTAATCCAAAAAGGTAATATTTCCAAGTTGTTGATTCCCTGCACCTGCCAACATCTGCTGGTGAAAATGGAATGGATGCTCTGTTTCCATCACAACAGTCCTATATTTCTTACAGGAGCATACTCTTTTCTTTTATTGAAATTTTCATAAAAGCGATATAACACAACAGCAAGAAAACTTATGGAGCCGAATGCATTTTTCAACACCATGGTTTCCATTTGAGGCACACAGATTTCATCACCTCTGATGTCCTTGTTTTCATTGTGAGAAAATACAATCACTAACAGTGACTAATGATGGATTGACTCTATTAGAACTAGGAAATCCTTAAATATATTCAACACAGTGCTTAAAAAGGTTTTATTTGTAATGCCAAACAAGAATAGAGACCCAGAGATTTGATTTCATCCTAGAAGCAAATTAAAGAAGTTTTCCTTGTTGCCCTGCCTTACTGTTTCTTCTTATTCCGGGTCAAATGAAATTGAAGCAACTTTACAGAAATGATCTTTTCATGCTTGGCATTACTCTTCTAGTCATGGAAGCCAAGTGGAGTTGAAATGGGATTGATATCAGTTTACAGTTTTGCGATAGCGGTTGATTTCTTGAGGGCAAAGGCTCTGTAATGCAATCAAACAAAAGCTAGCCCTCTATGTCTGTTCTGGCCACAGTTGAGTTGCATTGAAGGATCTAGAGATTCCTAGTAAGGTGGTTTTTCATTCATGGTTTTTTCACTTTCGCAGGGGCTCTCCATCCCTGGCCCCCGTGAAGCTGGAGGACTGGCTATATATAAGATAATTGAAAAGATATGTTAGAAATGTTTGGAAAGCTCTGGAGTTTTTGAAGCTAATAGGATTTTTGAAAATAAAATACTCTACTCCAAAGTACAAGTGGCACAAATGAAGAGGGGGGTTCTATCTTCAAATGAGTTTCTATGGGGAGAAACGCAAGATAGAAATAAAGATGAGGGTGGAGTCCCTGGTGGCAAAATGAGTTACACCCTTGTGGCAACAGGACTGCTAACCAAAAGGTCAGTGGTTCGAATCCAGGGAGTGGGGTGAGCTCCCATTTGTCAGCTCCAGCTTCCCATGTGGGGTCATGAGAGAAGCCTCCCACAGGATGGTAAAACATCTGGACATTCCCTGGGCAACATCCTTGCAGACGGCCAATTCTCTCACACCAGAAGTGAATTGCAGTTTCTCAAGTCGCTCCTAACACACACCAAAAAATGATAAGGATGACTCACAATTAGCGGCAGTATGAGTCAGCTAGGTGCAGGCAATGTCTCCTTGTAGACCCTTAATTAATATTTTAAGTCTTTCTATGTTGCATTTAAGCACTACAGAATTCTCCCAAAACAGCTTTCAAAACATTCTGTCATTGCATTTAATGATCTGCCATATTGTGAAAAAATTCTTTTTATACTTCTTTGTTATCTTGTTGTAGTCTAATATTTGTATATACTGTTCTTAGCATATGTCACCTAGATTGTCTTGGCAGAAGAGTAGGATATAAATTATGCAGAACCATTTCTTTTTCTTTTTTCTCCACGACTGTCTTAGTACATGTAAATAATAGTTGACAAAACTTTATCCAGTTTTGATTGCTGAGATAAAAATGTGGTTGATAGATTAACTAATGATTGTACAGTAAGCTAGAGACTGAGTTGCCAGTTTTTCAAAACAGCAGTAAATAAATGTATAATATGTAGAGTTGATGTTAAGAAAGTAGCCATTAACAAGCTCATGTTCTACTTCAGTACCAAATAGAAGTATTTATTCCACTTCAGCTAGTCATGTATTTTCTGTAAAATTAAGATGTCATTGCATTCATAGATATAGGTAGTCCCCAAGTTATGAGCAAGATAGGTTCTGTAGGCTTGGTCTTAAGTTGAATTTATATGTAAGTTGGAATAGGTATGTTTTAAAAATGTAACTCCACACACACAAGCTTTGGCTAGCTTAAGGAAGGTTTAACATTCATGTGGTGTTTGTTTTGCGGTCTGTTCTCCTGTTCAGAAGATTTCATCTCACTTTCTGTCCCTGTGAGAATTGGATTTTGAAAAATTTGGCTTCTTGTGGAAACAAGGATTGGTAATAAAGCTTCAGTGGAGACACCTTTTCCCCATGATAACTCTTCCAGGAGTGAATTTTCCTTCCTAGTGGTAGATTTCTCTCACTTCCTGTTGTCTCACCCCCATTATTAACTATGAATCATTTGTAAATCAGATGTTTGTAACTCAGTGGCTGCCTACACACACACAAACACACACACACACACACACGGATGCATACACTGGTCCTGTTTAACATTTAGGAAGCTTTTCTTTTCATATAGAATTTATGAAATTACCATATATACCGTATTTCCCTGAAAATAAGACAGTGTCTTATATTAATTTTTGTTCCCAAAGATGCGCTACGTCTTATTTTCAGGGATATCTTATTTTTCCATGAAGAAGAATTCACATTTATTGTTGAACAAAAAATGAACATTTATTATATACTGTACAATAGTTGTCATCACAAACCAGCATAACCAGACAAACTGTGAACCCTGTCAAGAATTTCTTGTTACTACCATTATTTTCATGTACAACAATCTATGGTGCATACATTTAACAATCCTGCATGCTCTGGTGTTCTGTTCAGCAGGCATGCTTCCAAACAAAAACTTTGCTAGGTCTTACTTTCAGGGAGGCCTTATATTTAGCAATTCAGCAAAACCTCTGCTATGTCTTATTTTTAGGGGATGTCTTTTTTTCGGGGAAACAGGGTATGTATATATCTTAAATAGGATACCCAGTAAACCTACCTAGAGAAACAGCATAGTACAGTGTTTTCAGCATTGAAATATGACATTGGAGATCAGGGTCTGAAGCTCGGCTCAGATATGAAACTCACCAGGTGACATTGGGCAAGTCACTCTCTCTCAGTCTCAAAGGAAGGCAATGTGATAGGTTTGCCTTAGGATGGCCATAGGTAAGAATTAACTTGAAGACACGCAACAATATTAACATTATCAAGAGAATATATACCATGAAATATTCATCAAATACACTTTTTGATTAGGAGATCAGAAGTGGAGAATGATTCACATTTCAGCCTTGTTAGTCTATTTCAGCCTTGTTCCATGCTAGTAAGAAGGCAGGATGCAAATACAGAGGATGAATAATACAGAATTCTGGCATGATATAGACCAGCAAATTTGATTCTAATTAATTTTGGACTGCATTGATCCAGAACTTTGTTATAGTGATATAACATTACTTTAGCATAACACAACTGGGAGGATGTCATTATTGTTGTTGGTTTATAATACAATAATAATAATAATAATAACAAACTTTATTATTATTATTATTATTATTATTATTATTATTAATCATAATAATAATAATAATAATAATAAACTTTTGACAACTGCAAAAGGCCACCCTGCTGGGATCTGCGCGCATCATCCGAAAATACATCACACAGTCCTAGACCCTTGGGAAGTGTTCGACTTGTGATTTTGTGATACGAAATCCAGCATGTCTATCTTGTTTGCTGTGTCATAATAAAATAATAAACTTTATTTTTATTCTGCCCAATTTCCCCAAGGGAACTCAAAGTAGATTCCAACATACAATGGCAAACATTCAATGCTTCCATAAACAAACAAATACTGACATAAAATCCCAGAGAAACCCCGCATATGAAAATAACATTTTATATACATTGGGGCTATATATAACAAATGTCATATAATAGGTATTGGTTAGTATACCCAAATTCTTCATTTGTCATTGAGTTTGTCAATTCATCAATATAAAGCCATCTGAAGTGATGAAATATAAATGGTGTTATTGCAATATGTCTCACCACTATTTATTGGTAGTGCTCAAATATCTATATAACATAAATGCTGTTAGTCAGAAAATCAGAATGTCTTATGGAATTATCAAGTTGGAAGTGCCCTATTGAGTCCAACTGGATCTCCTTTAGCTGGAGATCCTTCAATGAAGGATTTCCAGCTAAAGCATTTCTAGCAGGTAGCTGTTTTTGAAGATGTCCACTGAAAGATACTCCATGACCTTTCTGAGCAATTGGTTTAATTGCTAAATCAATCTTGATACCTTTTTAAATGAATGATGGTGGGACTATAAACCTGTGCACATGTACCTGGATTTAAGTCTTCCTGAACTCAATGTAATTCACATTTGAAGAGACACATTATGTGCTGTTCAATGTCTCAGATTAACTGAAATTCAATATAAATGTGAATCTTTTACTTTGTTTTATTTATTCTTAATTCAATGTGTGCATTATTTATTATTCCTGTAGCCATTCCTTTGGGAATTATAGTTGTCCGAGGAGACTGTGACTTGGAGACTTGCCGCATTTATGTCGATCGTCTAGAGGAGGTGAGTTCCTGCAAAAGATGTAGATTAAGCACATAGGAATGTCTTCACAGATGAGACATATCATTGGGGTTTATTTTTGGACATATTCAGTTTGGGTGTCTCTTTCCCCCTTGTGATCTCTGTGCTAACCTTGTGTTTCTGCACAATGCTGCGGACATTATGCAGAAAGAGCACTTATCTCAGAACTGCAGCCAAATAGTTAACTGGGGATGATTACTGCATACACTACAAATTTCCTTGTTGCAACAGATCCAACGAATGCCTTTTCGGATGCACAATTCAGAGTGCTGGGTTTTGTTTACTTATAAGATTATTTGAAGGATCATAACTCAATGTATGAGCCCACCAGAGCTCTAAGATCATCTAGAGAATGCTTTCCCTTCATCCCATCACTTTCTCAGGCTCATTTAGTGGGAACAAGAAAGAGGCCTTTCTTGCTGCTCCCAGACTTTGGACAGGGCAAGATGGCTCTATCTTTGTTTTCCTTCTAGTAACCAGACAATACATTTTTGCACTGCCAAGATTTTACAGACTGATGAGGGTTTGGTATTTAATAGTGTACATAACTGTTTTAATCTTTTAAAGGGTTTGATTTTGTATAGAAGTTCTTTTCAGCATATTTTTATATTTTTAATATTTTATGTTTCAATTTATAAATTGTGTAGTTGTTTTTTAAAATCGTATATTTATACTGTTATTTTACCATTTGTTTTTAGCTTGTGTCATTTTAAATATGTTGTTAGCTGGTTTGAGTCCCATTATTGTATAAATAAATGAAATAAATGATCTCATTGCTGTGTGACACCACCAGCTTCAAGCTGGAACTGGAGCAGGATGAAAAGGCCCACGTGGCTCTTAATCACCCTCAGGCCACTTTGTGTCTCAGCGTTGCTCATTTCAGAAATTAAACATTATTCTTGTTTGCCAGGCTATTCTTTTAGAACCAAGAGGAAAATATTGGCTCACTTTTTTGATGAGCTATGTCCTAGTCATCTCTGCCATGGAAGCTCCAATATCAGTGGGCTGGAGATTTTGGCCTGAGTTTTAGACTAAATTTTAAAGGTGCTGTTAGAGGTACTGAATCTAATTGAGGTTTAGAAGAAAGATCCTTTAAAGTTCAGACTGAAATCCAGAGATGATTCACTGTTCTTCTGGCATTGTAGCCATTAGCAACCCCTGCATCTATGTGCCCCATAGCTCTTGCATGGAATTGACTGAAGCATACCTTTGCCATGCTTTTTTAAAAAAAGGTTGGTGATAGACATGCTTGCAGGAATGTTTAGCATGGAGAGGATTAATCATTGTTTGAAGTAATCATTGTTAATAGGCTTTGGAGTAATCATGGTTTCTGCCATGCTTTTTCCCTACAGGATTTGCAGTCAGTCTCTTCAAATACACAAAGAGTTCACTACCAGGTAAAACATCTCTTGCCTCTTTCCCTTATAGAAAAGAAAAACAGGAAGATTATTATTTATTTATTTATTTACAGCATTTGTATTCTGCCCTTCTCATCCCGAAGGGGACTCAGGGCGGATCACATTACACATATAGGCAAACATTCAATGCCTTTTAACATAGAACAAAGACCAGACAAACATAGGCTCCGAGCGGGCCTCGAACTCATTACCTCCTGGCCAGAGTGATTCATTGCAGCTGGTTGTAGCTGGCTTGCTCTCCAGCCTGCGCCACAGCCCAGGCCCATTATTATTATTATTAGTCTCATTATTAGTTTTGATGGCATTCCTTTCATCTAAAAGGAGAATCTAGCTGGATGTAACGGGCTCAATGAACAATTCAGTGCTTTCTGTGGAAGGATACCTTACTTATATCTGTTCTTTAATATCTACCTTTCCCCCCAAATTAATAAAATACAATTTTTAGAATGAGCCAACTACTCAAGGTTTGTGGTAAGCAAGTAATACTGATTCATTGCAGAGTTTAGCATTGTAGTAATTTAGTAAACATCACTTAAACTATGAGCATGGTTAGTGTCCTAATCTTGACACAAATCTTGATAGAGGCAGGGCCAGTCTTGGCTGCTCTCTTGGCATAGCATTATTGACCATATTGTCAAAAATGCTGTATATCCGCCAGTAAGATATAGTGCAAAGATCTACTGTCTTTCTCTGTCTACACCCCAGGCTTCTCTTTGAAAATGGGAATAATATAACTTGTCTATTATTATTTATTATTATTTACAGTATTTATATTCCACCCTTTTCACCCCAAAGGGGACTCAGGGTGGATCATAATGTATACATACATGGCAAACATTCAATGCCATTGTTAGACATACAGCACACAGACAGACAGATAGTAGAGGTGATTCAATATTTTTTCCAACTTCTAGCTTCAGGAGGTTATGGCGGCCACAGAGGGAGCTGTCCTTTTTATTGCATTTCCTCCTTGCTCTTCGGCCTGCCAGCAGTTTTTTTTTTATGGTGTTGTAAATTAAATTGAATTAACTTACCTGCATTAAGCAGTCCCTAATTTCTGTACACACAGAGCAGCTGTTTTCAAACTGCTTAGGTGGACAGTAAGCTGGGCTATTCAACAGTCGGGGCTCAGTCCAACCGCAGACTTTGATCTCATGACCTTCCGGTCACCTGTGATATATTCCTGCTGGCTATTAACCAGCTGTGCCACAGCCCGGCCCAGCAGTCTACATTCTAGTATGAGTGTTGGACTGCAACTCTGGAGGCCAGGGTTCAAAACCTCACCCAGACATTGGGCAATCTTGACAACTAACACTCTCAGCCTCAGAGAAAGGAACAGGCAAAGCTCTTCTGAACAAATTTTGCCAAAAAAAAATCAATTAATAAGTTTGCCTTAATAAGTCAGAAATGACTTGAAGATGCACAACAACAGCAGGAGTGTTATACATTTGTAATGCTGGGCTTCATTGGTTCAATACACAACAATATTTATAGAAAAGAAATCCTAGTGCTGTTGATAACAGTGATCTTACAGCATTGTAAAACAGTAATTAGAACTGAAAATGCATTTTCTTATGGAACAGTCAGTAATACAGCAGATCACCAGGATAGTAGCTGGTGATATACAACAGATGGTTCTGCCACTCAAGAAAATAAATTATGGGTAACTACAGTAATTCTAAGTTTATATACAATTCACAGCTAAAGCATGGTTTTAAATGCCATGACTTCATCTCATGGAATCCTGGGATTTACAGCTTGGCAGGGTACATTTTGTTCTAGTTAATAAAAATTGGGGATTAAAGACTGCTCTCTTCAAATTGGAAGAGATCTTTAAGATTCCTCAAGGTTCATTAATTGAAAACCAGAAGTAAGAAGTCCTTCTGATATTTCTGGACTACAACTTGATCACATTGGCTGTGATGGTTAGGGCAAGAAGGTACAGTCCAACATCATGTAAAGGGGTGTGTGATTCCCGATCCTGGTGTATCTACATTTCAGGCTTAGAAATGTTTTACCAGTTAAACTGTCATAGCCCCATTTCACAGAATCTTGGGATTTGTAATTTCATGAGGTGCTTAGAATACTCTTATTAGATTGCTCTACAGCTCTTTCCAACAGCACTACAGTTCTCACGAAACTACAAACTCTGTGATTCCAAAGGATGGGAACCTGATATAAATGTGTAGTGAATTTTGGCATTGGTAACATCCCTTGACTTTGTCAAAGTTTCTTATTAACTCTCCCCAAGAATCAAGGCCAACTCAAGACATGTTTTCCCTTAAGATGAGGTACAAAGCACCCAGGTTAATTTGATGCCTGGGGCACTAAATCCCAAATGCTACCTTCATAATTTAAACTGTAAACAATGTGTTTCTCTTTATTAAATGCCAATTTTGCTGCCTATGGTGATAATTTTACTCTACCTAGTGGTAGGGCTAGTGCTTGAAAGAATGAAAGTAATGTAAGTAATGTAAGTAAGAAAAAAAAGGCACGGTGTTGATGGAGAACTCAGGCTGTCTCTTTGTTTATGTGAAACAAAGGTGATGCTGTAATCAGCATGAGTGCAGAGAGAAGACAAAGCTGCCTTGGATTCTGTTTTATATAGCATTTATAGTTCAGTGCACACAACCCCCTGTAGCACTTCCAGTCTGCATCGGCACTCTGGATGGCTCTTTCTGAACATTTGTCCTCCAGCGTGCATTTTTAATCTCATCACATCTAATACATGAAGCTGCATTTTTAAATTTGGTTTCAGGAGTATTCTGTTATCACTTTCATGTACGTTCTGTATCCACTATCTACCATGCAAACAGTGTCAAACTCCTCCCCTCCCCATATATAACATTTAAAGTTAGCCAGAAAGATTTTGATCAAATATAATGCTGTTGTGGGCATTTCCTTTTCAAACAGTTTCTTTTCACTTTTCAGCATGAATTTCTCATGGGGAATAAGGGTTCCTATCATGAATATAAGCTGAGATCGGTTAGCATCCTGTTTGCAACACAGGCATGTGTAAATTCTCCTACGTCTCTTTTTATATGGGTCACGGGGCTATTCTTTTGCCCTTGGATTCCATCCCAATCCTCCCTAGCCTCTCAAATGGATGTCAAAGGGGATGTTGGGACAGGCAATTCAGACCATAAATACAGCTGTTCTAGGTTCCTAGGAACGGAGAAAAGTGGGGAGGTACCATCCCTTTGTACACCCTCATTTCTTTTTCCCAAGCTAAATTCAGATGCTATTTCATAATCTGAATTAGCTCCCCTCTCTATCTTCTCTGCTCTCCATCAGTGAATGCAACAATGGTTCTCTCTAGGGCCTGACAGCTTCCAAGGAACTTGGAAGAATATGGAGTGTCTTAGATCAAGCTATGCTGCAATATAGGATTGTGACCATTGTGCCCAGGCTTTTGACAGGTTATTCTAAATGAGAATTCAAGAAATCAGCAGCCAACATGGCTACATTTGAGAGCTGTAGTTCAACATCCCAGGCGTATCTGAAATATGCAGTTATAGGTACTGTTAAGTATCTTGGCTTCAACCTTGTGACTCTTCAGATTTGTAGTTTGATGAAATACCTATAATTTTCTGTTTGACGGCTCTAGTATAATCCCATGAACACATCTGCAAGGTTACAGCCATTTGACACTATTTTAATTGCCATAGTTCAATGCTATAGAATTCTTGGATTTGTAGCTTAGTGATATACTGTATTTAGCTTTCTTTGTCAGAGAACTCTAGTGCCACATGAAACTACAAACCCCAGAATTCTTTATATCATGGAGCCATGGTACTAAAATAATGTCAAAACTGTTATAATTGTGCAATGTGGCTACACCCCTAGAACAGAGAAATATAAGCACTCCTCAAACTCCAAATCCAAAGTTTCCATGGCCAAAGCTATGACAATTCAAGCTGGTGTTATCATGTAACAGCACTTGGAATGGCAATGTTTCTCATTCTCATCTCTGTCTTCCCCTTGGATCATTAGCTTTTCCAGCTGTTGCCTTTGTATTTTAATTAATTACACAAACACTTCTGCAACTAAGCTTCATTGAAAACTTTCACATCCCATCCATACTTTATGGTGTTTCATTTTGTGTGAAACTCCTATTTTGTGTTTTAATGGTTCTCATGCATTGCTTTCATACTTATATATTCTTCAAGAGTCTTTCCCCAAAAAAAAATCTTGCTGAGTTTCATTCCCTCCTCCCAAAAAAACCAGTGACATTACCTTGGACCAATTTAGTATAAATAATGGAGCAGAAGAAAATAGTAGGCTGACAACAGCATCCTTGCCATTTAGTAAAGAGAACCATCTTCATACCTCACTAACAAGGTGTCTGGGGCACTTTTACACTTTATAAACAAAGCACATTTCTCTCTTGGGTTTCCCTGGAATTTGGAAGAGGAAGAGTCAGCAGAAAGCATTTATCTGAACCCAGCTGCAAATGAGAACCTTGTTTGCAGATGCCATTGTTTGTAGCTTCCTTTTTTTTCAAGTATAACACATCGAAATTTATTTTCACGCTAGAACTGCTTCTCTCTGTTTCAGCTGCAGTGTTGTACTTACTTGAACAAGCAACACAGGGAAAACAAACATATTCTTACTTCAAGTAGTTGCTCGCCAGTGTCAGTTTACCCTCTCTAGGCTTACAAGTCATATTTATTTAATCCATCTTGTTATATCATCTCTATCAAAGCTGTTGTTGTTTGTAACATTTTATCCTGCTTTTTCTCCAAGGATCCCAAAGCAATATTCATTCCTATTTTTATTCTATGAATATGGCTTTGAGATAGTCTAGGCTATAAGTTACATCTATAAAAAAAAATAGAATCATAGAATCCTAGAGTTGGAAGGGCTGTGAAGTTGTTAAGTGTAGTTTTAATTTTATATTTATTGTATTGTATCATTTTTATGCTTCATGACACTGAAGATTTGATTTTTATGCATTTGCCTTGTTTTAATTTGCATTGTGTCATGTTGCTATTAGCCACTTTCTTAAATGGGGAGAAAAGTAGGATAGAAACAAATTAAAAGTTAAGTAAAGGACCATAAGGGCCATCCAGTTCACCACCATTCTGCCATGCAAGAATACACAACTAAAGCACTCCTGAAGATGGCCATCCAGACTCTTTTTAGAAATCTCTAGAGAAGAAGTCTCCACCACACTTTGAGGCAGTGTATTTTATAGTTGAACAGGACTCGTTTCTATGTTTTGATGTCTATAGTGATGAGGGTGGTAATGAGGATCATGATATGAAAGAGGCAACAATGTGTTGCAGTGGGAATACTCCTCTTTGGTGTTACATCCATGCTGTCTACTACATTTTATCTCATGATTGTTTTTGAGATTAGCTACAAGCACTCATCTTTGTGTGACCACAGAGCGTGTTGAGTCATCACTGGGAATAGGGAAATCTATTTTGATGAAGTAGATTTCCCTTCATATTTCTCTTCCAAAACATTTTGTATTTTGACAAATTGGATTTGTTCAAGTGTGCTGATAACTTCTCCTTGTTTCTCCATAGCCTCCTTCTGGCTATCGATACTCATCAGAGTTATTTGCTATTAGAAATGAGAATAATGAGAATAATCTACTTATGTGTTTCTAAATAAACAAAGACATCTAAATCCCTGGTAAATTCTCTCATTCAAATGATGTAAGCCCTAAGGGACAATATTTAGGAATGAGCAGATAGCATAACAATATTCCTGAGGTGCTATTCATTGCCTTGTTTTTATTCACAACTTGGAAAAACCTCCTCGAACTCCTCACCAAGTATGGCCATTTGCTAATGCTGCTGAAGGATTCTGGGAGTTTTAATTCAAAAAGCAATTTCTCTCAGATCTGATTCTAGTGTAGAAAGTGGATTCAGGATTGTTTGACTGGAATGGTTTCCATATTCCAAATGGGAAAAAGTAAATGTTTATTTCTGAAACAACCATATCTTTGAATCTCATTGTTGTTTGCATGAAAAGATTATCAGAAGCATGATTTTCTTTCATTATCCATGAAGGAAGAATAAATTAAGCATCTGATATTAATGACTTGGATGAAGCTTTAGAGGGCATGCTGATCAAGTTTGCAGATGACAGCAAATTAGGAGGAATAGATAATACTCCAGAGGATAGGATCAGAATTCAAAATGACCTTAACAGATTAGAGAGCTGGGCCAAAACTAAAAAAAATGAATTTCAACAAGGACAGATATAAGATACTACACTTAGGCAGAAAAAATGAAATACAGAGACACAGAATGGATATATTATTTGAGAACACAGAAATGCTGGACCACTCCAACAATTATCATGTCAGACTACACAGAGAAGCCATTGAAATCCACAAGCATGTGGACAACTTCAACAGAAAGGAGGAAACCATGAAAATGAACAAATTCTGGCTATCAGTATTTAAAAAAACTCTAAAATCAAAACAGTAGATGGGAAGCAACACTCTGAGGGCAGAGGAGCCCCAAGGATGGCTAATGACTGAACAAAGGATGCCCCCCAGGCAAGAGACAAAACCTTTCCAATGCTAATTAGAGTGATTAACTGAAACATTAATGCTGGCTTCCCAGTGACAAAGGACTCTTGCCACACCCTGGACTCTCCACAGATATATATCTTTTCCTTTCCTTGCCTAGTTTATCCATGCCTCACAGCCTCTGAGGATGCCTGCCATAGATGTGGGCGAAACGTCAGGAGAGAATGCTTCTGGAACATGGCCACACAGCCCAAAAGACATACAACAACCCAAAGGCTGGATGGCCTTCTGTCAGGGGTGCTTTGAATGTGCTTTTCCTGCATGGCAGGGTGTTGGACTAGATGGCCCATGTAGTCTCTTC
Source organism: Anolis carolinensis (assembly GCF_035594765.1). Classification (NCBI taxonomy): domain Eukaryota; kingdom Metazoa; phylum Chordata; class Lepidosauria; order Squamata; family Anolidae; genus Anolis; species Anolis carolinensis. Next base: position 182,907,614 of record NC_085845.1, read on the forward strand.
CAACTTTATTATTCTGTGATTCTATGATTCTAAGATATCTTTTTCACACAAACAAGCATGAGATTCAAATATAAGAACCCTGTAATAAATGTATGGATTAGATCAAGTCTAGAGAAGGCCAGTTAGTGAGAAGCTTAAAGTTACTCGTGTATAAAAGTTGTGTACAAAATTTATGACCATCAACCTACTCGAGAGAAATTAGAGGTGGATTAAAACCTAATTAATTCTTTAAAAAATTCTAAAAAAAATGCCTGGGGAGGCAGTGCTGAGTGCTTCCTTTGCTATACACACAGCAAACCTGCCTGAGCCAAGAACATAGTAGTTTTTGCAGTCTGCCACAATCCAGATGGTGTTTGCTCTTCAGTTGCATATTTTTGGCCATAGCATAATTCGTTGCCCACTTTTTATGGATAGCTGAGTCAGTGTCTCTAGTGGGCAGTACTAGTTGCTGTTTATTTTTTTAAAACAATGTTCTAGATAAAACCACTGCTCTACCTTTGCAATCTTTCTCACTAATTATTCTACATATGTAAAATACATGCATTCTACAGTTAGCTATCAAAAACAACAATTTAGATTAATTTTGGCTATCTCTAATGAAGTCATTGAAGCAATTTAGAAATATTGTGTTTCTAAATACATTATACCTATACACTCGGTTTCTATTCTGATACTATAAATAAAATAAATATTGAAGCCATTTGAGAGCTATTGACATCTGTAACCGATCCAGTGTGTGATGTTTTGTCTTTTGTGTAGATTTCTCATGTGGTTTAATAATGCTTCTTAGCCTAGAGATGAAAAACAATGTGTCTTCCCAATGTTTAAGACTACAATTTGTATAATCTCAGATCATTGGCTCCTGTAGCTGGACCTGATAAGAACTGAAGTCAAAGGTCAAGATCTACATGTCTAGTTGTACTAGAATTCAGCATTGCACAAAAAGTTGTCCAATGGGAACCTCAAACCTTTCATGCCTATTGTGCAATCACAGTTAAAAGGCAACTTAAAATATGGAGCATTTGAGATCACTCATCAATTGAGAACGAAGCATAATTTGCAATTTCCCATAAATGACAGTAGTACTTGTGCATAGTAATAAAAATTTGTCTGGCATTAGGATAAACTTAGTGTGCTTTGCAGTTGCCAGATAAAAGAATGGCAATCCATCATGTAGCATGTCTAATAGATGTTTAATCTGGCATAAAAGCACGTGGAAATAGGTCAGAATGAACGGAGGAAGCTAACAAATGCTTGGCTTGCTCAGTGATATTGTTTTGCACTAAGTGCAATTTTGAGGGTTTTTCTTCATTTGATACTAGGAAACAATTTAAATATACATGTCCAACACTCATTCATGGCTGAAGATGTGGAATGCTTTCACTGAAAACTTATTCTTTTTGAGGTTATGTGATATGGGGACATGAAGCATCTTCATCAGTCATGAGTCTGCTTTATGCTGATTATTTTATTGGTTGATCAAGATCAGTACTATTTAATCCAAGGGAGATTATCTGGGAGCACCAATCTCCCAAATTTTGTGAGCCACCCTACCTCCCCTTTTGAAACAGAAAATTAACCTAGTTTTGAAAATCAGTTTTTTCCCCCAGAAGGTTTATGCACCTAAATGGCATTAATAGCAAGGCTTGTGGAAGCTCTGGTGCTGTGTGCAGCTTTTGGGTCACATAATATCCATTTGTGGGTTTACAGTTGATCACAGTGATATTCCAAAATTTCAGGGAAGTTTTCTCATTCCTTTGGTAATATACGTATAGACTGAAACATGGTCATCTCTACATAAGAAGCTAATGGCCCTGCTATCCAACTCTGGTTAATAGTTCAGTACTATTTGACCCATGTGGCTAATGTACACATATAATCCCTTCCAGTACTTGCTACAGCAAAATGCCTTGGACCAGCCCATGCCTTTATTGTAAGATACCTCCAGATAACTGGAATGTGTGTGAGATACCTCCAAATAATACCGCATGTCTGTGATATACTATGGCTATTTATTTAAACTGGCACTAGGTTTCATTAGCTCTTAGGCAATCCATGAGTTAATATTGTTCCCTTACCATTTTGTTGAGATGGAAGAAGAAATTATTCTGAAATATGGAGTTATTTGATATTATCTGCAATTCTACACAAATACTGCTGAATTATGCATCAGCATTACCACATTGTGGGAATACACTCAGATACAGAAATGCTGTTCTGTGCCTAAGATGCATAGTTGGGCATTAGAGAGATAAGCGGGAAGAGAGCTAACATGATAGTTGTTCCTTTGGGTATGAACTGAGTGAAACCAATATGCAGGGCAAGGGAACATAAGTAAATAGGCTACTTTCAGTTCTAAACACTATATTTAATGAACTAATCTGCTGAACATGTACATGATGCCACCTCTCTTCTTAAAATCCCTCCTGAGATCTCACCTTCTCTGAGTGACCTGTGGTATCTCCTGAATACCCACTTCCAACTGTACCCATGCTTTAAATACACATAACCTCTATATTATTCTTTCCCTCTGATTTTTCTCTACTTTTTACTTGAGAATGCAAGGTCCTTGTAACCTTCTATTTACTCTCCGTAAGATACCATTTATCTTGATAGCAGAGTATGCATTATAACATCAGTTGTAACAACTGTTAAATTGTCTCTTTCTTGTCCTACTTTTTTCTCCTGTCGCATTCAGGACCAGGAAAGCACTTTCCCAAGAGTATCTTCGGTCCAAAGACTTTCCCCTAGATGGTGCTTCCTAGATGGTAAGTGTAAATGGTGGCAAAAGGACCCAAAGCTCTGCACGTTCACTCAAGAACAAATCTGATTTCAATAGAGCGCTTACCTTGTATAAAAATATTCCTTTTACACATAATGTTGCATTTTTTGAAAAACACAGTCTGTGAACACTTGTTCTAAAATGCCATTTTAAAAAAGTTTCCAAATGCAGATATTTTTTAAAAAGAAATTCTCATGATTTTTCCTTGTGGTTAAAACCTTTAAAATGTTTTATTTTCTAGTGTGTGACTTAAGTAAGAATTTCAATCCATAATGGTGAGTGTGTCTTGGCTATTTCTCCAGAGAGTGCTTCCCATATAGATAGGGCTTGATTTCAGAAGAGAAAGAGCAGAATCCAGTGGCCAATTTCTACTGTGATTGTGGAAAGGGATTGTGAACATTTGGAATTGGAATCCAACACTGGAGACCAGGATTCAGATCACTGAAATCAACTGCATAACCTTCAAATCTCACTCTCTTAGCCTCAGCAGAAGGTGAAGGTTTAATCTCTCTGAACAAATCTTGTCAAGGTCATCCCCATGTATCAGAAATAAAACACACAGCAAAAACAAAATGTTGCTATTACCTTTATAGCTGAAAACTGATAAGGAAAATAGAGCAATTTTACAGATTTTCTCTTCAATTACATTTTTTCTTCTTTACTTTCAGCAACTTCCGCTGATCGCTTTTACCGTATCGACAGATCTCAGGTATTAGATTTTTGTTGCTTTCCCTTTGGAACCATTAAAGCATGAGTGAGCATTGTGTTGTCCAAGGGTCATATCTGTTCCTTGCAGGGTCTTGGAAGGACTGCATTCTTCAGAGTTTGTAGTTAGGCAAGGCACTAGAGCTCTCTGGATGAGAATTCCAGATAGTGTTCTGTAAACCACAAACCCCAGCATTCTGTAAAATGGATCCATGGTGGTTTAAGTGAAGTAATAATGCTATAACTGTGTAGTGTCATGTCACAAAGCACCCAATTTGAAAGAAAGAGAATTAGCTGAAAAACCTATTTTCACTGAAAAATGACTTCAACATGGGATCAGAAGGTCTTAGATATCCCAATCTTAGATATGGTGTTGGTATAGTCCATGCAGGGCCAGGAAGAGAAGAAAAATGACTCACCAATTTTAAGCATATAATCATGGGGTGCTCCCCCCCTCTACTGTCTGATGATATGAATTGTGCAGGATTAGGTCCATCAAAGTATTTAAAAATATAAGAACAATCACAAGGTTTAAGTTACTTGCTATTGTATCTGTTTGATGTTCTGCTTACTGTAGCTGCATAGAAGTGGAGCTGATGATGTCCATCAGCCTGGCTGTCTTTTAGCTTTTCTGTGATTCCTCATGAAGTGCTGAATTACCACTATAGTGTGAAGTACATGCAGGTCAAGTCTCAATATAAAAAGAACCCAGGACTTTGAAATTCCGTGGATCAAACCACATAAGATATTTAAAATGCATTATGCAGTTTAAGGTGACCCTCTTTTTGCTAAAAGGTACAGATGTGGATGTGATTCAGATTTGGACCAATGTGAGTGGAGCAGGTTGACCCCCATCCATATATTTCTAAGTCTAAAAAATCCCTCTCTAACGTCAATAGGGTATGAAAAGAACAATTCTATTGACAGTGATGGATTATTTCTCTCTCTCTCTCTCTCTCTCTCTCTCTCTCTCTCTCTCTCTCTTTTCTGGTTAAAAACAGATGAGGAGAACATTTAAACCTCCCCATATCCCCACTTTGGGTCTGGATTGATGCATGAGTGCTTAGTCATGACTAAAAGTAAATATACCCTAAACTCCAGAATATTTATTTAATATTTTGTATAATTAGATTACAATATGAGCCCATTATTAAGTACAAAAACCTCAAATAAAAATATATATCAAAATCCAAAGCATTTTCTCCATTCTAAGTATGATTTTAATTTGATCAGTAGAGTGTATTTTTTTTTTAAAAAAAACTCTGTGTAAATTGGCACAAAACAAACATAGTCAGACAACAGATAGACTCTGCCCTTCTGGCTTAAGCAAGTTTGAAGTTTAATAGCACAACTTCTTGCTCCTTTTTAGCTTATCTCCTTGTGCCTAGGACTGCTGCATTAAAAAAAAGAAAATCTCAGAGTTTATCTTCTCTGGCTGTTTACTGTCCTCCTAAAATCCTAATCCTCTGTGCGTGAGATAAGATAACTCTGGAAATTATGATAATGCTACAAGCCTGTAGAAAATATCCACCAAGCTTTAAAAGCACATCAAACTGAAGGGATAACAACATTTGTCAAAAATGGAGCAGTTTTGTTTGTTGGATGTTTACAGAAAGTTTTGCAAACATGGAAGGCTTTCCCTTTGGTTTTTTATTGTTGCTGTTGTTCAGATCTAATTTATGGCTATGCAGCTACAATTTACTGCATAAGTGTATGTTTAAAAATTTGTGGGAATGTTAAGAAAAGCCTGCCCTGCTGTATTAGGTCAACAGTCATCCAGTCTAACCTCCAACATGTATTTTTCAGACTATTTTCAGCTTCATCTTATACACATATGCTTGGAAGTAAGACTCAGTGAATACAGTATGCAAGGAAGCATTGCGGCATTGCAAGATATATATTTTTTAGAAACATCTTACTCTCACAATGACTTTGTGATGGCCCATCTCATTTTACAGATGGCAACTAAGCCAAAGAGTCCAGGCTATCCCAGTGAAATATTACCTCTAATGTTCTAGTCCCAATACATTATTCGGCAGATTCATTAATTTTCCAACAAAACCACTCAGCTAATCATTGTGATCCATCATCACACACAAGGTCCAGTTTCTGTATAATATGATAAGTGCTGGAGAAAACCAAATAAAGTCTATGGTCTTCCCTAAAGAAATGTTTCAGTACCTATACATAGTTATATAGAATATAGAATAATTTTATTGTCATTGTACATCATTCAATGACATTATAGGCCTTCTCCAATACACATTATATAGATAGAGATACAAAAACAAAAAAAACCATCCTTCCGCATTCTAATGTGTCTATTGTACAACTCCTAATGCCATATAAGTGTGAAACCATAGAGTTCAAAACAGTCACAGCTCTGGGATAAAAGTTATTTCTCAGCTTATTTGTCCTGTCTGCCAGATGGTAGTAATTTTTTTAAAAAAAATATCCAAAGTGAAATGGATCCTTAAGAATATTCCATCTCACTCTGGATATTCTTTTTTATTATCTATGAACAAGGAGTAGGCAAACACTAGATTTTAACTGTTTTCTGTCACATTGATGATAGCTCACATTTTTTCTGCCCAGATTTGAAAAACTGCTGTAAATCTACAACAGCTTTTCAAAATTGATTCCTTGCAGATGTATCAGACTGAAATATGTATTATTCATGGTCCTGGGACATAATGGGAATTGTGTTCTAATACATTTGGTAAGTGCCAGGTTTGAAAGGTTTCTTTAGCACATTGGGTCTCAACACATTCCACTTGTTATTGAACCTTCTCCTAGAAGACCTAGTTGGCATAGTCAATCACTAGGGATTCCTAAACGGTTCTGGCCCAATCTACTTGTCCGAACGTATCTCCTCCTATGAGCCAGGAAGATCCCTAAGGTCATCTGGAGAGGCCCTGCTCTCAGTCCCGCCTGCCTCACAGGCACGGCTGGTGGGGACAAGGGACAGGGCCTTCTCGGTGGTGGCTCCCCGGCTGTGGAACACCCTCCCCAGAGAAATACGGCAAGCCCCAACCCTTTTGAGTTTTAGAAAAGCCCTGAAAACATGGCTATGTGCCCAGGCTTTTGAAGATTAAACGATAATGACGACCCGGACTGATTTACGGCTACAGCACGAGGATTTTGGAGGAATGGATTTTAATCATATGTTTTTATATTTTTTATATTGTTTTAATTGTTTTATTGGATTTTTATAGCTGTTTTAATTATGTATAGGCATCGAATTGTTGCCAATTTTGTACGCCGCCCTGAGTCCCTTCGGGTGAGAAGGGCGGGATATAAATGTTGGAAATAAATAAATAAATAAATAAATTCTGGGACTTGAAGTCGAACAATGTCTGAAGATTCTCTGATTGAAAACTTCTGTTCGTATGATTGAATTTGGTCCTGCAATTTTAGGAGCAATTATCTGAAAATAAGGGTCAGGAATGGACATGCACAATATCATTCTTTTGATAACAATGACTTATGGCTGCTTATTTTCACACCTGATGTTTGATTTTATTTTTCCTTGTCACTTTCATGTTGCTGCAGGAACATTTGCACTTTGTGACGGAAATTTCGCAGGACGAGATTTTTATCCTGGACCCAGAGCTGGTGGCAACTCAGCCAGCAGGGACACCGCCAGGAATGCCTGATCTAGTAGTGGAGCAGGCCTCTGGGTAATAACTCTCTTTTCAAGGCTGAGATTTGCAATGTTAAAATTTTGCAGTAACCGCCCAATGTTATCTCCACCCTTTCATTCATTGGGATCTCTCTAAATGGCAGGTGACTATGAAGGGCAAAGCAAAACCATGGTCACACAAATGTAATCATGCATAGATCCCTGCTTGCATATTTTCTAATTTCTCAAAAACTGAGGAGTGGGGAAATATTGCCTGTGGCCTCCACAAGCATACCACCTACAGTTTTTTTAAGACTGTGCCTGTCAACCATCCCCATGCTATTCCCCAAGCAAAAAAAGAGGGACAAAAATAATTTCTGGTGTCTTGCAGTCCTTAAAGAATGGCAATTCAAGGCTTAGTTTCCAAGGTTCTATGTTCTGACCAAAAAAAGGTTTATAACTGGTTAGGTGAGTTAGAGATGGTGTCCTTTAAGACAGCATTCCTCCAACCTGTGCTGGTTTGTTAGAGAAATTAATCCAGCACACCTACGGCAAGTTTTCTTACATGACATACATGGAGTGGCAAAACCCCCCCAAAAAACCCAGAAGTCATTTCACAATTTAGGAAGGAATATTTAGAACTCACATTTTTTAGAATATTTAGAATAATCGAAGAATTAGGTCATTTCCCACACTACAAATTCCTGGATTACTTAGGATGCATCCGTGACTATTAGTGAAATTATAGCAGTGTAATTGTGCTACATGTACAAAAGGGCCCAGGAATTGGTGCCAGAAACAGAAGTAGCATATGAACACAAGACTGTAATTCTCACGCAACTCGCAACACATGGAAAAAAGAATTAACCAGCTGCACATAATAGCAAGACATTTTCTGGACTTAATGGTGTTTCTCTTATGGAAATCTTTTCCTTAGAATATCAGATCGATGGAACCCTGCAGTTCGAAAGCGCATGTTGAGTGACAGTGGCCTAGGGAAGATATCCCCACACTACGAGGTACCTGAAAAACAAAAGGAGGCCAGCCAGACGCACATGCTGCAGTAAGACCCCTCTGCATTTCTCTGCTTGATCCTGCATTGCTACCATCACCAAAGGCAATTTTACCTGCTCTTTTATAATGCATTTTTGATTCACTGTTCTGGTCTATTGCATTTTCTGCTTTCCCTTCCCACCTTTTTTTTGGATCTAACTTCTACTTTTTGCATCTTGTAGATTTCTTTTTAAAATGTTTAGTAATCCAGTCCATGCTAAGTGCTTGTAACTGCACAGCACAGATTGAGTGCAGAATAAGCAGCATTATATCTTTCTAGATATTTGCTCTATCTAGCTTAGCATCCAAAACGAATGGCAACAACTCTTCAGAAGGCTCAGCTACACTGAGCAGTTTAGCTCAGTGTAAACATGCCTGGAGCAGCCATGAATCTGGCATGTTTATGCAAAATCTGGGCCTTGTATAGATTGCTCAGGAGCACATCCATCCTGCTGAAATAGCCTGCATCTTAGCTTTTTCGTGCTGACATTGCCAAAGTTATTTGTGATAACCAGGAGCTTAGATGGAGCTCCCTAGCCAGCTAGGAGTGGCAGATGATGACAGAGCCACTGTACATGTTATGTTGTGAGCTGCCCCGAGTCCCATTGGGAGATGGGGTGGGATATAAATAAACATCATCATCATCATCATCATCATCATCATCATCATCCCCCTTTCCCTGTTCTAATGATTTCAGGGAAAGTATGATGGTACCAGTGTCCATCCTGTAGAGCGTATCTTGTTAAATCCGACCTGATCATACTGTCCAGACTACATTGAAGACACAAGATATGCGGTGTTTCCAGAACATTCCAGAGTATCCCCTGACTTTGCCCAAAGTGGGAAAGTCTGTTTAGAGCAACAAAAAAAAGAGAGAGAGCGAGAGAGAGAGAGAGAGAGAAACAAAATAAAACAAAACAAGCCTCTGATACTCACCAGAAGTCTATATTTGTCACGAGGACAGCTAGCCTTCCATTTAGCGTATTTTTTTTTGCAAGTGTAGACAAGCCCATAGTCCCAGGCAGGGATCAAACTAAAATGATCCAATGCAAGATGGATTGGAATAACATATACCACATGTTGCAAACTCCAAACACAAATTAAATATGAAGCACAAATAAATATATGGCCTTAGTTTATGTTAAGTCACTTGCAGTTGAAGCAAAAATATTTGGGCCACATCAGAGCTGAGCATTTATCCACTTTAAATCAGGTTTCTGCCTCCTGCAGAATTCTGGGGTTTGTAGTTTGGTGAGGCCCAGGACCTGTCTGGCTGGGCTGTTTAAAGCCCCATCCCTAAAGTAAATTTAATGTGGATCCAAACTCTAGTGTGATGAAGCCTTTAGGTTCGGGTAGTGTAGCTAAGTTACGACTAAGAGGCAGGGTCCATAATTTGATGGACGATTGAGAGAGAGAGAGATAAGAACAACTGAAGTTCAAAGCTATGGTCCGTACAGTGCATTGTACTCTGTAGACAAATTGACCTGGCCACCTCCTCATGTTGCTTATTTTAGCCAATTGGCACCCAGAGTTCTCAAACTAGAGCAAAGTTCATATATTCAACAAAGAGGAGGATACATTTGCTGAATGCCAATGTTGTCTATGTATCTTGGAAGTTTTTGCCTTTGAAGCACTCACTGGTCGATCATGACCTTTCTTGGATGGTGTAGAGCAGATCACAGCTCCAAGTCACCTGTTTGGGGGCAATATGGAGCACCTGAGTCACCAATTGATACTGCAGTGCTTTTTAGCCTGAGGCCACAAGTGACTCTAGTTACAATGAAAAGAAAATGAAAAAGACAAATCCAAAAGGAAATGAGGTTTTTTTTGCTTGTCACTGGTCTTTAGTGTTTATGATAGGCAGATCCTGACAGCATTCCAAAGAAACTTGAATGATAGTAGAGTCCATCTCAGGGCTTGTAATGAACTTAGGAAGAAAGTAGGTCATTCTAGGGATGTGGAGGAAAACAGCTTCAGTGCATTTTCCATCAGATTTATCCATATTCTACCACCTGGATTAAAATTCAATTTATGATCAGACATTTGTATATTTGTGAATTTGTGATCCATTGAATACACCTCCAAACACTATATTTGATTATGATGTTAGAAAAAAAAAACTGCATATGCAAACTCTTTTGATTTTGAAGATGAAACCAAATAAGCATTTGTCAATGGGAGAAACATGTGCACAAGCATTTCTTTGTAAGTAAAAATGTTTATAATCTACTTTGAAAATGAATTATAGCATGGTTTGAAGAAGAAATTGAATGACTTTGATGAGCTTGAGTTTTGCTCATGTTTACCTCCCTTAGCACTCCAGGTTTTTAAAAAAGTTAGTGATCAGTGGACCAAAAAAATCAATTTGAGAACACAGAGTAAAAAAGGTTATTTAATCCTCACCCTAAATGATCTTGCTTTTTTGTTTTTGTACACATGGTAAAGATGGTAGGAACCTAGGAAATTGTGCTTATTTCATGCATGATAGCATTTATATTTAATATGACTATATTTAATGAACTCAGGGTGGCAAGCTAACTTCTCCAACTCTGTGAAATGAGTTTGGCTGAAAAATACTTCTTTGGGATAAGTGAGGACCTTAAACAAGTCCTCCCTGATCCTAGTTAGATGTTTAGTCCAAGGATTGGCAAAGTATAGTTGATGCTGGACAGTAACTTCCAACTATTCAGCCACACAGGGCTGAGAAAGTGAATTACAGTCCAGATGCATCTGATGGGCTGTGCTTTGACCACTTCTCTATCTGCTTAATGGACAGATTAATTTATTTGGGGGACTTGTCGTTTCCAGGAAAAGGTTGCACTTAGTAAGTTTTTGTTATCTTAAGAACTTGATTAGTTTTTTTGTAAAAGTCACATTTAGATGATGATGATGATGATGATGAACATTTGGATCTTGAGCAAATAGGAGTTTTTCTGACTTGCACATTTCTGGCAAGATTGAGAATCTATGGATTATTTTTGTGTATATGTTTGTGTGCTGAAAATCTAACCAAGTCAGTTTCAGCAATCAAAATACCTTACTTCTAAGTTGCTCTACTTCTTAGCAGTGTTTTTGAACCATAGGGAATCTATGAAGAAGTTTGGTTAGAACTTGGTGAGCAGCCATATGACTCCTTGGCTACTTGCTGAATTCCTTGCCATCTCACTTTGCAGTGTGCCAGTATGGTGAAGTGGACGAACACTACTTTGCACAAGCTATAGGTATAGAGTGAGGTTTTGTACTTCACTGTCAAAAGCAAGATGCAGGGTAATGTGTGCATCACCTAGCAATGCAACTTTTGTAAAGAGAGCCCATGTGATGTAGTCATTTGAATGTTTGACCACAACTCTGGAAACCAGGATTAAATTCCCATTCAGTCACAGAAACTCACTGTGTGATCTTGGGCAAGAAATAGATTGCTTTTAGATCGGGGAAGTGATAGGGAGGAGGGCGCAAGCTTGTTTTCTGCTGCCCTTGCCCTACTTAAAAGCTGCACCAGGGTTTGTGGGGAAAAATACCTTTTTAAGGTCGTTCCCCAAGTCCTTTGCCAGCATGGACACTTTTTCTTAGGGATTTTAGATATAGTAATCCAAATGAGTAACATTTCAGAATTCTGTGCTGTATTCTATTTCATCATGTACCTCTGCTGTCCCAAGAAAACAATAAGTAACAAAACCAAGTATGAAACACTTCCAACAGACGTTTGCTTCCCCTGACATTACGTCTAGTTGTGTCCGACTCTGGAGGTTGGTGCTCATCTCCATTTCTAAGCCAAAGAGCCAGCGTTGTCCGTAGACACCTCCAAGGTCATGTGGTTGTCATAACTGTATGGAGCGCTGTTGCCTTCCCACCTAAGTGGTACCTGTTGATCTACTCACATTTGCATGTTTTTGAACTGCTAGGTTGGCAGAAGCTGGGGTAAACAGCAGGATCTCACTCTGCTCCCTAGATTCAAACTGCCAACCTTTCCGTCAGCAAGTTCAGGAGCTCAGCGGTTTAACCCACTGCACCAACAGGGGGTCCTGTTTGCTCAGATTCCTATGCAAATGGAAGATTTCTCTGACAAAAGCCTCCCCCACTTCTTCCACAGTAGCACCTTGCTGTGAGGGATAGACTCACAAAGAACTGGAATAAAAGCTGCTGCTTCTGATGAGAATAACTTTTTTTCTGTCTCTATCCATACATTGTGAAAATACAACATGCTGTGACTATGAAAGGCTGGCTTGCCCCCCTCTTCTCTTTCCCGTTTTGAGTGAATAATTGTATAATTCAAATTCCCTAGAGTGGAAACAAGATTGCTCTTTCCCCTTTCTCTCAACCTTGGAAAGGGAAACTCTTAATTATGTTTTTGTAGCATCTTTGCACCTGATGCATCACGGAGGGATTTTGCCCTGCTGACAAATTGTTCTGGCAGGTAGTGACACACAGAATTGCACCCACCTGCCAAGAGCTTACAAATTGGCATCTCCCAAACAAGCTTGCTGTTGACTAGCTCTGCCTCCCCTCCCTTCTTTGCCCTGCTTGCCAGCCAACCCGCTTCCCTCCCTCAAAGCCGTCTCTGAAATGAAGTATCTGAACATCCAAGTTCTTAGCCCTTTCTCTGGGACTTATTTCTAGAAACGCTGTGAATGTGCTTGATTGGCTTTTGCTGTTTTGCTGTAATTCCAATTTTAAATTCTCACCCAGTATTGCCAATCAGGGAAACCATAAGAGCCTCAAACACTCTTCTTCTCCAGCATCCTTCTTCCTTAGTGGTGCCCAAAAGCTCCAAAGTGCATATTTCCTAGGTATTAAGATGCCTTTTGCACTAGTGCAGGAAGAAATATATTAGCCATCATGACAAGTAATGTCCTGTATCCTATTGTTCCATTAGAGCACAATAATTGAATCTGAGGGTTTTACCTGTGTGTTTATGCATCACTCCAGTGCTGATTCGGGGAATCTGCTCAGGTTGGAACTAACTAAAAAGAGTCAGAATTTTTAATTTTTTTCCAAAATTTTATCCATTAAAAATATTTAACCTAAAAAGTCAAGCAATAAAACAGAAACAGTAATAACAGTTATATAGGACATGAGATATATTTTAATAATATTGAAACACAAATGAATCCCTTTCTAATAGTTTTATATTTGTATCAATCTTTCCAAGTGAACCCATGGGTCAGCAGAATATGTCTTTTTTCCTCATTAGTTTGATTTACATAAGAAGTAAATGAGAATCATGTTTCCTACAAATGGGGTATTGCTTCCCTAACAAATCTCAGGGGTTTAAATGTGAAATTTAAGATGTTTTCAAAAAGAATCATAGAACCATAGAGTTTGAAGAGATCTCATGTGCCATCCAATCCAGCCCCCTACCAAGAAGCAGGAAAATCACATTCAAAGCACCCCTGATAGATGGCCATCCAGCCTCTGTTTAAAAGCCTCCAAAGAAGGAGCCTCCACCACACTACGGGGCAGAGAGTTCCACTGCTGAACAGCTCTCACAGTCAGGAAGTTCTTTCTAATGTTCAGGTGGAATCTCCTGTAGTTTGGAGCCATTGTTCTGTGTCCTAATTTCCAGGGCAGCAGAAAACAAGCTTGGTCCCTCCTTCCTATGACTTCCCCTCACATATTTATACATGGCTATCATGTCTCCTTTCAGCCTCCTCTTCCGCAGGCTAAACATGCCCAGCTTTTTAAGCTGTTCCTTATAAGGTTTGTGCTCCAGACCCCTGATCATTTTAGTCGCCCTCCTCTGAACAAATTACAGCTTGTCAACATCTTTCAATTGCAGTGCCCAGAATTGGACACAGTATTCCAGGTGTGGTCTGACCAAGGCAGAATAAAGGGATAGCATGACTTCCCTGTATCTAGACACTATACTCCTATTTATGCAGGCCAAAATCCCATTGGCTTTTTCTAGCCACCACATTACATTGTTGGCTCATGTTTCACTTGTTGTCCATGAGGACTCCAAGATCTTTTTCACATGTACTGCTCTTGAGCCAGGCATCGTCCCCCATTCTGTATTTTTGCATTTCATTTGTTCTGCCTAAGTGGAGTATCTTGCGTATATCCCCGTTGAACTTAATTTTGTTAGTTTTTGAATTTGAACATGTTTTAGAATTCAAAATATGTTGCTAGAATGAACATGCCTTTTCCTCATCCTATTGCTTGTTTCCAAGGATATTCATTTTCTCCCTTCCTTTTTAACCAAGTTCATTGCCTTGACTACAGAAAAAATGTGTTGTTTTAAGGAATTCTGTTCCTTCCTTCTATCTTTCCTTTCTTTATTCCTTCCATCCCTCTACTTTACTCTTTTTGTTTCCTTTTCTGTTGATGTAATTTGAACAAAATATTAGTAACATTGTGTGAAGGCAAGGAATGAGTCAATAGCAGGGCGACAAATACTTGTGAGATTGATTTCCATTTGGATAATTATCAGGAAAAAACCTCATGCAGACTATTTGACTGCCTTAGAAATTTCCCACCTCTCAAAATTTGGATAAAAGGTGAAATATATATTTAAAGCTGAGGCATAAATTTAAAAAATTGTTCAGACTCTATTTTACACATGTGTAAATATTTGGACTGAAAATAATGCCCTTATTGAGCAAAAGTACATTCTTGATGGAGTGGCCATGGCTATATGTTTCAGGAAAAAGAAAGGATCACACAAAAAAAAAAGTGCCTGTAATTGAAATTAATTTTTGAATACTTTGTAAGGATAGCCTCTCATCCTCGAGTAAACTTTGTGAATTGAGATTGTTTCCAATTATGATTGCAACAAAAGAAACACTTTATCAATGCTGTTGTTTCTTAGGTAGGGTGGCTACTTTGCATCTCTGTAAAAAGAGGAAAACCATCGCCAAAAAGACATTTCCATATAATTTTCATTTGACAATGTTTACGTATAGATTCTTGAGATTCTTGAGTGTTGGGCTCTAACTCTGGAGACCAGTGTTTGATTCCCTACTTGGCCATGAAATCCCTGGGTGAACTTGGACAAGTCATATACTCTGAGCCCCCAAAAAACCCATGATAGATTTGCTTTAGGGTCACTGTGAGTTGGAAATAAATTGCAGGCACACAAGAAATAGATTTTTCTTTCAAAATAATTACACTAATTTAAATGAAATGCATTTGATTCTGATGGAGAAGACTGTGACCAGGCAACCTGCATGCCATTGCCTATACAGGCTGCTTCCCAGATGCTAATTGTACATCAGTAATCTCAAGTTTTGCATTTTAAATGGGACAGATAAGTGAGTGGATAATATAGAATGGAAGAGGCTAGAAAAATGTGATAATAGATAAATGATGTGTATGTATTAAATGTGCAAATCTACTCACAATATGAAATATAATATCAATAAAAATATATATTTAAAATCATCTGTAAATGGGACTTGGCTCGCAAAATAGAGGATTCCTCCTATAAAGCAGGAAATCTAGCCACCTGTACTTGTACATTTTCATTTTCTGATTTGCTGGTAGCAGAAACCTATAGAGTTATAATCAGCAACTGAAAACAAATTTAGTGGTGTGCAGCATGTTGATACATCTTAATATGTATTCACCTGAATCAACTATGAAAGCCAGTTGATAAACGCATCACAGATGGTTAAGATTTCCTTAGGCCATTTTACATCAGGCTGAAGAGTGCAAGTTTCCTTTTTATTCCTAGGGAGAAAAGGTTTATTATCTATGTAGAAAACTAACACACCAGCAGGAAGGGTTCAACCTAACCTCATTCACTTTATGTTTTCCTGTTTGTAACATTTAGGGAAGCTTTGTGTGCGTGAGAAACCAAGCACCTATGGTTAGTTCCCCTCCCACTAGCAATTCAGAATCAAAGAGCACAGATAAAGCTTTTAATATAAAAGGTGTGATGATTCATCCAGAACATGCCTACGTTTGGACTAGAGTAAATGTACTCTTTGTAATTTTGCTGCAGCAGAATGTAATATAGTCTGTGTTTTGTCTATTTTTTCTGAATTCCAAAGCTTGGAAAATTCAGTGTTTACACTATAGGCAGTCCCCAGATTACGAACAAGATAGATTCTGTAGGTTTGTTCTTAAATTAAATTTGTATGTCAGTTGGAAAAGATACAATTTTTAAGTGTAACCTCAGCCAAAAATATATCTTTTAAAGCTTTGGATAGCATAGGGAAGGGTTAACATCCCTGTGGTATTTGTTTTGCTGCCTCTGCTCTTGTACAGAAGATTTCACCTCACTTTCTGTCTTGTGATTATTGAATTTTGAAATGTTTTGCTTGTTGTGAAAACAAGGATTGTTGAGAAAGCTTCAGTGGAATCATCTTTTCTCCATGATAACTCTTTCAGGAGTGAATTGCCCTTTCTAGGAGTAGATTTATCTCACTTTCTGTTGTCTCACCCTGTTCTTAACTATGAGTCATTTATAACTCAGGGACCGCCTGTACTTTTGGATCACAACTACTTGAATCTAAGCTAACATCTCCATAAGTCATAGTAGTTCTGAGATTCTAGAACATATTTTTAAAACATTTTTCTTAAATCTATTATTTACATCTAATTGTTTTCCTCATAGCTGGCTATAGTTTCAGAAGAGCTCCTCTAGGTGGCAATAGAACATTAAGGATAGTTGCTTGTAGAGTAAGTTTTATAACCTGGCTGAAACTTCATGCAGAAAAATAAAACCTAATGAGATAAAAAAGGTAATGGCCAAAAGAAAATACTGAATCAATGGCAAACCAAAAGAGGTTTGGAGAAGGAACAACAGAACTACTATATTTTCTTTTTAAGATTCCCTATCAGTTTTGTCTGTTGTTCAATATTCATATCCTATAAACCTCAAAACAAATATGACCCATGAGTTTATGACTGCTGTTTTAGATGCTCAATCGAGGGAAATTAAGCAAGTCAATCCTAGTGCCCATAGAGGATATTCTCACCCATTGCTCCAGCCCATGTCAGGCAACCTAGGAAAGGCATGGCTCTCTGGATATTGTTGACCTAAAACTTGCATTATTTCTAACTAGCATAACATAATGGTAAAGAATGCTAGGAATTGCAGTCGAGCAAGATACGGAGGACTGTATTTTTTCTACCTGTAATCAATAATTTGACACCTAGATTCCCAATATCCAGCTGCTGCTGCTACTGAATATGCTCACCGGGGCTTACAAAATTACCTATTATCATAGAACAGGCTCCATCGTTGTGCACCTTAAACCAGACCTAAATTGGAATCAAAGGAGACTTTATTTTTGCCTCAGATTTGCAGTTTGGAGCGGGTGATAGGCAACCTGGTTTAGTCCTACAGCTCCCATGAGGCTAAGTTACCATAGCTAATGTTTGGAGATTGAGTTTTGGTCACAAACGTTTGGTTGTCCTACTGTTAATTACATCACACTTAATGAATCCAAAAAGAAGGGTTTATGGTACATTCAGCATTTGTCATGGATACCCTACGTCTGTACCAACAAAACTCCAAGAACATGTTTTACCCTTGGAGTATTTAGGGCCCAGCAAGCATTCACTGAAAAGACTTCAACATTCAAAGAGTCCTTGTTTGTACTGAACAACAGTCTAATTCCAAATGTCAGAGATTTTGATGTAATATTTCTTTTGATGTTGGTCTGTTTTTAGCCTCAGTCCTTCATCATTCTTTTATTTATGAGCCATGCACATGACTATCCCTTTAGGGCGTTGGCTAAGGTTGGATTTGAATCTTGGTCCTTCAACTCCTCAATCAGTTTTCTTTCCGATAGAATGTATCAGGCTTTTAAAAACTCAGGCCACCTTACCAGGTAGCAGAAGTACTCAGGAATTAACTGATAGCACTAAGAAGGAATAAGTCATGTTTAACATTTTCTCAAAGACAAGAACAGTTGTTTTGGGAAGAAGATACAGTGGGTTCTATGACCCCCCAAACCTATAGATGCTCAAGTCACATTATATAATGATATTGTGGAATATAAATATAGTGGTACAGTGGAACTCAAGGGGATTTTTGTGAATATTTGTATTTTTGAACTGTGTTTGGTTGAATCTATGGATGCCGAACCCATGGGTATCCCCCTTTATCAGAGATCTCAGCCACCATGTTCACATATTCTGGAGCAATTATAGAGGGAATTCCAGTTGCCTCATTTTTGGATCCTTTTTCAAAACCATGCAATGAGGAAGCATCATCTAGTAGCATATGTAGTTTGCAGGGCTAGAATCAGATGTGCTTGTGGACTACAGTAATCACTAGCCCAAGATTGGAATGATAATATTTTGTAAGATGTGAGTAAAGCGTGTTCTGCCAGATTAAGGAAGAATATTAAAAAATATCTGAAAATGTTTTAAAGTAATTTTTAATACTGGGAGACTATGATGAAGAGAATCCTGGACTGAGGAGAGTCTTCATAGCTCGTGAACATCTCTGTGTAAAATTTGCACCAAGTTCTTTTTGCCATGAAAGCATAATTTTCTGCATAGAAAAGAACACTTCTTTATAAAAGTATTATTTTCTGTATGGGCTATGCTTTTTAATGTATGGAAAATGCATTTTTGTATGAAAAATATGAATTTTGCTCAGAATATATCCCAAATTAATTAATTTAATTACAGCATTTATATTCCGCCCTTCTCACCCCGAAGGGGACTCAGGGCGGATCACATTGCACACATAAAGGCAAACATTCAATGCCATGACATAGAACAGAGACAGAGACAAGACGCAGGCACCGGGCTGGCCTCGAACTCATGACCTCTTGGTCAGAGTGATTTGTTGATTTGTTGCAGCTGGCTTGCTTTCCAGCCTGCGCCACAGCCCGGTCAAATCATGCCTATTCTTTGAAAACTGTACAATTTTTGTAGATTTCTTGCAAGGGGATGAAATCATTAAAATTATTTATAGCAAAATGTGCAGAGAAAGCCCTTTGCAAAATTAGCAAACTTCTCTGTTCCAGATGTTGTTGGCCTGCAAAATGGTGCATTCTTAATCACTGGGCCAGAATTTGGAGCATCCTCTGACTTGGTTCAATGTAGATCAAGTCTACATTATGACGGCCTTGTCCCAACATTGCCCTGGATCAGCTCTGTGTTGCATTTGAGCTAATATGGGCCTGTTCTGCAGTAAGTGATCAGTGTAGAAGTGCCCAAAGATTATCATTGTCATTTTGCAAAATTTAAAGTAGTTTGCAAAAACGGAACACTGTTTTTACAGGTAATACAGTTTTCTTTTGTTTTGGAGACTAACAAATATTTGTTTCAACAGAAGAATGAATGGAACTAAAAAAATCTGTGTGCAAATGTGGTTATTAAATGTGAAATCTCTCTCAAATCACTCCTGCTTCTCTTACGAAAGGCATTGGCCATATGTATCCCGAGAAAACAATTCTCTTTTTGAGATAGAAATCTCTTTCAGAACAGATGAGGTACAAATGAACTCATGAGAAGAGAAAACATTAAAAGAGAAGGGAATAGGTCCAGGACTTCTTTTCTTTTCTTTTTTGGCCAACTAAATAGTAGAAGATATTCTTTCAGAGGAAGGTGGCCAATATGTGGAAAATGCATCACTTGAGAAGAGAAAGGCCATAAAACTCCATGGAGGTACTATAAAAGTATTGTTATTGGCACTTTAAATTCTTAAAGGCTTTGCTTTAAAATACTCTGAATGTTAGAGGGCTTCAGTTACAGGTCCATTAGTAAAAATAGCTACTTTACATCAGCCTGCCTGTTCTCTAGAGCCTTTTGTCTTTATGAATAATGTACCCAGTTGCAGGAATTTTGCTTAGAATCTGCCTGGAGGAGGCTAGTTGAATTTCCATGAAGCCTCAAATCCCATAGTCTTCTATACTGCACATTTCTTCCCTTGTTTCCTTCAGTGCAAATGCATTCCTTTCTTCCTCATCTGGTCTACCTCCTGCAAAATAAAAGGATGTTATTTCAAAACTCTTGGAAAGGTCTGGTTAGCCAATTATTTGTTTTGGTATGGGAGCTTTTTTGGTCACATTGATTGATAGTCAGTGGACCTTTGAAAGAGCAGGTCTTTAGGAACTCACCTGCATTCTATTGTTTCAACCTAGAATGTAAGGTTCTCATTTAAGGCATATGTACAGTGACCAAATAGTGTGAGATGAAAGTGGCAGAAATGGAAGTGAATTGAACTTGCATCTGATCACACATAAAGTCCTGGAACTAGGCTGAAGCCTTGATGTTACTTACATGCACTAGAGAGAAATGCTCTGACCTGGCATCTATAGTATCTTTAGCATCATGGCTGTTGAGGATTCCCTATTTTGAAGTATTCTCTGATTTTGCTTATCCTAGTTTAAGGCCTCACATTCCCATTCTTGCATGTGTTTGCTCTGTTCATTTTAACACTGCTTTTAAAAAAATGCCTTCAATTCAAATTAAGTTGTCAAGGTAAATATACCCGCAAAATGTACCTGCATTGTAATATTAATGCAATTTGGCACAACTTTAATTGCCCTGCCCCAATGATATGGAATCCTAGGTTTTACAGTTTGGTGAAGCACAAGCATTCCTTGGCAGAGAATGCTAAAATACCTTGTAAAGCTGGCATAGTTTCATAGCACTGAACTGTGTAGACTGACATTGGCTAAAATATCCTGAACTGAAATCTCAAATTTCTTCTCTGAAGATTTCTGTGTTCATTCACTCAGTCGTCTCTGACTCTTCGTGACCTCATGGACCAGTCCATGCCAGAGCTCCCTGTTAGCCGTCACTGCCCCCAGTTCCTTCAAGGTCAACCCAGTCACTTCAAGGATACCATCCATCCATCTTCCCTTGGTCGGCCCGTCTTCCTTCCATTTTCCCCAGCATCATGATCTTTTCCAAGCTTTCCTGTCTTCTCATGATGTGGCCAAAATACTTCATCTTTGCCTTTAATATCCTTCCCTCCAGTGAGCAACCGGGCATTATTTCCTGGAGGATGGACTGGTTGGATCTTCTTGAGGTCCAAGGCACTCTCAGGATTCTATCTTCCTTCACTCAGCCTTCCTTATGGTTCAGCTCTCACATCCATAGGTTACTATGGGGAAGATTTCTAACTCTCTCTCTCTCTCTCTCTCTCTCTCTCTCTCTCTCTCTCTCTTTCTCTCATTCCAACTTTATATATTTATAGTTTTACTCAGACTAGATGTATACTGTATGTTGTGTTTATATTGTCTGTTTTAATAAAGCCAATTGGCTGATCAATAAAATCGTTTCATTTTCTAACCTCTTTGATTCACTTGTTTTGCATGACTATGAGAAAGATCTTTCCTAGCTTAGGAAAACATATTTTAATTTTGAGATAGCAGGCACTTAGCAGCTTGCACTGTCAGCTGATCCAGCCACACATGCTATTTTGTTGCAGCATATGTTTGCGGAAGAACTTCCATCCACAATGGGAAGAATAGTATTTATTACTTCTTTCCTGGTAAAAAAATGGTTTCCTCTGTCGGTCGGGAAAACCTGTCAGAAAGAATAATAGAGCAGCAAGGCTTTCACATAATTTTCAACAGTGCTTGAACATCCCAAGGGGTTCCTGAGGGGGGAAAAAAGAATTTTTTTGTGTTTGGAGTGTTTGGAGGATTTTTCTGTACACTTGGCTTCTTTATACAGTGTTTTCTGTGCTAGAATGTTTGTGTGTATGTATGTACAGGAAATGTGCAGGGACTCCACAACCAATAAAAAAAGTCCAGAAAAGAATATTTGTAATCTACCATAGCAGGGAGAAAACTACAGTAATTTATCTTTGACTCAAGGGCAAAATAATCAAAGGTTTCCATCCATACAATGGAATACCTTTTCTTACCCTGAGGGAGTAGATTGCCTCTGCAGTCTCTTAAATCTCCCTTTATCGAGTTTAATGGAACTACATTGAACCGTTGCATTGAACAGGGAGAAATTTAATAGGCCAGAAGGACAAAAACTGAAAGGCAGAAACCCCAGGCTCCCTGTGGAAGGCAAGAAGGCTTCCACAGTCATTGGACTTCATGCCAACCATAGTTTTCTTTAACATGATTTAGTTATTTCAATACTTCAAAAATGTGTACAATGTGCCTACACCCCACAGTGGACTTCAGGATAATTTACGTAAAAATTAAACATTCAGAAGACTAAAACAGATTCAAATCTATTGCTGTAAAACTGACAGGATACTATTTGAGAACACAAAAATGCTGGACCATTCCAACAACTATCATGTCAGACTACACAGAGAAGCCATTGAAATCCACAAGCATGTGGACAACTTTAACAGAAAGGAAGAAACCATGAAAATGAACAAAATCTGGCTACCAGTATTACAAAACTCCAAAATCAAAACAGTAGATGGGAACCAACACAATGAAGGCTTGACTGAACAAAGGATGCCCCCAGGCAAGGGACAAAACATCTCCAATGCTAATTAGGGTGATTAACAGAAACATTAATGCTGGCTCCCAGTGACAAAGGACTCTTGCCACACCTTGGACACAGATATATATTCTTTCCTTTCCTTACTTAGTTTATCCATACCTCACAACCTCTGAGGATGCCTGCCATAGATGTGGGCGAAACGTCAGGAGAGAATGCTTCTGGAACATGGCCACACAGCCCGAAAGACATACAACAACCCTGTGATCCCGGCCATGAAAGCCTTCGACAACACAGTCTTAAAAGAGTTAAACAGCATTTTTAAAGAACATACATTTGTACCTATGTATCTCCACATACCTTTATTAATGTAATTTGTTTGTGGAAATAAAACATATTTGACCTGATGCTGAAAAGTATAGTGTTGGGAAACTTGACAAACATCCTTTTGGGTTGATTTCCATAATCAGGTTGTCACTAATGAAAAAAACCTCCATTTGGAAGACAAAACGTGCCCTGCAGAGAAGGCCCAGAGATAATGTGATGACTTTAATGCTTGAGATAGGTTGATATGGAAGGTGATCTTCTCTTGGATATTTAGACCTTTTTTTTTCACTCCTGCAATTTGAACAGCCACGAGAAAAATCTCTCTGCAACAAATTACTTCCAAGTTTTTGCTTAGCCTCACAGGTGCAAGACGGTAAATATTATAATTTTCTTAGTAGCAGTTTTAATAGCAGCTGATTTTCTCCCCTGCTACTTTTAGTCTTTTCAGATTTAGAGCTAATTACTTTTATGTGTCGAACTCTGATAGATCGGTTGCTGAGAAGTGTTTTTAAGAGATGCTAAAGAAAAGGCTGTCTTGTCACAGCAAAGTGTATAATTGCTTGCTGTTTCTTTCTGAATTTCAGCAATTTGGAATGTCAGTAGCTCACTTCCTGTCTAACCATTGGATGACTACAGGAGGTGCTAAGCCGTAGGAAGGTATAGGCAGCAGACCAGAAGGAATGGCAGCAGAAGCCTGGCAGATATCAACACATTAATGTTAGTCGATTGATGCCCATCCTCAGACAATAGTCCCTTTAAAGGCGGGCTATGAGAGAAACAAGTACAGAGAGAAGGGGTCGATATTTATTCCCTAAAACTGGAGTAGAGGCCATACAGCTTTGGACCCAATCGACCTCAAAATTGGGGTGGTTTTACACCCCTGAAGAAAACCTTTTATCCATATATTTTAACCCACTTACTCAAATTGAAGGATTGTGCCTCTGTGTGGCATGGTTTTCCTCCAAAGCTGCTTGTGAAATCTCAGGTGACCTTCTGGTCATTTCTGATTTCATTTTAAGGGCCTTGTGCTACCGTGGAGTCATTTGGAAAAAGGCCAATGGTTCACATTTCCAGATTGTGTGTTCTTCCATACACAGGAAGGTGCTATATGCCAGGTGGGACAATGCATCCATGCCTGCATTGTCTATTCTTTTCCCCAGTGTTTCCCCAGAATATATTTTCAGTCTCCTATTGCCTGAAGATTTTGCTTGGATAGGCTAGGGACTGACTTTCTGCGATATTCTGCATGCAAGTGATGAATGAGCATTGCTGGGCTAATACATCCCCTGTTTTTGTTGGCGTCTCTCATGCAATCTTCCCCTCCCTCTCCCCAACAGCAGCTGCTAAAATGTCACACTTGATGGACTTCTAGGTTATCGTGTCACCTTTGGCCTGATCCACAAAAGCAATTATTTTGTTAGTTTCCTCTGTCCTGAGATAGATGAAGCTAGAAGCTGACTTTTCAACTGCATGATGGGATTGAAAGACTTTAGAAGGAGGTGGGGATCACAATACATTGATTCCCGGGTTTTCTGCAGGGCAGAAGGCAGGAGCTAGTTTACTATTGTGTGACTTGCCTAGGTATAGAAAATTATTTATTGGCTTTGAAAATGCTTCAGTGCTTTAGGTTGCATATAGACAGCAGTGTTCAATTTTCTTGTAGAAAAATAAACCATGATTTTGCCATTTTATATAATGGACACCATTTTGCTATTTTTTTGTATATCGTGCAACTTGAGCATCCACAGATTTGGGTCTTTTTGAGTGTTCTGGAGTACAACTCAAGTAGACACCAAGTACCCACTGTATGCCTACAATGATTAATTTGATGTCAAGAAAGGGGGAAGAAAAGGACCACTGATGCTAATTCAATGACAGAAGTTAATATATACCTTTTCACACCTTTTCTTCATGTCATTATCAATCCAGGGCAACTTTAAGTGTCCTAAAGGTTAATGTTTCATCTCCGGAACCCTCACTAGGTGTAGAAATGTTTTTTAAATGCTCAAAGCAAGAGATCAATAGAAATTCATTTTGGTTTGGGAGGACTCAGGGAGCCTTATTCTTTTTTCTAAGTCAAATGTTCTACCGTTGAAGGGCTCTAGGGGCAGAAAATGCATATTTATTTTTTAATTAGATAGTAACTTTAAAACACTATCATTTAAATTCGTTGGCTAATGATAAAGCATTTAAACAACTTCTATATACTCATGTATAATGCTAGAAATTTTAGTAAACAAAACAACTCTCAGAACCTGGGTCAACTTATTCAAGGGTCAGTGTAAGTAAGTACAATACCTTAACTCTTATGAAAAAAAAGGAGCCATCCCCTTCTCAGAGCAGAGAGACAAAATGGATAGCTTAGTGCATCATAGAAGAACCTAAAAGAAGCTGCCATTTCCTCTTCTCTTATCAGAGTGCCATTTCTTGCCTTTTTAAAATGCCAGGGTAGGAAAATGAGAGCGGCCAGGGGCAGGGCTAACTTACTCATAAATCATTTTGAAATCCACAATTTTGGCCCCAAAACCTGCCCTCAACTGGTATATAGGAGATCAACTTGTCCGTAAGAATATACAAAAAGCACTTTTCCAAACCACAGCAGACACAATGGCCTTTGCTCTACAAAGCCCAATTGTCTGTAAACCCAGAAATGACCGTGAAATTGGGGGTTAGCTTTATTAACAACTAAAGCTCATCATCACCTAACCCATAAAAGTTTTGGCATGATTTGAATGCTCCTTTACAAAACTCCCCTTCATAAATTCCAACAAGCACATTCAAGTCTATTTGTTTTGTTTTTTCATCATTGAACAAAACCAGAACAAAATGAAGAGTAAGTCTGATAGTTCTTTACTCTTTGCTTTCAGATCCCCTGTTTCTTCAGAAGATCAAGGTAAGAATCCAATTTATTATTCTTTAACTGGTAAAAAGAGGTGGAAGAAATGAACTGTGGAAAACATAGTTACAAAGCTCAGATTTTAGAGAAGGATCTTATGCAGACCCATATATTTTCTCTATGATTCCATTCAAGTATATATTTGTTCAGTTCGGTTGTTCACCATCGTGCCTGTGCTTCATTCCTATTATAAATCTAACTCAATAAACTATGAATTTTCTTTGGATAAATTGGAAAAGATGAGATTTAAAGATGGATAAGAAATTCACTCAGGTCATATTTTTCTGTGAAAACGTCTATTTTGTATCTCTTGAGACAGGCAACAGAACAAAACGTATCTTGCCTAAGAAAATATACATTTCTGATGACTGCAATGCAGTTTGATGAAGATAATTGTATAAAGCATGTATAAAGAAAAAATGTGTGTATTTGAAAAGTGCACATAAATTAGTTTTAGTCAATGGGAAATTGTGTCCAACGCAAATCCAAAGTGAACATTTAATTTTTTAAACTTTTAATCAGTATGCATTCCACATTTTTTTACAACAGGATGCATACAGGATCCTGACAGACTGCATAACACCCCATCACATGAATTTCTTACTGTTTAAAGTAATCCAGTTTGACTCATCACACTACAGAAACATTGCTCCTCCCAAGTCATTCTAATTTCTGCATGTCATAGATCATGTAGACCTTGCATCTGCACAGTAGAGAGACGCTATCGCTATGCTTTGGCGCAAAATGAAAAAAAAATGTTTCAAAACTCGACAAAATTAGAGGGTGTTGGCATTTCATTTTGAAATTGTTTCTAAAGTATCATTTTTGAAAATTTTGTTACTATAATGAGGGTAACAAAATTTCGTTACTTTTTCGTTATAGTAATTGCACAAATAGGGAAATGGAGCTCCTTTCTTCCTTATCTTTATAGCTATTGGGGTAAAAATTGTTACAATGATAGAACACATTTACCACTGCTAGCCCATCAAGTTTCATAACGTTTAACTTATCCACAGAGTTTTGGGGAAATTTCAGTTTTTATAAACAACATTTTTAAAAAAACTACCAGAGCTATCTCTTTGAATTTTCTATACAATGACACAAGATAACATAGGGTCAATCTCTTCCCTATCCTGATTGGGGCTTTCAGGTGCTGAGCAGAATTCTGGGAAATGTAGTTTAGGGCAGGAACTTTTGAATTCTCTGGCATAGGGCTCCTCCCCTTCCCAAACTACATTCCCCAGAATTCTGTGCTTTCTCAGTCTCTTTCCCAGTGAACTCTGCTTTCTCCCTACTGCTTTCCTCTCCTAATGGCGATACACCATTAATTTAAAGCGGAATTGTACCTTCTTGGCTTTGCTTTGCTTGCTTGTGTTGAAGATGATATTGACTTAGGGAGGATTCCGAGGCTTACAAAAATTATTTATTTATTTACCCCATTGTACCCTGCCTTTCTCCACCCCAAAGGGGACTCAAAATTCAAACAAAAACGTATTGGGCAAATTTCAATTCTTAAATTTTTAGCATGGGCCATGCCCACGTGTTGGATATTGCATCGTAAGTACGAATTTGATCTGACTTACGAAGACTAATTTTTCACAGCCCTAGTGATTACTGTTGTGCTGTACAAAGGCATTCTGAGGTATTTTCCTGTCAAATTCTTTTGAAAACGCAATTTAAAAAAGGTCTGAAGAACTGAAGGACTGAAGCCATTATGGAGGTCTTCAGTCGATATCTAGTTAGAAACAAATGGTGCCAGCTCCCTTCCTGACAATTACCGGGGTCTTCACGGACCGCCCACAGACACGCCCCCAGAGGAGATGTCACAGCACGGGGATGGAATGCTTATCGTTTTGCCAATTACACATAAAAGCAGCGCATTTCATGTGGTTTTTATTTAAAAACGCAATAAAAATCCTATGCCCAAATGCTCAATTTTTGCCACCCTTTGGACATGGTTTTCAACAGGATGATGACAACAGGGGACAAATGTCATTTGATAGGACCTGTTGAGATTAATATGCAAACGAGGTCAAAAACGGATCAAGTTATGTTAGCTAGGAATGATGGGACTTGACAGTGACATTTGGAGAGTCACAAGGTGCATAACTTTGGTGAGCAGCATAAAATATACTGGTTAAAATGTATACATAAATATAAAATAAAATGAGACATTAACTTTTCTGCTACATGAGAATTACGTGGGCAGGGGAAACAATAGTGATGGTGATGGATCATCAGGAACAGAAGAATGAAATATGTGTAACCTAGTTGTGTCTGTTCTTACATTGTCTAACCCAACACCCTCATGAATGATGAACTACATCTGGTACTCAACAGCTGCAGTAATCTGCAGCTTGCTGTTTTAGGGAAATATGTCTTAGTTAATCAGCAGCTTTCCAAGAATTCCTACCATTATTTTTTTTTGCGATGCAGTCGGAGACAGCAAATGCATGTCTATTCAAAAATAAACCCACTGAGGCCCCATCTACACTACTATATAAAATCCAGAGTATCTCATTTGAACTGGATTTTATGGCAATGTAGACTCATATAATCCAGTTCAAAGCAAATCATGTGATTATCTGCTTTGATAATCTGGATTATATGGCAGTGTAGAAGGGGTCTGAGTCTCATGTTACTTATTCTCAGGAAAATGAGCTAAGCAAGTAACATAATAGTTCACACAAAGGCCTGGGATTTAATCTGGGTTCTTTATGCAAATATCATGTGAGATGGTTTTTGTATTACTAGACAAAAGATCCATTAACAACAAGAAAATGATATTGAATGGACTGTAGGGTTCTCAATTTGTCTGACCTGGGATTTTATCACATTGGGATATAATCTGTTTATATGAGTATGCATCCCATTTTTTTTAGGACTGGATGCATACTGTATTGAGATCTCCTCATCACACCTGATTATTATGATTCTTCGTATGATTTGAAAACACTGCACTTTGACTCATCACACCACGGAAAGCTGGCTCCTCCCTATCCATCCAAAACACACCCTACATCACTCTGCAACTTTTCCCTAAGATTGTGCAGTGATGTAGCCTCAAAGTTTCGAACTACTACTAATTAAAGTTCTTCTAAATATTAACATCCTGTTACAGATGCAATGCAGGGAAGAACTTGCACAAATTTTGGTAAAAACATTTAAAAAAATAATGAGGTAAAACATCAATTAGCGATTTCAGTAATCCTGGAGATCTTTCCCCTTCAGTGTCCAAAAGAGAAATGTCAGTTACTTTCACCATGAAATGTCTGTGGTCATGAAACCCACGGATGGCAAATCATATAATTGCTAATGGGATACATACAGATTTTACTATCACATATAAAAACAGTGCTTCAGCAATGGAAGAATCCGTAGCATTTCAAAAAGCACGATTAGAATTCTGTCTGCAAATAATCCGTTTCTGCAATGCTTTGCAGATGGATTCTGATGGGAATACTGATGGGATGGGGCAAACGTAATGTGATGGGACCCATTCAAAATTGGAAACTAAGTATTTCCTAATGTGATTTTTGTGTGTGTGTGTGTCAGGAGCAACTTGAGAAACTGCTAGTCATTTCTAGTGTAAGAGAACTGGCCATCTGCAAGGACATTGCCCAGGGGGCGCCCAGATGTTTTACCATCCTGTGGAAACTTCTCTCATGGGAAGCTGGAGCTAACAGATGGGAGCTCACCCCACTCCCTGGATTCGAACTGCTGACCTTTTGGTTAGCAGTCCTGCTGGTACAAGGGTTTAACCCATTGTGCCACCGGGGGCTCCTCCTAATCTGATAAGGTCCCTTGCAGTTGGTGGTGGTGGAGATAGGCATCTCCCAGTAAGAGTTCTTCCCCCCTCCATATTTTGTTCTTTCATTATTGAATTTTCTAGCTCTGTGGTGAATCAGAACTTGAACTGAACATTTTGAAATACAATTTAGGAATTGAAAGAAAAAGAAAACAATGTGGTAGGGTGGCTTGAGTACTGGGCTATGACTCTGGAGACGGGATTGAAACCCTGCTCAGCCATAGAAACCCACTGGATAACCTTGGTCAAGTCTTATACTCTCAGCCTCAGAAGAGGGCAAGGACAAACTTTCTTTAAACAAATATTGCCAAGAAACCCCCCATGATAGTCTCACTTAAGGATCACCGTAAGCCAGAAACAACTTGAAAACATACAAGTTAACAATGAATGTGGAGATGTAGAAATCCTAGTTGTGAATGATTTTCAGTGTCTCGATCTTTACAGTGCTAGAAATTTATGGACAGAATTAAAATGTCATTTGGAGTAGAATTCTTATTTGAGAAGGGCAATCCATACATTTTGACCCCATTTCCTACCACCTGATTTGTATGCCGAATTACTTGGTTTTCCAGCTGTCAAAATAACAAAATTCTCCTTTAAGCCTGTTATATGTAATTTTGCAATGTCAGGAGAATGTATCCTGTTCTCTCTTATACCACTTGATCCTTGCAGAAACTTGACTCCATTATTGCTTATTCCCACAGTTCAGATGAAATATTACTGTTTAACATTCTGTCTGGGGTACCAATATCAACCTTCATGTCAATGGGCAGTAAAGTAGAGCTTGTAGGTTTTCCTTACGTTATCTTATTACTCTGTTATGATATCTATTAATGAGTGTCATGCAGCATATGAGTACTTTCTTATGGATTTTCTTGATTTTAATTTTGAATATCAGCCCCTGCTGGCTTGCTTTCCTTTCTGCTTCCACGGTTTTCTTCCTTTATATACATTCCTCTCATGTTCCATTTACCACCTGTGCCTCTGTGACCAAGGACTGGCTCTACGGTTTGATCAATATCCCAAACCACTGCAGAACTATAAAAGCATTTATGAGCTTACTTTGAAATGGAGAATCAAAGCCGCAAGCACTCTTCACCTATCATACCAAGGACATTAAAAGCTTCTGCTTAATGACAGTGAAATAGCTGGTTGAGAAAACATATCACTAGAGGAAGAATGAAGATTTCTCATTCCTGGTTGTCTTTTATGAAGCAGTGGACACTGAATCTTTAGTACTTATATTTTAGCGACTGTGTTTGCATGCAGAAAGAACATGTCCTTTAATAGAACTTGACTCTGTGCAGAGCTATTTACAAATAGCATTACATTTCCATTTTATCTTGACAAGGGATAATGCAAATCATTTTACTTTATAACTGAAATTTCCTTTTTATTTACAGAAACTGGCACAGGCC
Organism: Anolis carolinensis; assembly: GCF_035594765.1. Lineage (NCBI taxonomy): Eukaryota > Metazoa > Chordata > Lepidosauria > Squamata > Anolidae > Anolis > Anolis carolinensis. The sequence goes on from NC_085845.1 coordinate 182,938,547, forward strand.
TGCACCCAGGGGTATATCTTTTGGGGACAATTCATTCATGGTGCTGAATTCTGAGTTAGGAGCCCATTCCCTGTCCCATGACTACACTCTTGCTTGTCCCCAACATTTTGTTATAATACATAGTTTATCTCATGTTGATATATATGAGATATATATATAGTGTCAAAAGCATTGCATAACAAATACATTTTAAAATTAGAGCATTGGATCTCATGTTGCTGTCACTCTAAGATTGCAAAGCAACACTAAGTAATTATTCTTTTGCTTTCACCCAACACATTCAACTTCCTCTTTGGTTCTTTAGCTGGCTGAGGCTCCTCTATTGCCAAAAGAGTGGCAAACTTTACACAAAGTGATGTTGATTGTGTCAGATGGGAGCAGGGAGATTTCTGGAAATAAGAGGATCAGAACAAAAGCCCACCAGTCATCCATTTACTTATAAGCAGGACTAGTGAGATGTCACTGGAAAGCTTTGTCTGGTATGATTGAATCTACTCCAAAATATTCTGAATTAGGCTTTATACTTCAGGTTGCAATCATACCACTTTGAGAATTTATCTCAGGAGGAGCTAGAAATACCCTCTTCCCCCAATATGATTTCCAGTGCTGAATAATGAAGGTCCATCCTTGGAGGAAGAGATGAAAGCACACAACAACAAATGGCTAATTTTACCCAAGTTTGTCATGTCCATTCTCACTCAACTTTTGGTTCCCTTTCTATTTATGTCTAATTCATATTTGAGTTAAGCTCTCTACCAGCAGCTGCCATGGACTGAATCAAAATTTCAGTAAGATAAGATGAGAAAAAACCACTGTAGTGCTGTCATTTGAGTGTTAGACTATAGAGGCGATTCTGCACTGACATGTAATGTGGAACCTGTCAGTATAAAAAAAAACACTTGAGTGCAGATGGGTAGGGATACATTGCCATCCCTGCCCCATGTTGCTGCTGGGTGCACATGATTCTGGGGGGCTCCTTCCTACTACTGGGTCCTGTGACCCATAAACAAGGCTGGGAGGAGGAAAAGTGAAAGCCCCCCCTCTACCCCATCCTCCTTCATGGGACATGCAATCTGGTAATAGGAAGAAGAACCCTCCAGGGTCAGGCTGTCTCACTGCTGTAGCCAGCAACAACGTAGGGGCCCGGGGTGGGAGGGGACAGCCATTCCATGTCCCTGGGCTGCCTGAACCCAAGGAGGGCAGGATGACTGTTGAGACAGCTGCAGCTGATTCTGCTTGGAACTATCTACAGCTCCTCTGGATGGAGCCTAATCCAGGGTAAACCCGACTGCCTTTAGGAGTTGAACCTTTCCTCTGAGTTAGCTGAACCTGGGGTGAAAGCTGCACTGAGTAGCTTTCCCTCAGGACTGATCCAACCCCACAATTACACAAGTGATCAATGTAGATGCGGCCTAGGACTCTAAAACCAGGACACTGAATACAGAACAACACTCTGAAAACAGGGGAATTCCAGGCAGGAAACAACCAGGGCCAGCTAACGCCTCCCAACAAAATATTCCCCCCAGGCAGGAAGCAGCCAGGCTTTGAAACTGCAAGGCCATTACATGCTAACACCTCCCATAGAATCATAGAATAGTAGAGTTGGAAGAGACCTCATGGGCCATCCAGTCCAACCCCCTGCTAAGAAGCAGGAAATCGCATTCAAAGCACCCCTGACAGATGGCCATCCCAACAAAGTATTTTCCCCAGGCAAGAAGCAGCCAGGCTTTCAAGCTGCAAGGCCATTACATGCTAATCTCAAGGTGTCTAATTACAACATTCATTCTTGCTTCCAACAGAAAATAGTGCTTTCTCCCACCCTGGACATTATTCCACAGGTATATAAACCACATTTGCCTGGCTGGTTCCTACCTATGGAAATCCATTGCAAATGAACAAAACTTGCCTGCCTACAAGAGGCAAGGTAAAGGTAAAGATAAAAGTTTCCCCAGTCGTGTCCGACTCTGAGGGTTGGTGCTCATCTCCATTTCTAAGCCGAAGAGCCTGCATTGTCTGTAGACACCTCCAAGGTCATGTAGCCGGCATGACTGCATGGAGCACCGTTACCTTCCCGTTACCTATTGATCTACTCACATTTGCATGTTTTTGAACTGCTAGGTTGGCTCTAAAACCTGGACAGTGAATAAAGAACAACACTCTGAAAACAGGGGAATTCCAGCCAGGAAACAATCAGGGCCAGCTAACACCTCCCAACAAAATATTCACCCCAGACAGGAAGCAGCCAGGCTTTGAAGCTGCAAGGCCATTAAATGCTAATCTCAAGGTGTCTAATTACAACATTCATACTTGCTACTCAAACTGGGCAACCAATGATTCCACAAGGTAGAAAGCAGCCAGGCTTGCAAGCAGCAAGGCTATTCAGTGCTATTTAACCTGGCCAGCCAACATTACATTGTATTATATTTATAAAACCCTCCTTGATGCTCCATTCCAGTTTTGGACTTCAACTCCCACAATCCCAAACTGCCTACCTGCTGTTAGGAATTGTGGGAGTTGAAGTCTAAAAGACCCGGAGGGCCCAACAACATGGCGCAAGTCCCTACCATCTCACATAACATTATAATATAGACCAGCCATGGGCAAACTTAGGCCCTCTTGGTGTTTTGGACTTCAACTCCCACAAACGGACCGTCATGGTGTTTCAGACTTCAACTCCTACAATTCCTAACAGCCGGAATTGTGGGAGTTGATGTCCAAAGCACCAAGACGGCCCAGGTTTGCACATGCCAGGTAATTACAGATAAAATAGACACAAATATATGCACCAAACTTGACTCCCACCATTAAAAAAAACAAAAAAACCAGGACAGTATATAAAGAACAACACTCTGAAAACAGGGGAAATCCTGAAAGGATAACATCAGGGCCAGCTAACACCTCCCAACAAAGAATTCCCCCAGGGAGCAAACAGCCAGGCATTGAAGTTGCAAGGCCATTACATGCTAATCAAGGTGACTAATTGCAGCATTCATATCTGCCACACTGAGACTATTCATTGTATTCCAGCTCACCAAACAAGGATTCCCATAAGAAGAAAACGGCCAGGCTTTGAGGCTGCAAGGCTATTCATTGCTATTCCACCTGACCAACAAATGATTCCCATAAGCCATAGCAATGCGTGGCTGGGCAAAGCTAGTCTTGCACTGCTCCTGTTGTGATTTTCTGAATACACAGTATGGTGATTTCCCACAGACCTACCCCCTATCTACAGTTCTTAAACAACATCCACCCATGCTTTCCATGTCTTTCCCGAACTCAGCTACCACTGTATATATAGCAATGTATTCTCCATACATAGCAACATATTTTGAATTAAAACCTTTGGTACACAAAGCACTAATATTTGTAAATATGTTTTGGATATCGTGTCGGGAGTACTGTGGATTTGCCTATTCATTTAGTCATTAAGTGTAGTCCAGTATCTATTATCATGAGCTCCTGTAAATATCAATATTTCTTAAAAGTGTGACATTATGTATGTGGATTTAAAGACAACAGTTGTCTTAGTTTGGACCAGAATGCAAAGGGGTCTTGTAACACTTTTAAGACTGAGAGAAAGGAGATATTAGCATAAGCTTTCATAGATTTTTCTGCTTCAGCACCCTATGCATCTGATGAAATAGATTTGAGATTATGAACTCTTATGCTACAAAACTTCTTTCTCTGTGTCTCAAAGGTGCTACAAAATTCTTCTGCAAGAGTGAGGATGGCAAAAGTTGTTTTTTCATATCAAATCAATGCCAGTGAATCACTCAGCAGTGTACTCTACAATGCAAGTCCTTTTCCTTGCAATTTGTATCAGTCAAGTGCACAGCCCTGACTGGGACTTACTTTGGCAGTCAGAACAGACATGACTTGAATTCAGGTTGCAGAATCCCATTGTCTGAGCCCACTGAAAAAAAAGAAAAAGAAGAAAAGATGGAAGATAAACCTATTGCATTGACTTCAATCCCCACAGGGCATTGGCTGACAAAGAAACAAGTGTCAACCTTTCTCTTTAAGCAGGGCCTGCCCTGTGGGATGCGTGGTACTCAGTACAGGTGAGTGAAGTGTCGCTTGCCAAGAGGGAAATGGTGAGAATAGATGAATGGGGAAGACAATTGGTTGTGGCTTATTGTTTGAGTCTCCTACATGGCAAAATATGTAATTTAAGGAGGAATGAATGAGGTCAGTACCCTAGCTATGAGTACTGAATGATAATTTCTTTCCAGTGCTATGTGAAGCTGTCTCATGATCACAGCTATATTTGGGATGCTGTATCATATAGAGCTTCTGCCAACCTAGCAGTTTGAAAACATGCCAATGTGAGTAGATCAATAGGTACTGCTCCGGCGGGAAGGTAACGGCCCTCCATGCAGTCATGCCAGCCACATGACCTTGGAGGGGTCTACGGACAACGCCGGCTCTTCGGCTTAGAAATAGATATGAGCACCAACCCCCAGAGTCAGACATGACTGGACTTAACGTCAGGGGAAACTTTTACCTTTATTTTTATCATATAGAGGTGCCACAAGCCCCTCCCCCCAAGAAAAAACAAAGCTAGCAAACTAGAATTTATATTTTCCCCAGACCTTTATAGATTCCACAAAGTGCTGCAATCCAAATTACTACAAATGGGTACAGATTGCACATCTGTTATCTGAAATATCTGGGACCAGAAGTCTTCTGTATTTCATTCTTTTTAGATTTTTAAATATTTGCTAATGTGATATATTGGAGATGGGACTGTAATCTAAATGCAAAACCTTAAGGTGATTGTATACAAAAATATTTCAAAATTGTTTGTGCATGAAATAAAAGTTTGTATACATTGAAAGCAAATATGTCACTATCTCAGCTACCCATGTGGTCACTTTTGGATTTTGGAATGTTCCTGATTTTGAAATTTCGGATAAGGGATATCCAGCCTCTACCTGAATGTTTCTTTAAAAGAAAATGCAGCTCTTTAATCTTGTAGGAATTTATACCATTAAAAATATCAACTTAACACAACCACTTATATAAATGGATGCAATAATCATACAAAGTGCACACATTTCAAAATGGATTTCATACATGTTAGGGATTTTTTTAAAAAAGAAAACAACACAAATATTGCATGCATAAGGAAATTACCTTTTGCATTCTGATTTATATGAAAGCTAGATTTTGGGCCTGTAATTGTCTCCAAGAATAGTATTAAGCAGCATGACAAAGTGAATAGTGGCCAGTGAAGCCAGTTCTGTTACAACCATGCTTAAAGTAGAGCTTTGTTGTGGAATTGTTAATCCTTTTTTAAAAAAATAAAATAAAATTGGGATCTAAATATTTTTTGTCATCCATGCATGTGGAGCCACCCGAGTCCTTTCTAGGGATGTAAAATATGCTCACATGTGCTCTTGACATTAATAAAAAGAGTAACATTGACATAGCCCATGCAACAATACTTTAATGAAATGTATAGAAGAATGAGCCAAAATCACACTTTTGAGTCATGACCCGTACTGCCCCAACTCCCATCTCCTTCCAGAAGCAGAAAAGATTTTCTCTTGGATTATTATTAGACATGAAATTCAGCTAAGTAGATGTGTGACAAGCCATTATCTCTTTAACAGAAAATTTGGTTCTAGAGCAGAAATGACACAGAAAGAATAGAGGTAGTTTCTTACATCACAAAAAAGAGAAGAGTTCAATTTTTGTTTCAGAATTTTTTTTATTAACAACCAGATCATTTGAGCCATGTATAAATAAACAAAAATATTTTACCTTGTAGGAACCACTTGAAAGTTTCTTCCAAAATACATCCACATATATGGGGTTTTTTTTGCTGTTTCCAGCATCCACTTTTCTTGTGGTTTCCATTTTGTTGACCAAACCTAAAGATCTATGCTATCGATATATATATATATAAAATGCTGGAAAAAGCTGGTATGTATTTTGCCTCTGGAGCCCCCGGTGGCGCAGCGTGTTAAAGCGCTGAGCTGCTGAACTTGCAGACTGAAAGGTCGCAGGTTCAAATCTGGGGAGTAGATTGAGCGCCCGCTGTTAGCTCCAGCTTCTGCCAACCTAGCAGTTCAAAAAAACGCAAATGTGAGTAGATCAATAGGTATCGCTCTGGCGGGAAGGTAACGGCGCTCCTCTTGTTGGCTGCTCCCCAGATTTTAAGCATATAGTTAATTTCTTATTTACTTTTATTAGAAAGCAATTAAATAACAAAAATAGAATTAGGTTGTTTTTATATTTGCTGTGTTGTGTCTGTAAAAAGATAGGACATTTATCAGGCATGGACAAACTCTGTTTCTTCATAGTGCCAATTGTGCAAGATTTACCTAATTGAAAGTTTTTTGCTGGCAACCTCAGCAAAGAACACAAAGGTTCAAAGATACATAGAAAGCAGGTTACTACTTTTATCCTCTGGCATCTACCAAACAGAAGAATGGAGGACTATTGATGTGCCAGCCAATCCTGCCCAGGGGAATGCATGATGCTGCCAGCTCAGTGTGTTTTGCCAGCTATTTGGGTAGAAGCCTAGGATATTCACTTCTGTCCACCTTTCTAAGTTGCATTTTATCCAGCTTCTATCAAGAAAAAAAATTACATATCCACACAGAGAGCTATAAAGGAGTTCAACATTTTGCCTCCAATGCTCATCTCAGGAAAAGTCAAGAAAACAATTATTGGGCGGCAGTGTTTACTGAATGGAATAATGCTTTGCGACATATTCAAGGCTTTCAGACACTTTATGGCATGCTAAAACCCGTGCATAATTCATATTGTGTATCCTGCAGCAGTGACACTTGTCATCCTGTGAATAAATACATTTTTAAGGTGTTCTTTGGAGCATAATTGCACATTGATAGTGTCAGCCAATTCCTTTCCCCCTACAGATGAGCCAAGCCAAAACGACTTGTCTCATTTTATGTTCATTGCTGTGAGTTTTTAGAAATGGTTTTCCACTTCCAACACTGGTTACAAATATGTATATAACATCGAGATGTGGGTCTTCATGTCACTTGCTTGATCTTTTCCCTCCTTCTTTTTTCTACGACTCCCTTTTCCCCATGTTATCTTTTAATCTGAGTGGGCATCCAGACTTTTCATTCATTTGCTGACTGTGTAGCCACTTCCAAGTAGAATTAAGCGGCTGAAATAGGGTGGGGATACTGTGGTCCTCTTGATATTTTAGACCAGCAAATATGAATAATGGCCATATGAATATTTGGGAATCTAAAATGTGTGGAAGCACCAGATTGTTGATTCCTGCCACAGCCAATGACATGATGGACAGATGTGGTTGATGTCAATGAAGAAAGGAAATGTTACAATTTCTTCTATCTGGAAAAAAAGCAATTTGTGTAGCGCCAGGAAGCATTACAATATGCAGATATTTGAGCATCATTTCAGTAACTTGTTCAACTGTTTTGGGCTGATTCTCTAACTATGAATTAGGGCCTACTTAACCTTCAAAACAGTTTGGGTCAAAGGCAAATAAGACCATGACTTCAAAAGGTGTTTTATATGTTACAAAATGCTTGCCTTGATATTCCTTAGGGGGTGGTATGGACATTTAAAATCTAGCATGTGTGGGGTGGGAGGAGTCTTGACCTCTTCCTCCTGATGGGCTTTATTTTCTGGGCCATTCCAGCTGTTTCTTATGGGGTTCTAGGAGCAGACATGAATGCTGCCAGGTGTGATGACTCATGGGCCTTGTAGTCCTGCTCATGACATTGTAATGCCTGATGAAGAAGAAAACTTGGGTTTTTTACCTTCCCAGTCAGAACTGGAATCTTCTCAGCCAGATCTTTCCCAGGCAGATCTGGGAACCTTGCACCTGCAAGAAAGTTGTGTCCCAGAAGTATGTCAAAGCCGATTACCTACACCATCGACAAGGATGAGGTGGACCGAATCCGTGATAAGCTCAATGCACAGGATGGGGAAATAAAGGGTTTGAAGGAACGCGGAATCCGTCTTCCGGCCATGGCGTTGCCAACCAAGTTTACTGGAGAAGCTTCTAAGGTTCATGTTTTCCGTCGCCAATGTCAAGCTTATCTAGAGGCCCGTGATGCCGAGTTTCCCCAGGAAGACATCAAGGTGGCGTGGATTTACAGTCTCCTAGACGGGCCAGCGGCTAACTGGGCGACGGCTCTGTTCGACCAAGCCTCCCCACATCTAAGGTCAGCGCAACATTTCTTGGACCACCTTAAGGCGACCTGGGGAATCGAGGACAATTTGGAGGCAGCCGGGCACAAACTCCGCCGCCTCTTCCAAGGAGACAGACCCATGTCTCAGTACATAGCCGAGTTCCGAGTGCTGGCCCACAACACCGGCTGGAACGATGTTGCCCTCAGAGGACAATTTCGGGAGGGTCTCAACATTGAAATGCTGGAGGAAATCTCCAAGGTGGATCCTCCCCAAACGCTTGAAGCACTCATCGATCAATGTTTACGGGCTGAAGTCATGATTGCCAACAGGAAACAGTGGGTACGAGGCCAGAGCGGTAGAGCTGGGGCAAAACCCCCCGCTCCCGCCAGCGTACAGCCGCGCCCAGTGTGGAGACCCCCACCACCATCCCCATACCCCAGAGGGAGCGAGGAGGTGCCGATGCAGTTGGGCAATGTGCGTCCCAGATTAGACGCCGCCGAGAAGGCCCGCCGCCAACGCCTAAATCTCTGTTGGTATTGCGGGAATGGGGGCCACTTCGCCAGAGAGTGCCCAGCCAAAGGGAAGCCCGCCGCCCGTCTTGCGGCGGCGTCCTCCACGGAGACGAAGGCGTCTGAGGCGGCTGGCACACAGCCGGCGGGGGAAGCCAACGACCGGGCGTAGAGAGGCTCGCCAACCCGGTCAAGAAACCCATTCAAGAGCCGCCAACCGGGGTCCTGTTCCTTCTAGTGGTCACCTTATGGTCAGCAAAAAAGGGACCCGTCATGATCCACGCCATGATAGACTCAGGAGCTACCAACAATTTCATTGATAGAGAGTATGCCGACTCTCTGGGATTACAATATCATGACTTCAAGAATGCCCGTGTGGTGCAAGCCATCGATGGCCGCCCTCTCAAGACGGGCCCCGTAAGCCAGTGGTCGGAACCCACCAGGATGTGGATAAGGGAACATATGGAAGAGATTTCCTTCTTTGTTACTGAGGTTCCCCATTTCCCTGTGATTTTGGGGATTCCATGGCTGACACTTCACGACCCAAGCATCTCCTGGTCCAACAGAGAACTGCAGTTTGCTTCAAAGTACTGCCAAAACCATTGCCTCGTAGCCAAGGTCTACCATGCCACAGACACCGAGCCCATTATCACCTTGCCAAAGAAGTACTCCGAGTATTGGGATGTATTCAATGAAAAAGAAGCCGAAAAATTACCCCCACATAGGCCTTATGACTGTGCCATTGACTTGGTGGAGGGGGCCCCGATCCCGCGAGGGCATCTCTACTCCCTGACTGAACCAGAGCAAGAAGCTCTCAGGGAATTCATAGAGACAAACCTTCGCAAGGGATTCATCAGACCCTCTCAATCCCCAGCCGCCTCCCCAGTGATGTTTGTGAAGAAGAAGTCAGGGGAATTACGCTTGGTGGTGGACTACAGAGCATTGAACAATATCACTAAGCGGAACAGCTATCCCCTGCCCTTAATCTCGGATCTATTAGACCGACTTCGAGGAGCCAAGGTCTACACCAAGCTGGACCTACGGGGGGCTTATAATCTAGTTCGCATCAGAGAAGGGGACGAGTGGAAGACCGCCTTCCAGACTAAATTCGGATTATTCGAGTCCCGAGTTATGAATTATGGATTATGCGGAGCTCCCGCAACGTTCCAGCATTTTGTCAATGACATTTTTCAGGACTATCTAGATAGGTTCTTGATAATCTACCTGGACGATTTTTTGGTGTTTTCTAGATCACAATCAGAACATGAGAACCACGTCAAAATGGTGTTACAACGATTGCGGGATCATGGACTTTATGCCAAGCTGGAAAAATGCGCTTTTGATCTACAAGAGGTAGATTTCCTTGGATACCGTATCTCGCCTCTAGGGCTCTCCATGGATCCAGCCAAGGTTTCAGCAGTATTGGAATGGCGGGCGCCAACTAACAAGAAGGAGGTGCAGCGATTCTTGGGGTTCGCGAACTATTACCGCAAGTTCATTCCAGATTTTGCCCGCTGGTCTGACCCAATCACTAGCTGCATCCGTGGAAAACAGCCCTTCCGCTGGACTGATCAAGCAGAGAAAGGGTTTCAGCAACTAAAGAAATTATTCACGTCCCAGCCAATCCTTCAGCATCCAGATCCTGAAACCCTTTTTGTGGTGCAAGCGGACGCCTCTGATGTGGCAATTGGGGCTGTGCTCCTACAACCGGTGGGAGATCACCTTCATCCTTGTGCCTATTATTCTCGTCAACTAACCGCACCAGAGAGGAACTATACCATTTGGGAAAAGGAACTATTAGCCATAAAGGCAGCTTTTGAAACTTGGAGACATTGGCTAGAAGGGGCCAAATTTCCCATTGAAGTCCACACTGATCATCGGAATCTAGAACATCTAAGAACTGCCCGCAAGCTAAATCAGAGGCAGCAACGTTGGGCTTTATTCTTTGAACGTTTCAACTTCCAGATTCATTATGTGACCCCAGCCCAAACCAAGCAAGCAGACGCCCTGTCACGTAAACCGGAATACGCTGCAGGACGCAAGGAGACCTTTGAATCCCAACTACTACAACCCGAGAACTTTGCCACGCTCACAGTGGGGAACACCAAATCCACTCCCATTGAATCAACTCCCTCTACTCCAGGACCCATCTGTGCTCAAGAAATCAGGGCTAGTCAGCAAGCAGATGCCTGGGCGCAGGACCAACTTCGTCAAGGTCTGCATTTTCCCTTTTCGCTTAAAGATGGACTGCTTTGCTATAGAAATCATGTTTATATACCACCCGGACCGGGCAGGGAAAAAGCACTTCGTCTGTGTCATGACTGCAAACCAGCAGGGCATTTCGGACTATTTAAAACCATGCATCTGATCCTAAGAGATTTCTGGTGGCCCAAGATCCGCAAAGATGTGGAAAAATATGTCAACACCTGCCCAGTATGCCAGCGCTCCAAGATAAGAAGGGAGAAGCCCTCAGGGCTTCTACACCCCCTTCCTACCCCATCTCGCCCATGGGAAATAATTTCTGCGGATTTCATCACTGACCTACCACCTTCCTGTGGATTCACCACGATCCTAGTGGTGGTGGACCTTTTCACCAAGTTAGCCCATTTCATTCCCTGTGAAGGCCTCCCCACGGCCAAAGAGACTGCAGATCTATTCCTTCAACATGTTTTCAGACTACATGGATTGCCCAAGAGTTTGGTCACAGACCGTGGATCTCAATTCACCTCTCGGTTCTGGAAGGCACTACAAAAACTATTGGGCATAGACTCTCGTTTATCTTCAGCTCATCATCCCCAAACAGATGGGCAAACGGAGCGCACCAATGCCACTTTGGAACAGTACCTTCGCTGTTATGTAAACTACCAACAGGACAATTGGGCTTCTCTGTTACCACTGTCGGAGTTTGCCTACAACAATGGAGTTCAAGCTTCTACAAAAGAAACGCCGTTCTTTGCAAACTACGGCTTCCATCCACGTTTCTTTCCCCCTGTCATTGAAACTTCAGAAGTTCCCGCAGCAGAGGATTGGCTGCAGGAACTCACAGCGGTGCAACAACTTTTGCTCCAACAACTAGACCAAGCCAAGGAGGACTATAAACGTCACGCGGACAAACATCGCCAACCGGGCCCCGAAATCAAGGTAGGAGATCGGGTTTTTCTGTCCACTCGCTTTTTGCCCTCCCATCGCCCTTGCCGGAAGTTAGATGCCCGTTTCATTGGTCCCTATCCAGTGGTGGCGCAATTAAACCCCGTGACTTTCAAACTCCAACTTCCGCGTTCAATGCGCATTCACCCAGTGTTTCACCGCTCCCTGCTCCTTCCGGCGGATGGTGTGCGTCCTGATACAGACCAACCGGCCCCCCCTCCTGTTTTGATGAATGGGGAGGAGGAGTTCGAGGTTCAGGACATTTTGGATTCTCGCTTTCACCGCCGCCGCCTACAATATCTCATTGACTGGGTGGGTTTTGGCCCTGAGGAACGCTCTTGGGAAGACGCCTCCACAGTCCATGCTCCTGATCTAACCCGTCGCTTTCATCAAACCTATCCCGCCAAGCCGCGACCTCGCGCCTCGGGGAGAGAGTCCCAGTTTGGGAGGGGCCTTGAGGAGGGGGATAGTGTGATGACTCATGGGCCTTGTAGTCCTGCTCATGACATTGTAATGCCTGATGAAGAAGAAAACTTGGGTTTTTTACCTTCCCAGTCAGAACTGGAATCTTCTCAGCCAGATCTTTCCCAGGCAGATCTGGGAACCTTGCACCTGCAAGAAAGTTGTGTCCCAGAAGTATGTCAAACAAACCCTGAGCCTACATCTCCCGTGTTCTCTCGCCATGAGTTTTGTAAACAACAGAGGGGTTTGGAAGCAGCTTCGCGCAGGAGTGCTAGAATAGCAGCTAAGAATGTAGCCAATTAAGCCTGCTTTTCGTGAGAATCTTTAAGGAGTCAAACATCTGGTCTCAGAGTTTAGCTTTCGTTTCTGGTTCCCAGAGAACTGCTTCGGCGGGAAAGTTAGACTCTATATAGGTGTTTTACCCGCGAAGTAACTTCGCGGAGTCAATTCGTCAGCCTCCGGAGCGAGTTGTGTCTGGACAGCGCGCTCCGTTTCAAGCCTCGTTCCTGCTCAAGCCTTGTCCTTGTTTCCAGCCTTCGCTCCTGTTTCCCAGCCTTTGTTTACCTACGGACCTTGCCTTGATTCCCAGGACTAAACCTTGCCTTGTTTCACGGATTTTACCAAGTTATTCCACGGACCTTGTTCTTGTTCCTCGTTACCTTGTTCCACGATTCAAGCCTTGTTTCAAGTATCAAGTTATTTCCTAGCCTTGCTCAAGTTCATGGACTAAAGGACCTTGTCATCTCCCCTCACTTTGCCTGGCAAAGTGAGTGTTTCGGTTATTGGATTACAACTTTGGACCTTATTATTTCATATTGGACATTGTTTCCTTGGACTAATTTTGACCTTTCCTGAAAGGTCTGCTTCTGGACTAACTTTTACATTTGCTTTTATTAACTTTATATATTTCCTTAATAAAGATATTAGATAGAATCTGGTCTCTCCGTATGGTTATTGGTGCTCTGTAGCCTGGGTCGTGACACCAGGGGAAAACGTAGTGGGGAAGATAGGTGGTGGAGGGGTTAACAAACCAAGAAAATGGTTCATGTTTTCTCCCTCCTTCAGACTGTGTGCCCCTGCTGCACTCTGAATTGCTCCCAGCTTAATTAATTAGAATTAGGTATCTTGCAGGCTTAGAAGAGAGCAATGACAAAACCTCTCTAAACCAGTGGTCCTCAACCTGTGAGTCCCCAGATGTTTTGGCCTTCAACACCCAGAAATCCTAACAGCTGGTAAACTGTCTAGGACTTCTGAGAGTTGTAGGCCTACAACCCACAGGTTTTCAACCCACAGGTTGAGAACTACTGCTCTAAACAAATCTTGCCAGCAACCCCCATCCAAATTATGTGTTCCGATGAGTCAAGACATTTTCTCTTGACATATGGGAAAATTAGCAATTATTCCTTAATACCTCTCACATTTTAAATCTGTGTCTTTCCTCTTTTTGGGCACACATGTACTATGTGGATGTGAGGATGTGTATGTGTGCCTTTAAGTCACCTTTACTTATGGCGATCCCATGGATTTTACATGGTTTTCTTAGGCAAAGAATTCTCAAAAGTGGTTTTTCCAGTTTCTTCCTCTGAAATATAGCCTATAGCACTTAATATTCACTTGGCAAATGTGAGTAGTAACCAGTGTGAGCCTTGCTTACTCTTCAAGATCAAAAACGGTCTTGTATGTGATGACTGGCCTTTAAATTTAATACAGGTTTGATTTGTTAAAAAGTTGACTGACAAGCATGAAACAATAGGGGAAAATGAAAGATGATCTGGTTGATGGGAATAGATGTGGAGGAATTGTTTGGTGTAAATTAATGGAACTGCAGAGTGTGAGGCACAGATGAAAAAATGTTCTCCATCTTTTAGCTTGCCTTGCATTTTCTTACTCATTTCCCTTTCCTGTATTTTATACTTTAATCATCTAGCAATGCTTGCATTTAAATTAAAATAGCTTTTAGGCACATTTCAGAACGATATTTCTATTGGTGCAAAGTCTGCCTTAGGTATTGCAGTCATTTTTAATCTCTTATGGAACTTCATTGATGTGTAAGATGTGTTGTGCTGCACACATGATAAAATGAGAAAATGTCTCCATGTTATAAAAAACACTGATGCAAGAAAACTCTTTTTTATATATTACAGGTAGACATAGGAATTTTTTTAGGTGCACAGTGTGAAACACATTTGTTAAGTTTGGGTACATCTTTGTTTTAGTCTTTTAGCTCTTTCTCTTGAATTTGCACATCTTTGTAACGTTACTCCTAATGAAGTCTTTGTGGATTTTTTTTTTTGCCATGGAGGTGCCATATCTGCCAATTTGTTTGTTTTCTTGTTCTTGTCTAGTTGTAGTAGGATTGCTATATTCTAACTCCTCAAATCCAGCCATCAGTTCTATATCCCATTCAATTCATTGAATTATGTGTATTATTAATTTACAGTAGAGTCTCGGTTATCTGACTTCTGCTTATCCAACACTGCGTATTATTCGATGTGCCGTCCATGTCTTGCCCCTCCCGGTGGGCTCCTGGTGTTTGGAGAAAGAAACAGCTGTTTTTCTAGGCTGGAACACACAGTGGGCCTCTCCAAGCCAGGTGCTTGCCAGGAGGGACGAGATGCGGCTGCACAGACTTTTCCCTCCTGGCAAGCACCCCGCGCTTGGAGAAGCCTACTTGCATTGCTGCTGTTTTTCTTGGCAACAATGCACAGCAAGCCTCTCTAAATGCCGGGTGCTTTCTGGGAGGGAAAAGTATCATCCCTCCCAGCAAGCAGTTCAATTTCTTGCCGGCTTCCATTTTTTGTTTTGTTAAGTAGTAACTATTCTTCTGAGTAATTATTCTCTACTTGTAATCCATTATCCCAAGAGCCCTGTTGGGCTAGAAGGCAATATACATATACAGTAGAGTCTCACTTATCCAACACTCGCTTATCCAACGTTCTGGATTATCCAACGCATTTTTGTAGTCAATGTTTTCAATATATCGTGATATTTTGGTGCTAAATTCATAAACACAGTAATTACTACATAGCATTACTGTGTATTGAACTACTTTTTCTGCCAAATTTGTTGTCTAACATGATGTTTTGGTGCTTCATTTGGAAAATCATAACCTAATTTGATGTTTAATAGGCTTTTCCTTAATGCCTCCTTATTATCCAACATATTCGCTTATCCAACATTCTGCTGGCCCGTTTATGTTGGATAAGTGAGACTCTACTGTACTTTAAATTGGATTGGCTAATGTCTCACCCATGGAGCACTCTACCACTTCAACTCACCACTATCTGCTACTGCAAAAGGATCAAAAACCTTTTTGCCCCCAAAAACCGTCTAAGGGACACAGAGGTATTTCACTATTTTTGGGATCTTCCTTAGCCATTGTAAGCTCAGGGAGGTCTCTTTTTTAGCCCTTCCTGTTTCATTTCCTTTTTAAAAAGCCCTCTCCTGGGCTTAAACTGGCCTGGAGTGGCCACAACACCAGAACATTTGAGGAAAAGAAAAAAAGAAGAAAAACCCAGTTTTTAACTTCAAGGTGCTACCAACAGCCCCTAGAAGGAATTTGAAGTAATATTAGAGGTTTTTTTTTTTTTTAAAATGACCATGGGAACCAGAAAAAATATTTCTGGACACAAATAGATACCATTTTAAAAATGCTGGATTTGAATACAAGTTGATCATATAGTCGTGTTTGAGAACTGTGAGAGTTAAATAGAATGATTCATGGAAAACTGCAGAATCTTTGGAACCTTTAATATTGTCCTATAAATCTAAATGGGATACCAATTTAATTTAGGGCAGAGCTAATGTCAGACTAAATATCTCTCACCAAAATATGTGTGGGGTTTCATGCTGCAATGTATGTAGAGCCACTTTGGAAAGCAGAATGTATGAATAATTTGGGGGGGGGGGTCCACAAAACTACTTTATAACAAGGAAAACACTAATATTCATTGACATGTACCAAAAAGGCTTTTTTTTGGTTTTGTTACTGTGTTACTAACACAGCCAAGCGGAATGAATGGATCTGTGCAAAAAGTGACTATTTTTGGTATTTATTTTTTAAAATATGATATGTTTGTAATGCACATTGTTTATAGTGAACATATTGTTATGTATTGTTATTTTTTTCAATTCTTTAGCAAATGATTTGGGGACTTTGTTTGGGACATGGAAACAATTCACAAAAGTATTTACTTCTAACAATATCCCTCCTCTTTTTTTCCTTTTCAGCACTTTTACAGTCAGTAATAGCTGGTGATTTTTTAAAAGTAAGTAAAAGGCCTGAGGAATCTGTCTTAGATATCTGTTTGCGATCCCCCTTGATTTACATTTAATAACATTTTTTTCTTAGCTAAATCACTATGTTATCTTTTTATTGCTTAAGGTAGTTTAGTACATCATCATTACTATAGTTTCAGTCTGCATGGTTAGGGAATGAAGTAAGCAAAAAAACACAATTTTTTTTTTAAAACAGCGGCCAAGATATTGCAAGAGCTTTGTAGGTGGAACTTACCACTTCATTACATGAAACTTTTTCTAGCATCCCAGGACTCTTCTCTGCTAGTCCAGCGACACAATGTTGCTTGACATCCAGTGGAGGCTTTGCCCACAACTGGAGTTTGTGGTCGTGAAGCTTCCCTTCAAACATGGGACCCGTATTTTGCTGGCTCTATTGGATCCACACTTCTTCGGTGATGCTTCCCCCATGTGACGGAGGAAGCATCACAATGATGAAGCGGCATGTGGGACAACAGAGTTGCTTCTCATGCTAGCCGTTTCACCACAGAGGCTGGAGAAACAGCACCAGGGAAGTCCCCAATGTGATGAAGTCCTATATCTTGGCTCCCCATAACATGCTCCAGAATTCACTATGCTGTTGTGATCTCACCTCCAATAGCTATTTAGTGTCTGTTGGTGTGTGATGACCTGGGGAACTAAGAAGCCACATGCCAACTAAGGACATCTTCTGCCAAGATCTGCTGGGGTTCTCCAGATGTCTCAGTGGAGAATGTCATTGCTTTGTGTCTAGCAATAGGAACATATCCCTTCTATTCTCCACTAGCAATGGAAATGGCCATTGAGGGTACCCATAGCAGTGACATAAAGAGTCCTGGTGGGAGGGACTTTGCAGAGGATGGAAGTAAAGAACTCTGCAATGACAAAAAAAAATGCAGACAGGTGGACCTTGTGTATGTCCCTAACCAGATATCAGCTCTATTGAACATGGTTCTCATCTAAACAGTTTAAAAACCTAAAAAGGACTTTGTTTGATGTTAAAAGAACAATTCAAGATGCCAAGTGATCTTGTAAGGGGTGATCTGTTAGCTATTCCCCCACCAGAGATTGTGGGCACGCCCACAAGGAAGCCTCACATATGGTAATGGTGAGACACTTCCTAGGACACTTCCACAGGTATGCTAGTCCTAAGCCATGGATGGTCAAAACCACCACTTTAAATGAAATGGGAACCACCAAAGCCAGCACATAGTAATATCATCATAATGTCCAATCTTATTGTGAATTCTGCTGTTTTTGAACAGCATTTTACATAAGTCTAACCTCGAGTCTTTCAAAACATGCTGAACTAAGGCCAAGGTGATTTGTCATTCTTCAGATTTAAAATTAATATAGGTAAATATGCTATGATAAAGAGGCATTATCAACATCCAATTATCTAGAACACAAGAGTACATTGCGTTGAAAATACAATAATGGCTTGATTGGATTCCTTGCCAATAAAATAGAGAGCCATAGGCATTAATATGGATTTGAAATAAAGAATTGACTACAAGGCCTTTTGCAATAAAATGTTTGTTATTCTTAGAGCTTCTCTGCTATGTTCTTGGTTTGTCAAGATACGGCTCAAGCTGACAAATTACTCATAGTTAAAATAGTAAACAACCACAGCTACCCCAGATAATAAACTTAGCAACACTGCAGCTTCCAAATACACCAAATGTATAGATTCAACCAGCTATCAGCGTAAGCAAAAGGCACCATAGTCTATCATCTCATGATCTGATGTATAACCAGTTTCACAGTACATTAGTCTCAGTTCCATTTTGCACTTCATTGCAATTTCAGTATTTGATGTGAATTCAGTTCAGATATTAAGCCAGTTCCTGGAATACCACAACTATCCTATATCTCTTTTGACTGCCAGGGTAGAAAGGGGGAGTCTCCCCTCATTTGATTCTGTAATTATCCAACTGTACTGTAATTGTATCATTAGTTTTTCAAAAGGCCCACTTCAGACCATTTTTTCTTGAGTCAAATGATCACTTCCATTCTGGATTTGATTTTATGTTTCACCATTTTAAATGCATTTGCCACTTTTCTCACTGTCGGAGTTAAAAACAGTAGTTGTTCCTGGGAGCAATTCTTATCTCTTTGTTGTTTGAATTAGGACCAGTTCATGTAATGTTTACAGAATGACTGTAAAGAATAAAGAAATAAAGAAATTATTAATATCCTCTTTAAGAAAAAAAATCAATTGGTACATTGCCTCATAAACAGCCAAATTACTCCCAATCCTTTATATAGTGTGAAGTAGTTTGCTAAGGAGGAACTCAGGCCCCTTTCACACAGCTGAATAAAATCCCACATTTTCTGCTTTGAACTGGAATATATGGCAATGTGGACTCAGATAAACAAGTGCGAAACAGATATTGTGGGATCTTCTGCCTTGATATTCTGGGTTATATGGCTGTGTGGAAGGGCCCTCAATGAACTAAACAATTGCTTAATTGGCAGAACATTTCTACTTGATCTTGACTTTACCATGAAGATATACCCTTTTTAAAGAAAGGAATGATCAGTGCCAGCAAACAAGTTTAAAAATACCCATTGGCATGTACCATGCAATAGGTTCCACAGCTGACACCATTGGCACGTACGTTATGGTGAGTTAACAAGTGAATTTGTTTATGGCTACCCATCTTAATTAACATTGTTTTGCCTGTATTTTATGTATTTTTTCAGTTCATAGAATGCTGTACAAAGGGAGCTAATCTATTAATCCAGGGGCCTGACCACTGTTCTTTACTTCATCATGCTGCCAAAACTGGGCATGGGGAGATTGTGAAGTACATCCTAGACCATGGTAAGTGACCTGATGTTAGCTTTTCAAGCTTGTGTGGCATAATGGTGACAGAACTATGTTCTAATCAGAAAGGACATTCAAAATGGTTTCTTTACAACGTTGTCACATGGCCGCCAATTAGTGTATCACGTTAGTTAGGTGGCTATCTGTTGAAGATTCTATAGCTGAAATTTCTGCATTGAGATGAGGATTGGACTCAAAGGCCTATGGGGTCCCTTCAATTATCTGGTACATTCTGCATTGAGTAAGTTTACTTACTTATTTACAGTAACTCATTAGTACAATTGTGTGACCATAAAATACAGGATGTTTGAAAAAGAACTCCCTATTCACCATTTAATTTCAATGGTGAATAGGGAGTTCTTTTTCAAACACCCTGTATATGAATGGAATTATCACCCCTCCAACCCACCGTTTTGTATGAATGTAGAACGACTCTGAGTAAATGCATTAGCCTTGGTTGAAAAGGAGGATTTTGTATTATACACACTAAATGGGGAGTGGGGTGGCAACCAGGGTATTGCAATTATAAGTTTGCCTGAACATCTAAAGGCACTACATACCATATGATACTGGAAGGTAAGCAAAGTCAACACTGTTAGTACTTGGATGGACTATGTGGTGTTGTAGGCTATACAGGGTGTTTGAAAAAGAACTCCTAGTTTTAAGTTAAAACACATTAAAACTATAGAGTTCTTTTTCAAACACACTGCATTTCAGAGAAAGAACCTGGCAAAATGACCTCTGAGTATTCCTCGCCCAATAAAACTTTATGAAATTCATAGGGTCACCATAAGTCAACAGGCAAATTGAAGGCACACACACACACACATACTGCTTGCTTACCAAAAATTGGGATATTTTTGCTTTCCCTTTTGCCTTGTTTTGAGCTCAGGAAAGTAGTTGCAGCCTGACATTGCTCTCCCTACTTGCCTTACACACAAAGGCCATCACAGACACTCAAGCTGCTTTGCTTCCTGGGATACCACTAGAGAGTGTGTTTTGTGCAGCTAAAAGCCAAAGAGGAGAGAAGAGTCGATACTTTGAGACAGACCAATGATTACAGGCATTAAGAATGGACAGAGGTCCCCATGGAGCCAGCCTCCCCAACGCTTTCCACTCTTTCCTCTTTTCAGTTGTGATCCCCCACCCACTCTATTCTCTCTGTATTTCCCAGCGCCTTTTGTTTATGTATTCACCTCCCTGCACATTTCTCTCTCTCTCTCTTGCTCTTGTTTTGTTTTTGTTTCCCTCCCCCTCCCTGCTGGTTTCCTTGATAGAAACCTCACTCAAGCATTTCCTTCCGGATTTCTCTTGGGCTGGTTGGCACTCTCTCTCTCTGTGCCTTGGTGCCCCTTTCTTTCCTTTTGCCTCTTGTCCTTGGGTAAAGGAGCCAGCTTCCCGCTGTGGCAGGATGGCAGTGCCATTAGCTTTCCCAGTCCCAGCCTCTCCTACATCTATGTGGCTTTTGTCCTGTGCCAGAGGAGGATTTGGAATGGTTGCTGGCAGAAAACGGGAGAGTGATTTTTTAAAAAAATGTTCAGAAAGGAGTAAGATTGCAAATGAGCATGAGATAGTGCTGGAGAAGTACATATATTTGAATAAGACAGGCAATTGCAAAATGTAGAAAGTTACTGCCAGATAGATCAGAATCCTACCCCATCCATACAGTTTATTATTAAAATCATAGTGCACAAAGCTTTATCTAGTGATGAGGTCTCAGATAGCAGATATTTTGTTGAGGCCATAGCTGCACACACCAATTATTTTATTTCCAAGATTCATAAACCAGATTCCCTTCCTCTAGGGAGACCCAGTATCTCTGCCTAGCTCTTTCAGGGCCTGTAACTCTTCATTAATTCTCTTCCCCATTTGCTTTCCTTTCCATATTACTGCATCTTGTCTTGTCTTTTATTTATAAGGCTATAGGTAGTACATGTCCATTGCTTCAACTGAAGAAACTTTTAGAACAAGAACAAGATATCATGGTAATGGAGATTCTGAATTGACAGAGTTGAAATCCCAGTTGAATCTTCCCCATGAAACTCAATTTTCTATAAAAATAGCAAGATTCATACTGGTATGATGAATTCCATACCCCATCCTCTCTCCAAGTTGTACAAGTGCCTTTGCTGATATTAGCAATGGTTCCTGGCAAGGGCAAGGAGCTCAATGGGCCACCACTATGGCAACAAACAAGACAAAATATAAGAACAAATATCCAGGGAGGTGGAAATGGTTCAGACCTATTGGGCGGTCAGGATTCTGCTCCCACCACTGTGGCAACTGTAAATGCCTCAGCAGCAATGCTTCAGATCACCTCCTGATTTAGGTGTTCATGTAGATGATCCACCTCTCACTTATACCAAGGGGCCTTCCACATAGCCATATAACCCAGAATATCAAGGCAGAAAATCCCATAATATCTGTTTTGAACTGGGATACCTGAGTCCACACTGCCATATATTCCAGCTCAAAGTAGAAAATGCGGGATTTTATTCAGCTGTGTAGAAGAGGCCTGAGTTCCTCCTTCAGGAATGAGTAAAGGGAATGGGTTAGGCATGTATTTTATTAAATGGAGTAAGAAGCATGATTTTTCTTGGTGCCTCTGTATTGGAATCCTTCTTACATGGATGTGACTTACCTTGTTTTCTTTGACAGGTCCTTCCGAATTGCTGGATATGACACATAGTGAAACGTAAGTCCTGCCTTCTTCGTTTTTTTGTCATTTTATTCGTTTCACCTCGTTCATTTGTTCATTTCTCTTCTCTCAATGAAAATGAAATTAAATAAGATTTCATGGCTCATAGAAATCAGCTACCAAGCCCAATTCAAAGTGCTGGCTTTAGCCTATAAAGCCCTAAATGGTTCTGGCCCAGTTTACCTATCCAACCTCCCTCTATGAATGATCTAGGAGATTGAGATCTTCTGGGGAGGTCCTGCTCTTGGTCCCACCACCTTTGCAGGTGAGGTTCCCTGGCTTTGGAACTCCTTCCCTGATGAAATTAGATCAGTGCCCTCCCTCCTGGCCTTGAGGAAGAAAGCAAAGACATAGCTATGGGACCAAACCTTTGGTTAGTGAGCAGTGCAACAAATGAATAGGAAATGTGTGCAATTGACAATTGAAATGGTATTGGATAATGATTCTGGATTATGTGTTTTTAATGTTTATACTAATATGTTTTAATTCAATGTTTCAGTGTTTAAATGTTGCCCATGTTTTTATGGTTTAGTATGGTTTTAATAGTTTTATTTATGGTTACATGTTATTATTTAATTTTTGTCATGATTTTGCACATGTATGTTCAGCAATGAATTTTGCCATATTCATGTTGGAAACTGCTTTGAGTCCCCCCAGGAGTGAAAAATGCAATATATAAATACAGTAAATAAAATAAATAAACTATGTGAGATCCCTGAAAGGCCCTTGTGATCCACCTTAGCCACTCCCAGTATTATAAAACGGGGGTAAAATCATGGCTTAAGACATGATATAGTCCCTTCCCAAAAAAGTCTACACACACATCCGGTTGGAATAAGAAATATCTTATTGTTCAGATTCAGTACTGTGGGAAGTAACCTAAAGACAGAAGAGGAAGCTCACCAGTTTTTCCCTAGCAATAGAAATCATTCAGATGGACGGGGGGGGGGGGGGGGGAAGGCATTATTGTAAGCTGGTTGATAATGGAGCTCCTGTCTAAATGACAACTTAACATTCAGTATGTTGCTTGTAGTATGGTAATTGCAGGGGTGAGGAGACTGAAATCTCTGAACACCATTAAAATTGTCTGTTGATGTTCTGAGGAGTCAGAGGCTAAAACAAAAAAAAATGTGTCTGCGTGAGCAGTCCTAAAATTATGTCCTGGTGAATTTAATTAATTGCAATAAGACAGTTCTTATTGATAGTTTTCTCTGTTGAACACACAGGGGTGAGACGGCACTTCACAAGGCAGCGTGCCAGCGCCACCGGGGTATCTGCCAGCTCTTGGTCGAAGCAGGAGCGTCACTGAGGAAAACAGATTCCAAGGTAACAAAACCAAACAAACTCCTTTTGACAAAGTTGTGGGCAAGCAAAACCAATATGCAGCTGAAGTAGTTGCTTTAAGTCATATTTGGAGTCCCCACTCTTACTTATTTTCACCTTGATCTTAACTATGTTTGCTTGAACATATCTTCCATTGGTTTTATTTATATATCTAAATAAGTGTTCACAGTAATTTACAAAAGCCAAACGACCTTCAACACATTTGTGTGGGTTGGATTATGTAGCCTATGGTGGTAAATTTGGCTGACATACAAACAGAGCCCAGATACAGCATAGTTCTCAATCAGGATCCAGAAGTGGTCTCTCATTAATTAATCCTCCTCCCCTATGAAGACAGAGCTCTATCATGGTAGTTATAACATCCTAGCAGCACCCCAACTCAATAATTCCCAAGGCACTAGCAGCGGAAGCACTGGGAAAGGACGTCTTTAGCATTTTCCTGACAGCTAGGATCTTGCCAATGGCCTCACAATTTTATTTTCTCTTTGTGAGTGGTCTAAATACTGTAAAGCTTCCATCTGAGCATGGAAGCTAAACAGGGTCAGTATTGGTTAGTACTTGGATGGGTGACTGCCAGCAAATACCTGGTGCTATAGGCTATATTTCGAATGAAGGAACTGGGAAATCCACCTCTGAATACTCCTTGCTTAAGAAAACTTATAAAATTCATGGTGTCATTGTAAGTTGACAGACAGCTTGAAGAGGCACACACATTTGCAAATATTATTTCTTTGTTTATTCAAGATCTTTATTTATCACTACTAATCCACTAGGTTCCACAGTTTTAAAAAAAGTTTGCTTATTTTAACAACCAACTAAGCACTAAACAGCTCTGTCCAACCAGAAACTCAGAAGGGATCAAGCCAGCCTGACTTTCTTTTGGCAAGACTTCCACAGTTGTGGTGCTGCTACAGGAGAAACCCTCTCATGTACCCACAGGCCTAGCTTCAATTGTAGATATATAACAAGGCATCCACTGGTGACCTTTGATTTTAAGCAGGCTCGTATGAAAGTAAGCAGCCTTTTGGATATGCCTTATGCACAGAATTATATTTTAAATAGGTCTTCATCTTAATAAAGCTAAACAATATACTGGTAGCTGGTCAGATATGTTTGGTGATCCCACCAACTTTTCTACAGCTGCAACAACATTCATTATTATTAATAGAACTATTTTGAATTTTACTATAGGTTTGATGCTTGTGTCAATCCTCCCCCACTGCAAATTACCAGAAAAGACTCATCTCACAAAACATCTGTTTTGTTTTCAAGCTGCTCAATGTTCTTTTATCCCCCACTGATCCCTTTTCTCTCTCTTTCTTTGTCTTATCGACAAAGGGTAAGACACCTCGAGACAGGGCCCAGCAAGCAGGAGACCCAGATCTAGCTTCCTACCTGGAGAGCCGACAGAACTATCAAGTGGTTCCCCATGAAGACCTAGAGACTGCAGTGTGATCATTGTGGATTTGTGTGAGAATAATCTAAGAGATAACAAGGCTGAACCCGAGGCACACTTGGGCATCATGAAAGGAAGAAGCAAATGGAACCGACATGTCTCTCGCTCTCGTGAAAAACACCCGAGAAAAAGCCACCAGTTTCTAAGGGCTACGGAGACTTGCCACGGGATTCTCGTGTTCCCATCTGTTAACCTGTGGGAATAAAGGAGGACATGCAAAGGTCTGTGGAATCCACGGGCCAAGAACATTTATCTTTATTGCTCTCAGCAAGTAGCATGAACATTTCCTGTGTTCCTCTGTATAATTTATTTGAACAATAATAACAAAAAGGTGCAGAGGAAGAAAGAAAAATAAGATAAATATTCAACATCCAGCCAAACATCCCTCTCCTCGCAAATCCTTGCCATGAAACTCTTGTGTCCCTGATGTTAGCCCTAGCTGCCTTTTCCTTCAATCTTGTGTTCCATATTCTTCCTATTTCAGTCTCCACAGTGGCACATCAGTAAAGTGGTGTCTGTTTATATCTGTACTAAATCTTCATAGCTGCTAAAGATGGCATCAGCATTTTGTGGAGAGTTCTGGATGCCCTTAGCAAAATGATACTTTTAAATAGCAAATTCTCACTTTTATTCTCCCAGGATATGATATTCACAGATGTTTCTCCTTTTGAACATATTTCAACTCTGTCTTACTCAGATATATAGCAGAGCTGATGCAGAAGCAATCATAAAGAGAGGGAATGGGTTTCATATGGATTTTTGAGTACAGAAACAATTAGGTTTTGGTAGTCCATCAAAAAGACCAATTGAAAGAGATATGTCCAAACTTCTCTCACAACTTGTGCTCATCTTATACAACTTCACCTGGCCTCCCACCAAATGTCTCAGATGCTGTGTCAGAGGAGATACTCCACAAATTTGTTTCAAATTTTGCTTTTCGTAAAATATGGAGACAATTCATGGATGTGTTAAATTCATTCAAGAAACTATGCTCATCATAGTTCTTTCAGTGACCACTCTAGCAAGATGTGTAAGTTGTTTCTTTGTTTAGCACAACAGACTATCTGCGTTTAGTCATAATGTTTATCTTAAATTAACTTACTTTTGGGTACCTGAGATACGTTTGAGGTTTCCAAAGACCAGAATAACATTATTAGTACACACAATGATTTGCATTTGGTCAAAGAACTTAGTCTTTACCTTTTCTCCTTTGCTTTTGAAGGCCACTTGAAGCTAAACTGAAAGTGTCTGCTGGTGGATATTGACTTTTTGGTATATAAGAGGTATAAGGAAATAATAGTTAATTGGTTTTATGTAGATTTGAGGGACAATCAACACACTCACAGCACCCTCCTCCCAATATTTCATCACCTTCTACACAAACAAATTTCACTTTCTGTTCAAAAAGGCTTCTCCTGGGCCTAAAAAAAAAAACCAAACATACAGTGAGTCCTTGGTATCTGCTGGGATTTGGTTCCAGGACCCTCTGTTAAATACAAAATCTATGGATGTTCAAGGCTATGTTTGGTTGACTCCATGGATGCAGAATCCATGGATATGGAGGGCCAACTGTAATTAAAAATACATTGACAGTGAAATGCTAATAGTTATTCTGTCCAAATTTATTGAATGCTTACTAATAACAGTGTTGAGGATTGCATATAGAATCCTATTGGATGGCAGATATGATCTGCTGGATTGGGAAGTGGTTTCATTCATGAGAAGTAGAGAATTTGTCCCAAAAATTATGACATGAAATGACATGCAGCTGTTACTCTTCCGTTGTTTCTTCTAGGTTCTTTTTCAAATCATTAAGTTCTTTTAACCTCCCTCCTCAGTTCTTATCCTGAGTTTATAGCCAATGAAATAAACATTTCTAGGACAAAGTCAAGATGATTTGCTGCAAAGGATCACAGTTACATCAAGGGATGTAAATATTTGCCTATTTTGTTCTTGTGCTAAAGAACAAAAAACAAGATAATTTTCTTTTTGTTGGATGAATTTTTGTGCATTTTAATTGGGACTTTTTTTTACTATTCTGCAACATTTTTAAAATAAAGTTAATAGCACAAAACCAACAGATTTTTCCCTAAAACATAAGACAAGGAAAAACACTGATCTTTTGGTTTCTCATATAGAGGTGCAAAATCTCAAGATGGTTCAGTTTCAGCAGGGGTCACCCTTTCTCATTTTATGGAATAATTCTAGGAAACATGGTTGCCATGGAGCCAATTTCACTGGTACAACCTTATTCATTCGATAAACAGTAGTACCTTTCAATAAGCCAACAAAAAGGAAGCATGAAAAAAATTAATGTGCCCAGTATACTAAGCATGAGAAGAGTTTGTTACATGTTTTGTCACATCCATATCTTGATATCCTTCTATCATAATGGAAATATTACTTTTGGAATACAAAACACATAATCCCCAGCCATGTTGGCTGAGGAATTTTAGGAATTGTAAAAGAAAAGAACTAGCTTTGTGTAGAAGGCTATAAAATATACACAAACCTAGCTTTGTGTAGAAGGCTATAAAATAACCCGAGGTTGCTGTTAGGTTAAAGTGATTGGCTTCTATATTCCTGTGAATTTGGTTCAACGTAAGCATATTGCCAGATTGACCCTAGCTGCTCTTGGTATAATTTTCTGTCCATATAGGCAATTCAAGATATTATGATCAGATTATAATCATCTGGTGCTATGTTTTCTCTCCCCTGGTGACTGAATATGAAGTGAGTCTTAGAATGATAGGACTGAATATGAAGCAAGTCTTAGAATTATAGTGAATGGTTCCTTTCTAAAGGCAACCTTCCACCACATGGAACCTGCCCTTTCCCCCACTGGGAGCTCAGTCAGGGGCAGCCATTGTGTGACAGTAACAACGTCCAGGACAGAAGATGGAAGTGAAATGGGCATTTAATTGTGGTTTTTAATATTCAAGATATTTCGAAGCATTTTCCAAAAGCTATGTGTCAGCGGTTGGCAAGCGGCACATCACCTATGTGCTACTTAGAGCAGCCATTATGCTCCCAAAATAGCTGACAGTCAGCCTAGGCTATCCAAATCTACTTTTTATTTTTCATTAAAGAGGAAGGACATGAGCCCAAGACTGTATTTTTATACTCTATCTCAAGAAAACCACAAATCACCCCAACATACAGTTTCAGTAATATATACTGTCTCTACTCCAGTATTGTCCCACTGAAGCAAGTCATTTGGGGTTAAATCACTGGGTGAATATATTTGCTTGTCAAAGGGCAAAATACTGCAATATTCATGCAAACATGTTCGTCTTTTTGAAGATTATTAATTGAATGTGGGGCAACAGGGAGGGTAACTGTATCACCATCCAGATTTAGGGAGTTAAGCCCACTGCATCTAATGCTCGGAGCTTTATACTTTGTTGGCCTAGGGAGAAACTGTATTAAAGGTGCAATGAAAACCAGGGAAACGGTGAAGTCAAATAGCAATACAATACAAAATGTCAGTTTGGTGACCCATCAGTTAAAGCTTCCATGCTTGCAAATAAGCACAAAGACCATTCATTGGAGTAGTTATTAGGGAAAGTGGCTCTGATAAAAGTTTCACAGTAGAAATAGACACTACACGTCTCTCCTTGGAGCAATAGCAAGTCACCATTTCTGATTACGTAGTTCTCTATCAAATTTCTTCCATGGAACTTGGAGAAGATTTTCCCCAGGTTATCCCCAATACAACTGTGGGATAAGTGTGGCTTACAGCCAACCAGTGGCCAAACAGGGCTTCCACACTGATTCCTCTAGTTCAAGTAAATATGCTGTTTACTACATCATGGTTGTTCCCACTTGGCTGTTTATTTTTTTCCTGTTCCTGTGATTCATTGTAAATATTTTAGTTTTGTTTTTTGATCAGGGCTTCAGTTCATTGACTTGAGTATATTTGATCTCTATGCTGAAGTTAGCAGAGCATGTGGTGCAACCCATAGGGAGAACAGTTGTGTAAAAAGCTGGACTGCATCTCATTTTCATTCCAGTCCTACTTCCTTAACACCTGGTGTAATGCTAAAGTAGTGAACCAACAGTATGGGATGTTTCTTCAGGTCATAGATATGTGACCATATCGCTTATGCCTATGTCTACACAGAAAAACAAGAAACAAGACTATCTGTATGCACCCATTATTAGAAAAAAGATGCCATGTTGAGAGTCTACTTTGAGATTTTCTGCCTGCTCCAGTCTTTATTTGCTGAGAAATATTTAGGCTTTCTATGCTCCAAATTGAGTATGTATTTCCACAGCTGTGGGAATTGTACCTTAATTTACAAAGTAGTTTCAGTTTCTGGGGTACTTGGGAATATATGATATATGTCCTGAGTCCTCTGGTTTTAACTACATTCATTTCTCCATACTGTAATCCCCACTTTTCTTGGTGGTAGTAAAAAGTGACATTTCTAAGATTTCCGTACATTTTACAAGGAGGCTAGTGTGTGTAAGTATGTGTGCATTGTGTGTGCAAGAGATAGAGAAAAAGAGTCAGTAAGTGATTATTGAGTATGTTCCAAGTTGCTTTGTATATGATGAAGGTGCCTTTGTACATTTGGGGAAATGTGTGATGCTGCTAAGCAAACCTGGATGGTAGTTATAAGAGGAACACTAAAGAGCTTTAGTGTGTGGTTGTCAGTTTCCACATATTTATATCTTGTATGGGGGTTGAAAGTAGACATTACAGGAAGTGTATATGCCCATGTGTAATAATGTAAAAGATGTTCTATGACATCATCACACTATGTTAGATTATGAATTTGTCTTCCTGCACTCCAATACATAGCTAGCATTTCCCGAGGCCTAGAAGTCCATAATATGATTACATAATCTATCACATTGTTGGATTATGGGTTTTTTCTGTGCTCCGATACATTATTAGCATTTTAAAGGAAATGCATAACATGAAAATGTAATATCAAGCATTTAAATTTACTTTGACATTACTGTGCGAGCAATACTTTTAGCTCCTAGTGTTGCCTTCTGTTCCTGAAACATTTGTTTATAGCTGAAGACAGAACATGAGAAGAGTGCTGCTGGATCAGACCAAAAATCAATCTCGTCTAGAATTCTTTTCACACAGTGTTCATTCAGTTGCATACTGGAATATTACAAGTAATCCTACCCCTCATCTCACTGATATAAAGAGGTATACTTCCTCTTGACACTGGAGATAGCATATAGCTTGACACTGGAGATGATAGAATGTATGAGTGTGAGACTGAATAGTTTGCTTCTGGGAAATAGGTCATAGACTCATGGAGCTTTTGCCATGATTCCCAAAGAGATGTGAACAGTGGCATTTTCAGCTGGACTTTTAGCCTATGGTGGAATCCTCATAATGACCTTATCTTGAGATAAAAGAGCTGTCTCTGCACTTAAGCCATCATCCCTTCATCCATTTACTTCTCATTATTCAAGTACTAAGACTCATTTCAATTTTATGTGTGCCCAAGTGTATGCGCCTTGCCAGGACTGAAAGGTGCATGAATGATTTTTTGTGAAATTTCTTTTTTTAAACACACACACAGTGGCAAAGAGTAAACACTGGTATATTTTTTAAAAGATAGTAACACCCTTCCACTGGTACTCACACTCTTCATGCTTTACATGTATGTTATTCTCTGGCATGCATAGCTAAATTTGAAGCATCAAACAAAAATGAGCAAATAGTAACGTCTGTGCAGGGTTGCTGAAAAGACATATAGTCCAATGCCACTTATGGTGTTGGCCCTGAGCAGTGCTCCGTATTTTTGTGTGGGGCTGGAAACCCACTCAACTTAAATATAAACAATGTGAATTAAGTTTAATAATATGTTTGCTTTGGTTTGTTTTTACAAAATTGGTGCATTTAAATAAGAATGCACATATAGAGACAATATACTTCCCAGATTGGTAGAATCTAGAGTTCAGCCATTTTAAAAAATCTGGCCTGGTCAGGACCTGATGATGTGAAATGTGGCTACTCCTGGATTGTCTTTGTTGCATTTTGGTTCCATTGTAACTCTTAAAATGACTGTCCCATTCTATGGTAAAATCGGGACAAATATGTTTCCTGTTATCAACAAATCACAATAAATGTGATTCTCTTTTGGAAAAAAAGAGTTATATTTGCTGTTGTGTATTTCATTATAGGATGTGACTGTCAGCTGAGAAGCACTACTGAATATATCTACTTGTGAGTGATTATAGAACACCAGCAAACTGTTTTTTACCTTAATCTCTAATACAATTTTAACCTAGTATGGTGGTTTGAGTGAAGAATGTTCAGGAGACCATGGTCTGAATCTCTCCTTTGCCATGGAAACCTATTGAGTGACTTTGGGTAAGTCAGATGCACTCAGACTTGGATGATGGCAATGGCAAACCTCCCCCAAATAAATCTGGCCAACAAAACCCCATGACAGGTTTGCCATAAAATGGTCAGATCAGAAGCATATCATGACAACAAATAATTTAAAGTGCTTTGCCTATTATCTTCTACAAAACTGCCTGTTTGATTGCAGGTTGGATATTTCTTCTCGGAAATGGTTGAGACAAAATTACTCTGAATTTCCAATTTCCTCCTCAGAATGTGTAATACTTTTATTTGCATAACGGTACATAATGAGATATCTTGAAGATGAGACTGAAATCTAAACATAAAGTTAATTTATTTTTATATACAATACACATAGCCTGATTGCAATTTTATACAATATTTTTAAATAACGTACATGTTCATGTAAATTGAACCATTAGAAAGCAAAGATGCCTCCATCTTACCCACCCATTTGGACAAACTGTGAATTTTGGAGTATTTTGGGTCTCTGAATTCTGGATAAGGGATTCTCAGCCTGTATTATCCAACAGACCTGATCCATCAAAAACCTCAGACACTGCGCAATCAGACATTTTCCACCCAGGGAAAAGAACTGATATAATTTCTTCCTCCAGCCTTCTAGAGTATCTTGTTGACAATGGAGTCTACTTGTAATGATGTGCACCAATAACCAAAGGGAACACATATGAAAATACTCACTCTAGACAGAGATCAAACTAGAAACTAGAAAGAACCTCCTTGTCTGACCCTGAGTTGCCCTCCTGCTTAGCTGGCCTAGTACATTTTCCTCCAAGAGACAGAAAAAAGCACTTTCAAAACAAAGTTATACCTTGTTTAACATCCATATTAGAAATGTAATGAGTTCATGGAAATCCTTTGAATCAGTTCCCAGTCACACAGCCCTGAAACCAAGGGCAGGGTGAACACTTGAAGGGTGCCAGTTTTAAAAAAGCAATAAATGTGGCATAGGTATGAGAGCACAACGTATCAATATTCAAAGTCTTTCTTCCATGGTATTTCAAGGGCCGTCTCAGAGGAGAAAGAACAAGGAAGGATTAGTATTCTTTCTAAGTATTTTTTGAGGTTGCTTCTCAAAATAATATAATGTTCAATATTGCACAAACCACCTAGCAACCTGCTTGTCCCACATTGTTTTCAAGATGAAAAAAAAGGATGATTCACATAATGGAAGCAGATGGAAACGGGACGCCATGTTGCTCATTAGGACATATTGTCTTTCTGCCTGATTGCCACTTGGGCATTCTGAGAGCGGCTTAACAGCAATATGGTTGGCCAGAAAGCCACTGTTTACAAGCATCTTTCACACAGATGCATTCCCTCTCACATACAACCTCCCCTCCACACCTGCAGAAGGGAACAAGTACTGAAGATGAAGCTGGCAAACTGAACAGGTAACCTCAGGGGGTCGGATTCAGCCTTTGGGCCCAGCTATTTCAGGTATACAAAGGACCAAATGTTCATTTATTTCTTGTACCATCCCAAGGCAATTCATATAAACAATTCAAAAAGGAAAACTTGTCATTACAGTTAAAAGCCTAAATCAGAAAAGAGCATGTAGCCCAGAATAGCTATTCAGGCAAACCAGGTAACCAAATAGAGCAACATGCAGCTGTTAAACCAGATAAGTACACAGTCCAAAACCTTATTGAAAGCCAGATTAAAATAAAAAGAGCTCCAGGGCTTATGTAGAGGCTATTACATATGGGGTCCAATGCACACCCCCTCCAACATTTCAGAGTTTAGAACTAGAAAATATGGGCCAAGTGACATTAAGGTGTGATCAAGGTGGCAAAGGTTATCAATGAGGAAGAATACACCAACTAGGGATCTCATCATACTGATGCGCCCCTCCCCTCTTTCCTGTCCTGTTTCATTGGCAATCACCAGCAAATAGAAGGTGCATGTGACACGTTGTGGCAAGCTGCGCACCTTCCCTCCTTCACCTGTCACATGGAAGCACCTGGGCAAGGCACGTTGGCACCCTGTCACTTCCCCCATCAGACAGGGGAAAGAGTGGCAGGGTGGGTTGAAGCATTGTCATTCCACCCATCAGATGGAGGGAAAGCCTGTAAACCGTCAGAGCAACCCAAAAGACTAATTCTTACTGTGGTGGCAAGGAAGCTAGAATGCAACAATTCCTCGCTGCTTCACCCACAGATGGACAGGGCCTCAGCCTGTGTCTTCTGATGGGTGCATCCAGATCTGCCATTGAAGAGGAGTTCTAGCATGATAAGGAGCAAAAAACAAAAACAAAACCCCAAACAAATCAAAAACCCAGTGGGATGAGCTGGTAGGACAGGCTGCAGTTATTTTCTTTTGCCTGAGTTTATTGGGAAGGGCAAGATTCCATTCTTTCTTCTCTTCCTCTTCCCAGCTGACAGAACTGGGTATTTTTAAAATTGTGCCTTGAAATCAATTTGCACTAAAAGAACTAATTTTTTTGTACAAATGGCCATCCAACCTTTCTTTAAAAATGTCCAGAGAAAGAGACTCATAAGTTTCCTGGGAGTTTATTCCAAGCAGCTCTTATCATCACAAAGTTCTTCCTATTATTTAGGTGGAATCTCTTTTCTTGCCGTTTGAATCCATTGTGTAGCCTACTACCTCTCCACTTTTGCCATGGAGCTCACTGGCTCCCATTCCATGACAGATCTACTTTTGGTGGGGCTCCATGGCAAAAGTGAAGAGGGATTGTCATACACCACCACCACGGTGGAAATACATGAAACTTCCCGTGCTGCATTGTCAACAGTGAGTAGAAGCTGGGCAGCAGATGCTTCCCTCGTGGGATGGGAAAAGATTCAAATCAACCAATATGGGGCATGGGGTGATGGGTTCCTCATGCCATTTTCTAGACCCCTCCCGGATGTGCCACGATGTGTGGTGAATCCAACACTAATGTGATGAGACTCCTCATCTCTAGAGCAGTAGAACACATGCTGGCTCTCTCCTCAACATGGCATCTTTTCAAATATCTTTTCAAATATTTAAACATGACTCATATTGACAAGCTGGAATGTGTCTAGAGAAGGGTGACCAAAATGATCAAAGGTTTCGAGGCCAAGCTCTATGGAGAATGGCTTAGGGAGCTGGGTATGTCTATTTTGGAGGAAAAAAAGACTGTGAGGTGACATGATAGCCATGATTAAATATCTCAGAGGATGTTACATTGAGGAGGGGGCAAGTTTGTTTTCTGCTGCTCTGGAGACTAAGACATAGAGCAATGTATTGAAATTGTAGCAAAAAAAGAGAAAGATTCCACCTTAATATGAGGAAGAATATAAATATGGTAAGAGCTGTTTGGTAATGGAATATGCTGCCTCGAGACTTCATCACATTGATGAAGTCCCCCATCCCGGTTTTCCAGTCTCGGTGGTGAATTTTTTAAATTTTTTAAGAAGGTGGAAAGGAGAAGAAGAAAATCATCCCAAGATGTATTTTGGAAAAAGCCTTCAAATATTCTTTGGAGGGTTCCAGATGTTTTTGTTCATTTATGCAAGACTTACTGGACTTGGTTGTATTATTTCATATGTGAATGAAATTAATTGTGAATGAAAAGTTTGGTGAAACACGTTGAAACTCTGTTTCATATTTGAGGAATTTCTCCTTATTTTTTCCTGTGCTACTTCTACATTTTATTTTTAAAAATTGATGCCAGAAGTTACAACTGCTTTTTAAAGGGAGGTATAGCAGTATGTATAGTTTAATAAACCTATCTTCTTCTAAGTGCCTTGGCTGGTACAAGTTGGCAAGATGCTTGAGCCAACGCTACAACAGCTACAACGCTACAAAAGGAAAATTCCAGTTTCCTTTTCCCTATTACCTATTACTCCACTGTAGCATTTTCTTACATGGTGACATTACATTTATCTCATCTAGCTTTCCAGTGGCCCAGACTAGTCCAAATAGATTTGAATTGCATGGAAGCATTGCAGTCCAATTTGGATCCAAAATAGACTGATCTGACCTGCTTTGGACATGATTCAAACTGGTCTGTTCCAGTCCCGTTTCACATAAAAATTCCTAGATATGGCCAATGAAGCTACAGTTGCTGAAGGCAAAATATAATTTGGGGAACAGAAACAATTTAAGTTTGGATATTGTAATCAATCCTTCTCATTTAAATTTCAGGTTTACATTTTATCCCCAATTCATCTTCGTGCCTCTCGCTGCACAAGTAACAGCAGAACACAGCTGTATTTTATTTGTCTGGCTTTGCTGTTCAGTGTGATTATCAGCTGCTGGAGTGAATTTACTGCTTTGAATGGCATTAAAAGTATTATATTATGGGTGCAATTTCTAATGTAGGTACATATAACTTATAGATATCAATGCTCTGTGTTACCAGAGGAACAATTTTATAGGGGGACCAATAGCATTTTATTAGGCTGTCATTACAACTGACTTGGAGGGAGCATTCGGCTATCGATAATGGAAGCCAGATTTATGTGTCTGACCCACTGTTTTATTACTCACTGTGAAGAATACAGTTTACCAAGGCATTGTTCATCCATCCTATTAATTAGAAGGCTTTGCCTCTGAGCTGTTTTCACTAGGACTGTCATGAAGTTCATTGTGCTGCATGCATTCAGAATGGAATATGCCATTACCAAAGGACTAAGGGGTCAGTAAAAGTCCCAATGCAGAGAGAATGGATTCAGGGGGCTTGAAGCCAGCCTTAACCATTAGCATTAGACAGCAGTACTATATGGTCACTCTATCACAGCCATAACAATAATGGCAAGAAGAATGTTTCTGCTTCAATTACTACTTTGTTTCCTATTTTCTCAGCATATATCCATAAGTTAGTATGGACCAATTTTGTGCAAATATCCTTTGTTTTTCCTTTTTGATACAGGTTGAGTATCTTTTACCTGAAATGCCTGGGACCAAAGTATTTTGGATTCCCACCCCTGGATTTTGTAATACCTGTCTTTGCATCCATGTTTCACATAATGTACAAAATGAGAGATCTTGGAGAGGGGACACCAACGTCATGAATATTTCATATACACCTTATATACCTGAAGGGAATTTATAATCAGAATATTTGCAAAAATATTATGCCTGAAACAACATTTGTGTACACTGAACCGTCAGAAAGCAAAGGTATAATTATCTCAGCTTGTAATGGATTTTACTTTGATAAGGGGCAATCATTAAGCAGAGTATGGATACCAGCTTAAAATGACAACAAATACGCTTTGGTTATTATTTTTTTGAACAGCCACCAGGGTCTTAGTACTCCTAGAAATCATATCATTCAATTCCACATCTGTTTTGAGAATTGCAATAATATTACAAAGGGCTCATTCAGGCCATCTGACCCCAGTGTGTGGTCTCCCGGAGTTGTGCAAGAAGAAGCTGCCAGCTGGCAGAGGGTGGCCATGCAGAGTGGGAGGGAGAGCAAGGCTGTCTTTTGATTCAGAACTGAAGATTAGAAGAAATGTAGAACTTGGGAAGCAAAGAAGGAGGAGAGATGTTTTTGGAAACAAGGAGCCAACATACTCTCTTATTTTTTCCTTTGGTTTCCAGTATGCACAACATCCGCTTGATCCCTAAGCTTCAGAAATAAGAACCTATGACCTTGCATCTCACTGACAAAGAAAGTTCCACAAATCATAACTGGTCT
Source organism: Anolis carolinensis (assembly GCF_035594765.1). Lineage (NCBI taxonomy): Eukaryota > Metazoa > Chordata > Lepidosauria > Squamata > Anolidae > Anolis > Anolis carolinensis. The sequence continues at coordinate 182,975,406 of NC_085845.1, forward strand.
TCCTCCTTGCTACAACCTGACCGGATTCCTTTTCCCACAGCCATTTAGAGAAGATGTGTTTCAACCAAGCAGTAGTTGGCTGTGCTTCAGCTGCTAGTCACAGAAAGACAGAGTACTCTTGGAATAACTGAGAGCCCTTTCAGACAGGTGCTTAATCCAGAGTAAGAAAGTGGGATTAAAAACCCCAGTATCTTAAGGAGAGTCTTCACATGGAGAAGTATAATGCAGATTAAAGGGAACTGCAAAAGGTACGGGACATCTGCCAGAAGTTTTCTTTCATTTTTTTTTCTTATTGACACTCCAAGAAGTGCTGCACCTCATAAGCGCTGATGTGGATGTAACAAAGTGCACACAAGCAGATTTCCTGTCATTGTTTCTCCTCACCCTCCTGGTGCCTTTATATTCCCTCTCTTGAATCCCACTTGCATGCCGTGGTAGTGACTACTGTATAAATTCAAGCTCTGTTTAATATCAGAAATACGAGAACTAAGGAATGGTTGGAGAGAGTTTTCATGGGAATTGTTTTCCTCTTGTGCTTCCATTTGTCTCCATCTGCTTGCATCCCTCATCAGCTGTTTCGGTATTGTTAAATGAAGATAAACGCTGAAGCAATCTACACCAACATATCACAAGGAACTTTCAGGGTTTTTTTGAGTGCAGGGATATCCAGTGCTCCGTAGCAGCAGATTTTTCACCCGATCATGGATTTTCAGTGAATCTTTTTGTCACATTTTTCATGCAATCCTGTGATCCAGCATGCATTTTTGGTGCACATCATCTAGCCATTCTCTCCCCTTTTATCCCACTTTCTTCTGGAATTTATGGCCTGGGTAGAAGAAGCCTTCAACCAAACTAAGAAAAAGCCCAAAATGCGGGTTCTGTCAGACTTTAACCTGAGGCGTCCAAATGACACCTCAGGTAAAAGAGGATTAATTTGGAACAAAGTCCTGAATTAATTAGATACCTCATTAGACCTAGGTCTCCCAGAAAGGCCCGTGTCTAATAGGGCATGGGCCCTGTATGGATTGACCCTCAGGAGTACCTGAGGGCCAGTCCCCATACCCACCTTGCATCTTTTGGGCTCCTGGAGCCCAAAGATGCAAGATAGTGTCCACTAGGCTTGATCGATCCATGAAAAATTTGATTCTAAACTCGTTTCAAAACTAGAGGGGGCAGTTTTTCGTTTTTGTTGCTAATAACGAATTTGGCCCCCAAAATTTTTCGAAATTAACGAAAATTCGTTATTTTCGAAATTAATTCGTTAATGGCGGACGCGCATGCGCGGTGGCCCAAAAACAGCCTGAAGGGGGGGGGACTTAGGGGGCTCTCCCGCCCTCATTTTTTGAGTGATCTTCTTCAAACTTGGTACAGTGGTAGAACACATTTAACACTGATAGCTCACCAAAATGTGGAACGTTTCCCTTATCCTCTGATTTTTGGCAAATTTTCATAGCTTTTATAATAAACCTTTTTTTAATAATTGCAGTAATCTGTTCCTGGTTTGAAAGTCTTATTTCCTGTTAAATTGGGTTGTCTTTACTGTGAAAGTCATTGTTCTACTTCAGAAACTTTGTTTTTGTGGCTGAAACTTTGTTAAATTGGTGTGTGTGTGATATATATTGTATATGTATATACCATGTGTGTGTGTGTGTAGGTAAAGGTAAAGGTATCCCTTGACGTTAAGTTCAGTCATGTCTGACTCTGGGGGTTGGTGCTCATCTCCATTTCTAAGCCCAAGAGCCAGTGTTGTCCATAGACACCTCCAAGGTCATGTGGCCGGCATGACTACATGGAGTGCCATTACCTTCCCAGAAACACCCAGAAAATGGGAATTCCAGACAGGAAACAATCAGGGCCAGCTAATACCTCCCAACAAAGGATTCCCCCAGGTAGGAAGCAGCCAGGCTTTGAAGCTGCAAGGCTATTCAATGCTAATCAAGGTGACCAATTGCAACATTCACACTTGCCTCCCACAGACAAGAGTTCTTTCTCCCACCCTGGACCTTCCACAGATATATAAACCCCACTTGCCTAGCTTCGCACAGACGTCAAAACCTCTATGTCTGCCACAGATGTGGGTGAAACGTCAGGAGAGAATGCTTCTGGCACATGGCCATAGAGCCCGGAATACATACCACAACAGTGTGATCCCGGCCATGAAAGCTTTCGACAACACAACCACAGTATCCATTCAAGTTCATGTAGCGTGGTATGGACTGGAGACCTGTATTGGGGGGAGGGAGGGTGCGAATCTGGGCCCCTGGGAGCAGCCGAGGACGGGCCTGGCCCACACCCCCTCGCATCCCGGGCCTCTTCCTTCCTCTTCCTTTTGTTATTTAAACTATATATTGTGAAATTATGGTGTGTTTTTTTTCATGCGTGTTCTGTGTTCAAGATAGGGAGACCAAAGAGGAAAAGCAAGGGAGGGACGGAGGCCCCAACACTTCCGGCTCCCATGCGAACTCCCCCCTTGTGTGCCTTGGAGGGTGGAGCATGCGCACTGGCTCTCCCTTTCTCTATGGCTCTTTTCAGGTCGCTTGGGAACCCGAAGTGCCTCCTCCCTTTGCCTTTGTGTCCAAGAAGGAGAGAAGGACGTTGCAAGGTTTGCATTGAGGGTGTTTCTCTGGTGGGTTTGGCTTGGAAGGGGGCTCATTAAGGCCCAATTAATTAATGCACTGAGCTGAGGCGAGGCGGCGGCGGCGGCGGCCATTTCCCCCCTCCGTCTTCCTCCTCCTCCTCGGCCTCCTTCCCCCTCGCCCCCTCCCATTGGCTGAGCCTCCCATTGGCTGAGGGGCAAAAGGAAAGGAGTTTGGGTGCTTTGCAAAAGCTCTTTTTTCTTAACGAAAAAAACGAAGAAATTAGAAAAAACGGCCTCTCGCGATTCGAAACCGCGATATCCAGACGTGTGGACAACCAAGGTTCGATATTGCTTCAAAACAATCGAAAATAACGAATCAATAACGGTAAACGGGGAAAACGAATTATTTGAGCAAGCCTAGTGTCCACCCCCTTTCCAACTCCCCCCAAAAGCCTGAAAATGAAAGAAGTCTTACTAGGTCACCATGAGGCTGCTCCATCTGCCCTCCTAATGAGTGAAAATGATGTGGCAGAAGGCAGAAGGGGTTGCTCCTGCTCACCCCCCCCCCTTTCCTGGCATGCCATTTTTACGCACCAGGAAGGCTGCCAGAGCAGCCTCATGGTGACCCGGTATGGATTTTTTAAAATTTTAAGGCTTTTGGTGGTTGGGGGTTGGAAAGGGTGCATCTTGCATCTTTGGGCTTCAGAAGCCCAAAAGGTGCAAGGTGGATTTGGGGACTGACCCTCAGGAATTCCTGAGAGTCAGTCCTGACAGGGCCCATGCCCCATTAGACCTCTCTGGAAGGCCTGGGTCTAACAAGGCCACCAGCCCAGGTATCTTCGGGTGTGGGGACTTACACCCACAGTAAAGCAGGTTTCTTAAACCCACTTAATTGTGGGTTTAAGCCCTGTGTAGAAGCGCCCTTAGAGGATTCCTATGACATCCTGTGGCTAGCACATACAACACAGCCAGTCACTAGATTCATGGGTTACTGCAAATGGCTGAGTCAAATTTTACTGACGATTAAAAACACAGGCATAAGCTTAAATGTTGTAGTTTGGTGAGGCACCGGCACTGTTTGATACAGAAAGCTAAAGACCTTGTAAAACTGCAGCTCCCATGATCCCATAGCCTTGAGCAATGGAAATTAAAGTGGTGTCAAAGCAGCAATAACGCTACAATATAGATGCATCTGAGACATTGAATATCCTTCCCATTTACAACCCTTTTATTTGCTGTGCCTGAGGTCTCTTTGTCATTTTACCTGCTCCCTTTCTTTGCATGATTAAACTGTCTTCCTAAAGCAATGGTTCTCAACATGTGGGTCCCCAGGTTTTTGGCTCACAACTTTCAGAAATCCCAGCCAATTTACCAGCTGTTAGGATTTTTGGGAGTTGAAGGCCAAAATGTCTGGGGATCCACAGGTTGAGAACCACTGTCTCTTGAGTTTATTTACAATGAATTGTACATCAGCACACCTGGCTTAAATGAGTCAGTGTTTTCCTTTTAAGGTGCATTAGGCTATTTTGTGTCCTTTTACAACTGACATTTCAGTCTATGATACTTCACAGAATGAAGCAGGCTCTTGTCTAATTTGTAATATTCAGGAGATGGTCCTGGGTCTGTTTCTGACAGTACCTGGGAAGGAGAGCCAGTCTCATCTAGTTCCAGCTGGAGCTTGTTGTCTTGGTTCTCCACTTACTAATCCACAGAAGCCTCTTCCATTGTAGGACATCATAATTAGTAGTAGTAGTAGTAGTAGTAGTAGTAAAAATAATAAAAACTTTATTTATCTCCCACCCTATCTCCCCAAAGGGCTTCACAGCAGTTTTCAAGATATTGGCAAACTTTCAATGCCATGAGAAGCTGAACAAAGACAAAAATAACCAACTCACCCACCCCAATCACAAAAACAAATCCACATCTACATCAAAAATAACATCACATTGTACTGCAATATTACTAGTAATATTATATGTAGTATATAATATACAATTATCATATTATTATATATGGTTATATTGTTTTGGTTTCCCCCTGAAATTAAGTCTAGTCATGTCCGACTCTGGGGGTTGGTGCTCATCTCAATTTCTAAGCCAAAGAGCCGGCGTTGTCCGTAGACATCTCCAAGGTCATGTGGCTGGCATGACTGCATGGAGCACTGTTACCTTCCCGCTGGAGCAGTACCTATTGATCTACTCACATTAGCATGTTTTCGAACTGCTAGGTTGGCAGGAGCTGGAGCTAACAGTGGCCGCTCCTGCTGCTCCCAGGGTTTGAACCTGGGACCTTTTGGTCTCCAGCTCAGTGCTTTAACGCGCTTTGCCATCGGGACTCCTTAAGTAAGTAAGTAGTATACAATATATTATATTACAACATTATTAACATTATATACAATATACCAGTAACTATTACATTGCAATGTTATTATGTCTAAATATTTTTATATTGTAAATATTGAGGGGCTCCCAAGTGATGTTGCAGGAGACATGATGGAGTTGTGTCTTCCTGGCTGCCCCCTCTTAAACCTGTGGTTTCAGAGTAGCAGTTGATGTACCCATAACTACTTAGCTATGACTTCACACTGCCTTGCAACTGATGCTCAACCAATCTGCCAAATCAATTTGCTTCCGCTTTGCATTTTTACCAAAAGAAGATTTGCTTTGGGTGGTGACATTAATCTTGCACACTAATACATTTCCCTACTGTGGTAATGTTTTTCCAATTAAAATCTGCCTGTAATTTACTGAGTCATTAAATGAATATCAAGAGGAGGTAGATACATCTTGAAGCAATTCAAAATTGTAACAGTTGAAAGCGGTTTCAGACCTTGGAAGAGAAGATCAGTTATTACAAATGTTTAGAGTTTCCCCCCCTATGCATCCTCTTCAGGAGAAATGTTAAAAGGTATAACTCTAACCACTCTTGGGAGCAGTCCCATATTCATCAGTCAAAAAGTGTTACATTTCAAAACATACACATTCAAGCATCAAAAGAACGGCGTACCTAATGTGAAATGTGCACCGAGCATTAAAAATCCCTTACTCTCGAGTTCTGTTATCCTCAAGGTCACTTTACTGTGATGCTGTTTTGTGGTTAGAGTTTACTCACAGAAATGCTTCTTAGAAACATGACTGACTGGCATCCTGCTGCTGGTGACATATGAAAACATAAATCCAGTTTATGCTCATGTATGTCTTTTTTAATCATTACAGAGGTCAGAATTCTTTTCTTATCTCATGCAACATCCACAACTCCCTCACAATTCATTTCCTCCTTCCAGCTCATCACAATCCATGACCAAGTAGTGGTTGATGAAGAGCAGAGGATGGCTGAATAATATCTGGCTATGCACTATGTGCCTTTAGAAAACTGAAGCCAAATACAGTAGAGTCTCACATATCCAACACTCGCTTATCCAACGTTCTGGATTATCCAATGCATTTTTGTAGTCAATGTTTTCAATACATCTTGATATTTTGGTGCTAAATTCGTAAATACAGTAATTATAACATAACATTACTGCGTATTGAACTACTTTTTCTGTCAAATTTGTTGTATAACATGATGTTTTGGTGCTTAATTTGTAAAATCATAACCTAATTTGATGTTTAATAGGCTTTTCCTTAATCTCTCCTTATTATCCAACATATTCGCTTATCTAACATTCTGCCGGCCCGTTTATGTTGGATAAGCGAGACTCTAATGTATCTATGTCCCCAGAAGATCTTGGAGAACATTTCTGTCACTCTACAGCTTCTTCTACACTGCCATATAATCAAGATTAGCAAAGCAGATAATGTACATTATCTGCTTTGAACTGGGTTATATCAGTCTACACTGCTATATAATCCAGATTATCAAAGGAGATAATCTGGATTTTACACAGCAGTGTAGAAGGGGCCTAAAATGCTTTTGATTGCAGATCCCAGAATCCCCTAGCCTGAAGAGCCTGTGGTGATACGGGCCATGAGGATTTGGGGCTCTTCTGCACATGCAGTAAAATTCGAAAGTAACCGGGATAAAAAGGGGTGCTGGCAGCTAAACAATGTTTGGGGAAAGTGCGGGTGGAATCGGGTTAACAGATGAAAAGCACATGTTTAAATGGTGTACTTAAAACCCAATTCCAGCCAAAAAATGTGACCCTTGCATGACTGTATATGCATGTAAAACTCGTCATGCAAAACATGCGACTTCCTTTCCATCACTTTGTGCGGACTGCTCCACCGCACATGTTTTAAAAAACCCGAAACAGCTGATCAGGCTGTTAAAAAAATATAGCCACAGACAGGTGGCTAAAGGAAAGCGCAATTGGAAAGCAATTAGAACTCTCTGCAATCATTCTTTTCTTTCTTATGATATTAAGCAGAACTTGAATTAAAAGTTTGGTGGAGAGAGAGATAAGAAATCTGCTTGTGTGTATTGGGATCTCCACATGTGTGAATATAAAATCCAGTGCATCTCAGTGATAATTTTTGTCCCAGTTTTTAAACCTGCATTTTGATGCTGTCTGGAAGCGTCCTTGGAAGCTATAGTCCAAAAAAGAAAAGTTTCCAAATGATGTCTCTGGGAAGCTTGCAAGCAGAATGACTGGTTGTTTCCTCAGCATCTAGGGCCTTTTCTACACTGCCATATAATCTAGATTATCAAAGCAGTGTATTTGCAGTATTTGCTTTGAACTGGATTATATAAATCCACAATGCCGTATAATCCAGTTCAAAGCAGATAATCTGGATTTTATATGGCAGTGTAGAAGGGGCCTAGAAATGAAAGGTATTTTGTCTCTGAGCATGAAGAATCAACATCCGAAATAATGAATGAGTGACTCCCCCAGATGTTCTTTTGACTGCAAAATGCTCAAACCTTGGGAAACAAAGCAAATGACATGGGTTGATGGGACCTGATGTCCAACAACGTTGAAAGCAGAATACAATTCATATCCTAAGTTTAAGTTATCACACCTATTATAACACCTAAGATCTATTGACAATCTATCATCCAAGAATGAGTCTAATATCTCTTTAAACCCATTTAATTAAGCATCTTGTCTAATCTGTATTTTTTGGCAGTGACTTCTGTAAACAAATTATTTCTTTTATAAACTCACAGAGAAGTTTTGTTTGTTTGTCCTTGAATATTAACTTTCATACCATTTGCAAAGTCAGATAAAAAAATTGTCCTCTCTCAAAACTTTTTATAAAAAAAAGATGGCTAAAATCCGGTTATGATATAGTTATGATGATATAAGATAGACATGCAACTTCATAATTATTTTGCATTCACCTGATTGCAGCACCATGGCCACAATGAGTGATATCCCCAAAACCTGCCTTAAAAGCCACACAGCTATAGTGAGTTAAAGGGTTCTGTTCCATTGGTGAGTGGGGTGATGAAGGATGATGTCCAGCTTACTCCTAGCAATGAGCCATAGTGCGATGAGGGTGACCCCAGCTTCTGCTTTCACGTCACAGCTCACTGATGGGAGGGGACTGGACACAAAACCCCTTGATTTTAAAGTAGGCTTCAGGGGGTTGGACTGGGAGATAGATCATCACTACAAAATAGTAGCAACAGGTCCCATGAAGGAGCTTTGTTGGCATTGCAAAGAAAACATACACACATTTGCCATGTACTGAAACTGCAACCTTACGATGAAACTCATGTTGTTATGGAACTTCAAGTGGACTCAGATTTATAGCAACCCTATCATAGCGTTTCCGTGGCAAGTCCTCTGTAAAAGTGTTGTTGTATGTAAACTGGTAAACAGTGGATTATCTACTTTGATAAACTGGATTATATGGCAGTGTAGAAGAGGCTTCAGTGTATTTCCATGGCTGCAAGGAAGTTTGTATTCTGGGGTGCATCTATACTGTAGAATTAATGCAGTTTGGTACCAGTTTAACTACCATGGCTCAAAACTATTGAATTCTAGGAATTGTAGTTTGCTGAGGCACCAGTGCTCTTTGGCAGAGAGGACTAAAAATCCCGTAAAACTACAGTTCCAATGATTGGCCCAAAAGTGATAAAGTGGTATTAAACTGCATTAATTCTACAGCATAGATGCACTCCAGTCTCCAGAGACCTAATCCAATCTGGAGGTCCTCTGTAAAAGTGTTGTTGTATGTAAACTGATAAAAAGTCTCTTTTCAAGAAAGCTAATAAACATTTCTTCCATAGGAAAGAGCCGCTGAGATGAACGATGACAAAACATTCAGACAAAATTAATAACAGGGATTTTTATTGTTAAATATTACTCTGCCTGAAGGCATTGTGCAGCAGTTCTGGAACACAAGTGTTTTGTCATTGTCGTTGCCAAATCTTTTTGACAATAGTAGAATTTATGTATAATTTATGTCTTCTTATTGGATCCTTCATCTTATGAAGTTTCTTTGCTGCAGTCTCATTTGTAAAAATAGGTTGAGAGATGCTGGTGGGGCTAGAAAGAGACCACAGTGTTACTCAACAGCCAGTGTAAACTGAATGGCTGAAGGAAAGTGAAAACCAGACTTCTTTGGAATGTTTTCCATGTAAGTAGATGTGTATGGTTAAAGTTCATTTGAAACAAGCTTGAATGCTAAGGGCAAGGTGACCTATGCAGATGGTGCTTGGCTTAATGGCCGATGAAGCAGGTCCTCTGGACATCCCAATGAGCTATTGATGTTCACCTGCTCATGTCTGCATTTGTGGCTTCTTTCTGAGTTTAAAGCTTAGGGAGTGGAAAGTCTATTCCAAGGAAAGAGCAGAAAAATAACCTTGAACATAACATTGAAATGCATCAAAGTTATCTTGTCACAATCAAGCACAGTCAACCCAGAAAGAGACAAAACTTTAAACATATAGTACCCTCCCCACCATTTTTTGTGGGGGTTAGGGACATAGAACCCCATAGAAAGTTCAAAAACATTTTTTAACCTGAAAGAACACTTCTGTAGGAATCTCTAGGTCTTCTAAGTGACTTTATAATCAATTTCTACCAGATGTTGATCACAGAATTTCCCTGGAGGACCCATAGAAGTTTTCTCTTTAGGACACTTTAGGACCTTCTGCATGACTCTTTGGTTGACCTCCAAAAGAAATTGGCCATAGAGTCACCTTGGAGAACCTTGGTCCCGTCTGCATTGTCCTTATAGCTCAGGATCTGATCCTAGATTCTCTTTTTATTGCAGATTATATGGCAGTGAAGACTCATATAATCCAGTTCAAAGCAGATAGCCTGAGATCAGATCCTGGGATATAAAGGCAGTGTAGAAGAAGCCCTAGAGATTCCAAGAGAGAACATACTAATAACATTTGCAGATAATCTGCAGATAATCCACAAAAGTTAAACCTGCAAATGTGGAAGGCTGGCTCTAATTGAGTTCAAGAGAGTGACACAGAAAAGATGCTACCTTGTAGATAGCATCTTTTGTCTCAGCAGACATGCTAGCAGCTTTTGTGTTGAAAATGCATGTGAAGTTATCCACATTCCTTTTTCTCTTCCTTTTAAAAATAGCATTTTAAGGTAGCCACTTTTATTTTATAAAGCAGCTTCAAAACCTTAATCTAATATGTGCCCTTGATGCAGACCAAAGTCCCATCTTGATTTCTCAGCACATTTGCTGAAGGCAAAAAATAGCTGAGAAAGGGGAAGCCTACAAATGTGTCCAGCTTCAAATTCTCTAGTTTCTCCTTTGGCTTGGAGTGTTAAATGAAATTCTGATGACGCATAATCACCACCCCATAGACCAGGCACTCAAAGCCATCTGTTTTGTACACGCATAATGTCCTTTAATGATCTCCTCTACCACCAGTGCAACTCTGTCTGATTGTTGAAAGTTACAGAACTAGGCACAGCTACTTTATAAGCACACAAACAAGCTTTCTTCATTGTTAATGTCTTTTTACATAATGTAACTATCACTGTTGTAAAATGTATGAATAGATCATGTAATCAAGCACATTTTTGTCACTATGTATTTTATTTGGGTCAGTTAATTCTCTAGGAAAGGTTTTCAGCAATTATTGCCCCATCAATATTGCAAACTAGTCAAATGTGGGCTAGGCAATATTACTATTAGGTGGCTCTGTAATTGGTTAAGCCAAATCCAAAGGGTGTTTACCAATGCTTCTTCTTCATCCCGAAAAGAAGAGACTAGTGGAATGCCGCAGGGTTCAGTCCTGGAGCCAGTACAGTTCAACATCTTTATTAATGACTTGGATGAAGGTTTAGAGGGAGTGCTTATCATATTTGCAGATGATGCCAAATTAGGAGAGATAGGTAATACTCCAGAGGACAGGATCAGAATTCAAAATGACCTTAACAGATTAGAGAGCTGGACCAAAATTAACAAAATGAATTACAACAAGAACAAATGTAAGATACTACACTTGGGCAGAAAAAAAGAAAGAAATACAAATGGATGATGCCTGGCTCGACAACAGTCCATGTGAGAAATATCTTGGAATCTTCATGGACAACAAGTTGGACATGAGCCAACAGTGATGCATCAGATAATGGGATTTTAGGTTGCATCAAAAGGAGAACAGTGAACAAGGGAAGTCATGGTGCCTTTATATTCTGCTTTGGTTAGACCTCACCTGGAATACTGTGTCCAATTCTGGGCACCACAGTTCAAAAGAGATATTGACAAGCTGGAAGGTGTCCAGAAAAGGGTGACTAAAATGACTAAAGGTCTAGAAACCATGCCCTTTGAGGAGCGTCTTAAATAACTGGGCATGTTCAGCTTGCAGAAGAGAAAGTTGTGAGGAGACATGATAGCCATATATAAATATATGAAAGGGTTTCATAAGGAAGAGGGAGCAGGCTTGTTTTTTGCTGCCCTGGAAACTAGGACTAGGAGCAATGGGTTCAAATTACAGGAAAGGAGATTCCACCTGAACATTAGGAAGAACTTCCTGACTGTACAAATTGTTCAATGGTGAAATTCTCTGCCTCGGATTGTGGTGGAAGCTCCTTCCTTAGAATCTTTTAAACAGAGGCTCGATAGCCATCTGTCAGGGATACTTTGATTGTGCTTTTCCTGTATGGCAGGGGGTTGGACTAGATGGCCCATGTGGTCTCCTCCAACTCTATTTATCTATGATTCTATGATGAAGACTGGATTTTGTCTTATTCCCAAATACCTAACTTTGAGGTGATGGATGGTTAACTATCTGGCCATCCATCAGATACAGTTGGCACTATGGAACTGGCACAATGGAGGTGAAATCAAATTACAGTTTTCAGCAACAATAAATACATTGGCATGTATGTTCCTGGTGCCATCCTCATGCATGTACCATATTGCTAAAGCTGGAGAGAACTATTAGAAACTAGATAAGGTTTGTTTCCTCCAACCCTGGATACTCCCCAAACAAGCTTGTGGCCACTGAGCCAATTTTGAACCGAGCTAATGGGAATTTATCCAACAAGAGGAAGCTCTACTATTCTAGACAGTGTAGCTAAAAGTTGATTTTGAGGACTATTATGCTTATTATTTTAGCTAGTCTACATTAAACTTTATTCTTTGCTCAGTTTCTTCCAAAATATAAAACCAGTGAGTAGCTCGGAGGTAGGGGAAAAAATCACATAATCCTGAATGAGACTCAGCCAACTCTGACATGAAGACATTGTTTTCCTTAGTTGAGGAAATACAGAAGATGAACTCATAATATGGTACTTTCCTGAACTGATACTCTTTCCTATTCAAATCATGTCAGGAAGGATAACTCATAATATCATATTTTCCTTGACTATTACTCCTTCCTGTTCATATCCTATCATGAAACTACCCATAGAATCAAACACAATTAAAACATGTCCAAAATAGAAGAGCAACAAACACAGATGATACAGCACATTTCTTCTTTTTTTAAAAAATTATTTTTTCTGTGAGGAGCAATTCTTCCAGCCAAAAAAACCCCCAAAATATCACTTCACTTGCCTACAGAAGGATAACAAGAAAAGTCCCAATTGAACTTTTCTAGGAAGGGAGTTCCAGAGTCTGGAAGCAGCAACGAAGAAGGTTCTCTCCTCTTCCCACAAGGTGTTTCCAGTTATCTCAACACATGGAGAATGACTGATGAGGATCTTTGAAATGGCTGAGATGGACAAATTGACTATGCTAATTAAGGAGAAATCTTGAGTAATTTTTAAGAAATATTGGGGCCTGTTTCACAACAATGAGCTGTGGGATTCATGAAATAATAGTGTTGCCAAAAGTAGAAGTATAATTACATTATCATTTAAAGGAAGTAGATTGATTAGAGATAACTACCATTCGAGTGGGAAGTTTGTGGTTTTTCTGTGTGTGCCTTTTCTTTGTTTGGTTTTTAAAAATAGTAATTTGGTTGTAGTTTAGTTGTGGTAGACAGTATGTAGTTGTGTAATTTTGGTAGTTTATGTATCTAAAAATCATCCCTTTCTAGAAACAAGCCATTCTGCATTTTGAAGAATATGTATGTGTTCATATGTGCTGGTGGAGAAAATGCATTCTCTTCACCAGCACACATTCACACAGACATATTCCTCAAAATGCAGAGTGGCTTGTTTCTAGAAAGACATGTCTTGCCTTTTCTTGGTCCAGGCGCAGTGTAGACTGAAAGGTAACAGAACACCACTATTCAATATTTCTGCTAAATAATTCAGCATTACTAATGGCAAAGTGATCATGGTAGATGAGGTGGCAGCTGTGGGCACTCAGTGCTGATGTTTAGCAACTCAATAGCTTTGAAAGCAACAGTGGAGCAAAAGGTGAAAAGAAATCTTTAGAGTGCTCACATGTTCTCCCTCCTTTTTCGCTCCTTTTTGTTTTCCTGGAATTGTATTACTCTTTCCCCATAGCTCAGATTTGTGACTAGAGCTGAAGGCTGGAGAGGATGAAATAAAGAAATTGATATGTCTAGGCCATATGGCGCAAAGTAATAGGATCAAGACAAGTTGATTTGCTGATGGTCTACTTTGTGAGAAATAACTCTTTTTGCTAGAATCAGCAAGATTTTCATTTCCTGGTGTAGCCTTGTTTCATTTTCTTTTTGCCCTTTATAATGACCTATCGCAGGGGTTCTCAAACCTTTAAAGCCATAGAGCCCTTTTTGAAGAACAAGTTTCTTGTGGGGCTCAAAGAAACTTTTGGATGTAGGAGCCACAGTGCATTTTAAAATTTGACAGATGGGCTGGGCCAGTGGCAGATGGATGGAGAATGTTTGCACAAATTAATTGAAAAAACTTGGTTGAAAATTCGTGCCGCCCATCTCTCAATTAATGGTAGTTCTTGAGCAAGATGAACTCGAGGAGCTGTGTGTGAATTTTCAACCTGGGAGAGGTAATTTTTTTAATTAATTAGTTAATTAAAACCAATTAATTAATTAAATAATATATATTGCCCTTTATCATAGGATCATAGGGTGATCCTGTGATATAAAAACAATTTCCAGATTAAAAACATAAATCATTTGAATAAGGTAGAAATATATCAAATATAGTTGCCAAATTTTTAGACTAGCCATTTACATAACTAAGTAGTGCCTCCCAATCTTGCTTTGCTGGACAGCAGTTTTTGTGAACAACAGAGGTCTGTTCTCTTGCCTATCAGGATGTAGCAAACTGATATTTCCATCCTTTTCCTGCAAGTGATCTCAGATGGAGATGTCATCTATTTCCTCCATAAACTGTCAGGTGCTGATACCAGCTTTTTAATGGAGATATCAAAAAAGTAATTCTAGATTTGAGAACAGCTCATTGTGGTCCATTTTTCAAATTATTTTCCTTTTTGAATTCTATACACAGGCTGGATCTACACTGTCCTATATCCCAAAATCTGATCCCAGATTATCTTCTTATCCCAGATTATCTGGCAGTGTAGACTCATATAATCCAGTTCAAAGCAGGTAATCTGGGATCGGATTCTGGGATATAGGACAGCATAGATCCAGCTTCAGTGAATTGCTTCAGGCAACTCCAAGTCTTTTTGTCTATGGAGATTTCCAATCATTGCTTATGTTTGTCATATTCTGCCTTCCTATTTCTGTCTTCTCTGTAGGTTGTTTCCTCAGTCTGTTTCAAAGTAAGGTTTGACTTCTGTTAAGTTTTTATCACCACAGTTTTCTTTTTTCATTTTAAAAACATCTTTCTTCTTTATATATAATCCATAGGAAATTGAAGTGCTTGAAGCAAACCCTGAGGGTAAGGATCAAAACCTAAGCAAAGAAGTGTGACGTGGCAGCTGAAGAAGCCTAAACTGCATCAATAGTAGTAGCATAGTTAAAAATCACAGGGAAATAATAGTACCACTCTATTCTACTTTGGCCAGACATTTGGGATACTTTGTCTATTTTTGGACATTACAACTCAACAACAACAACAACAACTTATTTCTTAATTGCCTGTCCTCAAGGCTTTGGGGAGGGGTTTACAACAGTTAAAAAACACAGATAAAGCATAAAACCATTAAACACAAATATTAAAGGACATAAGAATGAGATTATAGCATATTAAAATAGTTCATATCAGCAAAATGCTAGTTTAAATTCCTAGTACATTGAGCATCAGTGCGATTCACCGAAAGTGAATGTGTTCTGTGCCCTCTCTTGCATGAAGGTGTACGGCCTTTCTTTTTTGTAAAAACCAGTGTCACCGGGATGTCATACCTGCGCAAGCAGCAAATAATGCCATAACGGATGGAAGACTCCCACATGTTTGTCTTTCAACAGGATGACACGCCACCCATTTCCACTGTGTAATCCATGATTACCTGAACAAAAATCTACAACATTGTTGGATCGGTTGTGCTACACAGAGTGAGAGAGATCTTCTCCTCTGCCCCCCTTGTTCCCCTGACCTAACTCCCTGCGACTTTATCTTTGGGAATATGTTAAACATGTGCTGTATGTGCCACCTTTGCCAACGACCATCGATGAGCTAAAGAGGTGAATCACCGGAGTTATGAACGCCATTGACCACAACATGTTACAACATGTGTGCAGGAGCTGGACTAACATTTAGATGTGTGCTTCATAGCTGGCAGCAGCCATATTGGACATCTTTGAGTGTGGAAAAAAACTTGAAGACTTCCCCTTCACATTGATGTATATTTCATACGTATGCCTTCACTAAAACATTAACCATGTTTTTTTTAAATAGGGCATTCTTTTGTAATAACTCTGTAGTATTTTTGAATTGGACTTGCCCTCTCAAGTTATCATGGTTCTTATTCCTCTGAAGCCATTCACCAGCCACTAGCTATGAACAATTGATATTGAGGAGTCAGTCTTGCAATTACAACAGAAAATCAAGTGGACTATGTATTTTACAGCCAAAAAAGAAAAAAAAGAAAGAAAGAAAGAAAGAAAGAAAGAAAGAAAGAAAGAAAGAAGTGTTACCCTCATGGAAAATAGTAATATTTTTCACAAATGTTAGTATTTTTATATCTGTTTTAATGCAATGGCCTCATTCCCAGAGAAGAATCACTGAACCATGCCCTCCAACTGTCCTTTGGTAGGGATAGTCCCGATGAATCCTATGTCATCCCACTTTTCAGTTGCTTTTAAAATGTCCCAGTTTCTCCTTCCTCCACTTTCTCCTTTGTCCTCATTTTACTTCAATTGCTATAAATTTGTTGACACTGAATTTCCTCAAATTGAAAGCTAGTAACTGGATTTACATCAATGTTTTTTTTTAAATTTTCCTGTCTCAGGATAAAATACCAATGTGGAAAGTTGAGAAGCTTTCGCGTAAAAAGGAGAGAACTTCTCTGTGTGGTCCAGACTTCTGTTTTAAGTTAAAAATCACAGCTTTTGGTTTCAGGGAGAATGAAACTACATTCAGCAACATTTCTGTAACCATGGCTGTCAGATAATATTGATGGCATGAGAAAAGACCTAACTTCATCTTACGTGAGATGAAAGTGTTGGAAGAATCAAAAGTTTGGGACAAAGGAGGAGACTCCTCATTACCACCTATAATAAGCCAGATGGTGGAAATTTATCTTGAAGATTGTCCCATGTTTTTTTCTGTCTCAAATGTAAGAAATTAGATGACTCAGTAGGGAATATTGCTAGGCTGCAATTTTCTCCTTTTTGCTTCTTTCTCTGTTTAAGAATTCTCTGAATTAATTGCAGGAAGGGTAAATGCTTATTCATTCTTGCTAGAATTACCTAAATATGTCTATTTTCGATGGAATTCAAAGGACTTTGAAGAGTTTAGAAAACTCTGCAAAGCAGACTGATTTCTGTTTGTTAAACAGCTATTAGTTGCACCACAACGAGTCTTGATCTTTCCCCCTGGCCATTTGGCACCCTACTTTGCAATTCCACACATTATAAATACAGCTTTGGGTATGGGAACTGACTTTGAAAAGTTGTTTATTCTTTTATAAGCTAATTTGGAATTCAAGTCTATTTTGCAGTACTCCCAAGATCTACTGGTTGCTTTCAGGATTTTGCTGATGAAAACAGAATGTCATCTATCTCTGAAAATGTGTACACAATCCATTTGCTACTATATACACTGCCAGAGGCTCCTGTGAGTATTATGTTTGCCTGTACTACTATATGCATTTAATGTTTTTTCAGTGATGCACTTCCTAGTTGTGGTGTGGATAGCATTTCTCTTCAGCCACAGGCTGAGGGATAATGGGAATTGTGATTTAACATCCAGAGGACCACATATTGCCAGTCATGGACTGGGCATTACAGGCTTTTGAAACATGTGCTTCACAAAATCTAGCCCAAGCAGATTTCTATCATTGTGGATCTGGTTGTATTAAATAGTTGCTATCCAAACTGATTCAGCATTTACATACTACATCTGCAATGTAGATAGTTATGGAAGACAGGGATGTGTGTTGTGGGCAGGTCCATAGGATACAGCCATTTACTTGGTAAAATTGATTGTCCAATATTACTTATTCAAATGGATAGCCATTTAACTAAGTTTGTGTGTACATTTACCAGATTAATCTGGTTTCAAGCACTTTGGAGCTGGTTAAATGCAGCCCAAAGGCATCCCTGAGGTCATTCACCTGGCCAGCCAGGCCAAAGGCACATCAGCTCTGCCAGTGTGTCACCATCAGCAGAAGTCACATAACCAGGAAGCCTCTGGGATGCAGCTGGTTGTTGGCAGTGATGTGGCAGTGAGTCTGTTGGTGTGGACAGTGGATTAGGCTGAATCCCGCCTGATTCAGTTCTCCACACCTCCAAAACCCCAGGATCACTCTGGAGCTATTAGGAAGCACCGAAATAAATCCTGTGTTCTACTGACCTGCATTAATGACTTGATGTAGCAGTTGGCTGTGAATTGAGCCATTTGTCATGTGGACTCCCTGCAACAGCTAAATAGTGAGTCCACTATACTTTGGCCATGCCAACAAGGCCAGAATCTGAGCCCATCCAGATGAGAAAAAAGGCTTTGAAAGTTCCATTTTTTCATCTGCATAAACCAGTTTACGTTACGTCTCGTCATCTCACGTTATTTCTTGGGAATGCCAAACATTACCAAGGATTTTTCATTCCTCCTTCCCAGGATAATTTAAATTGATTCAGTTTTTTGTCAAATGAAATGTATCCCTACTTGGCTGTCTGTATGTATTATCCTAGAACTAGCTGTGTTGGCTATCATCATTAAACAGAGCTATTGTTTCCAGACCCAGATTCAACAGAGATCGGGTGAAGGAAAGAGGAATGTTTGCAGCAAAACAAATTGCTCCTAAGGTTTGATTAGTTATAATATTATTAAATGATAACTGCTAAATAATAAAGAAATCTCAATGGAAATAGGCAAAAATCAATTTCTGAAATGTTGCATGAGGATATATGTGACATCTGATCAGTGGGAGGAGGAAGAATACAAAGGAGGGAAGAAAATCTGTGATATTTTAAGAAAGAGTTTGGCCTCAAACCAGTACTACACACATTGTAACATTCACTGAACTTCTGCATCAGAACACCCATACTTAATTTTTCACATATGCAGTTGCACAGCTCCCACCCGAGAAGGCTGCTTTCAAGCCCTAGGAATTGGGTAGTTTTGGGGGTCTGGTATCTGGCTGCAGCTGGGGTGGGGATGAGGTCATTCTCCCAAATCCCTACAAGTTGCAAAAGGTACTGGTTTGCCTTCCCTGATCAAAGTCACCTCCATTCCCCCAGCTCTGGAATGGCAGGTAAGATGGGTGCTCTCTATTGGCCTTTTCATTTCCTCCTCCCCCCAGTCATTAAAAGCAGAATCCCTGGGATCTGAAAACTGTCAGGGTGAGAGTGTTTTACCTTTACATATTTCTCATGCAATGTCTAAACACTCAGGTTTGCCATCAAGAGGATTATAATCCGTATTTTTAAAAGGCAGTCTGGGAAGTTCAAATGACAATAATAATTTACTACACAGATTCCACATTAAGAGCAATATACTGTATACATTGTGTTTCAATAAGTCCCTTTCCATTGACATTCTTCATGATACCAAACTGCACAAGATTCTCTCCAGAGAACCCAGCAAGGCCTCTCAAAAGAATCCGCTACTTTGCTGCTATTTGAGATTAATATGAGATGCTATTTCTGCCAACTTGCAAAGCCAAGTATTTTGCTTTAACAAGGAAAAAAGTATCTTGATAGATTGCAGACCACCCATCATTAGAAAAAGAGTTAGAGTAAGACTGAAATGTTTTTGTTTTTTGTTTTGAGAAATGAAGCATACAGAATGGTCAATACAGATTAAGTATCCTTTATCTGAAATGGTTGGAACTAGAAGTGTTTTAGATGTTGGGGTTTTTTTTTCAGATTAAGGAAAATCTGTATTTGCGCATGTGTAATGAAGTATCTTAAAGATGGGACCCAGGTCTAAATATGGCATTCATTTATGTTTGCATACAGAGCCTGAAGGTAGTTTTATACACAATTTTTCTAATAATTTTGTCCATAGTAGTTCTGTCCCAAATTCTATGTGGTACCCCAAATATAAGAACACAGATGGGCAAAGTTCAACCCATAAGTGGTCCTCTTTTGTATCCCTGAAGCCCTCTGGAGAATTCAAAGTCCCCTGATCCTTCTTCCCCCAGTGTAATCTTTAAAAAGTGTATAGTTCCCAACCCACCACCACAATGTGGCAGCTTGAGATAATTTGTCCATCGATGACCATCCTTCTCAACTTGGACAAATAACCCAAAGTTGGCTGAAATCAAATTTGTTTATTTATTTGAGTCTATTTTTACCCCACTTTTCTCCCGCACTGAGGTGAGATTCAAACAGCTAACAATACAATAAGAACATACAAAGTAAAAATTAAAACAAATTAAAACCCGATACATTTCTTTTAGCAACGTGATTATTTAAAACTGCCAGCAATAAAGCCCTATTTACAAATATAACATACATATTTAAAACCATTAATTAACCTTATTGGGAGCCAGGTTCCCGTACTCTTAGATCTGGAGAGACCATTTCTGGATCATAAGGAATTTGACATTGTGGCCAACTAGGGATGGGGAGAAAGTTGGCTGCCACTCTCAATGTAGTTGTTCATCCAGAAACAGACGTTTGTTTTCTTCCCAGTCCATAGAAGGATGACACAGCTCTAGCTGGAGGCTTTCATCTTTTTACCTTCCAGCGCCCTACTACTTCATAGTACTTCTTTCAATTTTTAATTTTTTTTCAACTCACATTGCTAGAAAAAGAGCCAAAGGAGTAGACGAAATAGTATCATATGACATGAAAGATGAGTGTAGAAGTTTGGGATGGAAATTTTCACTTATTTCATTCTTCCACACAAAAAATAATATTTTCAAAGAAAAAGATTATCTTGCTTGGGTGTAGGTTTGCCACAGTCAGAACTGAAGAGGGCTCCTATACCTTTAATATGGAAGAGGACATTTCAGCAGCTGTCACTTTTTTACTTGATTGTGTGATAAGCAACACCTGTTGAAACTCACTTCTTTACACATAATTAAAAGTACCAATGCCATCTCTACTTTTCAGTCTGGCAATTCTAATTGATTAAGATTATGAAAGGTTTTGCACATTTTCAAATGTTATTTTCTTGTCAAGGACATTCTGTGAAACATTTGTTGGTAAATATCTTGGGTCTTTGTGCCAAACTAGGCGTTCCCACAGAAGACAATGTCTTTTGCATACAATATGCCATTTTCTGTGTAAAAAACCAAAAGATTCATAGAAAATGTTTGCCTTTTGTTGTGTTAGGAGATAATTTTAGCACCTACTCCTTGTCATAAGCCACACCTGCTGAAATTCCCTTTTCTATAAAGCCATTAAAGGCACAGGAACTTTAGGTTGCAGAAGTGGGGACCATATCATGAAGATGTGTGTTTCAAAAGAGTCAGTATGATGTTGAGGTAGTGACCAGCTTTTGAATCTCCTCTCAGTCATGAAAACCCACTAGGTAACTGAGCAAATCATATGCTCTTAGCCAAACATAATCCCATAAGTCAGAAGTGGTTTGAAGACACACAACAAGTATTATTCAATTTGTTGAGGTACCCTTTCTTGTCATGAATAAGAAACTATGTGTGAGTATATTTTAGCGGTCTGCACGATATCGGGTTAGTGTTCTGTATTGGGAGATTTGGTCGAATTGGCAGCTGAATCCCTGAAAATGGGGCGAGCGAGGGTGAAAACGGAACTTCTGGATGACTAATTGGGAAATGTTATCCCCCCCCCCCCCCCCGCGCGCCTTCATGGGGAAAATTTCCCCTATTGGGAATTTCCCGATAAATGGAACAGGAGGGGGGTGGAAAACAGGATCAAAACAGGACTTTTTTTTTTGACAAATCACACACTCCTAGTATATTACACCCATAGTGGAAGCAGAGATGTGGCAAAGAAGAAATTATGGTCAGAATCCTGTTGAACAAAAACTACAGCAGTAAAATTGGACTGTATTATTTTTTTCAGCACATAATAAAGAATGCAACAAAGTGAAATTTTCTCAAAATATGGCTGAAGATAAATGCATCTATTTTTTATCCCAATAAGATTATCTTGGTTTTCTGAGTCTAGGTGAAGAGCTCTTCCCCATTGTTAATATTTTGATGTAACAGATGTATTGTGAGCACTAATGGACTATGAGCACCACTGTGAGCTCTATGATGTTTTTGGTAGGGTTCCTCAACTGTTTTAGTGTTTGCCTGAGTAGACAGTCTTGATCTGAGACTGGTGGGAAGAGGCCTTGGTAAAATATATGTGAATTAGCTGTTGAGAAAGAGACATTTTGAGTTTCCATATGGCCCGAGAACAGAGGTACAGCAATGCATGGCGGGATGAGGACATTGTCCCCCCAAATTATATTCCACTCATTCCGTCAGTATCCAAAATTTTAGCATTATAGGAATTTTAACTATCCACTGAACCTTTAGAAATTGCAGTTCAGGCGTCCAAAGGAGAAAAAAAAACAGACAGCCAAAGTTATCAAGTGAATACAAACATGTGAAAGGCTAGGTATTAACCATGATCACTCTCTGAAATGCTAGAAATGCTTCCTAGAGTGGCAAATCTGTCATTTGGTCTCTGCCTATGAAAGGTGATAGCAGGTATTCCTTGACAAAAAAAAAGTTCAGCAGCTGATTGGATGCATGCAGAACCTCAAGCTGTTTGTTTAGTTGCTGAATGTTACTTTTCCATAGCACTGCCTGGGAAAACAAGAAGACAGAGAGTTCCTCTCCCATTCCTCTCCCTTTCCTGCTTTGCCTTGGGGCTTGGTGGGAGAGACTGCCCCTTGAGTGACCTGCTTTTGATAAGCTTCCCAGTCAGATCACATGAGTGAACCGTGCTCTTTCTCCCCTCCCTCCCTTTCTTTTCTCTCGCTGACTGGCTCTCTCTTTCACTCACTCTCTCGCTGCCTGCTTTCTCTATAGTCAAAAGCAAGGATCAGATTCTCTGCCTCGACTATAAACATTCTTGGTGAGAAAATTCAAAGAGAAGAGCAGGTGCTTTGAGAAGGAGCAGAGGAAGGTCCAAAGCCCAGTGTGGGGGGAAAAGAGTCCATCGTTTCAAGGTGGGCAAGAAAAGAGAGTGGAAGACCACCTCTCTCACAGAGCCAAGGTGCATCAAAGCCCAGGACTCATCGCTGAGAGCAGAAGACAGTTGGCCAGAGACGGGAGATTTTCTAGCCACTCAAAGTAAGTACACATTGGTTTGTCTTATTACAGTCTGGCATTTACTAGTCCTTCCACCACCCGTCCCCACCCCAACCTAAAAAGAGAAAGTTGGGCAGAGACACAAAGTAAAAAACAGTTTGATTTTTCTCTTGTGGTACTATTTTAGCTTAAAATGTTTTCATGGGTGGAGGAAGTTGATCGAGTGAAAGACACTTTGAGTTACTTGAAGATGTGTATTTTGAATGGTGCTCTTCTGCCTAATGATGGGAGTGGTTGTCATCCTCTAAAAAAAGACTTGCAAAGCTCTGAATGCCATATAGCATGCAATTCATTCTTTACTTCTGGGAAACTGAATATGGTTTGAGCATTTCTTATCTAGAATTCTGAAATCCTCCAAAATATGAAATGGTCTACATGGATGACTGAGATAGTTTTTGATAGTTCAGCATACAGAACCTTTGTGTCATGTGCAACATTGATAACAATATATTAAATATTAAATTACTTTAAGGCTATGTGTATATGGTACAATGAAACATAAATGAACGTGTTTATATTAATGTCTAGTCTCCAAGATATCTCATTATGTATATATATGCAAATATGGCTATTCTAAAATTGAAAATATTAGTTCCAAATATTGGAATAAAATTGGTGCTAGAAGTACAGTAGAGTCTCACTTATCCAACGTAAACAGACCGGCAGAACGTTAGATAAGCGAATATGTTGGATAATAAGGAGAGATTAAGGAAAAACCTATTAAACATTAAATTAGGTTATGATTTTACAAATTAAGCACCAAAACATCATTTTATACAACAAATTTGAGAGAAAAAGTAGTCCAATACACAGTGATGCTATGTAGTAATTACTGTATTTACGAATTTAGCACCAAAATATCATGATGTATTGAAAACATTGACTACAAAAATGTGTTGGATAATCCAGAATGTTGGATAAGCAGGTGTTGGATAAGTGAGACTCTACTGTACTGGTTTGTATCAACTCAAAGGGAGTCTCACATGAGGCAGGAATGTAGGGACACTTCTTTGGTTCTTTCTCTCTTCTGTCTGTTTTTTTATGAAAAGGTTGCAAAAGAAATCTAGAGTACAAAAGAAGGTCCTGTACCCCCCTCAAAAAAACAACAACCTGGTATATATTGAGCCTTGGTGGTATCATTAGATGGGGTAAAAAGTTGAGTGATGTGTAGAAGAACCTGTTTCTCCTTAACTCTCAATTTGTAAGAGTGTATACCCCTTGTGCCCAGCCTTAAGCAGAGGGTGGAGCTTTTCTTACTGTCATCAGTACCAGCTCGTGTTGGTTACTTTTGCTTCTGCTCTACTGGGTGCACTGACATTTCCAGGCTGATGACAACATTGGACTCAGAATGAGTATTTCTGGTATAACAATGTTAAATCATAATGTTCTGCTTCTTTGACTTTACTTCTGAATCTAACTTGACAAGAAAGTTTATATAGTGCAATGCAGTTATTGGTATGAAGGCCAGAGGTTTGCTGTAACTGGTTTTTCTTTCCTGTTCATACCTCAGGCTTCTTGGAAATAGTTCAGGTGAGTGTATATGTGTACACACTAGAGATCAAAAGCGTATTTCTTTCTTGCCCCCTCCCCTCCACACACACACACACACACACACACACGCACATTTACTTTCCCCCCCATGGAATTCAAGAAGGCTAATATGGGTATTCCAAGCACTCTCCTATCCAGGGCATTAACTAGCCTCAGGCCTGTTAGCCTTAGCATGGTAGCTGCAGGTACTGTCAGGCTATGCCCTGGGAACATGGAAAGTTACAAGAAAGAAGTTACATATTGTTTCTCAGAGGTTGTGGAAATAAGATAAAGGAAGGGAGAATGGAGGGGCTAAGGAATTATCAACAACACCAATAATCTTAAAGGCTGAAGTTGAGTCTCCTGGGTTCTAATGTGAAAACCCTACATAAATAGTGTGACAGTACTTTTTAAAATTGTTATCACCCCGTTGTGTAAAGACAGTCTGGGAGATGGCAGTTTAAGGCCCAGTTCTTCTGGAATACTATGCAAAACATCACATTGTAGTCACAGAATGTAGTTTGTCTTGCCGTGGGGCTCCATGCAATTAACGAATTATAGGAAGAACAAAATGATTTGAATGGGAAAGTCAACTAAATATGATTTTATCCAGAATTTTGTGAACCAACTGGCTCTGTGGTTTCTTTAACAAGTCTCAAGATTTTGCCTAGCAGTATTCTTGAAAAGCATCAAGCAAAACCAGTCAAATTACCCACCCACGCTGTGGCATTCATGTTAATTAAAGTGGACTGGTTCCTGGAAAGATCAGATATCTGAAGTTTGAATAATGGATTCAAGCTTTCTTATCCAAAAACTGTCCAATTTGGTCTGGAAGCAGTTGCAACTGCAATTGCCCCAACCAGTCCTCATCAACCCCCACACTTGGAATTAGTTGAAAGAAAATATTGGCACACATTTCCTGCCCACTATTGTTGCATCCTGGGCTACTACCCCCTTTCTTGGAACTGAACAGCCAAATCAGGATGTTGTTATTCAAGGATTCTGTTTCATCATTGGTACTCTGATTTCACAGCACACCATAGAATTCAATTAAAATCTGGTCTGATGTTTTAAAATTAGGGTTGCAACAATTAGGGCATGCATGCATGACTCCTACATACTGAGAAAAAATTAGACATGAAAATCTGCTGCTATCTCCCACATTCAAACTCTTTCCATATCATGAATGAAGAAGTATGAACATTTGTAAGTACTTGCCAGGAATGAAACAGATGCAATGATCAACTATCAGTACTGGCCAAATTCAACAGGAGAAGACTATCGTTTCTGCCTGGTATGTATCTGTTAAAGATAAAGAATGAATCAGGACAAACAGTGGTGGTGTGTCTAATTTAGCACATAAATATGATTGAATACACAGTGATTAAAAACTATAGTTATAAGATTTAAATATGAATATCTGTCAGTTTTACTTTATCTTGTGCTGAGCATTAGGTAACTTTATTTTTCTCTGAACAATGTATATAGATTCTTTTAAAAAATATTGGTAAGTTCTTATGAAAATACAGAAGACAAATAAAATTCTTACATTTAAACAAACAGCTACAAGGGGAGAGCAGGGCTCTTAGGACATTTGAGATAGGACCAATACTTTTGCCTCCTGTCCCCTTCAAGAGTCTGAACTGTGGTTTGGTGACATAGGGTTCATTTAGCTTGGTGTCAAACTGTCTCAGAGCATTCCTGGATCCAGTACGTTTGTACTGTACCTAAAGCTGTTTTCCAGATGGCTCAGGATCACATTCACTTTGCTGGGCTCATCACCCCTAACCAGTCACAGAGCTCTCTGGCTGTCTAACAGTGGCAGCAGCACAAACATAATCCATCCAAGTGTGGTAAGCACAAACAAAGGGTAATGGTGGGATTGTCATCTGGAAAGAAGATTGGGCTGAATCAGACCTGGCCCTGCTGTCCAGATTGTCCAAAAGCTCTGGGATAGCCAGGAGTTTCCAGCAAACTCTAGCATATCCTCTGATTTTGCCCAAGCAGGGCAGAATAGGTTTCAATGAAAAAAAATCCATTATACTCACTGGAAGCAGCTGTACATTGAGGAGATAGTAGTCCATTTGCAATGAGTACAGGGTTTTGGTCCAGTGTAAACAAGCCCTTAGTTAAAGAAAGGTGTAACATTATGACCTCCTGTTGCAAGTGGTGGTCATTGATAAGGTGTGCTTAAAGGTGAATAATACAGTGATATTGAGCCTAACTAATGTCTAAGGGTGCTTCCAGGCATTAAACCTGTTTCTAAGAAGGGTTTAAGAAGCTCCGAATCTGGGGAAAAATGGGCTTTCCTGTGGGATGTCCCCATTGCAGCATGGTAAGTATCATGCTACTATGGGGCCACCCCAAATCCTCCTCTAAAAGCCTTAAAAATAAAAAAAACCCTTACTGTGCTGCCATTAGGCCTCTCTGCAGGCTCCTGCAGGGCCCCCCCCCTTGCTTCCTGGCACATCACTGGTATGTTCCAGGAGCCTGCAGAGGTCTAATGGCAGCCCAGTAAAGTTTCTTTATTTGTAAGTTTTGTTGGGGGTGGGGGTGGGAAGGGGTTGTGCACCACCTTGCATCTTTGGGTCCCTGGAGCCCAAAACATGCAAGACGGGTATGTGGATGGACCCCTGGATAGCTGAGAGACTACCCATGGGTCTGTCCCCACAGTTCACATAGCCCATTAGAACCAGGTCTTTCAGAAAGGCCCGGATCTAATGGGCTATTTCATTAATTTGAGACAAAGCAGGGTTTTCCTGATTTGTCTTGAATTAATTTGTTTTTACTGGAGACATTGTTTTAACACCTCTGGTAAAGGCGCGAGAACTCTCTCATTTTGGGCCCTGTCTGGATGAGCCCTTAGTTAAATGCTACTGGGAAACATGGCAGGGGCATGTTTATTATCATTAAATATGTGCTTCAGTTTATAGTTTGATGTTTAGTAATAAAGCATGTGAGACAAAGTAGCTGTTAGTTTATCAGGTATGTGAAAGGGTGCCTTCCTTCTGCCTACAGTATTATGTCCTGAAAATTGGCATTTAGATCTTTATGGCCTTCACCACAAACTTAAAACTTATTTCCCCCTTCCTAGATGCATTGTTACTAATGGCAGTAACACCATTCACCTGTGTGCCTATTACTGGCAGACTGGACCTCCTTCTGCCTGTTCAGATGGTGCCCAGCAAAGTAAGTTGGGAGGGGAATTGTGATTGTGGCAAAACTGTCACAATCATGACTGAGGAACCCATTATGTGGGCAGGGGGAAGGCAGGGGAAAGTGGAGGGAACCATCTTCCTTCAGTCCCTACCATCTTTCCCTGTCATCAGAGATAGTCTCCCATCCCATGTGACTTCCTGTCCTTTCCCCGTTATTTCTTGGTTTCCTCTTCATGTTCTCCAAAGCCACTCTGGGCTCCATTTCTCCATGTTGCCAAAACAGAGTCCCACAGAATCCCACAGGAAGTTGTCCTGAGTCATATGATGGGCTCCGTGGGACTCCATTTCGGCAACATGGAGAAACTGGGCAAAGACACAGAGAAGATTGCATCTGATAAGGTCATAAGTAGCCATTGTGAATATCATATAGTTACAGATGTGTGACTATTCCGTATTCATGATCACAGTTGTGACTGTAAAGCCACCATCACAACTCTCCCCAACCTATATTACTGAGCATTAGCTGCATAGGAGGAAGGTCAATTCTGCTAGCCATTAGAATGACATTTTCATCAAGTTTTTGAAAGCTGAGTCAGGACTAAGTATACTAAGTAGCAGATAGAGATTACTTGCCAATGATAATATTGTCTTTAAATATATAGCCATCAGCTGATGGGTAAATAATAATAAAAAGAAATGAGAAAAGCAAAAATCTATATTCTCATTCCAATTTTTGAATGCAGCAAGTGTGTTTACTTGGTGAACTGTGGAGTTCTTGTTAAAACCACCAGAGATTCTGCCATTCCGAAGCCTGCCTACGTATATCTGTGTTGGGCTCTGATTGGGAGCTGAATATGATTTTATCTATTGTACACAAATACCAAATAGTTTTAATCAATTTTGATTTTGCTCTATACATCAAAAGTGAGCAACCATGGAACTGGCTATGACTGGTGTGAATGAACAACTTGAAAGTTCAGTCCAGGCATGAAAAGAAAGACTTGCTAAATGGGGAAAATGGCTAGCCACATGTGCTCTTTTATGACTGTGTGAAACTGCCTTACACAGAAGTTTCACATTGACTGGAATCAGATGGCAAAGATTCCTTTTGGGTGGAATACTATCTCAGTCTTGCTGTTTGGTAAATTTAAGCAGACATGCCACATGAGATTTTAAATTCTGAACATACATTTTAGATTGAGTGTCCCTTATCCAAATTTATTGGAGTTTAGATCCCCCTCTATATTTTGGAATACTTATATTTGTATATATCTACATTTGAGATATCTTGGAAATGGAATCCAAGTCTAAACATAAAATTAATTGATATTTCATATACACTTTTTATATATAGTCTTAAGATCACTTTATTTTACTTATTTTTTGCCTGAAAGAAGTTGGTGTACCTTGAACCATCAGAAAACAAAGAAGTCACTATCTTAGCTATCCATAAGGGCCATTTTTAATTTTGGAGGATTTTGGATTTTGGAAGTCCAGAGAATTTTGGATGCTCAATCTGTACTCTACTCGTCAAATTACAAGCAGTGTATAAGATGGCTTGTGCTTTTGTTATCTATATCTTTTATTGAATAACATCTCTTTGATCACTGTATTTCAACATTAAGGAAAATCATAATCACCAGATGGTCCTTTCTGTGAAACACTTTTGTGTTTTCTAAACACATATATTGCCCAAGTGCTGGTTGGGCTATTGCATACCATTTCATGAAAGGAGTATGAAACTGTCTGCAATGGGGTGTCTGGGGAAACATATCCCTGCTGCAGGGCAACAGAATTCATGTTCTCTTGCCTTAATTCACATTTGCTTAGTTAATTATTTGGGGCATAATGCACCTAGAAATGCATGTTTGGATGCATGCGCATAATGTGGCTTAACAATATATAAGTGTTGTCAGATTTCAGTGGCATAAACATGGAGATGCACATCAGCGTGAGGACCACAAGGGACATTTTTGTGCCAGGTAGTCCTATAGCATAATTCTGTGTAACAGGAGACAAACTAGAGAGGAAGTTGTGCTACAGAGCACATGTGGGCACAGAAATGACAATCACAGCATTATAGGGTACTGGGTATGGGCCTATTTGCATGATTAATACTTGTCAGAGCCGGTCCAACAATGAGGCGAATTAAGCGGTCGCTTTGGGCACAAAATATAAAAATATACGGGGGTGCAGTCAAGACTGCTTTTTCTGTTGATTTGTTGTAAAACATTATGTTTTGGTGCTTAATTTGTAAAATGTTAATGTAATTTGGTGTTTAATAGGATTTTCCTTAATCCCTCCTTATTATCCAACATTTTTGCTTATCCAACGCTTTTATTTTTCAGTGATTGGTTTGGGGGGGGGCATCAAAATTCTGTTCGCCCACACTTGAAAAATACCTAGGGCCGGCTCTGATACTTGTGCGTGTATATTTGCTGTCCACTTCCTCAAAGCAACTGTAGATTAGAAAATCAGTAGCTGGCAAAGGTATGAAAAATGTGCAAGAGAGCAACTTTTAAATCACAGTGAAAATGGAGCTGCACAGAGATTCAGTGTAGCTCTAATTCCCCCTTTCCCTCACATCACATACAAAGTGCATTTGGCATGAAATAGATCTAGACACACTGCTAGATACAATTTAGGGACTCTTGATGAAAGAAGTGCTATTATGGAAAGTAAGCCACTGGGGTAATGAACCACAGCCAGGCAAAACAATAGAAGATTTGTCTCTGCTCTACTCACAAGGCTGAAAAGAGCTAGTGTATGGGAACAGGCTTCTTTTCCACCTCTGCATCAGTAAAACTAATCTCAGAGATGCTGATTTCTGCATTTGAGATGTCTGAAGGGAAATTCCCTCTGCTCTACTTTCGTCTGTGGCTGACTCTACAGGCTGTTTTCCTCCTTTGCTAGACTCTGGAGGAGCAAAGAGGAGGCAGGAAAGCCCCAGGGATTACTTCTGAAGGCTAATAGGATAATGGAGCAAGTTCCATGATCTCAGCTAAGTGTGGATTTGATGAAAGAGCAGAGAGCTCCATTTAGCCTTTGGTAATAACATCACTTTGAAATCATGGTGGATCAATAGGGATAAATATTAAAAAGGTTTGAGGAAGTGGGGGAAATGGAGAGAGAAGTATTGGGTTTCTTTTCTGGACTTTTCTGCGGAGGGAAAGTGTGCTCAGGAAACAGAAAGGCAGCAGTTTGAATCCAGAAGGAATGGCCCATAAACAGCTGTGGGGTCTGGAAGATGCCTGGCCATAATCACAGCCGATTAGGGTCAAATTCTGTCATCTTAAAAGAAGGTTAATCTTGAGAATTCTCTTTATTTGGCCTAGAGCTATACATTATAATTACTAAATGACAAAGAGATTATTATTTGCATATTTTGAGATTTTTGATGAGTAGTTAAATTTTGGCATTTGTATATGGACAGTTATGAGGAATAAATTACATTCTTAGCTACAGCCACAGAAAAACCACAAGAGTTTCATGAACCATCACTGGTCCTAAGCATTTCCGTACATTTAGAATGATAGAATAATAGAGTTGGAAGAGACCACATGGGCCATCAAGTCCAGCCCCTAGCCATGTAGGAAAAGCACAAACAAAGCACCCCCAACAGATGGCCCTTAAGGTCAGGAAGTTCTTCCTAATGTTCAGGTGGAATCTCCTTTCCTGTAATTTAAACTTGTTGCTCTCTGTCCTAGTTTCAAGGGCAGCAGAAAACAAGCCTGCTCCCTCTTCCTTCTGACACCCTTTCACATATTTATACATGCCTATCGTGTCTTCTTTCAAGCTTCTCTTCTACAAACTAAACATACCCAGTTCTTTAAGACTCTCCTCATAGGGCATAGTCTTTAGACCTTTGATCATTTTAGCCACCCTTCTCTGGACACCTTCTAGCTCATCAATATCTCTCTTAAATTATGGTGCCCAGAATCTGGCCAGTATTCCAGGTGAGGTCTAATTAAAGCAGAATAAAGAGGCATAATTACTTCAATTGATCTACACACTATACTCCTTTAGATGTAGTCCAAAATGCCATTGGCTTTTTATGCTGTTGCTTCACATGTTTAATTTGCTGTCCACTAAGACTCCAAGATCTTTTTTAGATGTACCAGGCATCATCCATCCTGTATTTGCACATTTCATTTTTTTCTGCCTAAGTGAATTATCCTATACTTTTCCTTGTTGAAATTCATTTTGTTAGTTTTGGTCCAACTTTCTAATCTGTTGAGGTTGTTTTGAATTCTGATCCTGTCCTCTGGAGCATTACCTATCCCTCCTATTTTGGTGTCGTCTGCAAACTTGATAAGCATGCCCTCTAAACCTTCATCCAAGTCATTATTAAAGATATTGAACAGTACTGGGCCCAGGACAAAAACCTGTGACACTCCACTTGTCACTTTTTACCAGGATGAAGTGGAACCATTGGTGACCACCCTTTGGGTTCTGTTACTTAACCAATTACCAATCCACCTAACAGTAGTATTATCTACCACACATTTTACTAGTTTTTATTTTTGCAAGAAGATCATAGGGGACTTTGTCAAAGGCCTTACTGAAATCAAAGTATGCTACATCCACAGCATTCCCTGCATTTACCAAGCTTGTAACCCAATCAAAAAATGAGGAGTGATATTTATGTTTGGTCAGTATACAGTCAACCTTTCACTTTTACAGGTTTAACTTTTATGGATTTGATCGAAGTGTTCTGTCTAGGTCCTTCAGGGTGACACACCATGGTCAAGTTCTATAGAAGGTGACCATGGAGCCATGCTGGACAACCTAGAGACGCCTAGAAAAAATATTGAATTTATTTGATTCTAATATGTTATCAATTGATGGCATCACAAAATTGAAAAACACACAGTGGTTTCAGTACCAAAAATAGAAAAAAAGATGTGTGTGTGTGTGTGTGTGTGTAGAAAAACACCTGCAATTCTAGGAAGCACTCCATTGTAGAGATGTTTATATGGGGAAAATCGTGTGTTTTTGAATTGAAGAAATACAATATTTTCTAGGAATCTTTATGTCCTTGAGGTTAGCATCCAGCAGAAGGTGATTAGAGTCACTTTGAAGGACCTAGGGATTCCTAGAGAGGTGTTCTCTCAGATTAAAAAAAATGCTTTTTTCACTTTCTCAGGCATCCTACATTCCTAACCATAGTGAAAGATGTGTGTGTGTGTGTGTGTTTTGTAGGGGGGAAGGTACTGTAATAATGAATCTTACCAGACAGGAATGTTGTATAATATTATATGCAGATAGAACCAGCATTTTATAGAACTCTGCAATTAAAAAAGGACACTTAAGGAATTCTGTCATTTTGAATTGTAATACTAGCATGATCTTTACCTCCTAGATGAATGTGTTGTTCATATGTCTCAGCTGTCTACCATATTTCACACTTGAAGAAATATTCTGCAAAATAACCTTTTGGGGCCTAGGTAGAAATGGATAGACAAGAACAAGAAACATCAGGCAGACTTTCTGAGAGAAAAAATGTCTTTTGGGAAATGTTAGTTTGACTCTGGCATACGTTTAATTGCTAGAATTCTTTTTACATCTCTCTCTCTCTTATCCTTCAAAAGCAAGACAAAACAAACCTGTATGGCAATCAATATGCAACTGAGTATGAAACCAGGTCACTCTCACTAGCAGCACGTACTCATAATTTCTCAGGGGACTCCAGTGCTCTGCTTGGGCTTGACCCAGATCTTTTGTGTAATTGCCTTTGACTATATCTTCCTTCTTCACAGAGAGCATATGCTTTGAAACCAGTCTCATGATCACTTTCCATTCTGGTCATCTTCTGGCCATCTTCCAGATTATATCAGAGCCTGTCTCTGTCACTTTTGGTCATGCAACTACCG
Source organism: Anolis carolinensis (assembly GCF_035594765.1). Classification (NCBI taxonomy): domain Eukaryota; kingdom Metazoa; phylum Chordata; class Lepidosauria; order Squamata; family Anolidae; genus Anolis; species Anolis carolinensis. The sequence goes on from NC_085845.1 coordinate 183,008,662, forward strand.
TGTTTCCCCGAAAATAAGACAGTGTCTTATATTATTTTTTGCTCCTAAAGATGCACTAGGTCTTATTTTCAGGGGATGTCTTATTTTTCCATGAAGAAGAATTCACATTTATTGTTGAACAAAAACATGAACATTTATTATATACTGTACAGTAGTTTTCATCACAAACCAACATAACCAAACCAGACAAACTGTGACTCCTGTCAAGAATTTCTTGTTATTACCATTATTTCCATGTACAACTCGTAAGTACATTTACCAATCCTGCATGCTCTGGTGTTTTGTTTGGCGGGTGCCGAGCATCCTTCCAAGCAAAATTTTTGCTAGGTCTTACTTTCGGGGGAGGCCTTATATTTAGCAATTCAGCAAAACTTCTGCTAGGTCTTATTTTTTGGGGATGTCTTATTTTCAGGGAAACAGGGTATGCTTTTATGTGACTGAATTTCCGCTGTTCTTTCAAATTGTTTTATGGATCTTTTTTTCTGAGATCAGGGTGCATTGCTACATTAATATATTTCTAATTTATCATAGGCATTTATGGTGCTGTATTTTGGCAAATGTTTCCAGGCTTGTTCACACAGTAAGCACCCCTGACCATCATAACTACCTGTGCTGACATTTGGAGAGATGGATCCAGGAGCACTTCCAGGCTAGAAATACAGTCTTTTAGGGAGAGTGTAATCCTCTCCAGAACTGGTTGACACACCTCCATTCCCAGATATAACCACTGAGCCCTGACCATGAAAGCAGGAGAGAATTTTTTGCTTATTTATGTCTCCCTCTCCTACTGAATATGAAAATAGCTTCTAAATAGAATTTCATATGTTTAGAAGCTAATTTAAAAATGGTTTTGAATTATGAGAGATCAATTGTCACTGTTGAGGAAATTGTTCTTTTCACTTGGAGATATGACACTCCAAAACATAGAGCCTGTTGAGCAATATGCAGTCTAGATGAAATCTCAAACCATCTTTCAGTGTATTTCCCAACTCACATTTTTTGTCCCATTTGCTGTCATTTGTCTTGGTATGGAGTTTAGTTTTGTGGCTGCTGTCCTCTCCTTTGTATTTGTATCCAAATTTAGTGCAATTACTCAGGCCACACTGCATGGTGGATGCACATCCAACACGTGCAGTTTGTACCATTTCATGTGGTTGGCTGCACATACAATGCATAGCTGACATTTGTAATTGTGCTGCAGGCTGGTATAATTGCAGCTGTGATCTCAATGCTTGCTACGACAGCTTTGGGTGATTTTTGAAGGGGAAGAAGAAAGGGAAGACTCTGTGGAATTGAATTGTGATGTTTGACTCCATTTTGTGACAATAAAACTTTGCAACTGCTCTTGCTTTGTGTTGCAGTTGAAATTACTTTGTAGAAATGGTACTTTGATGAAAAAAAATCAATACATTGATTCTGGGATGGTTTTGTTTTGTGACACATTGCTGCCCTTGAAAACTGCACTTCTGTGTTGCAGTGGGGTCTTTGAAAACAATGTGGAGGTGGTGTGAGAAGTTCATGTGACATGAGTGATTGATGGCTCTCTTCCCACCTCCTCAGATGTCTTCTGGCTCTCAAGGAACAGTTCTTAACAGTTCATTAACACTGTCAAAGTTTAATAAGCACAATTCACACCCCATCTTGACATTTTCTCCTCCTTGCTATAGAAAAAGGGTGTGAACAGATACCAAGCAATGGCTACATTTTTAAAGTATCTGTTTATGAAAAATCAAAGTATTATACCTTTCATGTTAATCATGATAACATCACAGTGCCAGCTGAATGCTGTCTAAGGATACAAGTACTTACTTACCTACCTCTTTCCCTTCTAGTCATTTTGACATCAGGGAAAATAGCCTAGAGAAAATAACCTTCTGGTTTCGCCTTACCTTAAGACAACCTCTTAGTTATTGTTGTGTGCCTTCAAGTCATTTTCAACTTATGGCACACCCAAGATGAAAGTATCACAGGGTTTTCTTGGCCAGATTTGTTTAAAAGTGCCTTTGTATTTGCCTTCTTTTGAGGGTGAGATAGTATGATTTGCTCAAAGTCACTCAGTCAATTTCCAATGGTTGGTGGGATTTCTTGGTTTCCAGAGTCACATTCTGATGCTCAAACTAATATAACACAGTGCTTTTCTTAAGTAAAAGTCTTAATTTAATAAATGGAAAAGCTTATCTTTCTCCCCTCCTACACCCCCTCCCCCATGTTTGAATGACAACTGTGGTTGATACTTAATGATACTTAAGGAGGTCTCAACTTGTCTCAGCTTTTTGCCTGGAAACCTCAAGACCCAATCTGAGCTAGCAAGTCTAAAAACGGTGGATTTTAGATGATGAAAATAGAATAAGTTAATTGGATAGTTCTATAAAATATACAGAACAGATTTTTTTTTCATTTAGTGTGGAGGGCAGAAATATATACTGGACCCATTTCAGGTACTATTTTTCACTTCAAAAGCCTGTGAACAATATATTCTAGAACTTGGGAAAATGTATTTCTTTGCCTAGAGCTTCCAGAATCCTCCAACAACCATGGGTTCTTTTGAAAGGACAAGTTTACTCATGAAAAGTGTGAGCTGACCACAGGCAAGTATATTACAAACAGGTTTGACCTTTGCAGAAAGGTTTTAGCTCATCTAGTTATGAAGCATCATTTTTGAAACTGCTAGAATAGAGTGTTTTCACTCACTCTTCATTCTACGTAAGAGAAAGGTTTAATGGCAGAGCACATGGTTGTGTATAGAATGGTTCTAGGTCTAGTTACAAGCATTTCCAGGTATGAAAATCCTGGACAGCTCCTATCATATATCAAAAAATTTCTCCACACTATCTGTCCTGGTCTCTTAAAATAAAACACTGTTTTTAGGTGCCGTAAAGGGCAGTAATTTGACCTGCCAATTCAGTGAGCTTCTGTATAAGAACAGAAAGATAAATAAGTTACTCTTTGCAGCATGCAGTTGGATATCTTGCATCACTCCTTGTAGATGGGGTGCTACCAGTGTCTGAGTCTTGACAAAAGTTTTGCGAGTGTTACTATTGATTTCTATTTGCTGATCAACACCTAGAAACATTTGACAAATGCAAAACCTTGTGTACAATGGTGATATTAGTTATACTGCATATATTGGCTGACATCCTGTTAGTGACATGCACAAAGACCTTTGGGGGCCATGTTTTCCAGTCCAAGACTTTGACCACTACCTCGTTTACTGTGATTACGCAAATATCAGGCAGATTGTGACCAAGTGGCCACAGGTGCAAGGCAGACTGTGTAGGCAATAGTATGTCTACTATAAACAGGGATTTTTGTGGAAGCCAGTACAAATGAATTGGAAAACCATCTTGATCTTCTTTTAGACTCAGATTATTCTTATCAAAACTTGCAAAACGATGTGCCTATAAGTGATCTTCCACTATCTTTATTTTTGTTATAATGTAGTTGGTAACAAGAACAAAAAAAAATCCATGGGCAATCTGTAAGGAATCAATCAACTGCCTACTGTTTTGTTAGCTTGGAGTCACCTTCCTTCTTACTAGTTCTTAAAACAGTGTTCATTTGAAAATGTTTCCAAAGGGTATCTCGGTTTCTTTTTAAGTATTTCAGAAAGTACATTCAGAAAGCAAAGCTCCCCCTCTCTTGCTTTGGCTACAATGCCATTTTCAAAATTCTTCTGAAGAAGCATAACTTTGAAGTCTTAAATGTAAGGGGTCTTCAGAGCACTGAAATGTCTATCTGTGAATACTGAAAAAGTCTTTTGGCTGGCACTTATTCACCAATCAAAAGAGAGCTGTTCACATTCTGCCACCTTTTGAGTCTTGCAGTCTGTATCATAGTCACTACAACCTGGTGACATGAGGGTTTTGTTTTGTTTGTTTTGTTTTTGTTTTATCTCAAGACCGGAGGAGGGGAGGGAGCAAGTTCAATTTGTCCTCAGGCTAAAAGCCCTTATAGTTACTGAAGGAAAGCCTCTGAGATGCCCTGATTGTCTCCCAGTAGTCACCTGGCTTGCTTGTTTGGATTGCTTTGTTCCCAGAGGTCACAACAGTGTTTGTTTTGTGTGAGAACTTCTTGCTCACAGCCATTAACAACATGTCTGAGTACAGCTGAGCCTGAAGTAGGAACAAAAGCAAGGTTAACTAAAAATAAAAATCCTGGTTCAGTTTCCCTCTCTCACCAATGTGTGCAGGTTATCTAGTGTTCAAGGATTTTTATTATCTTGCTATTTCAGTTTTTATCATAATTTCTCTGCAGACTTCTTGGAGCACGTCCTGTACGTAGAATACGCACAAATGCCACTCATGCAGTATTCACCACAATTTAACATACAGTATAAGTACACTTTATTGATGTTGTTAATGGATATCAAGTTTTCTTTGATATATGGTGACCCTATGCATGAAAGACCTTCCTACCATCAACAACTCCACTTGGGTTCTGAAGACTCAGGGCTGTGGCTCCCTTAACCAATTATATCCATCAGAAATGTGGTCCTGCAGTGAAAACTTGTCAGATATGGGAGACCTTACTAGCAGCACCACTTCTATCAGCATAGTTTCTAGCCTTACAAGAACATGCAGTCCCATCACTGTGGAAAGATAGTGTCATTGGTGGACACTTGAATCTCCATGCAAAGCAGCCAGCTTCAAGCATGTCATGTAAACATATGTTCATATGCATGTATTTACTCAGAATGTGGATGCACCACACAAAGCAGTCTTCCTCAACATGTAATCCATGAGTTTGTAGTTGTTGATTGGGGAGCATGGAAGCCATAGTCCAAACAATATGGAGGATGTCAGTTTGGGGAAGGAAAGAGTGGAAGAACTTGAGATTTGGAAAACTTTTCTAAATTCTGGTTAATTTCTGTCTTTTGAAAGATGATTCCTCTTCTTCTTTTATCTTATGAAAAAATACCCTTCATAGTCTGTAGTCAAGTGATGTGTCCTCGCTTAGTAAAAGGAGATGGATAATTGTGGGGAAAATAAATGTATATGGATGACTACCCAGCTTCTGTAAGGCTCTTATATATGATAGCCTAGCCCTTCAGCTCCCTGTTACCCTTCACAACTTCAGCATAGTATGGATCCACATTAGCTGTCCAGCATTTTCGATTGTCAAAGGGAAGGGCTATGCTTCTCTGGCTTGGATGTGTTAAATAAATGTTGGAAGATGTCCTAAGTCCCATTAATTTCACTGGCAGAGATTTAAGCACATACTTATTTCTCCCATTGAGACAGATGAGCCTTGTTAGTGCTTAGTTCTGGCTAGAGCGTTTTTTATCATTACAATTAAATTACAGGGATAACCCATCTACCATATACCTAGCAGAAAGAACAATTTAAGCTAATGGCTTGGTCTTCACTTTTTTGGTTCTGCCTGTATGAGGTCACAAAGTTTCAGATCACAGGATGTATTTAAGATCTTTGGATTGCATTTTATGTAAGAGTTGCTGTTATTGTTATTTAGTACTGTACCTGGACATGGCCAGTTTGCTTTTAAAAATGGATGTACATTTCAAAATGGCCTATCCATTTATTTGTGTTATGTATCTGTTTCTGTTTATCCCTAAATTATCTGCTCTGTATAGGACATGGTTTGCAGTTAGTTCAGAATTTGAGAACAGTGGCTGGCAACTTATTAGTGACATAAGCAAGCCTGGTTAATTATACCTGGTTAATGTGGACTTTTAATGGTAATTATGGAGGGAGAAATCACTACCTCACTCATGCAATGAACCCCAAACAGCTCAGAACCCTTTTTATTTTTGTTGAGGCCCTTCTCCATATCTGACCAGTGGACTATCAAAAAAGCATTCAGTTATGACCCCACAGCTAGACACAGAATAATAAGGGCATTCCCCTATAATTTGTAGAGGTCTCACATAGGTTCTAGAGGACCATTTTACTATTGTGCATCTAGCGATAGGGCACAAGTGGGGAAAGTGTGGACAACTGATCATATGCAGTCTCTAGGTCTGTTTTTGTGGCTGCATAGCCCTGCCCCTCCACAAAGCCGTGCCCCTCTTCCAGGATCATTTTATTTTTGCTCTAATCTATCCTCCTGGGGTTTGGGGAGGAGCATTTTCACTATGCTTAACAGTGCCCAGGCCTCCCCGAGGGGGTTAAACAAAAATGTTTCAGAAGTTTTCAAAAATGTTTGGGAGTATGGAGGGCATTTCTAACACATTTTGTTCCCCAAGGAGTAAATTTAGACCCAGGAAGGGCTTTTTACAAATCAGAAAGTGAATTCTACTCACTACCTTTTGTTATAGCACTAATATCTGTTCATTAGTTTTAGTCACTTTTGGGGGAGGAGGGAACAAATACATTTGGGGGAACTTTAAGGTACTTCCCACCTCTATGTGTGTTTTAAATGACCTTTTCCCCCAGAAAGCAAGCTAGCATAAATGACAAAATGAGAAACAATATAACAACCAGAGTACTGAGTTAATTTTTTAAAAACAAAGCAAAAACCTGTAACAAGTTACCTCTTCAAATTGCAATGGGCATGAGTAACGATTCCTGTTTAAAAGCAATTTTCCAAGCTCAGAGCTAGTTTTGCTGAAGGGCCATTTTGAGAAAAGTGTGGAAACCCAAGTGGACTGCTGATAAGCCTGGCTGTACACTGCTATCTCATATACTGCAGGCCTCTGTTGGAAACTTGTGGGACGGGTAGAATTTCCACGAAGCTCTAATTACTGGGTTTTAATACATGAAAGGATCTGTGCTGTGTGTTTCTGCATGTGCATTCGATTATGGCTTTAGGCTGAAAAGATGTGGTTAAATGCATGCTGGAAATATTTCCGGAAAATCCATCAGCAAAAGACATAGAAGGTGGCTATCCCTTATTCAAAATGCTTGGGACCAGAAGTGTTTTGGATTTTGGACTTTTTCCTGGATTTTGGAATACTTGTTATTTCATATGCATACATAATGAGATAAATTGGAGGTAGGACCCACATCTAAACACTAAATTCACTTATATTTCATATACAACTTATAAAAAGAGCCTGAATGCCATTTTATTTTAATAATAATTTTGAGTATGACAGATTTTATGTACATTGTACTTCCAGAAAACAAAAATATCACAATCTTAGGCTGTTTCTATATTGCTTCCCCAGGCCTGACGACTGGCCAAAACTCTGTCTTTTCTGGATGGTCTGCATCTTCCGAGGTATTTGTTCTACTTGGGATAAACCTGGATTAAACTGGATTAGTTTGAGATGTCATTTGGATGCCTTAGGTGAATTCATTTCTCTGTTCTGCATTAAAGGGCTGTGTAGATTCAGCCTTACTGCCCCATCACAATAGAGCATGAATCCACTAAAAATCCGGCTTCTACCGCCTGCAGAAGTCTGGGGTTTGTAGTTTGGTGAGGTCCAGGACCTATCTGGCTTAGCTGTTTAAAACCCTTCCCTAAACTGGATTTAAAGTGGATCTAAACTGGATCCAAGCTCTAGTGTGATGAGGTCCTTAGTCATCCATGTGGACAATTTCAGATTTGGGAGTATTTCAGATTTCAGAATTCTGAATGTGAGGTGCTCAGTCTATATGAGTTTTGAGAATGAGGCATCTGCACTCTGGATAATTCTATTTCCAACTCCAATGATTTGGAGTGAACAAATTATACTGTGCGGGAGACCAGATGGATCAGTTTGAAATGTCACTTTCCACACATTGTTATGACGTGCCTTTTATATTCTTGACATTTTATCTTGTTTCAGTCCACCTTTCCTCTCCAGATTTCCTTCTCCAAATGTTCCTCTTGCTTGCACTATGTACCTCTGTCACATATCCTACAACTGTTCGGAACTGATAGGGCAATCCCAATTAATCCTCTGTCCTCCCACTTTTCCAGCAGCTTTTAAGATGTCCTATTTTTCTCACCTCCCCCCCCCCCCATTCATTTTGATTTGCTTCAATGCTGCAAACTGAGTTCAAAGTACAAAAATAGTTTGCATTCAGTTAATTCAGCAGTGAGAAGAGAGGAGAGGATTGACTCTTGTCCTTCCCAATAGACTTAAACAATAGCAAACTTAAAAAATAGCAGCACTAAATTTATATATTGACCTATATCATTTGACAGTCTGCTCTGGCATGGGACACTTTGCAAAATTCTGCACAGAATTTCAGACCAGATCCAATAACCTGTGAGGTAGTCTCAATGAATTCGAAGAACCTTACTAAACATGCATTTGATTGCACTATTAATAACCTAATATTATTAGAACATTGACCAAGATTAGGACCCTGGCTATGTGACAAATTCAGCACACATTGTACTTGGATGTTTATCTGATTGATTGATCACCACACACTCTGGTCAGATTAATATACTGTGACGTAATGGAGTGAATGATTTATTTCATGTAACCTTGGTCACATGGCTGTATCCCTTAACATTTCACATTAGTGTGGCAAGATTACTCAGGTTAATGATGGTTCCATGGACAATAATAAATATTGTTTATTACTGTTGATTGTTCAGGTTAATGAGGAAGAACATAGAAGCCCGAAGAAGCTGCAGTAGTTTGCATTTCCACGATTATATCAGTTTCTTTCCTCTCTTCTTTTTGTTGTGTTAAATAGGTACAAACTATATCAACACTTTGAATTCAATTTGCAGCATGGGAATTAACCCAAGGTCCTTGGGTCAAGGATAAGGAGGGCAAGCAGGAGGAGGAGGAGGAGGAGGAGGAGGGGGGAGAAACTGGGGCTGTTTATACACAGCCACTTAATTCAGTTTGGAATGTGGATTAAAGAGAGCCAGTTCCACTCCTGAGAGTTTCCAAAGGTGCTCAGGAACCACAAAGAAGCTTCTGCAGATTCCATAAAACTCCCCTCAATCCAACATTTAAAAGATCTTTTCCCCCCTTCCCGTTGGGAGAAATGCTTTGAGCAGAAGCAGCTCATTGGATGAGAATCAGAGATGGGAAGCATGGCAGGGAGGAAACAAAAAAGGGAAAGCAATACCATCTCGGGAAAGGTGTTTGTTACCTTCCCAAGAGCGTGATATCCAGATCTTGTATTCCAGCGCTTCACAGGTTGCTGCAGGAATTTGGGAGCAACCTGTGAAGCGCTGGATATCACACTCTTGGATATCACGCTCTTGGGAAGGTAGAGCACTCAGCTGCAGCATATTTTATCACTGATTTTGGATTTTGTGGTGAGTTTTTTAAATGAGCTGTATCAGGCTAAATACGAGCTCCAGTGTGAATGAGAGGTCTGCTTTTTCTGGACACCCTCTTTTATCCCAATTATTTCCAGATTTTCAGGCCTGTGTAGATGAAGTCTGGAACATTTTATAAGCAGCTGAAAGAATTGGAGATTAATCAGAGCCAGAGGCGGTCCAACCATAAGGCGAAATAGGCACTTGCCTGTGGCGCCATCGTCCCGGGGGCGCCATCGTCCTGGGAGGAGGGCACCACTCTCTACCTCCTTCTCTTTCGGGCCTTCCGGCGGCCGCGCTGGGCCTCCCGGTGCCCGTGCTGGGCCTTCCGGCCGGCGCAGACCCACCTTCGCACCACGCGAGCCCACCTTTGGGGCCTTCAGAGATTGTGAGGTCTGTAGGAACTTGGAAGCTAGGTATGTGGGGTTTATATATCTGTAGAAGGCCCAGGGTGGGAGAAAGAACTTTTCTTTGAAGCAGGTGTGAATGTTGTAATTAATCACCTTGATTAGCATTTAATGGCCCTGTGGCTTCAAGGCCTGGCTTCTTCTTGCCTGGGAGAATCTTTTTTTGGGAGGAGTTAGCTGTCACTGATTTGTAAAATCATAATGTAATTTGATGTTTTATAGGCTTTTCCTTTATCCTTCCTTATTATCCAACATTTTCGCTTATCCAACGCTTTTATTTTTCAGTGATTGGTTGGGGGGGGGGGCGCCAAAATTCTGTTCGCCTACACTTGAAAAATACCTAGGGCCGGCTCTGATCAGAGCTGCCCTGTCAAATTGAGATAGTTGTAAATATGCAGAACAGACAAAATCACTTGACTGTTTCAGCCATTTGTAGCCTTTTGTTATTTGTCAGGCACATATAATTTTCTTTTTAATATGAACCCCTTATCTGTGGAGTACAGTACTCCTCTCTTATCCATGGTTTCACTTATCCATGCTCCAAAAATACGCTCACTTAATTATTGTCATTTTCTCTAGGTACACTAGTCTGATTCTATGGTATTCTTCCAGCCCAGATATAATCAAAATACTGTATAGGGCTTGCTATTTACAGTTTCAGTTGTTCGTGGGGTAGTGGTGGGATGTGTGAGTGGGTGTGTGGGTGTGTTTTGGAATGCAAAGACCTTACTGTACTCTATAAAAATTAACAAACAGTATAATGTTTTCAAGCTTACTATCAAAGAGACAGAATGGGTCAGAGAAGGTGGATGTGAGGGCGATCTGGCTGCAACATCTGTCACTCCATTGATCGCCAGGGTTGATTTGGCTGATCTGGCTGGCTAGGCAGGTGTCCCCTTCCTCTCTCACTGCTCCATGTGTGTCCCTCCTGAAGCTGTGCGCTCGGTGGAAGAGGACGATGTCCCAGGTATAGGAGTAGCTTTGGTCCCAGGTATACAATAGCTGCGCTCCCCTGCTACAACCTCCAAATAAGCTCAAGGGTCAGAGAAGGAAAATATTAAATTCAAACCTAAATTCTTGTAATATTCGCTGGTTAGCCCTGCAAGCAGAACAGTTTCTGTTTGTTAGATGGATCAGCTGTTTCTCCATGAGTAATTCTTTACTAAATCTGCTCTTTGCCATTGTGATATCTCTCTGTATATAAAGCTTTAAAAGAGGGCATGTGATTTATTATCTCTTTTCTTCTGAAAGCATGGTTAGGAGGTGTCTCTCCCGACCTTTCTCATAATGCAGGCTTTGGAGCTGAGTTAATGTGCCATGCTCATAGGGCAATGAATCAGTTAGTGTTTTCTACTCCTTGGTACTAATAATGAAACCAGCTAAAAAGGAACATGAATCTTTGATGTGTTAGATAACAAAGCCAAGAGATGGGCTGCAAAAAGAATTGGCAAATTCTCCTCTCATATTAACTATGCCCAAGGGTCATTAGAGCTATAGGCAGCCTTTTTTTTTGCCTAGACCAAGGGCTTCTTCACATGGGACATTTTTGCCCCATTTACTGCTTTTATGAGTGGCTATGTTGGGGCCTGCTGTGCAGCATCACACGATGCACGGCAGGCCCCTCCCACATTCCTCCTAAAGTGGAGGAGAAGCACCAAAAGGCAATTTCTCATCCACTACAAGGAGGAAAGTTTTGTTTGGGTAGTTCTGACAGAACTACCAGCACTTTCCTCCCCTTTTTGCCATGTGATAGCAGAAAGGGCAATGGGGCAACATTCGCTATGCATTGCTGCCCTTTCTGTCATCTGATGTGGGGAGGGAAAGGGTGCGCCCCTGTCCCATCCACACTGTGTGATGTGGGGAGGAGGGAGTGTGTGCGGGGCACCACGAGCCGCCCTGCACAACTTCCCTTTCACAGCGCAACGGCACAGCACAAAAGGGCCATTTGAAGAGGTCCCAAGTCAGTGTTTAAACTGTTTGTTTTAGATTAGTTTAATACAGTTTTATTAGCACAATGTTCTGTAATCTAGCTTTACTTTTATTTATCTGGCAAAAGAAACAGAATGCATATGTAGCTTTTTGTATGGAAAACTCTTAAAAGAGAGGAAAAGGGAGAGGGAAAGTGATTTTGTGACATTTTTAAGATCAAACAAATTATTTAGCCATAAACCTTCACTGGATTGCGGTATTTGCAATTACTGCACATGAAGAAGTGGGCTTTAGTCCACAAATGCTAACTCATAAAAACAGTAGAGGAGAGAAAGCTAAATCCCAAAATTAGATGAAATAGGTAATTTTAAAATGTATATATACAAATAAAAATGGTTTTATGGTTATGACTGCTGTTGCTTGTACTTTTTTGGCTATGGTTCAATGGATACATTCATTTCATGGTTTCATAAGCAGAGATCTACAGGAGTAGCCATTTGATGCCCTGTTACTATTCTTAACCCAGCTAAACCACTGGATCAACTAGATTTCCCTATGTTTAAGAGTTAATTCAGTGGGCCTACTCAATTTGGAATTAGCTAACAGGATTTTAACTATGCAGTTGCACATGTGGATTGCTGTTGTTAGCTGCTGTCAAGTTGACTTCAGCTTATGAAAACTTATAAATGAAAAACCTTCATATCACCCAATCACCACCAACTCTGCTTAGGTCTTGCAGACTTAGGCTATTGCTTCCTTCACTGAGTCTATCCGCCTGGATGGCAGGTCCAGTTCTGATTCAGAATTGACATAACCGTTTACATGATCACGAAATGTGGTACTGCTCTGGGTCTTGACTTTGGCTAATGCTGGACAGAACTGTGTCAAACAGCTTTGTTCTCATTGGGGGCAAGAAGGGCCCATGTATCGTGTGGACACCACAAGGCTGATTATCACCTGCCCTGGGTTATACTGCCTATGTAGATACACCCTCAACCGTCTTCTGATTTCTTGATTGCAGATTCCATTCTGACTAACAGCTGGGCCAAGGTATAGAAAATCTTGAACTATTTCAGTGTCTTAATTCCTTTAAAGTTATGAAAATAATCTGTGGTCATAATTTTCGTTTTCTTAATGTTCAGTTGTAAATCCATTTTTACACTTGTGTTGTAGCTCAGCCTGATTTGGAGTCAGAATCAGACTTTGGCCCTATCCAAGACTTTGACTATAGGCCTGCAATGCAGTTGCAGACACCTGAATTGGTTTCTGCAGAGGACGCTGAAACCGGGGATGAACATTCCGATGGCCAGTCAAAGATAGTTCAGCCAGATGGGCTTCTTAGGCCAGAGGGAATGACTGATGATTTTGATAGACGGAGAATGTTTACGCAAAGCCAAACCGAAAGGGAGGTTCTGAGACGGAGCCAGCATTTGGTTCACAGACGCGCTAATGAGCAACTTTCACATGAGAAAGAACTGCACTACCCAGATCCCATTTGAAATATAGCCTTGAATTCACCTTAAATATTCCTGGCTCCCTGTATATTGCAGAGGTGTCAACTCTGCTATTTAAGTGAGAAAGATCTGTCTCCGTGCTCTTGTTTCCGTGATATTCCAGCCAAGATTTTGCCTTGTGGATTTCAAGTGTCTCTTGCCTTTTGGTACCTTGTTTCCAGTTGGACCTTGCTGATTCCGTGCCATGTGGATTACAGTTCTTGGATTACCTTGAGTCTTGTTCTTGTACCTTGTGGCTTCCTGCTGTTTCCTGCTGGGAATATAGAACTGTGTGTACTATATTTGCTGCCTTGTGGGACTTAGCACAGTTCCTGTTTGGATTATAATTTTGAGAGACTTTCTTGGACCTCCATTAAGGACAGATGAGTACACTGTTTGGGGATTCATCTACTCTATTGACTTTGAACTTTATTGCTTGTGCTTGCATATCATCTTCAATAAACTGCTTGATTGCTTATGTTCTGGGCTCCAGTGTGGTTTTCAAGGTGTTCATGCAGCCCTGGGGTGCGACAACTTGCTTCTTTGATTTTTTCCAGTAATTGTTCCAAGTATCATTTTCTACCAATAGTATGGTGCCATCTACATATTTTCAGTTCTTGTTATTCCTGCTTCCAGTTTTCATGCCTAGGTCTTCCTGATATGATTAGGGTATAAGTCAAACAGAACAAAAATGCAGCTTTACCTAAACTTCTTGGCAACTGGAAACCATTCAATTTCTCATAGTGTATCTTCACAGTAACCTCTTATCCAGAGTACAGGTTATGCAGCAGGACAACCTGTGGCACACCCATTTCTTTAATGGTGACCAGAGTTTTACATGATCCACACGATCAAAGGCTTTTGTTATCTATAAAGCATAGATGATTCTTTGGCTTGCATTGTGTAACTAGTTAGAATCTAGGAGATAGGAGATGGTAGACTATATTTGAAAGGAAGGAACTGGCAAAACCTACTTTAAGTACTCATTCCCTAAGAAAACCCTATGAAACTAATGGAGCTGATGTAAATTACAAGGTGATTTGCAGGCACATACACACACTGATTAAGATGTTGAAAAATTATATATTTGAAATTTGTCAATTTTGCTTGATAGAATCACTAAACAAAACCAATGTGAAATTTAGAATTTTATCAAGCCTTCACTTGCTATTGAATGCTACCACCTTTTTCTTTTCATCCATATGTAATCCCGAAGGCTTGTCATACATTAAATAAATACAGAGCTGTATTAAAGAAATCATTTAAATTCTGGACAATTCTGATTGTCCCCCCCCCCCCCCCTTAGCTTAGTTTTCTTCTAGGTCCACCAATTTTCCCACTAGGCATCCTTGATCTGATGTACTTAAAGAAATCCTTATGGCTTGTCAGCCTGCATTTGCCTCTTCGTTCTTCAAATTTGCTTCTAGGCCTCTTTTAAATCTCCAATTTACATCTTGCCTGCCAAAGTTGCTCCTTTCTATTATTGTCATTTGGCCTGGATATCCAATTTCTTCTTTATAAGGGGACTTTCTTTGCCTGCATACATTTTGATATTTATTCATACTGTAGGGTTATTTCAACACTCTTTCTGCTTTTGAGGAGCTATGTGCAGGTTTCTTGACTGAATTAAGATGCTCTTTGAAAACCTTTAGGATAGGTTTCTGGGGCCTAATCTTTTTAAAATTTTCTCCTCTGACTTGTGTTAATGTTATTCTGAAGTCATTGATTTCAACATCTCCACTGTGATGGTTTAGCTGAGGACTCAGAACTTGATACTACTTTAATCACATAGTTGGCAACTACTTTTCTTTCAAAATAGAAATATCAATACTAGGTAGGGTGGGTGAATTTTAGTTAGACCTGCAATACTTTGGGAGGGAAGTTTTAACATCTCCTCTGTCATAATCCAACTAGGACCATCATGCTGCATTTGACACATCTCAACACATCTAAATTTGAAAGCTTCTAGCTTGGCTCTGTGCCCAATAAGTGGACTGTCACATGAGCGAATTTCCCAAACAAGTGCTCCTTTACTCTTACCTGCAGTCAACCTTGATATCTGTTACAGTTTTTTTTCCACATGGCTTGTTAATATGAAACTATTCAAGGTAACCAGATGCTCAAATTATAACAGAAATTGAATTGGGTTCAATACCTTTCTGCCTTTTGCACTTTTGCCAACACTTTTGCACAGTTTATTGACTTTATGCTGATATGACAGGGATATTGTTTCCATATTACTGAGGGCCCATCTAGACAACCCCTTTAACGTGGAACTTCCCACAATAAAAAGAGGGCCGTCCAAATGACGTCCCAGATAAACACGAATTAATTTGCCACAAACCAGGAAAACCCTGGTTTGTGGCAAATTAATTTGTTAGTGGGTTTATTCCACTACTTCTGCTATCTGGACTGCTCCCTCAAAGGTTCTGGGCTTTTGAGGGGGCAGTCCAGACAATAGTCCCATAGTTTTCTGGGCTAAATTAGCCTGGAAAATCATGAGGACACCCCCCCCCCAGAACATAGAGTGGGAAAATTCCTACCTGGCCCCAGAGGCAACCAAATAATTATACTACTGCGTGGGCAGGAGGGTGGGTCAGCGTCACACTCAAAATGAGCTTCCAGGGGAGGCTGCATACCTATGCCAGCCATGCCCTACTGGAAATAGCTTTAACTGGAACTATTTCCAGGTCTCTCCCAGCAGAGAGGTGACATTATGTTTCTACACTAGGTGTCACCAATCCTAAGATCAGCACTGGCTGCAGTGACTTTAGGCTAAGTTGGGAAGGGGCTTTTGTTGGTGTGGAGGGATAAATGGAATACCAATCTCTACAATAGTCCACAAAAGACATGCTCAGGTACAATGTTGACTTACTCCTGCATATAACACTAACAGGACGTTCGTTACACATGCATAATAAACCTTATTCCATTAGTAGCAGACATATATTACAGAAGCTACTACAGCACAGAACAGGAGTATGCATTTGCAAACTTTAAACATATTACAGGAAACTGCAAGGTAGCTTGAACAGAAAGCCCTGGATATTTTCATTTAAAATCTGTCAAGGGTTGCCCTCCGAAGAAGTTACAGTACTGTCCAATGAATGCACTTATATGGCAAAACATAAGGCCATGTTTGGTTCCAATGCTGCCATGGACTATGAAATTCTGGAAGTTTTCAAACAGAGGCTGGATGGCCATCTGCCGGGAATGCTTTGTTTGTTCTTTTCCTCCATGGCAGGGGGTTGGACTGGATGTTCCTTGTGGCCTCTTCCAACTCTATGACTCCATGATTCAATGAGCGGCACAGAAATAAATCAGAGTCAAATGCAAATTGACAAATCAGGCCCCAAGGAAAAAGACAGTGGAGACAGGATTTTCACAGACCTAATTTTAATATATGTACTAGCCAGGAGGTCCCATTACATACCGTCAAACTTATTAGTGAGTAAAAATGCATTGAATAATTTATGTTCATTTATGCCATATTATATTAAGTTCAGTTAAGTACTAACCACCAAGTTGCACCATCTCCCCAATCTAGAAATGTCAATATTATGAGATCCTCTTTCTAATTCTCCAGTTCACTATTAGAAGGATTTGTGGATTTTTTTAAAAAAAATCACCTGGTGATGACAATACTAATCCAGAGTCCATTCATGGCATTCTGTTTAAAAGCTTCTTAAGATGGTTTATAAGGCATAGAAAAAAGTTTGTTTTTAAACTCAGCACAAGCCAATTATCTGGCTAACAAGGAATACTAAAAAGGAAGACATGAAGGACTTTGTGCGATGAAAATTAGATAATGTTCTAAGTTTCCATGGTACAAGTGAGTGTAGGTGGAAGATTTTTGGAACATAATTCCTATTTAAAATGAATGAGTATGAAGAGTCCATTAGCGTCTCTCCTTAGGAAGAGCCTTCAAGTTTGAGAGTAGCCTTTTGTCATTACTTCATTTTTATCTCATTTCCTCCTTTTAAGTGTGGAATTTAAAACAAATAGGCATCAGAACTAGCTGGACGTACATGAAAAGTGTTCCAGAGCCAGACTTCATCTTTCCTCAATCTCTCAGTTTTTCTTAAATGTGAGCATCCCAAATGCTTAATTGAATTAATGATAAAATGTGGACACCCCCTTATTTCCTACTCTTCCACCAAGATACCATGCTTTTATTGAGGATTTTTTTCTTTCTTGGCTGTTAACTGAAATGCTTGTTTTAAAAATAGTAGTCTATATACTCTCTGATCTCCTTTTGCTTTTGTTTTCCAAATCACATAACTTCCTGCATGAAGTCATCCTTTCTCACTGTTCTCTCTTTTCCACTGCCTTTGCTTATGGCTGGCTTTTCCAGGAGCATTTCTCTCTCGAGGTCTCTCACTCGGTGATGAATGAGTTTCATTCATCTTTCTCTCTGGAGTTTGTGAAAAGCTTTAGACTTTGCTTGCTCCCATTTTTGTAAGCCCAGTATTCATTTCCATGGTGACGGAGATAGAAGGGGGTGGCGGAGTGGGTGGCAATGGGTTCAGAGGTCAAGAGTGGCCACTTTCTGAATTAAAGCTTTGAATTCCATTAGAGGCGGCACAATGGAACTTAGAGTAACTCTCCAAGAAATTGGCTGTCAAAGGAATCAAAGCAAAGAGGGAGGGAGGAGACAAAGTGGGGACGAGATCAGTGAGAGAGAACGTAAGCCCTTGCCATCTCTGTCAGGATTACATTTGGTGACTTAATAGAGTGGTGATTCATTTGTGTCGCCATGCGCCATGTTTCTGTGGATGCACTCTCAAGTGTGTTCACATCTAATGGAGAATTGTTCATCAGCATTGCTAAGGAGTCCCACTTCTCTAAGTGAAGAGTAAGAGAGATGGGGCAATGTGAACAAGTTCAGTTTGGTTCCAGCACAGATAACATAAGCAGCACAACTTCTCAAAACAAAAAGAAGCCCTTAGTTGGGTCTGTGTTCTGTAGCGGTGTAAGAAATAGAAACCAACTGAAAAGGTTAGCATTTGCTGCTTGTAAAAAGATGGATGCATATGGGAAAGTTGTATTTTGGAGGACTTCTCTAGCTCCTGATGTGAGATGTAATTTAATTAGAATATCTATGAACATTCTCTTTCTTCTCAGTTTACTGTAGTTAGAAGAGAGAAGTGTTTAATAATTACAAGTGGATTATGTGGCATAGCATGGAGTGGTTTCAATTTCTGTACTTTCTTTTGTTTTTCCTTTGTTTCCTGCATTCATTCCCTTTGTATAAAAAGCACTTAATTTCATTCCACAGACCTTAATCTTGCTGGTGGTTAGTTCTGTGTATGCACACACATGTGCATGCATGTAGAGGCCTTTGCAATGCACTCATTAGGAAGTGACTTCATTTAATTTTTCCTTCTCTAGGAAATCAACACTATATTTAATTAAATTTAAATAAAGTTTGTGTGTTCATTCTTTCCTAAGAAAGTATTCAAAGGGCACTTGCACACAGACATATAATCCAGAACATCAAGGCAGATAATCAACAATATCTACTTTGAACGGGATTATCTGAGTCCATACTGCCATATAATCCAGTTCAATGTGGATTTTATACAGTTGTGTGGACGGGGCCAAAGATAAGAGTTATCTGTATTATTTTTTGCCTGTGCAGAGTTAGGGAAGATACTAATTGCTGTAGGGGGGAGGTTTGATGAATGAGGTGCACATGAGCAAAACTGGAGAAATAGATTGTTTACAGAAATATCTACAGCAAAAATCACCTTACTACCTTTGCAACCCAAGATTCAAGCTTTCACAAAGTTGGTGAAGTATTTTCTAATCAGAACTAGCCTCAGGCATTTTATGGAGCTTATTTTCCACAGGCTATTTCCTGTGCATTAAGACCCACACCAGAGGCTGTTTTAGAGGCACCCTGGATTTCAGAGGTCAGGCACATGGTGAAAAAGAACATATTTTTGTCATAGATGTGGGACTGGAGGGGGAATGCTCGCTTCTTAAAATGACATCTTGTTTCCCTGAGTCAATGACCTTTTCTCTGGAATTGGACTCTTACATCTCAAGCACCTCACAGCATAAAAATGAATTATTTCTCATTTCACATCTCCCCATTTTGTCTTCCCTCTTGGAAAAGTGTCAACAGTCCAGCTCCCTAAGCATTTCTTCACTTATGCTGAAAATAGCAAATTTTCCATCCAATTTAGCTGAAAACTGGCCATGTGACTGTGGTTATATTCAAAGATGCTTTTAGGCCATATCACCCACTAATCCTCCACCTCTCCTGAGTAGGCAGAGGTAGTCTTGATTAATCCTTTGCTGTTCCACTTTTTCAACTGCTCCTTTAAAGTCCAATTTCTTTTGCCTCTTCCCATTGTTCCTCATTATCCCCAGCTTGCTTTAGTTGCTCCAAATTGATTACAAAGTGCAAAAACATGGTACAGAGGAGGAGGGCAAAATATTGCGCTTCCCTATAGGCTCTAGCAAGGCAAAATGCTGTAGTTCTTCTTAGCTTGTGTGTAATTCTACATTAATAATTTTTATTTTTTTGACCACATTCTGACATTGTATATGTCCTGGTTTTCATCTCTGAAATGCTGGAGGGTATGTCTGCACTTACTATGTTAGTTTAGGCTGGAGGAGATTGGTGTTGATCATTAGCTACAGTGTGGCACCTCTTCTCTCTCCTGTTGATTTATGGCTTCCCCATGAATTTCATGGGGGTTTCTAAGGCAAGGAATCTTCCTCCTCCTCCTTAGTATACCTCATTATCTCTCTAAAAAGGGGGCTCAACACAGCTTGAAATAAAACCAATACAATGTAATTTCAAACCTAAAAATATACAAACATTTAAAGAGAATTAAACATTTAACAGTATTAAAAATAAAAAATAAAACCCGTAAAACCACAGCACCCCCTGACCTGATCTTAAAAGCTTCCTTCTTTAAAAGTCTGCTTGAAAATGATCTTAGCCTAACACCAGAAGGACAGCAAAGAGGAGACCATTCTGGCTTCCCTGGGAAGAAAGGAGTCTCAGAATCCAGAAAACCTATTCTCTCGTTCCCACCACCCAAGCTTGCGATGGAAGTAGTACTGAGAGCAGGGCCTCTTCTGATTATCTCAGGGCCTAGTCAGGTTAATATAAGGAGATGCAATCAGCCAAATAGCCTGGACCTGAGCCGTATATAGCTTTAACAGCCATAACCAGCACTTTGAATTGTGCCCAGAAACAGCCTGTGGAGCTGCTGCATGAGTGGGGCTGTCCGCTCCCTGTAGCCAGCCTCAGTGAGCAACTTGACAGCATCTATTTGGGCCAGGGGTTTTGAACACTCTTCAAAGGCAGCCCCACGTTGAGTGTGTTACAGTAATCCAGATGAGATGTAACTAAGGCATGTACCCCGGAATCTCAAGGAATGGGTGCTGTTGGTGCACAAGTTTTAAACATGCAAAGGCACTCTTGATCACCGCAGAGACCTGAACCTCCAGGCTCATAGCTGAGTCTAGGAGGACTCCCAAACAATGGACCTGTGTCTTCAGGGGAGTGTAACCCCATCCATCACAGGCCAAATCCTCATTCCCTGATTTGTCTTCCGACTGACCAGGAGCATCTTTGTCTAATTTGAATTAAGTTTCAATTTGTTTGCCCTCACCCAGTCTATTACTAATGACAGACACTGGTTTAGAGTTAGGACAGCTTCCTTGGTTTTATGTGGAAAAGAGTAATAGAGTTGGATATCTTCTGCATATGGATGGCACTACACTCCAAAAAACCAGGATGACCTCTCCCATGTATATGTTAAACATCATGGGGGACAAAACAGAGCCATGAGGGACCCCCATCATGGTGAGAGGTGGTTTTGTCAGTTCTTCCTCAGAAATATAGCCTACAGCACCTGGTATTTGTTGGAATTCTCCCATCAAAGTACTAAACAAGGCTGACCCCTGCTTAGTTTCCATGATCAGATAAGATCTGGTGCCTTTAGGGTATTTAGAAGGAGTTCATTCCATATGCCATCTGTTGTTTATGATCTTTAAAATTATCTGGTTGAAGCAATTTTTGAAGGTAAACAATTATAAAATGTCTTTCACTAAATGACTAAAGATAACCAGGTATTATTCAGTTGCCTGCATGCTGGATCAATTGCTCTTGCATGGCTTGGTTAAAAGCAAGATGGGGAACTTGTGATCCTCCAGATATTGCTAATTTGTAACTCCCATCCATTTTAACCAACACGTATAATCATGAGAAAATTGCAGCCCATCAATACCCAGAGGCTACAAATTGGCTAGCTCTGGATTAAAAAGAGGCAAAGGATGCTGGATTAAAGGGAGACAAACAAACTGACTGGAGAACCTGGAAGTATTTGCCCAGATTTATCAGATAAACCCCCCCAAATCGTGCTATTTCCTTCACTCCAACTCAGCAGCTAAGGGCACTTCCAGATAGTATGAAAATCCAGGTTTTAAATGGGGGTTAAAAAATCCTGAACAGCAGTTTCGGGCTTTTAAAAAGCGGATGTGTGCTGGAGCAGTCTACACAGGAGAGAGGAAAAGAATGTGTGTGCTATCTTTGAGTGCAGGGATACACAGAAATGCAAACATACACATTTTCCAGCCAGAATTGGACTAGAAGGGGACCTTTTAGACTAGTGTTTTTTGTCTGTTGCTGCCAATCAGTGGGGATTTACCACTAGCCTCATGTAGCCACCCCTCCTTTAAATGTGGTAACTTCCTCATTTTAGGTGCTGTGTAGAAGAGTGGTGGCAGAAATATGTAGGAAGCAAAACCACAGATTGGCTTACCTTATGGAGTAGGCAGGAGTCAAATACCATAGCATCACATACAGTATATGTATAGGATCCTTTGTGACTTTTGGGCCACTTTGTATATGATAGCTGCATTGAGGAACTTGTGAATTGAAATGCCAAGAGAATAAATTGTATAAACCATATTTGATAAATCATATATTTGTTTAGAGGCCCCTAGTGGCACAGTGTGTTAAAGCACTGAGCTGCTGAACTTGCAGACCAAAAGGTGCCAGGTTCAAATCCCGGGAGCGGAATGAGCACCCGCTGTTAGCCCTAGCTCCTGCCAACCTAGCAGTTCGAAAACATGCAAATGTGAGTAGATCAATAGGTACCGCTCTGGCGAGAAGGTAACGGCGCTCCATGCAGTCATGCCAGCCACATGACCTGGAGATGTCTATGGACAACGCCGTCTCTTCGGCTTAGAAATAGGGATGAGCACCAACTCTCAGAGTCGATCACGACTGGACTTAACGTCAGGGGAAATCTTTACCTTTTATATTTGTTTAGAATATTTTAAATTCAAAAACACACTCTGCTATTATTCTGCGGCAACCAAGAAGGACATGCTATGGTATTTAAGCAACTAGATAGGAATTATAGTGTTGCAAGGGCACCCATAGACCATCAAGTTCAGGTCCCTGCTCTATGCAGAATCTTTAACCAGAGCAGGGGTCCCCAAACTCAGGCCCACAGGCTGGATGTAGCCCTCCAAGGTTGTTGTTGTTGTTGTTATTCATTTCTGTCCCACACATGGGTGGCCCCCATCCTAAACTTTAGGCTTAGGGTTGCCCTAGGTCTGAAATGACTTCAAGGCACACAACAACAACAATCTTATTTAATTTGACTGTCTCATCAGCCAAAAGCAGACCCACACTTCCCATTTAACTAGTGGTAAGTTTATGCTGGTTTAAATTGTTCTTCATTTTAAATATAATATTGTTCTTTCATTTTTTTTGCACTATGAATTAAATATGTGCAGTGTGCATAGGAGTTTGTTCATGTTTTTTTTTCCAAAGTAGTCTGACCCCCAACATTCTGAGAGACTGGGAATTGGCTCGCGGCTTTAAAAGTTTGAGGACCCCATGAACTAGAGTATTGCCATCCTGTAGTTTTCCAGGCTCTTTTTGAATATGTCCAAGAAGACATCAAATGCACTTCCTCCTACCCATAATCATTAATGGTTATTCAGGACCCTGCTGTTTGCCCCACTTTCAAGGGGACTTCAGTAGGCTGGTATATGACACAGAGAAGCTCTCAGTTACAAAAATCTCTCCTTAGAGAAGTTAGAGTCAGACCTAACTATATTTCAGATAAGCAGTAGAAAGTGCATTCTTTTTGCCAAGCTTGGATGGTTTTTAAAATAGTTTATTTCATTATTTAAATAATGTTTTTCTTCTATTATTCTATTATTTTACTGTGTTACTGTATTGTTTTAAATTGAGTATTGTTTTGAGGCCCCTAGTGGTCAGAAAAGCAATTGATAAATATTTTTAATAAACAACAACAAAAACTTGTTCTTTGCAAATCTTTTATTTTATGCAATAAAAATTGGATGTTGAATTACTTAATTAAAATGCATATGTCTAAAGACACCATAATGGCACCTTTGTTTTTGATGTTTCAGTATACTTAACCTTTGTTTCATCCTCAAAATTATTTTAAAAATATTATGTATCTAAGCTATACACGAAAAATAAATAATTTTCATGTTTAGACTTGGGTTCCATTTCCAAGACTTGCCATTATGGACCTATACGGAAATAGAAGGATTCCAAAATCTGGTGGGGAGGGGGGGGGGATCCACAATCCAAAACACTTTTGGTCCCAAACATTTTGGATTAGGGATATTTAACTATCATCTAGGATATTAGGGATATTTATGCTATCATCTCCCCCATACATTTGCTGAGCTGCTCTGTGTACACGGAGACCATATGTCTACAGCTTTTGTGTACTCAAGGTTTGCGAACACAGAGCTGATCCTGCCCAGAGACAAGGATTCCATATGTCAAACATGTTTAAAGAGCTAAAGATTACTTTATTCAGGTGACACTGCTGGTTATGACCAACTGGGAGTTAGCATTACATGCATAATTTACCTCTTCTACAAAGCACACTGTAATGTTGATTCAGTCTTTCCCTGCATTTGGTGACTGGAAGACAAGACATCTTCTGGCAACGAGAGGATGCCTTATGATGGAATTGAAAGTGAGCTGCAGAAGAGCAGGGCAGCAGGGGACAATGTCCTGCAATGTGTATATAACACTGATTCATTGTGGCATTATTCAAGCAGGGGCTGATAGCTACAAGGAAATGCCTGTTTGCTGGATATCTTTAATGGCCTTTGCTGCACCAGAGCGAGAAAGCAAGAGAGAGAGAGGGGGGGGGGGGTAACCTTTTTCCCTTCTTCTTCTTAGCAGATGCCTGACTGGGTTCTTCCAGATGGAATGAATGCATACAGAGATTGTAGTATTTCTTGTACCTCTTGAGGATTTTTAAAATATCAAAATGACATTTCTATTGTTTGAGACTATTTTCTGGTGTTTCCTATACTAGCTGCAAGGTTTCCCATTATCCTCAGGTGGGTTTCTTTTAAACTCTATTGTCCTTTCTTTTCATCCCCCCCCCCCCCCTGAGAATTGTGATGCACCAGTGAAATTATAGCACTGCATTATAACAAACTGTAAGTTTAAGAAAAATGGGAAAAGAGGAAAAATGCTCTTTATTTTAGGGGACCACGCCAGAGACTATGTTCACAGTTGTTACCAGTATTTTTTAAAAGATGGAAGAGCACAGATCCAAGAAATTGCTGTAATCACTCAGGAGGAAAAATAGATTGTAAGTAGTTTATGGGGAAAAATGGGTCACCATTACACAGTTGTTTCATTTAATTTCATTTTGTTTCTTTTCTTTTCCTTTTTTTGCTGCTGCACTAGTATAGACCTAGGAAATCCATTTTCCATTAGATTCAGCTGTGGTGGGAGGAGGGTGGACCCCAGTTCAGGAGGTCCTCATGTATCTAGCAATGGGACATGTGATTGTTGGCCAAGAGATAGAATTTGGTTGGTGCTTCAGTTCTGTCATTGGCTGGACCCCTTCAGAGAATAGAGCTGGGATATTCATCTGCTGTGTACAATCCATTACATCATGTACCATCAATAAAGTTTGTGCTAAACCCTACAACTCCAGTATCTGTGGTGGATATGCTTCTGGACTTCACATGTATGTGCAAAACTGCAGATATAGCAAACTTTATTGAAAGAAAGGACTTGAGTTTCTGTCATTTTTAGGGCATTAGTTAGACACACAATTGAAGAGACAGGGTTAGGAAACCCACCCACGCTTTCCCTATTACAGAGGGGAGAAGTTATGAGTCTGCAGTATCTTTGAAGGGAAGGGCAGTTAAGAGGCAGGTGTTTAAAAATAGAAACTGAGCTTGGTCACCTCAGGTGAGGAGTAGAATTATTCTGCCACAGTAATACAATTACAGGCAGACCTCTAGTTACGAACATTCAACTTACAAACAACTCATTGTTAGGAACAGAGGTGAGACAACAAGAAGTGAGAGAAATCTACCCCTTCAAAGGGAGATTCACTCCTGTAAGAGTTTTCATGGGGGGAAAGTATCTTAATTGAAGCTTTATCACCAATCCTTGTTTCCACAAGAAGCCAATATTTTCAAAATCCAGTTATCACAGGGACAGAAAGTGAGGTTAAATTTTCTGAACAGGGACACAGGCAGCAAAACAAACACCACAACTGTGTTAACACTTCTCTATGCTACCCAAAGATATAGCTAGCTAGCTAGCTAGCTAGCTAAAGATATATTTTCTCCGTATCTATCTTTAAAATGTACCTGCTCTGACTTACATACAAATTAAACTTTAGAACAAACCTGCAGAACTTATTTTGTTGGTAACTTGGGGACTGCCTGTAGAGTGAAACGCAACATGAAATGAAGAACAAAGGGCTGGGCACATACAGAAGCAGCCTCAAAGTACTCCATTGAACAGTATGACTCCCTTAGCCAGGGATTCATTTACCCACATTTCAAAAAATATCCCTCCTCTCCTGAAATGCTCCTTGCCCAAGTATAGTCAAAAGAAAGGATTCACTATAATCCATGTTTTCAGGTATCCACAGATGTGTGTGTGTGTTGGAGCATATCCTCCATGGATATGATAATTGTTCTATATTTGTAATATAGCCTTTCCAGTTTCTGAAAGTTGGGCTTCTGGCACTTACTCCTGTATAAGTTGACCTCATGTGTAAGGACTTCATCATGTGGATGTTTTTCTCCATTTTAGCATGCTGGCAAAACAGAGTCTCATGGAGGCCATCCCATGAAGCACACCACTTCTGGTAGCCACCTGTGGGAATCTGTCAAGAAAGCAGGGAGAAGTGGGGGGAAATGGGAAGAAGACAGGGAAAGGACGAGAGATGGCTGGCCATCCCAGAAGATGGACCTTGCTGGAAGAAATCAGAGTAAGACAGGTCCCCACTCTCCCCAATGCTTTCCCCCACTTTCTCCTGCTTCTCTACCACACGCCTGATTAAGTCCATAGTCAAGGAGAGGTTTGGGGCCAAAAACTATGGATTTTGACATGACACGTGCATATGTCAGGGCTCATTCTGTGAATTGAGGACAGGACTAGCAACATGTCAGAAGGACAGCAGCTCCTGGTCACTACTGCCATTTTCATTCCCAAGCATTCAGAAATGCCCAAAACAATACCACGGTGGAGGGTAAAGGAGGACAAGTATTTTTCTTGCCATTTGCAACTGTATAAGTTTGATAAGGGTATAGTATGTACTTTTAGTTGACCCAGGTTTATTAGGTTAATTTTTGACTAAATATTTCTAGACTTACGCATGTGTATATAAAGTAATCAAGATTTTAAAATACCAGCTTTCATGGCATGGGCATGTTCTACCCATTTTCTGTACAGTCCTTTCACACAACCACAACATAGTCACACCTTTAGGAAAGAGTGTAAGTGAAATTCTTTCCCACCTCTTTTCCTACTACCCTTCTGCATATCAGGCTTTACTCTGAAATATTTTTTCTGAGCTATTTCTGGAATAGTAAATGGGGGAGGGGTATAAGCTTTGAGCCTTGTGATGTAATTAGTTAAATGATCAGAACTTGTTTTGGCAGAAAGCTTCATACAAGCTTGTGAAGGGGAGAAAAATCCATAAATAGTTGGGGGAAGGAGAAAACATAGGATAGCGTGTATCACAGATCTGAAAGCAGATGGCACACATTTTAGTTATTTTATGCTAAATGTGTACAGTCATTTCTTCAGTGGCCTTCCAACCAATGTAAATGTTTAGTTACAATAAGATATGACTAAATCACACTTTGTTTGCTTCTCCCATCTTTACTCCATTAATAAAGATTTGTGTTTTCTTTGTCAAGATTTCATTCATAAAATAGCTCTTTTTGAGGGAGAGATTAAAGTAGATTTTCTGCAGAAGATGCTACTATTAAGCTATAGTTATATATACACACACACTACACACACACACACACACACACACACACACACACACATATTTAGGACCACAGCCTCCATTAAGCCAAATCTTAACCATTTGTTATTCCTCTTCTACTGCTTAATGAAGACATATTTCTCGGATGGAAAAAGTAATAAAGACAACTTAAATGCTAGATACAAATAAACAGGATGAAGGTATCTCCTTTTAAAAATATTGTATAGTTAAATGTAATTATACTTATAATGCAGTTATATCTTTGGTGCCAAGAAAGGAACTAACTAGTAGTAAAACACTACATCTAGCTTCTTGCTCCTGGTTCTGTTTGGAATTAGTTTTTATATTCTGGGCCTTCTGCTAACAGATGGAACATAGCTCTCCCCAATTATACACACAACTCTTCATTTTGGAGTTTGCATGTTGTCAATTCAGATCTACAGCCAGCCCCCGAATTCCTGGGGGAACATAGGACTGATCTTCTTCCATTGCTCCTATTCACAGATCAGAGATTCACAGTAACCAGCTCTGCTGCTCTGGGCCTCAGGAGAAAAACTCCCTACTAACTGCTCAGCTGAAGTTTTAATTTGCTCATCATCTATGGCTGATGTGATTAGCAGACAAAGTTAATTACCTGCAGAAATACTCCCCTGCTCTTCTGGCACACATTCCAGAAGGTGCCGTTTTGTGCCTCTTCAAAAGAAAATGAGTGTAAAAATAAAGACAGGGCTAGATGATGTCTCATGAAGAAAGATTCTCAACTTCAACTTACTGCTATGGCTTTCTTGATTGGTCCTCTGATGGGATTTCTAGAATGAACAGTTCAAGTTAATATCACACTTATTACAATAAAATATATATCCTCAAGTGCACATTTACATTTGCCACATTTGCACTTGCCTGCTCAAGTGCACTTTAACACCAGTTCTCCTCACTGACCAACTTATACAGTACAACTACACATAGAAATTGGAAATACAATAGCATGATAATGCTAAGTTTAGTATTAAATAATATATCTTTGCATTTCCGAATATAGTCTAGTTCCTTCATAGCTCCCTTTCAAGTACTGGTCTTTTATTTCTTGATTGCAGTCTGTATTCTGATTAATGACTGAGTCAAGGTATGGCAAATTTTGAACTATTTCAATGTCTTCATTTTCTACTTTAATATTATGTTATTCATCTGTGGGGTTTTTTTGTAGGGGTTATATTTCCAGTCTGGACCAATATTTTATTTTCTGTATATGTTGGCAGATTATGTTATAATAAGACCAGATTCTGTCTCTGTAGCTTGATGCAACCCAATTGTTATGCTGTCTGCTTCTGGTTATTCATTTCTCCTTAATTCTAAGTTGATAGTCTGTGCTTAATCTTCTCCTGGTCTTGTTTTTTCAGAAAAAATGAAGCTTCTCAATTTCTGGTTCTGATTATTTTTTCAGTTTGATTTCTGTACATCAAGTGAAATCCATGTATAGAGTTGCCTCTTTGGATGATGTGTTTATTATTCACAAACTGTTAGACTTGCAAAAGTCAGTCAGTTGGTTTCCTATTTCATTTCTGGATCCTGGGCCAATTTTTTCTGCAATCTTTAATTTTGCTTTGTTTCCTATTTGCATTCTAGTTATCTATGATTAATTGTTTTGGTGTATGATCAATATCCTCCTGGACTTCAGCACACAATCTTTCCATTTCTTCTTCTGATGCTTCTGTTTTCACTTATGTTTCTGTAGTGGAGGAGGATTAAGTACACTTATGTGGACCTCACCTGGCTGCTAACAACTACCTTTGTTAATCTGCTGTTTACCATTTTATCTCCAATAATTTTAGTCAAATTCTTAGAGATTTTAAAAGAGATTTTAAGGATTTAATATGTTTGTAATTGTATTGATTGTGCTATGTCTTGTTTATTTAAGTTGGTTTTTTTTTCATTTTACTGAGTTTATTTATGATTGCTTATATATTACTGTTGGCACTGTATGTTTGCAACTGTGTTTATTTTGCTGTAAGCTGCCCTGAGTCCCTTTGGGAAGATAGGGTGGGCTATAAAAAGTTGTTGTTGTTGATGGTGATGATGATGATGATTATTATTATTATTACTATTATGCAGTTGGAGCATAAACTTGATGGGTTTCTCCTGATTTCTTATTGATATAACTTGGTTAGACTGCAGTTTCTGCTACATTTTCCTTACTATTAATGTCACCCATCTCTTCTTAGATCCTGTCCATTTTAGCTCACTCACCCCAAGTATGTCAACATTCATCAGTTCCATTTCTTCTTTTACTATGACTAATATCCCCTAATTAATGTTTCTTATATTCCATGTCCATATGTGTTGTGAGTTTCAGTCTATCCTTTCACCTCTGAGCATTTCAACAATATCTTTTTGCCTTGAGTCCAATTGCATCATTAGCCACAGTACTTCAGTAGTTGTTCTCTGCTGTACTCAGCAGGCTTGTGTGTCATCCAATCTGGGAATTTTATCTTCTGGCACTATTTCTTTTTTCATTTTGGATTGTCTCATCATGGAATCTTCAAAAGGAAGTTTACTGTTCCTCCTTGTGTGGTGTACTAACAAGTCTTAGATATTATTCCACTACTGTTGTCTCTGAGAGATCTTCTGCCAGTGTCACTCCCCACTGCTTCTGCTGTTTGGCACATATAGTTTGCTCCCATATCAGCAAAAGCATGTCTAACATGAAAAACCCTACCAATAGCACTGCTGCCATCAATATAACTTCTTGCTTCATGGGAGCATACAATCCCACCACTGTGGAAAGATCATGCTGTGGTGGGTAATATTATTTTCCACATTAATAAGAGAGACGATGTAAACATTTCTGTCCTGATGATGGGCACCAATATGCAGGATTTGGGAACATCTTTTTCAGTTTATGCAACAGGAAAAGCTTTCCAAACCTTAAATCTAGGAAATTCCTTACAATAATGGCCAGCTGCTAGTCTCAAAGGGACAAGCTCTCCAGCCTTCAAATGAGGGATGTCTGTAATAATAAGGAACAACTGACAAGCCTGCATAAGACAGAATAATTTGTGTTCCCATATATAGGGCAGTAAGGTTGCAACTCAGGACCAATTAATGGTTAAGTGGCCAGAGTTTTAATTCTGTAACCTCTGCACTCATGGCATGCACTAATTCACATTGAGTAATGTGAATAAACTGTAGGGTTCTGACGTAAATCTGCTAAAGTTGTTTAGTTATTTAAGAACATGTAGTTTCAGGTTTCCAGCCACAATTTTGATGACTGATTTCTCTTCCCTTACAGGCCTATTTCCCATTTTCCCCTTGGCTGCCCCAATTCAGGTATTACATGTGAGTATGTGCTTTCAAGCTACTGTCATGATTTCATTAATTTCATAGGGTTTTCTTAAGCAAAGAACCACCAGAGGTAGTTTTGCCATTTCTTTCCCTTGAAATATAACCTACAGCAGCACCTATTTGTTGGTGGTTTCCCATCCAAGTACTCAATAAGCTGACCCTGCTTAGCTTTCAAGATCAGATAGGATCTGATGCCTTTAGGATGGGTAGGTATTAGGCTTGCTCAAATAATTCGTTTTCCCCGTTTACCGTTATTGATTCGTTTTTTTCGATTGTTTTGAAGCAATATCGAACCTTGGTTGTCCACACGTCTGGATATCGCAGTTTCGAATCGCGAGAGGCCGTTTTTTCTTATTTCTTCGTTTTTTTCGAAAAGAAAAAAAAGCTTTTGCAAAGCACCCAAACTCCTTTCCTTTTGCCCCTCAGCCAATGGGAGGCTCAGCCAATGGGAGGGGGCGAGGGGGAAGGAGGCCGAGGAGGAGGAGGAAGACGGAGGGGGGAAATGGCCGCCGCCGCCGCCGCCTCGCCTCAGCTCAGTGCATTAATTAATTGGGCCTTAATGAGCCCCCTTCCAAGCCAAACCCACCAGAGAAACACCCTCAATGCAAACCTTGCAACGTCCTTCTCTCCTTCTTGGACACAAAGGCAAAGGGAGGAGGCACTTCGGGTTCCCAAGCGACCTGAAAAGAGCCATAGAGAAAGGGAGAGCCAGTGCGCATGCTCCACCCTCCAAGGCACACAAGGGGGAGTTCGCATGGGAGCCGGAAGTGTTGGGGCCTCCGTCCCTCCCTTGCTTTTCCTCTTTGGTCTCCCTATCTTGAACACAGAACACGCATGAAAAAAAACACACCATAATTTCACAATATATAGTTTAAATAACAAAAGGAAGAGGAAGGAAGAGGCCCGGGATGCGAGGGGGTGTGGGCCAGGCCCGTCCTCGGCTGCTCCCAGGGGCCCAGATTCGCACCCTCCCTCCCCCCAATACAGGTCTCCATTCCATACTACGCTACATGAACTTGAATGGATACTGTGGTTGTGTTGTCGAAAGCTTTCATGGCCGGGATCACACTGTTGTGGTATGTATTCCGGGCTCTATGGCCATGTGCCAGAAGCATTCTCTCCTGACGTTTCACCCACATCTGTGGCAGACATAGAGGTTTTGACGTCTATGCGAAGCTAGGCAAGTGGGGTTTATATATCTGTGGAAGGTCCAGGGTGGGAGAAAGAACTCTTGTCTGTGGGAGGCAAGTGTGAATGTTGCAATTGGTCACCTTGATTAGCATTGAATAGCCTTGCAGCTTCAAAGCCTGGCTGCTTCCTACCTGGGGGAATCCTTTGTTGGGAGGTATTAGCTGGCCCTGATTGTTTCCTGTCTGGAATTCCCATTTTCTGGGTGTTTCTGGGAAGGTAATGGCACTCCATGTAGTCATGCCGGCCACATGACCTTGGAGGTGTCTATGGACAACACTGGCTCTTGGGCTTAGAAATGGAGATGAGCACCAACCCCCAGAGTCAGACATGACTGAACTTAACGTCAAGGGATACCTTTACCTTTACCTACACACACACACACACACACACACACACACACACACACACACACAAGCAGGGACTATATATATATATATACACAATATATATCACACACACACCAATTTAACAAAGTTTCAGCCACAAAAACAAAGTTTCTGAAGTAGAACAATGACTTTCACAGTAAAGACAACCCAATTTAACAGGAAATAAGACTTTCAAACCAGGAACAGATTACTGCAATTATTAAAAAAAGGTTTATTATAAAAGCTATGAAAATTTGCCAAAAATCAGAGGATAAGGGAAACGTTCCACATTTTGGTGAGCTATCAGTGTTAAATGTGTTCTACCACTGTACCAAGTTTGAAGAAGATCACTCAAAAAATGAGGGCGGGAGAGCCCCCTAAGTCCCCCCCCCCTTCGGGCTGTTTTTGGGCCACCGCGCATGCGCGTCCGCCATTAACGAATTAATTTAGAAAATAACGAATTTTCATTAATTTCGAAAAATTTTGGGGGCCAAATTCGTTATTAGCAACAAAAACGAAAAAACTGCCCCCTCTAGTATTGAAACGAGTTTAGAATCAAATTTTTCATGGATCGATCAAGCCTAGTAGGTATTATTAGTTTTTATTGTGGTAGTTCTTGTCTTGAAAATGGTTTCAAACTACAAAAAAATGGCTGATAAAGCTTTGAAGAGGCAAAAGTTCTAAAGAGAATGGTGGGTGAGAATGACACCATTGCATCAAATTTGACACAATGAGCATGGAATTTAATTAAAGCAATATATGACTAAAATTAAAACAAACAAACAAATGAAAAAGGTCTACTTGTTGAGGAACATTATAATTTTTTGTGTACTTTATATTTTGTGATTTCTGTACTCCTCAGCAGTAAATGTAGGTGGGACTCTCAAAGACACGTAACCTTATTCTAGCCCTAGAGGAAGGTATGACTTTTTTTTACTATTTCCCTCAATTTATAACAGAAAGGATGAAAATGCAGTACTGAAATAAATAAATAAATTTTCTATGAATGCAAGACAGTGACTTCATACTTCCTTGATCCTCTCCTCCAGTAAGATTACAGAGCTCAAAGTTCCCACTTGCTCATTAAACTATTGCTCTCATCCATTTATTCTTCATATATTGCTATGCCACATGAAAATGTTTTGTATTATTTTCAATTTTGTGGCTAATTTAGGATGATGAAACTCTGCCTGGAGAGGAGGAAGGAGAGAATTGAACAAATCAGGCCTTCACAGTGAAGATAATAATAGGTTAATGCAAAAATAGAAGGGCTTCTTGTTCAATTAAGACTCTTTCCCAGTCCCCATGGACTTCTCTGTGATTGCTGAATTACCAGATGTCCTGATTTCTTGGCTGTCATCCCATCCTGCTCAATATCGAGCCACACAATTTAAAATGGCCTGTTGTCTCTTGTTTTGCCAGATCAGCAATTTGCACAGACTAGGCTCTGATGGTGGATTAGTTGCAGGTAGCTCTTTAAATGCAAAAAAATGTAGGGTTTGCCTTTAATTATATAGAGAACTGATGTAAGCAAGTGATTAGTTCAACCAGAATCTCTTTGCCCTGTAAACTGGAAAGTCTCATTGATGATGATAAAATTTTCCTGTTCCATTCTGTTCTCCTTCCATAACTTTCCTGTACCATAACATTCAATACTGAATGTGATCCAATGTTGGAATTGCTACATTCAGATTTATAATATGCATCTTTTACATGTTGCATCTTAACAAAGGATAGCAGTACATGTGCTCCATAATCAGTTCGCAACCTCCAAAGGAGTCTTGAACATTAGAAAGAACGTCTTGTCAATAAGAGCAATTTGGCAATGAAACCAGAAAGACATTTTTTTTCCATTCTTGATGAGAGATGGTTATCAAGAGACCATCAGTCTCTATGGGAATGCTTGCTTCCAGCATGAAAATCAGGCAAGGAGAAATCATTTTCCCCACCAACGTTTTAGTTATTTGCGTAAAAGATCTCTGCATTCAACTACTGTTTTTCCTCTTTGCAAAGCAAAAAACACAGAAATAATGGAAATTCACTGCCCAGCCTTAGACAGGTTTCTCTCTCTCAGGTTGCTTCCTAAACAGCCTCATAACCTGGGACAAATAAGTGGGGCAAAAAATTGTGGTACCTAACAACAAATCCAGACAGAGTTGTCAATCTTGGTAAATGTTCCCCCACCATCCTGATACATTCATTTGTAGCAGATTTTAGAAATCCGCAAGATGGCAGAGGGATATCTGCCGGAAGATTACTTTTAACTTTTTAAAAATTGACCCTCTAAGATGTGCTGGACTGATGTGAATATCTGAATATTCACACAAGCAGATTTTTCATCCTCTTTTCATCCTCCTGCTGCCTTTACTTTTTTCCTCATGAATCCTTCTTTGGGGTCATTTGCCTGCCATGCTGGTGGCCATTATATAAATTGAAGTTCTGTTAAATTTTGTAAACATTAGAACAAAAGAATGAGAATTGCTTTCCAATTGTGCTTTCCTTTAGCCACCTGTGTGTCCATGGCTCCATTTGTTTAAAACCCTCATCAGCTGTTTTGGGATTTCAAAATGCACACATGCACTGGAGCAGTCCACACCAGCATATAGAAATGAAGTCATGTGTTTTCCTTGAGTGCAGGGATATACAGCCATGAGAATATGTGGATTTTCTGGCCAAAATCAGGTTTTAAGTGCATCTTTTTTAACAAGTGTTTTCGGCCATTAAAGCAATCCAATGCATGTGTTTGGCAAATGCCATTTAGCCACCCCAACTTTCATTCTTGTTTCTTTCACATTTAAGGCCTGTGTAGAACTACTGATTAAAATATTTGTTTTTTTTACTATGAGAAAATTGAAAGGGATACCTAAGACTTCACTCTACTAAGGTATCCCAATTCTATATGCCATCTCTTCTTAATTCCTGACCCTGAAGTCTTAAGCCCACATTCTCAGAAACTCTTTTTAATTCTATTAGAATTATCATATTCTTGAAAAGTGATATTTTATACAAACAAAAGAAAAATATATTGATGCAGTATTTCTAGGTTGCCATGTATTTCAATGAACTGTAAATGGGAAAGGAGAGGAAATTGGTATTTTGGAGACAGCTTGAACTTACAGCAAAATATTTCTGATTCCACAAGGAGTCCTTCAAACATCAGAAATAAAGAAAATACCCCATTCACAGGCTCTGTTGCACAATCTTAGTTATTTAAATCTCCAGAGTTCTGTCATCAATTCTCTTTAAAATGTGGGTGTGTACATATTTATTGTCTAAGAAGACAGTATGAAATTCATAGGGTTGCCATAAATTAATAGATAATTTGAAGGCACATATAAACACAAATATTTGGATTGTGTATGTTTGACTTTATTCTTTCTATACTATCCCATCTGGCTGTCCCTCTCCTGTAGCCTCAGGCAGCCAAATATAAAAGTACAGTACTTCCTTCCTGTTTCCTGAAGCATTTCTGAAAGCTATTCCCTCTCCAAGATTTAATTATTATATGCCCTCAATCTCTTGACAGTATTGGCCAAAGATTTTGTCTTAGTAATTTGTCTTACTCTTTGATCATAATTCTATTAAATAGAAATAGGGTCTATAACAGCAACATGTTATAGTACAGAGTACCCCAGTTCAGTGTGCCATCCACCCATGCCCTCCTACAGGATATTCCATTTTATCTTCCCTATCTCCATAGTTTTTCATATTTCATGCAGAGCTCTGGTTTCAATTTAAGAAACAGGAAACATGGGGAAAAGAGAGAGAAAGATGGGAATCACAGCATTACAAATGCTATGTACATTTTAATTCTGTTTTTGAAAAACAGCAGAAAGCTTATGTAGTCAAAGTTCATGATCAAAGAAGGAATTAGCAGACTTGAGAACATTCAAAAGTTTAATGAAAGAACTCTAAACAATATTTAGAATGAAATCTAATTGTTTGATTGAATTTGTCTAAAACAAACTAGCTCAAATAGGATAAAAAACCCCTAAGGCTGGGACCGAAAGGTTTTAAGGAGTCTACCTACCTACCTACCTACCTAATCTTGGCACCTAAAAGAAACCTATTAAGGGACTTGAGATATATCTTATAGGATCATAAAGCATTTGTGGGCTGATGCAATTTTTTACTCAACAGATGTATATGGTCAACCTTTCATATTTGTAGGATTTATTTCAGTATATTGGCTCATTCTCAAATTTGATTAATATTTTTCTCTAGGAATCTGTTGGTCTTTCAGTGCAACTCTGTGACCAGCTTTTGACTTTGAGAGGCATTTTCAAAACCCTCTGAGCAATTCTATGTTATGCTTCTGCTGGAAGTTGGCCATGGAGTCACATCGGATGACCTAGAGATTCGTAGAGAGATGTCTCTTAGGTTAAAAAACCTCCAGTGGATTTATTCATAGTTTTCCATTTTTACAGGATTCCCGTGCCCCTCACTTGAGCCGATAGAGAACCGATTGTATAACCAAAGTTTAAACAAAAAAAAATCCTGTTGTGCAAGAATGAGCTTTACCCCATTCTAAAAAGTTTGAGAATAGAAAAACGAAGCAGCCATAGTAAAATCTCTCCTGTTATTCCCCATCAAAGTTACAGGGTAGGCACAATGTCTTCATCCCTGACAGCTGCCTAATTCCAAAGGCTTTGGTCTATCGAATTAAGCATTATTCCAACCTAAGACAAGCTGAGTGTTTTTGCTAGTAATTAAAAACACAAAATGCTCAAGCAGCTTACAACAGATATTCAAACAAGTCTAGGAAGAGAATAAACACTTAAACATTTTATAAAAGACATGGTGACAGCAGATAAAAGTAATGCAAAATACTTGTTTTCCTTAGAATCTCTTCTGCAAACATCAGCTTGGCAAGTTAGATGCTAGCTCCTAAGAGAAAGATGCCCTGAAATTGTGCC
This sequence comes from Anolis carolinensis, assembly GCF_035594765.1. Lineage (NCBI taxonomy): Eukaryota > Metazoa > Chordata > Lepidosauria > Squamata > Anolidae > Anolis > Anolis carolinensis. The sequence goes on from NC_085845.1 coordinate 183,045,761, forward strand.
ATTCGATATACTATAGGACAGGTAAAGATGAGACGTTCCATAACATCACAGCCAGAAGAAATAATAATTCCATTAACCTTGGACTTAGATAATTCTCAGCAATCTCTCCATCTCCTTAGCCTCATAAAAGCCAGGAGTTGATGATATTTAAAGACTAATTTAAGGAATGAGACTTGTTCTTAGGGAGATGAAGTCAAATGAAAAAAAGGCCTTAGTGCTTCAGGCAGAACCAGGCATCCTGAGGACACAATATCCTCTCTCCTTCTCCCCTGTTCTTTACATACTTCTGGTGCTGCAAATTAAGTTTAAAAAGTACAGAGTAAAATGACTGAGCAGTGGAACTCATTGCCTAAGATAGATAGTGTGGTTTCCTTCTCTGGACATCTTTAAAAGCACCTGCTGGAGATGCTTTAGCTGGAGATCCTGCATCAAGCATGGAGTTGGACTCAATAGCCCGTGAAATCCCTTCCAACTTTATGATTCTATTACCTCGTTTCTATAACCACATTGTGATTTTACATGGACACATGTGTCTCTATTTTAATCTGTGAAATGTTGGCAGATATGAGAATAGGGGTTAAGAACACCCAGTAGAGCTCACCAAGTGTTTTCTGTGACCATGACCGCACACCAAACATTGATCCAAATCAAGTTACATCTTCCAGAACCGGACGTTACCTTGTGTGACCCTGCTTGCTGAGACTTTACCTTTTATGACCTGGCTTGCTGAGACTTTGCCTCAAATACCCTTACTTAAATCAGTCTCCTGTCACCTCTCCTGTGAGCCTCAAGGCTCAGTCAAAGAGCACAAGTCTTCAAAATAGAGTGGAAAACCACTAGAGATGGGTGACTGTGTTACCACAGTTTTAAAAAGAGTTCAACCAATAACTCTTGCAATGTTTTTGGGAGGAAAAATTCTCTCTTTGCCAACCCCTATGAAAAGATTGCATTCCAACATGATATCTGAATCTCCCCTACCCACAGGTTTTTGACAGTCTCCCCTCCAAGCCCTTAATCCTCAAGAGCTAATGTCTGGAACACTAGAATATGCAAAATAGTGGCCTGCTCGTGTAGATACAGCTATTGCTACTTATGGCAGTAACAAATAAGCAGGACAAAAAATGCCTCTTGGAGAAACAGGAAAAAGAGCGAACTAAATTTGTGATGAAGGATTGGAGAATTTCTTCTCTGATGAAGGATGCTTTCCCTAATTTCAATACGTGAAATGCTTCCCCCAATTTCTTCATTCATAAATAGAGATAATTGTATATGTTTGATCTTAATACAAGTGTTCCACATTTTTGGTTTTGAATGTTCCACTGTTTTGGAAAATCTAAATCATAGCCATGTTTTGACCCGTGGTCGGCCCTTTTGACCACTGCTGCGGCTTTTGTGGCATGCTGTTCCTTAACCTGTTGGTTGACTTGTGGCCATCTAGTATTTAGCTTTACATCTACAAGCTAAAAGAGTAGGTTCCACTTTTCATCTGATTCTTTTTCTGACAGATGTCTAGTCCCTAACCTATCAGATAAATCCACACTTTCTGTTGGGGAGGCGTGAATGTCAGCCATTTTTGCAATAAAATAAAATAAGAATATACATGATGGATATGATCTCTCAAGGAAACTCTGGGACCTCTTGTGCAACTCTATGATCAACTTCTGCTAGGCATTGACCATAGAGTCACACTGGAGGAACTAGGGTGGGCCACACAGCCTTTTAACCTGGGAGCAGTCACGTTTTAAAAATGTAATTGTTCCCGGGTTCTAATCCACCACCGCCCCCCCCAGAAAGCACATGCTTTTCTTGGGGGAGGTGTCCACATGCCTTGCCGGGCTTTCCAGCAGGGCATTGGGACGCAAAAGAAAACCCCTCTTAAAAGCCTTAAATCAAGGAAAATAACTCACCTGGCTGCCATTTTCCCTTCTCCAGAGTTCTTGTGGCACATGCCAATGACGCATGAGGAGAAAGGGGTGCCAGGAGCATTCCCCCTCCTCTCCTGGCAATGCTCCTGGCACCCCTTCCGAAGAAAGGGGAATGGTGTCCGGGTTTGTTATTTTCTTTGTTTTAAGGCTTTTAAAAGAGGTTTTGGGACGGGGTGGGGGTTGCATCAGGTCTCTTGGGCTCCAGGAGGTCAAGAAAGCCAAGACAAGCCAAGATGTGTAGTTAACCGGAAGTTGCAGGATGCAATCCTTGGTCCCATCTACACAGCCCCCACACCTGGAAAGACACGAGTCTTTTCAGAAGACAAATTACCTTGCCAAAAGCATTCATTTCTTCTTCAGACATCATCTGGATGCCCCAGGGAAAAACACAGGAGGGTGTGTACTTTAGATGCTGTATAGATGCACCCTAGAGATAGAGAGAGATGTTAGGGTTAGGTTAGGTGTTAGGTTAAAAATGGTGGGTTTTATGATTTTTCTACTTTCACACGAATCCTGTACCCTAATTCCTGTAACATAGAGGGTTGAAGGCCCTTTTACACAGCTCTATATCCCAGAAATCAAGGCAGAAAATCCCACAATATCTGCTTTGAACTGAGTTATCTGAGTCCACATGCAGATAATGTGGGATTTTCTGCCTTGATATTCTGGGATATAGGATTGTTTGGAAGGGCCCTGGCTGTATTTGCTTTACATCAGTTACCTACAGTGAGGTATAAGTAACCTACATAACTCCCTTTTCCTTTCTTGTTCCTTAGAAGAACCTTGTGGAATAAGTTAGGCTAAGGTGGAGAATGTCATGTCCATATTAAGGAATTTTATGCCTCAGCAGGGACTGGGACTGGAACTGGCACCTGTCTTGTTCCAGCCAAATACTGTTTTTCTGCTTTCAGTTAAATAACAGATGGTTTATGAAAAAGCTTTATTTCTGGTAGTGTCCTAGCATTGGCTAAACTCCACCATAACCATCTTTATGCTCATGCCTTATTTTGCCATCTGGTTTTGTCCTTCTTATTTGTTTTTTGTGGATAGGAATTCCTCTAATATCCAATTAACTTGATTTTATTTTTTTTGCATTTTACGTGGATGGAAGCTATTGTTATGGTTCATAGCAGCTGAAAACTGACACTTGATGTGAAATAGGACCCAGAAATCATTTGGCTTACAATTTATTTTCACTGGTAGGAAATAAACAACTATAAACAACTATAAAAGGATGACTGCCTTAAAGAGTTCATTTGAAATTTCAGTCTGTTTTATGGAGGCTTGTTCAGCAGATGTTCTGTCAGCTTTATGGAGGCTTGTTCAGCTTGTTCACCCAACTCTTTTCTATTATCACTGAAAAAATGGAGACCTGATCATGGGCAAAGTTTGCTCTTTGTATTAGACAGTGGACACAGGAGGAAAAGAGCCTCCTTACTTTGAAATCAATACAACTGAGTTGGTAGAATATGATGTATTTTATATTAACACTGAATCACTACATACAGAACTTGTCTTGAAGTTCTCATTGCTCTAAGGCTGGAGAAAGTCTAGTATTTTTAAATAGCATTTTTGAATACTGGCCTAAACGAAGGAATAGTTTTCGCAAATTATACAGGTTGTGCAGATTGAGCATCCCTTATCCAGAAAATTGAAATACTGTACTCCTAAATCTCAAATTTTCTATATGGTAGAGATAATGTTGTCTTTGCTTTCTGATGGTTCAAGGTACACAACATTTGTTTCATGCTCAACATTATTAAAATTATTGTATATAAAAGTACTGTCAGGCTATGTGTTTTAAGGTGTATAGAAACACACATGAATGTCATGTTTAGGTTCAGATTCCATCTCCAAGATTTCAGCATTCCATTTTTTTAAAATATCCAAAACACTTCTGGTATTCCAGAATGTTGGATAAGCAAATGTTGGATAAGTGAGACTCTACTGCATTGCTAAATAGTGTTGTTGAACATGACAGATTAACGATATCTTGCCTATTCAACCAAATCATGTTAAAAATCTACTGTGAGTATGCCATAGATCACACAATGAAAGACATCAACTGCTAAATTCCAGATCTGGGGTTGCATTTTAAAAAACAAATAAATGCATTTCATTGTAAATTAATCTTGCTGATTTTTTGCAGATACTCTTGCCTGTTAGGAGTCTCTGTGATTCATTCTTTAAAGTTACTTCTCACCATCAGTATTACAGCTAGAGAAAACAACTCTAATTCATACAACATAGTTTTCAAGTTCTAGTAGAAATCACAAAGCCACAGTGTAAGGTTCAAATGCTCATCCAATACAACAGAGTTACTACAGCTTGAATGTTCCCTGACTGAAAAGCTGATTATCCAACGCAGTTTGCCTCCCACCCCAATCCACAGCTGTTTCTCTAGGCAGCAAGGAAATTAAATTATGGATTTAATTTCCGACAATGTTGCTACTGTAAGTTCATTTTAAGCAATTCTATCTTTATTTGTAGTCAATTTGTTAGTAGCCAATTTTTTTAGACAATGTTTTCAACATATTGCAATGTTTTGGTGCTAAATTTATAAATACATTAATTACTACATAACGTTACCGTGTTTTAAACTGCTTTTTCTGTTGATTTGTTGTAAAACATGATGTTTTTGGTGCTTAATTTGTAAAATCATAACATAATTTGATATTTAATAGGCTTTTCCTTAATCCCTCCTTATTATCCAACATTTTTGCTTATCCAAGATTCTGCCAGCCCGTTTATGTTGGATAAGTGAGACTCTACTGTACTTCTTTACAGCAGCAACAACAAAACTTTATTTATATACCGCTCTATCTCTGATAAGTACTCAGAGCGGTTTACACATCATAAACACAATCAATACATATTTACACATTTAGGGTAATTTGGGCAAGATATGCCAAACTAAAAAGCATCAAATGATGACAAACATCAATCCTGTTCTCTAGGCACAGGCAGTTGGCATAAGACTTGGATTGTCACTACTGGAAAACGATGCCATGCCATTGTAGGATTTCCCTCTATGATAAAACCTTGATGCAACCCTATCAAGACAGCCCATCTGGTCACACCAGGTGGTAAGAGCACTCCATCTACATTGCCAGGTGTCAGTAAATGCTATAGGGACTATGGGAAAACAGAGTATGTATTGCTTATTTACTGTATTTTTCATTCCTACTTTGCAGACAATTGCTGCTTTGACAATTTCAGTTATGATTATGATCCCCAAAGAGACACAATAAAACCGCTATGAGGTTTACAGAGTAAAGAGACAAAGACATAGAGAAGAAAGGGAGTGGAGGGAAAGGCTGGATCTACACTGCAGTATAATGCAGTTGAATTGCATTATATGGTCAGTGAAGACGTATATGATACAGTTCAATGCAACTGAAACTGCATATGGTAGTGTGGATCAAGCCAATGGCCCCATCTACACTTCAATATAATGCAGTTTCAAAATGCAGTTTAACTGAATTGAACTGCATTATATGGCAGTGTAGATGGGACCAAAGAAAAGAGGAGGCTGTGGTAATTGATAGCTTTCATATGATGGTGGCAGCAAATCCATGTAAGCAAGGACTTACATCAATAGCAAGTAGATGTGTATTGGATTCTAATGTTAGACTGTAGTTATATGCCTCCTTTATCACACATCTCCCCCTTTTTTCTCTGATTCATCAACTAATGCATGAATACACACAGTTTTGTAAAACATAAGAAATAGATCATAACTGCAAAGTTCAAAACAAGTGTGGTGTTTCATTCGTACTTCTAACTACAGATAGCTTCACAATGACAGCAATTTTAAATGAAAGTTTTTTTAATCATTTTTATTAAAGAATATTTTAAAAAGATTTACATCTTCTAAAATGAAAGTTTTTTTAAAGAATGGAAGAACTTTAAAATTCAAGGGAACCTCATTATAATTCTAATACTAATGATTTCCAATATAAAGATTGTATATTTTAGATTTGAAATACATAAAAAGAATGAAAGTGTCTATTTTAAAATAATACTTTTGGGCACCAAGGTAAAAAGAGCACTTATCGGGAAGAAATATAAGGTTGACAGTAATGATTGCTGACCTTTGAAGTGACTTCAGTGGGTACAAGAAAGTTTAAAATAGTGCTATTGTGAAAGCACAGCATACTACCAAGGGAGAAAATACAGCTATATCACAGTGGGTATATCTTTCAATTGCACAATTTCTTCTAGTGAAATTAATTTTTTTAAAAGGTCCAGGCTCATACAGAAGGACTTGGGGTTAAGAATTGGAGCATCAATGTTGCCAAAAGACTGCCGAATAGCCATTGCTCCTTGTCACTGAACTGAAACAGCATGGGTGAATCTGACAGATCACTTCCCACATGTTTTAAATGCTTTATCCTGTTTCCAAACACATCATGAGCCCAAAAAGACGATTTCTCCCCAACTCCTTTCACCCCGTTTGTCTACACTTGTGCTACATTTCATGGATGAAATGCAACAGATGACATCCGGAAGTCATTTTGCATCATGTAAGGGGCTCAGTGGCACTTCGTCAATGAAATGTCTTAGAAGTGGGTAGGAATGGGGGAGGACTTGTGTCTGATGAGTTCAATAGAAGTAATTTGGTTTGTCACCACTTTAACAGCTCTGGCTCAATGCTATTGAATCCTGGAATGTGTAGTCTGGTGATTCTCTTCATGCTGGAAGTATATCTATTGAATTTGGCTAGAGTGAATATTTCATTCTGTTTATTTCTTATTAGAATTTTCCAAAGTTCACAGATGTCTTTATCTATTTGATGAGGGGAATATAATATTTTAAAATTCTGAGCATGGGAGAAAGACAAGACTTTTGATTTCTGTTATCAACACTGCTATTTTGACTGCCATATATAGTCAATGAGGGAAAGTTTTGGAGCTAACAGTATGCAATTTGTTATGACCCATAGATAGATCAAAGGTCATTTTACAGAGAGTGAAAAGCATCAATGCCTCCTCAGGAGGCTAACCACCAGAAGTCTAACCACCATTTTCCTGCCCAGACGATAAAAGGGCAGAAGAAGCAAAAAGGCCAGAAGACTCAGAGAATAGAGGGGATCTGCACTTTTTAAGGTTCTTCTGGGATGGACTCAGCTCTTGCCTTTTTGTCAGAACCCAGGCTGCAAGGCACCAATAACCATACACAGAGGCCAGAATCTATCTACTATCTTTATTGAAGAAGTATATAAAGTTAGTAAAAACAAATGTAAAAGTTAGTCCAGAAGCAGACCTTTCAGGAAAGGTCAAAATTAGTCCAAGAAAACAATGTCCAATATGAAATATTAAGGTCCAAAGTTGTAATCCAATAACCGAAACACTCACTTTGCCAGGCAAAGTGAGGGGAGATGACAAGGTCCTTTAGTCCATGAACTTGAGCAAGGCTAGGAATTAACTTGATACTTGAAAACAAGGCTTGAATCGTGGCACAAGGTAACGAGAAACAAGAACAAGGTCCGTGGAATTACTTGGTAAAATCCGTGAAACAAGGCAAGGTTTAGTCCTGGAAGGCGAGGCAGGGTCCGAAGGTAAACAAGGCTGGGAAACAGGAGCGAAGGCTTGAGAACAAGGACAAGGCTTGAACAGGAACGAGGCTTGGAACGGAGCGCGCTGTCCAGACACAACTCGCTCCGGAGGCTGACGAATTGACTCCGCAAAGTTACTTCGCGGGTAAAACACCTATATAGAGTCTAACTTTCCCGCCGAGAGCAGTTCTCTGGGAACCAGAAACGAAAGCTAATCTCTGAGACCAGATGTTTGACTCCTTAAAGATTCTCATGGAAAGCAGGCTTAATTGGCTAAATTCTTAGCAGCTATTCTAGCACTCCTGCGCGAGGCCGCTTCCAAACCTCTCTGTTGTTTACAAAACTCATGGCGAGAAAACACAGGAGATGTAGATTCAGGGTTTGTTTGACATACTTCTGGAACACAACCCTCTTGCAGGTGCAAGGTTCCCAGATCTGGCTGGGAAGAATCTGTCTGGGAAGAATCCAGTTCTGACTGGGAAGGTAAAAAACCCAAGTTTTCTTCTTCATCAGGCATCACAATGTCATGAGCAGGACTACAAGGCCCATGAGTCATCACACTATCCCCCTCCTCAAGCCCCCTCCCAAACTGGGACTCTCTCCCCGAGGCGCGAGGTCGTGGCTTGGCGGGATAGGTCTGATGAAAGCGACGGGTTAGATCAGGAGCATGGACTGTGGAGGCGTCTTCCCAAGAGCGTTCCTCAGGGCCAAAACCCACCCAGTCAATGAGATATTGCAGGCGGCGGCGGTGAAAGCGAGAATCCAAAATGTCCTGGACCTCGAACTCCTCCTCCCCATCCACCAAAATAGGAGTGGGAGCCGACTGGTCTGCATCAGGGCGCACACCATCCGCCGGAAGGAGCAGGGAGCGGTGAAACACTGGGTGAATGCGCATTGAACGCGGAAGTTGGAGTTTGAAAGTCACGGGGTTTAATTGCGCCACCACTGGATAGGGGCCAATGAAACGGGCATCTAACTTCCGGCAAGGGCGATGGGAGGGCAAAAAGCGAGTGGACAGAAAAACCCGATCTCCTACCTTGATTTCGGGGCCCGGCTGGCGATGTTTGTCCGCGTGACGTTTATAGTCCTCCTTGGCTTGGTCCAGTTGCTGGAGCAAAAGTTGTTGCACCGCTGTGAGTTCCTGCAGCCAATCCTCTGCTGCGGGAACTTCTGAAGTTTCAATGACAGGGGGAAAGAAACGTGGATGGAAGCCGTAGTTTGCAAAGAACGGCGTTTCTTTTGTAGAAGCCTGGACTCCATTGTTGTAGGCAAACTCCGACAGTGGTAACAGAGAAGCCCAATTGTCCTGTTGGTAGTTTACATAACAGCGAAGGTACTGTTCCAAAGTGGCATTAGTGCGCTCCGTTTGCCCATCTGTTTGGGGATGATGAGCGGAAGATAAACGAGAGTCTATGCCCAATAGTTTTTGTAGTGCCTTCCAGAAACGAGAGGTGAATTGGGATCCACGGTCTGTGATCAAACTCTTGGGCAATCCATGTAATCTGAAAACATGTTGGAGGAATAGATCTGCAGTCTCTTTGGCCGTGGGAAGGCCTTCACAGGGAATGAAATGGGCTAACTTGGTGAAAAGGTCCACCACCACTAGGATCGTGGTAAATTCACAGGAAGGTGGTAAGTCAGTGATAAAATCCGCAGAAATTATTTCCCATGGGCGAGATGGGGTAGGAAGGGGGTGTAAAAGCCCTGAGGGCTTCTCCCTTCTTGTCTTGGAGCGCTGGCATACTGGGCAGGTGTTGACATATTTTTCCACATCCTTGCGGATCTTGGGCCACCAGAAATCTCTTAGGATCAAATGCATGGTTTTAAATAGTCCGAAATGCCCTGCTGGCTTGCAGTCATGACACAGACGAAGTGCTTTTTCCCTGCCCGGTCCTGGTGGGATATAAACATGATTTCTATAGCAAAGCAGTCCATCCTTAAGCGAAAAGGGAAAATGCAGTCCTTGACGAAGCTGGTCCTGCGCCCAGGCATCTGCTTGCTGACTAGCCCTGATTTCTTGAGCACAGAGGGGCCCTGGAGTAGAGGGAGTTGAATCAATGAGAGTGGATTTGGTGTTTCCCACTGTGAGCGTGGCAAAGTTCTCGGGTTGTAGTAGTTGGGATTCAAAGGTCTCCTTGCGTCCTGCAGCGTATTCCGGTTTACGTGACAGGGCGTCTGCTTGCTTGGTTTGGGCTGGGGTTACATAATGAATCTGGAAGTTAAAACGTTCAAAGAATAAAGCCCAACGTTGTTGCCTCTGATTTAGCTTGCGGGCAGTTCTTAGATGTTCTAGATTCCGATGATCAGTATGGACTTCAATGGGAAATTTGGCCCCTTCTAGCCAATGTCTCCAAGTTTCAAAAGCTGCCTTTATGGCTAATAGTTCTTTTTCCCAAATGGTATAGTTTCTCTCTGGTGCGGTTAGTTGACGAGAATAAAAGGCACAAGGATGAAGGTGATCTCCCACCGGTTGTAGGAGTACAGCTCCAATTGCCACATCAGAGGCGTCCGCTTGCACAACAAAAGGGGTTTCAGGATCTGGATGCTGAAGGATTGGTTGGGACGTGAATAATTTCTTTAGTTGCTGGAACCCTTTCTCTGCTTGATCAGTCCAGCGGAAGGGCTGTTTCCCACGGATGCAGCTGGTGATTGGGTCAGACCAGCGGGCAAAATCTGGAATGAACTTGCGGTAATAGTTCGCGAACCCCAAGAATCGCTGTACCTCTTTCTTGTTGGTTGGCGCCCGCCATTCCAATACTGCTGAAACTTTTGCCGGGTCCATGGAGAGCCCTAGAGGTGAGATGCGGTACCCCAGGAAATCTACCTCTTGTAGATCAAAAGCGCATTTTTCCAGCTTGGCATAAAGCCCATGATCCCGCAATCGTTGTAACACCATTTTAACGTGGTTCTCATGTTCTGATTGTGATCTAGAAAACACCAAAAAATCGTCCAGGTAGATGATCAAGAACCGATCTAGATAGTCCTGAAAAATGTCATTGACAAAATGCTGGAACGTTGCGGGAGCTCCGCATAAACCATAATTCATAACTCGGGACTCGAATAATCCGAATTTAGTCTGGAAGGCGGTCTTCCACTCGTCCCCTTCTCTGATGCGAACTAGATTATAAGCCCCCCGTAGGTCCAGCTTGGTGTAGACCTTGGCTCCTCGAAGCCGGTCTAGTAGATCCGAGATTAAGGGCAGGGGATAGCTGTTCCGCTTAGTGATATTGTTCAATGCTCTGTAGTCCACCACCAAGCGCAAGTCCCCTGACTTCTTCTTCACAAACATCACTGGGGAGGCGGCTGGGGATTGAGAGGGTCTGATGAATCCCTTGCGAAGGTTTGTCTCTATGAATTCCCTGAGAGCTTCTTGCTCTGGTTCAGTCAGGGAGTAGAGATGCCCTCGCGGGATCGGGGCCCCCTCCACCAAGTCAATGGCACAGTCATAAGGTCTATGTGGGGGTAATTTTTCGGCTTCTTTTTCATTGAATACATCCCAATACTCGGAGTACTTCTTTGGCAAGGTGATAATGGGCTCGGTGTCTGTGGCATGGCAGACCTTGGCTACGAGGCAATGGTTTTGGCAGTACTTTGAAGCAAACTGCAGTTCTCTGTTGGACCAGGAGATGCTTGGGTCGTGAAGTGTCAGCCATGGAATCCCCAAAATCACAGGGAAATGGGGAACCTCAGTAACAAAGAAGGAAATCTCTTCCATATGTTCCCTTATCCACATCCTGGTGGGTTCCGACCACTGGCTTACGGGGCCCGTCTTGAGAGGGCGGCCATCGATGGCTTGCACCACACGGGCATTCTTGAAGTCATGATATTGTAATCCCAGAGAGTCGGCATACTCTCTATCAATGAAATTGTTGGTGGCTCCTGAGTCTATCATGGCGTGGATCATGACGGGTCCCTTTTTTGCTGACCATAAGGTGACCACTAGAAGGAACAGGACCCCGGTTGGCGGCTCTTGAATGGGTTTTTTGACCGGGTTGGCGAGCCTCTCTACGCCCGGTCGTTGGCTTCCCCCGCCGGCTGTGTGCCAGCCGCCTCAGACGCCTTCGTCTCCGTGGAGGACGCCGCCGCAAGACGGGCGGCGGGCTTCCCTTTGGCTGGGCACTCTCTGGCGAAGTGGCCCCCATTCCCGCAATACCAACAGAGGTTTAGGCGTTGGCGGCGGGCCTTCTCGGCGGCATCTAATCTGGGACGCACATTGCCCAACTGCATCGGCACCTCCTCGCTCCCTCTGGGGTATGGGGATGGTGGTGGGGGTCTCCACACTGGACGCGGCTGAACGCTGGCGGGAGCGGGGGGTTTTGCCCCAGCTCTACCGCTCTGGCCTCGTACCCACTGTTTCCTGTTGGCAATCATGACTTCAGCCCGTAAACATTGATCAATGAGTGCTTCAAGAGTGTGGGGAGGATCCACCTTGGAGATTTCCTCCAGCATTTCAATGTTGAGACCCTCCCGAAATTGTCCTCTGAGGGCTACATCGTTCCAGCCGGTGTTGTGGGCCAGCACTCGGAACTCGGCTATGTACTGAGACATGGGTCTGTCTCCTTGAAAGAGGCGGCGGAGTTTGTGACCGGCTGCCTCCAAATTGTCCTCGATTCCCCAGGTCTCCTTAAGGTGGTCCAAGAAGTGTTGCGCTGATCTTAGGTGTGGAGAGGCTTGGTCGAACAGTGCCGTCGCCCAGTTGGCCGCTGGCCCGTCTAGAAGACTGTAAACCCACGCCACCTTGATGTCTTCTTGGGGAAACTCGGCGGCACGGGCCTCTAGGTAAGCTTGGCACTGGCGGCGGAAAACTTGGACCTTGGAGGCTTCTCCAGAAAACTTAGTTGGCAACGCCATGGCCGGGAGGCGGATTCCGCGCTCCCTCAACCCTTTTATTTCTCCATCCTGCGCGTTGAGTCTGTCACGGATGCGGTCCACTTCGTCCTTGCTGATGGTGTAGCTAAGTGGCTGTCCACCCGGCACGGTTCCGGTAGACATTCTGGCCTTGGTTAATTGGTGCTTATGGTGGCGGAGTCAAACTGTCAGAACCCAGGCTGCAAGGCACCAATAACCATACACAGAGGCCAGAATCTATCTACTATCTTTATTGAAGAAGTATATAAAGTTAGTAAAAACAAATGTAAAAGTTAGTCCAGAAGCAGACCTTTCAGGAAAGGTCAAAATTAGTCCAAGAAAACAATGTCCAATATGAAATATTAAGGTCCAAAGTTGTAATCCAATAACCGAAACACTCACTTTGCCAGGCAAAGTGAGGGGAGATGACAAGGTCCTTTAGTCCATGAACTTGAGCAAGGCTAGGAATTAACTTGATACTTGAAAACAAGGCTTGAATCGTGGCACAAGGTAACGAGAAACAAGAACAAGGTCCGTGGAATTACTTGGTAAAATCCGTGAAACAAGGCAAGGTTTAGTCCTGGAAGGCGAGGCAGGGTCCGAAGGTAAACAAGGCTGGGAAACAGGAGCGAAGGCTTGAGAACAAGGACAAGGCTTGAACAGGAACGAGGCTTGGAACGGAGCGCGCTGTCCAGACACAACTCGCTCCGGAGGCTGACGAATTGACTCCGCAAAGTTACTTCGCGGGTAAAACACCTATATAGAGTCTAACTTTCCCGCCGAGAGCAGTTCTCTGGGAACCAGAAACGAAAGCTAATCTCTGAGACCAGATGTTTGACTCCTTAAAGATTCTCATGGAAAGCAGGCTTAATTGGCTAAATTCTTAGCAGCTATTCTAGCACTCCTGCTCGAGGCCGCTTCCAAACCTCTCTGTTGTTTACAAAACTCATGGCGAGAAAACACAGGAGATGTAGATTCAGGGTTTGTTTGACATACTTCTGGAACACAACCCTCTTGCAGGTGCAAGGTTCCCAGATCTGGCTGGGAAGAATCTGTCTGGGAAGAATCCAGTTCTGACTGGGAAGGTAAAAAACCCAAGTTTTCTTCTTCATCAGGCATCACAATGTCATGAGCAGGACTACAAGGCCCATGAGTCATCACACTTTTGCTATTCTACTTAGGGGTGTGCATAAGGCCCAAAACCTTACTGTTTTCAGATCTTTTTTGGCTGCCCCCCCCCCCCCAAAATTCTGTTTTATGAGCCATTTCCAAAATACGTGCCATTTTCATTCTGGAAAGATTTGGCCCATTGGAGACAATGGGGAAACTTTAGAGGCCTTTTTCTGTCATTTTTAGGCCTATCAGGAGGAAACTTCCCTCTCTCATAGGCCACATGTATGACTGCAATAAACCCACCAACTTGCAGAATGTTTCACCAATCCAAGAATTTGGGGAATTTTTTAAAAAATGTTTTTTACCATAGCCACAAGAGGGTTCTGGGAATTGTAATCGCTACTGGTTGTGTCCATTCTCAGACAATCAGAGATCAGTGCTGCTTGTGTCCATTCTCAGTCAATCAGAAAATGGACACAACCAGCGCTGGTTGGCTGAGAAAGAAACTTGAGAAACAGAGAGAAAAACTTCAACTCCCATCATGCACTCTGTCAGTGAGGGACCTTTGGGAAGGAGGCTGGGAAGCGCACAGCAATGTCTTCTGAAGAAATGAAGGAAAACGGAAGGAAAAGTGACAAAAAAGAAGGAAATGGAAGAGAAAGGAGGTAAAGTGCTGCTAGTGCTGCTCAGCCCCCATTACTTTAAAGATTTAGCTATTCATGGCCCATTTTGGGTTAGGCTTCAAGAGGCCCTCCCCAATCTGTTTAGCTGTTCTGAATGTTGAATTAGTCAAAATTCCCAAGGCAAAGTGGATACCTGCACACCCCTAACTCTGCTCAGAGAAGGGAATCGTTACCTTTTTTAATAAGGGTTAAGGGAGATAAGCCAATTTTGGTTGGTTGATCTTTTAATTAAAATTTCTAAACTTATACATGAGCATGTTCGTTAAATGATGAACATGAAAAACACACATGCACCTGCTAGCTACCTAGGAATATGTCTTGATTTTGACTTTTACCACCTTGCTAAAATGTATAGAAGACATCAAGCTTTTATTTGGTTTTCATTATTATTGGCTCTGCAAAAACCTTCAGTACATGATTTCCAAATTTATCTGGAGCAGACTGTCAGCAGACCACAAATGCTCTGTGGATGGCTGTTGTTGAATAAATAGGGTATATTTTGTACTTTTATTTTTCAGTATTGTGAATTTAAACAAACCCCCTTTGTTCCATCAGTGCTAAAATTATTTTTCCCTTTTTATTATTTGGATTGAATTTAGGAATGCCAATTCTCAGCTGGGCAGAAACCCCAACTGATGGAGCCTGTCCATCTTCAGAATAGGAGAGCTATTGAATAGAAGTTCCAAAAGATCTTGATCAGGAATTGGACCAAATGGACTGGCTGAAATAATGGAAGGTCTGTGGAAGTTATTGGTTGACATGACCTCTATGTGAATTCGTTGCCAAGAGAATACTTTCTCTACTTGCCAGTTTCTTCATATTGAAAAAACCACAGTACAGCATGTCAGCACGTAATTATGGGCTGACAGAACTTCCAATTATATGGCTATTCCCCAGGAGGAGGAGGAGGAGGAGGAAAAGGAGGAGGAGGATGTTTTTTAAAAATAGAATAGATGACTTTTTTAATCATTGAATTTTAGAAGTTCTTGCTGAGATGGGTGATTTCCATTTTATGTACTCAGTTTTGGAATGACCTGTGAAAAGGAGATTGTCCCTGACATTATTTGTATATGGGCAATATCTTCTATTGCATAGGGCCCACATTGTAATTTCACCAAGTGCAAATCTGGAGAGATTTAAAACAGCAGTGTTACTATTACCATAGCCTCTTGCCCCACCAGAGCACAATCCTCACAGAGGAATGGAGATCTAAATGTATGGATGATTTATATTGTCATTTACATAGAAAATGCAGTAGGTCTCTTTATAGTGGGGATGGGAATCGGTGACCAAGTGACATATGTATCTTTTCAGTCTGTGGTCCAGGAGGCAATTCTAGATGGGCAATCTCATAACTCCTGGTCTCCTTCCTTAGATGTTTATCTTCTAAGCTTAACATAGACTGCTGTGTTGTTGTTGTGTGCTTTCAAATTATTTATGATTCATGGTGACCCTAAGGTGAATATATGGAGACAGCATTTCCCTGATGGAATTTGTTCAAAGGGAATAACAAAGCCATATAGTCTTTCAAATCACCTTTAAACAGAGGACTGATATTTTCAGAGAATAATATATTGCCACCATAATAGGCCAAGTTCCTCAAAGGCTATAGCTCCTCCTGGCTCCTATGCCCTTCTAATGTAATTAATTAATTTTGATATTATCTCATAGCTAATCTCTGCTCTTAGATGCTAGAGGCAAAGTATAAAATAGCACACTTGTAAATACAGAAAATCCATAAAATTACTCAAATTTGTAGTGATTTACAGACCTAATACTGATTAGTGTCCTGCTGTCCAGACAGCTGCAAAACCCAATGATAGTAAAAAGGTAAAGGTAAAGGTTTCCCCTGACTTTAGGTCCAGTCGTGACCGACTCTGGGGGTTGGTGCTCATCTCCATTTCTAAGCCGAAGAGCTGGCGTTGTCCATAGACATCTCCAGGTCATGTGGCAGGCATGACTGCATGGAGCGCCATTACCTTCCTGCCGGAGTGGTACCTATTGATCTACTCACATTTGCATGTTTTTGAACTGCTAGGTTGGCAGGAGCTGGGGCTAACAGTGGGCGCTCATTCCTCTCCTGGGATTTGAACCTGGGACCTTTTGGTCCACAAGTTCAGCAGCTCAGTGCTTTAACACACTGTGCCACCAGTTTAGTGCAAACTCTGGAATCTCCCCTGACTTGTTTTAGGACCTCACCAGATGCAGTCTTCTCTGTCTTCTCTCTGTTTCTCTATGCTGCTGAAACAGAGTCCCATGTTTTTGGTGATTGCCTATAGGATTCCATTGTGGCAGCACAGGGAAATGGAAGGACCGACTGCATTTTCAGGAGTTGGGTGCTACCCAACTCACAACAACAGAAGCTGGAGAGAAGCCTACAGAAGCAGGAAAGGTGGGGAAATGATGTGGGATGGCTGCCATCCCTGAATATGAAAATGCATGGCATCTTGACAGTAGGAAACAAATAAAGACGGTTCCCTTTGCTTTTCCCCACTTTTATGTGATGAGGTCCTCAGTGTGGATGAAGTTGTGTATTGGCCAAATGCTCTGAATACTTAACAGAAGCTTCTGTGTATTGTAAGGACTGTCAATGCTGGATTCACACTCAGCATGGGATGTTTATTCGTGTAGACAAGTCTCCCAAACCTCTCTCACACACATAAACCAGGAGAGAACGTCTTTATCTGAAGCACGCATGAAGAGCTGATTCATTAACAGATTCCATTAAAAATGTCTACTTATATTAAAAGACAGGTAGGATGAAAGAAAGAGACATAGGGAATTATAATTAGACGACGCCATTCACATATGCAGATGAAACGATAGGAGAGGATGCTTCTAGAACATGGCCATACAGCAGGGGAAAAAGTTTACCCTTAACTGCTGAAAATATTATATCAGAGTCTTGCAATTCATATAGGTTTACCATACCACCCATTACTTACAATATCCAAACATACCTAGGCTTCTAGTTGATTTTTATTTTTTTAAAAATGACAGAATTTCACTTCTAAAGTTTCTATTATTTCTGTTTTACCAGTGGGGCAAGTGACAATTCAATTTCCTCCCAAAAAACTAAGCCTCAGTTCGAATGTATTGTGGACACTCTGGTTTGAGATCCCATTTATGAAACCATGGATCAGGCACTCCTGTTTGGAATCACTCTTTGCACATGAATGAGATCATTAAAAATATGCTTAACACAGGAGAGCATTACCAAAGCACAGCATGGCATGCACTATTGAAAATGTTTCTACTTCTTATGTTGTGAAAAGGGGTTTTTTTTTTAGAAATCCACTTCTTTTGTAGAGGGGTTGGGGGAACGAAATTAATTACTTACCCAGAAAGTTATCAAAAAGCCAGTTCTATTCTTTTGTCTTTGCAATCACATCATGAGTGAAAAACAAAAGTCATTTGCAACAATACATTTGTTTTGGATGAATTAATCTTTTTCATTTCTTTGACAATTCTTTTGTTCCCTAGCCTCCTAGCTCTGATAGTTTTTCTGATGTTTTTAATTTTTGAAAACGGAAGCAATTTTCTCCATGAAAGAGAATTATTTGTATATTTCTGGAAAGATTAATAGAGGCCAGAGGTGAAGGGTCATAAGCATTCAGCTTTTAAATTGTTTTGTGCATTTACAAGTGAACCAAGCAAATGGCTAAAAGATATTGAAGGCATTAATGAAGAAACCAAACAAAAAATAGACTTTCATTCCCCATAGTACAGTGGGCCTTTGATATCTGCAGGGGTTTGTTATCAGGATTCCCCGTGGATACTAAAATCAATGGATGCTCAAGTCCAGTTACAGTAGAGTCTCACTTATCCAACACTTGCTTATCCAACATTCTGGATTATCCAACGCATTTTTGTAGTCAATGTTTTCAATACATCGTGATATTTTGGTACTAAATTCGTAAATACAGTAATTACTACATAGCATTACTGCGTATTGAACTAAGTTTTCTGTCAAATTTGTTGTCTAACATGTTTTGGTGCTTAATTTGTAAAATCATAAACTAATTTGATGTTTAATAGGCTTTTCCTTAATACCTCCTTATTATCCAACATATTCGCTTATCCAACGTTCTGCTGGCCCATTTATGTTGGATAAGTGAGACTCTACTGTATATACAATGGCATAGTACAGTGGTTCTCAACCTGGTGTTCCCAGATGTTTTTGGCCTTCAACTCCCGAAATCCTAACAGCTGGTAAACTGGCTGGGATTTCTGGGAGTTATAGGCCAAAAACATCTGGCATATTAAATTTGTGACCCTTTTATAAAATGGTTAAATCAAGATTGGATTGTTGGAGTCAGGGTGGTGGTGGAATATTTTCAAGACATGGAAGGTTTAATCCATGGATGCAGAGGGTTGACTGTGTACCTGGGAGTTTACAAAGTAAAAAAAATATATAGCTGGGATGTCCTGGTTAACCTCCACAACTCAGAGACGGCCAGGGCAGTAGACAAGATCAGCCCTGAATGTCTTCTCCCATCGCACAGACTCAAGTCAGCTCCTAGGTTTACTGAGGAGCTGGCGATGATGAAGAGAACAAGGCAAAGACTAGAGTGCTGCTGGTATCTGACAGAGCAAGGGCTAGAGGCTCACTTAAGGCCTACTCCGCGGCCATGTTTTAAAACCTTCTGGGGAGATCCTTCTCTCTCTTCCACCAACCCAACAGATCAGAAAGTGGGAGAGGGTTTTCTCAATGGCTGCTCTCAGGTGCTGGAACTCCCTGGTGCCCATCATGAAATGCTTTCATGGGCACTGCATGTTTTTGGGACAGGCCTTTGAATTGCTGACTGTTCAGGGGAATGAGACTTTCTTGTGCTGTTTTATTTATATTTGTTGCTGTTCTTTTTATTTTTAACTGTTTTTAATTTTATCAATAGCTTTATTTTATTTTTTAACTTTTGCATGATGCAATTTTTAACTGTATCTGTTTTAAATTTTTTAAGCTACTCAGTTTCCAACTGGGGAAAAGACAAAGTAGCAACAATAGTAACATTAACAAATTAATAGTAAGGTAAAGGTTTCCCCTGACGTTAAGTCCAGTCATGTCTGACTCTGGGGGTTGGTGCTCATCTCCATTTCTAAGCTGAAGAGTCAGCGTTGTCTGTAGACACCTCCAAGGTCATGTGGCCGGCATGACTGCATGGAGTGCCGTTACCTTCCCGCCGGAGCGGTAGCTATTGATCTGCTCACATTGGCATGTTTTCGAACTGCTAGGTTGGCAGAAGCTGGAGCTAATAGCAGGTGCTCACTCTGCTCCCGGGATTTGAACCTGCGACCTTTCGGTCTGCAAGTTCAGCAGCTCAGTGCAAGTTCAGCAGTTCAGCACACTTCGCCACCGGGCTCCAACAAATTAATAACTGCAATTATTTTAAATTGTTATTAATAATAATTCTTCATATGATTGCATTGACAGAATTCTAGAAGACAGAAAATCTCAAAACGTTGAGCACACAGGAGATAAAATGTAGTGCAACAAGCTTAATTCCTCAACATGTATTTATGTATTTAGGACATCCCCTGTAATTCAGTACCAAGGACAGTTCTGCACAGGTATTCCACTGTGAACAATGCAGAACAGTGAGTTACTGTGCTATTATCTTTACTAAGTAGTATGGTCTTTTCTAGGGAGTTATATCTTTTCATGATATGGTGAAACATTCTGAATGTTTTTGAATGTGTATTTCACTGATCCCAGGCCAACACTCAAGGGAGCAAGTCAATGTTTGTCATTCTGAGCTCCTTACAGGACGAGGGGGATATACATGTAATGTTTTAGAAAAAGAAAAGCGTCTCTGTTCTGTCTGAAATGATCCTAGGTTCTTATTACAACCCAGCTCATAAACTCAGCTAACTCAAAAGACTTCTGCTGATTACCTCATTCTTATTTCTCCTCTCTTTTATTTCCTTTTCCCCGCTAGGGATCAATGGTGAAATGAACCATTACATCTCAGTAATGCCTGTCCCTCACGCTCCTCTGGAGAAGAAACTTGCTACAGTGCACTTGTCTGAGAGCTGCCTCCTTCTCATTATGTGTCTCACACTTTCTTAGCTCCAACTGTTGAACTCTTATTAACTGCTGGTCCTTCTCATTTTATTCCCTGCTTCTTAAATGTAACTGTCTTGTGAGCTCCACTCGCCCGTTTAAACGGTTCTGAATCCCCTGCTCCATTTATCTGGATTTCTGGTGCATTTGCCAAAGCTTATTTGCCTCTTTCTTTGAAGGCCGCCACATGTCTTATATAGCCCTGAACAAAAGGTGCAGCTTTGAATGAAGTTAGACTACTGGTCTTTCAACCCAGCGTTTCTGCTTTGGCTATACTTGCCCTGGCTCACTGCCAGGAGAGAACTTCTTTGGAGTCATGGATGAGCCTGGCACATTGCTCTGGAAAACTTTGATTTTAATATATATGCAAACATGTGATCATGCAATATCAGAGGGTTGTGAACATAGCAAGATTTATGAATGATGATCGCAACTAAGCTAGGAGAGGCTGCAGCAGTTTGCTTTGGTGAGAGCCTACTGGGAAGGACAGGATTCTCCCTTCCTATTCTCCCCCTCCCTGTGCTGGATTAAATGAATGCAAACTACTCGGCTACCTTAAAAATCAGTTTTCAGCAACTGAGGGACAAAAAGGGAAAGTTGGCAATGAGAAAGAATCTGGATTATTTTCCAAAACTGTATTTTATAGGCAATGTTCCCTACACATATGTGTGCACTTTAAGTTTTTTTGATCTGACAATTGCATTGCAAAATTCTGAGTAATGAGGAAAACAGTATAATTCATTTATCAGTGAACTAAACTGGTTCATATTAAGAAGCAAAGCTAATTAATTTGTTCCTCATCCCTTGATGATTTTGTTGTTCCCAGGGTGCAGATCAATGCATTTACTGGGTGAGCTCCACCTTGCTTTGGGGCATTAATATTTTTTCTCATCTTACACATGAACTTAACACATTATTTTCCATTGATAAAGTGAAATTTATCAATAGCATGTTGAATTGTTTTGTCCTGGGCTCCTATATTAGATTATTCAGTCTTGAATTTGCATCAAGCTCATCTATTCCAGAAACAGGAACAGAATGAAACAACAATATTTTAACCAGGGTCATGACACTTCTGAACCACAGCAGGAACTAATTAAGCCAGTCAAGATTGAAAAATGTAATGTAGCAGAGAAACCATCCTTTTCAAGACTCTAGAACTGGGTGACTTGGGGAGTAGGAGAGACCATTGCTCGATTATACAGCACATACTTTGCAAAGAGACATTTCCAAAGTCAAGCTCTACAAACTCTGATGGAGGAAGAACTTGTCTGGGATCCTGGAGATTTTCCTCTTTGATTTAGTAAAATCAAGATTAGAACTATGCAGCTTTTAAGATATTGTTAGATTTCAGATGTCAATATGCATAGCCAGTGGTGAGGAATGCTGGCAATTGCAGTCCAGCAATATTTGAAGGCTGCATGATTTCCATCTCTGTACTAAATCTGACATTTGTGCTACCTAGACCCATTAAAATCAATGTGGTTAATTGGGACTGATAAGTTCCATTCATTGCAGTGCATCCATTGTAGACTAAACTTACATTGGCAATAGCACATTGTATACAACAGATGTGTCATGGTTCAGAAGAGGTTTGCCAGTGAACCTGGGGGAGTGTGACTTGTCCAAGGTCACCCAGTTGGTTTCATGGCTGAGGATTCAAACAGTGGTATCCAGAGTCATAGCTCAATATTCAAACCACTACACCATGATAGCTCTTGGCAACTGATAAATGGATACCAAGCATTATTTTAATGTTATTTGCCACTACATTCCTCTTTTATTCAGACAGACTTAAAGAAGAAGGTTTTTAAGATCAAGTCAGGGGCTGCTGTGTTTTTTAAGTTTTGATTATTTTTTTTATGGACTTAACTGATTTTAAAAATACCGATGATATTTAATTATGTTTTAATGTTTGTATATTTGTAGATTTTAAATTGTATTAAATACTTTTAATTTAAGCCAATTTGAGTATTCTTATGGAAAGAAAAACCAAAGTATAAACATAATAATAATAATAATAATAATAATAATAATAATAATAATAATATCCAACTATTATTGCTTTTCTCTTGTTTAATAATATGTAATGGAGTTTTTCAAAGGGTGAGATTTGTGTTGGTGTTTTTTCATGCACTTTTTAAAGAAGTGAAAAAAACCCACAGAAAAATACAGTTCCAGTGGGAATGTGGATCCTGGCATCAACAAAATCACCTCACCCCTATTACAGAAATTGAAGCATTGAGACTCATTCACCTCTAATCAAACCAGAACATAAAATCAAAGGGTGGGATTCAGACGGATTTATCTTTAGGTTACACACGTTAGAAATTATTGGGATTTTCACTAGATTCCTAGGTTTCTGCATTTCACATCTGCAGCCTCCATTTTTCCTTCCTACTTGCAGAAGTGGGAAATCTGTGTTCCATCTCCACATTTTTAATTTTAACAAATGAGAAAGCGTCATTACCAAATTTCACACACACTTGTATGACTCACATTTTGTTGGATGAGGCTTCCTTAAAATAACTCCAGTTTCTGGCTTGCTTAGTCACAGTGTTGTTCACCACAAGGCATGTCAACACTTAATTTACTCTGATGCTTTCTGCATTATCATGAGGATGAGTTATATTCATGGGTCCAAATATTGTCTCTTATGGGAAACATATGCTTCACTGAACATTCAAGTTGAATCAGATCAGACCAAAATGGGGCATGTCAGCCAATCCACTAGCTAGCCACTGCCTTGGGCCAGCTCCATTTTGCTGCCCAAGGTGAAACAGTAAATGGTGCCCTCTCTTTATAGCACAAAAAGCTAGTCAAGTTGTTTGTCAGAAAATTCCATGAGTGCCGCTTGCCATTCCTAACAATAACAGCATGACAGTAATGAATCCAATAACTATTTTCTCACATTTCATAACACTCTTTATCTACCGTTTGAAGAGGAGTGGAGCAGAGAGCGGGAGCAAAATGAGAGAGCAATGATACCCTAAATAAGCAAGCAGCTGCAAATTTCTAGCATTGCAGAAATTTAACAGTTCCATTGATCATTTAGACATATGATTTAAGAGTCTAAAGAAAAGAGGCAGTTCACGTGACTATCCTGTTTCCACTTAAGCTTGCACATACAGGGGGAAAACAAGCATATTTTCCTACAGGCTTCTCATACACATCGGTTTGAACATAAAGCAAGCATACTTTTATACAGAATTCAGTATGTATGATTTCTGTATGAATTTCTAGAAAGCCCAATGGTTTGACTTTATGTAAGGCAGCTTCTTATGTTTTCTATTTTCTGGAACCACAGTGTTCTCCTATGAAATGCCTATAATTTTGACAGTTTGTTTCCTTATACTAAGCAAGCCTCCGGTGGTGCAGCGCATCAAACCGCTGGGCTGCTGAACTTGCTGACCGCTGTTAGCCCTAACTTCTGCCAACCTACCGGTAGCAGTTTGAAAACATGCAAATGTGAGTAGATCAATACATACCACTCTGGCAGAAAGGTAACAGCACTCCATGCAGTCATGCCAGCCACATGACCTTGGAGGTGTCTGCAGACAACGCTGGTTCTTCGGCTTAGAAATAGAGATGAGCACCAACCCCCAGAGTTGGACACGACTGGACTTAATATCAGGGGGAAACCTTTACCTTACTACTCAGCAAGCATAAAATGATTTAATTGTCTTCTGAACTGCTAGCTTTCCATTCTACCAGAAGAATATTTAGAAGAGAACGTAGAATAACTAATTCTTGGTCATTGAAACTTCTGTCAGCATGCAGGTTATCCAGACCTTGCATTAATCATCACAGGTGATCATTCATGGCTGCATGATTGTCTTCCAAGGTTAGAGTCTTGCTGGTAGATTCGTAAATGACTGCAAAGATCTATTCTGGATCCACATAGTCTCTCACAATGAGGACATAGTTTTCCAGATGGAAGGTGGTCATGACAAGGGTTTGTTTGATGCACCTTCCTCTTGGCATCTTTCTCTCTTTCACCCTCTATTTGTGCCTCCTTAAAACCGATAGCACTGTTGGTAACAGCTGACCTCCAGTTAGACTGCTCTTGGACTGTTTTCCGTTTGAGATTGATGTATGTTTTGTTTCATATGTTACATAATAAGATAGTACCCAGTTGGGACTGTAAAGAAAATACTTATCAATATAAGCATACTGTCTTATGAATACACACATTTAAATTTGTATGAGAACATATATATTTAAGTTTTTTCTATTCTTGTAGCATTTTGATATAGATATCTTTGCCTTATCAAGAATGCTGAAATGCCAAGGCCCCCCCAGTTCTCAGTGTGTATGCCACATTTTAAAGGTTTTTTTAAGTAATACATTTTTATTGTGTTACATAAAAAAAGAAAAGAAAAGACATGCAATCTACCATTGCATGCACAACAGTTCAACAGACTGGCAGTCACTGGTCGGTGATATGATAGCATCTTCACAGCACCTATGAAGCCATAAACAGCTCAAGTCTGAGTTATCTGAAGGACTCTGCCTCTCTATATCAGGCATGGGCAAACTTGGGCTGTCCAGGTGTTTTGGACTTCAACTCCCACAATTCCTAACGGTGGGTAGGCTGTTAGGAATTGTGGGAGTTGAAGTCCAAAACACCTGGATGGCCCAAGTTTGCCCATGCCTGCTCTATATGATCCTGTGGGTATCTGGATATGTTCTGCAGAGTCCCTTCTCTCTGTCCCATCACCTCACAACTACAACAGATAGGAACATATGACAGGACCTTCTCAGTAGTGGCTCCAAAACCTGGAACTCCCTTTTTAGAGAGATTTTGTATTTGTTTGTTTCAGCAGGTCTTTAAAAGAAGACTGCTTAGCAGAAGGCACAATGTACCGTCTTGGGTATTTGTTGTTTTTGTTTAATGGCTATGGTTTTGTTGTTTTTAATGTTATTAATAGTTTAATTAGATTGATAACTTTTGTATGATTTAAATTAATCTTCTCCTCCTCCTCCCTTTCCCTTCCCCTCTGCCATACATGATTTCAGTTGTCACATCTTAGTCACACAATAAACTTGGTAACAATCAGATGCTTCATTTTTATTCATTAAAAATAGATTCTGAACAAGTGAGTGCTTTATTCTCCCCAAAATGGGGCTTCCCTACCCAGTTGTGCACATCAATAGCAATTATGTGACTTTGCAGCAAGATGGCTACCAGCAGGAGACTCTTAAAAGTGCCAAATGACATTTTCAAACACATTTCATGGTGAGAATTGTTTCTTCTCTTGTCAGATTATAGACACAGTCCTTTCACTTTTCTTTCAATATGAACTTAAAACCCTCAGTTTTCCAAACTGAAGGCTGCTTTTTTATTGTGTGAAAATAAAGGCCATGGAAGTCAGTTTTTTGTTTCATCCTGCCTAAAGCATTAGATTTGTTTTGAAAAAGAAAAATCCCACCCCAGTCTCATGATATATATTCATCTCCACTTTGTCTGCAGTGGCACAACTCCTCTACTGCTGAAATAAAACCCAGCAGGCGCCTGTTACTCAGGATGTTGCAAACTGTTTGGTATTCATATTGATGATGGTAATTTATTATTTATTTATTTACCTGATTTCTACCTCACCTTTTTTTACCCCGAAGGGGACTCAAAGCAGCTTACATATGGCAACCATTAGATGCCTGAAAATATATACAGAGACTTAAAATCAATTAAATTTAAAATTAATACATATTAAACATTTAAAACATCATATTCAATATTAAAATCACTTCATCCAAAAATCATAGTCCAAAGGCATTCTGTTGTCAATTATCCATAATTCCAAGTCTATAATTACATTGTACTAATCACTGAAAGCCTGATCCCAGAGTCAAGTTTTTACTTTCCTTCTGAAGGCTAGAAGGGAGGGGGCTGATCTAACTTCGATAGGGAGGGAGTGCCACAGCTGAGGAGCCACCACTGAGAAGGCTCTGCCTCTCGTCTCCACCAGCTGCGCTTGCGAAGCAGGCGGGACGGAGAGCAAGACCTCCCCAGATGATCTTAATCTCCGAAGTGGCTCAAAGGTAAACTGATAAACTGGGACAGATAAACTGGCCCGGAACTGTTGTAACACCATTGCCATGACCACAAATGCCCACCTTGAAATGCAGGCAACCATATTGAAGGAGGAAGTTTTGCAGTGATGTTGCTAAGGATGATATGTCTATGGGCTGAATGTGGCATCCTTCAATGTCTCACTTTCCAGCATCTCAAAGCTCATATCTCAGCATAACTACCTGGCTTTTAAAGTCAGGTAATGGAGTTGAATTGGAAGATGAGAGTATAGCTATGAAATTGTAGCTACCTGTGTGGTGCAGGATCTTGCACATGTCAACATAAAAACTTGAACTCACCTTGAGTTGGCTACAGGTTGTCTTCATGGTGTTCCTGCACTTCCACTGAGTATCATGGGCTATACCAGATTAAACCTTTTTTGCCCTGCGTCGGACAAAGTCATGGAATGTGCTGGAATGTAGTTTTTATTATTATTATTATTATTATTATTATTATTATTATTATTATTATTATTAAACTTTATTTGTACCCCGCTAGCATCTCCCGAAGGACTCGATGCGGCTTACAAAGGCCAAGGCCTCAACACACAATATAACAATACAAAACAAAAGGCAAATTAAAAACAATTAAAACAGTATAAACAACAAGCAATAAACAATACGCTAAAACACAATAAAACTGGGCCGGGCCAGAGTAATGGGTACAAGATTAAAAGTGCTGATGTGACAGGTGATATATAAGGCTTCTAGGGCAAGTGCAGAGTGCGATATACGATCTTAGTTCTAATAAAGTGCTTATGGGACTTGGTGTTGGAGATTTCCTATTAATCTGGGAAGGCACATTGGAACAGCCAGGTACTTGAAACTTTACAGTATCCCATGGCTTTGAGCAGTGTAGACAGCTGCATCTGCTCCAATTGGACTCATCTACTGTCCACACAGGACACCATAATCACCATCTTTTCCTGGAGCTTATCAGCACACAGAAAAGGAGATGGACCATGCTTGTATCATTGCCATCGCTGCTCCGGGATGGCTGCAGAGCTCTGTGTGAGCTTCTGGCCATCATGGGTACCCTGTTCTGACATCAGCAGAGATGTCCACATAACTAAAAAGAAAGAAGGGAGATTAATATGGACCTCTGCCACTGTCTGGGAGTGGCAGCAGTGACACAGATGCCAAGGCAACAATCTATCAGGGTTGATGTAGTCTTGACCAGCAGGAACATATTGATGCCAACCCACCATTGCAGTGGGCTTCATAGGATGCATATGGCCACTTCCAGATTTACGAGCCAGTGTAGACTCATTCTTGGATCCCATTTTAAAAACTCTTTCCACATTTTTCAAATCCAAAACTCTGATCTTCCTTATAAAAGGCATTATACAAAACTGTCAGACAAGGTGTCAGAGAAATTGTTACATAAGGCATCCCACAAGCTATTTCATACACCATTCCACAGGCATTGAATAACCCATTACAATTTCATTAGGTTAGGTTTTACTTGCAGACATTGTGCTCATTTTTCCACTAGTAGTTGTGCAAGTGCAAGAAAAATAACACCATCAGCATAACATTGGGTAAAATGCTCACAGAATAAGCAGGTGATGACTCATTAGAAGGCAGTAGCATGTCCATAGATATCTTCCCTAGGAAGGGATAGGAGGGACTCTCACTTTTAACTACTTTTATTACTGGTGAAGTTTATTCTTAAAGTTTTTTATGGCTGATCTCTGCCCTGGATCTTCCTACTTGTTCTAATATAATTTATGTCTGCCTTCTTTCTCAGAGCAGCTGTTTAAGACATTTTGTTTTTGTATTCTGATGAATTTTTAAAAAATGAAAATAACTTTGTTTATATATGGGATAGAAGCATATAAATAATTCATATAAGCAAATAATGTGGGAAATCTTTAGATCAAGTTTGTACACAAAATATATGTTATGTGAAGAAACTCATTTTATAAAATGTATCATCTTCCTAATCAAGTTAGGTTTTCCCCAAAGTATAAATAGGCTCTTATTGTTATCTACATATCCTCGTAATCTATCACCACTTTATACTGTATTTCTAGAGTTAGTTTTTTTTTATTTGGGAGCCCTCTATATTATTTATAACTGTTTTTATTTTACAGTGACACATCCCTCTGGGTGCTGTGTGGTTTCTGGGTTGTATGACTATGTTCTAGCAGCATTTTCTCCTGACATTTTGTCTGCATCTGTGGCTGGCATCTTCAGAGGATCATGCACAAGAAAGATCCTCTGAAGATACCACCCACAGATGCAGCTGAAACATCAGGAGAAAATGCTGCTAGAACACAGCCATACAGCCTGGAAACCACACAACCCCTCGGTGATTCCAGCCATGAAAGTCTTTGACAATACACTTAGCCCTCTGTTTCCACAGATCCTGTTTCCACAGATTCAGCTATCCACACCATCCACATCTCTGGAACCAAACTGCAGTGGATACCAAAGACTTATCAGACGAATTGTTTTTAAAGTGTTTTGCTTCATGCCCAGTGGAAGCTCCTTTGTTGATATTGATTAATACACCCCTCTGCCAATGATGTTGACACTTGTGAACCTATTAATAGTGCAACCAAAGGCTTAAATACTCGAAAGGTCTCAGATCCTATCTGGTTTTGGTGCTAAGTAAGATTAACTCTGGCTAGAACTTGGAGGGGAGACGGCCAAGGAACAGCAGATGCTGCAGACTAGAGAAAAGCTCATTAAATTTATGGGGTCACCATGAGTCCAAGTCAAATGGATGACAATTAATAACAACAACTATGCAACTGAACATAAAGAAAGACATTCTTTCTCATGTGTTGGACTACAAGCCCAAGAATCTCCCTATCATAGGTGGCTGGGGATTTTGAGAATTATAACCCAACCTCTCTGGATAGTTTATGAATTTTTGTTGTGTGGAATGGGGACTGAAACAAATGTGGAAGGTGGGTAGGTATAATGCCAGTGTCATAACGGAGGGTTTTCTAATCCAGACATGGCTTTTACAACAGAAATGGTAATAGAGCCCATATGTATGGATTACAAGTGCTTTTTAATAGAATTACAAGAGGCTCCCTTAATGAGCTGATTCTGCAGTTTGCTAATATGTTTGATCTCCTTGTGTATTAACATCATTTGCTCTGTTTACACTGCTCTGTAGCTAGGTGCTCTAACACTTCTTAAACTTAGGTGAAATTTAATGTTAGCAATTTTTTCTTTTTACTTGTTATTTCCCAGAATGCAGAAACAGCAAGAACGGTGTCAGATATTTACAGCTGTCCTCTTCGCATTTATTTTCCTGCTTGCAGCTGTGAGCACTACTGAGGCTGGCAAAAAAGAAAAACCAGGTAGGGGTGCCATTAATTCTATTACTAGGTATTTAGAAAGAAAAATCTTGCTTCTTTTTGCATGGCCTTTCTACACCTAAAAAATATCCTTATTCACATTGAAACAGAAGTTGTAATTTCTGCTTTTGGCCCTTTGCAGCCAGTTTTTGTGTGTTGTGTTACACTACTTTTGGAGGCCTCCAGGAATGGCTTCTCACCATTTGGGAGCAAAAAGAGGCATTTAGGGTTTAGGAAGACCTGGTGAGTAAGTGGGTGGGAGTTCCGAGGGAAAACAAAAACCCACAGAGAACCACACAGAACGAAGGCTGTAATTTCTTCTTCCCACTTTGGAGTCAGGCATGGCCATTCATATGCCACCCAGCCAAGAGTTCAGCTTCTAAAAGTTAAAAGACAATGTGCCACACAGATATAATATAAAATGAATGCCTTCAAGGTAATAGCTGCTCTTATGTATACCTATCTAGGAATAAGTTCATTCAAACTCAACAGGTGTCAACTGCAAATAGATAGATTTGATAGCTAACATCCAATAGGATTATAATCACTGCACTAGACTCTCTCTCCATCGATATCAAGAAAGACATATAACTGAACTCTTACAGGTAAAATATCTTCACTGCTTTGGATAATATGCCATTAGAAAACTCACATCTATCATGAGATAAGCCAACCTACCTCCAGAATCCAGGCTTGGTTCATTATGGCCCTATCAATTAGAGTCATTTATAAATTTATAGGAGGAAATTGTATTTGGAAATCCTTTCTGTTTAATTAATTTAAAAGTTCAATATGGCCACTATAACATATCAGTCACCAGAATTCATGGAAGAGGTAGTTTCCCTTAAAATCTGTCAAAACTACAAGGATGAGCACAATACATTGGAATTGTGTGATCTAGAGATCTTCATACATAATGTACTGCTGACTTGAGGAAATTATTTCAAAGGTCCTTTGGGTGAGGTATATCTATTTGAGAATTTGCTGTCAACAGCTATGTTTTTGGGGAAAGACTATATCTCATAAAAGTTAGGGGCATTTCCATAACCTGTACTGATAACACAGAACTAACCAGAGAACTGATACTCACTTGAGATCCACCACTGTCTCTCTCTGTGATGCACAATGACCTCCAGTTAGTATTCTGGGTTTTGTGGCTTTAATCTGACCAGGCAAAGTTTTCAGGAAACTCGAGAGTACCATGGGGCTTCACAGAAGTCTAGACAGCTGGACTGAGTCCATTTTGTTCCAATCTTCTGTCAATCTGCCACCATCACCCTTTCCTTTCACGGATCAGTTAATGAACCCCCTCCTCCTTGCTGGTTATGCAGGTGCTGCATTCTGACTTCAGCAGTTGCAATAGACATCATGTTTGTTCTCATGACCCATGCTAAGAATCGAATCTACTGATTGGTTTGGATTCATTTAAGGTTGGTCAAACCACATAGAGCAACAGACTGGCAGTATTGTGGAGTTTTAAGGTACATGAAAACTTGCTTTGTGCCTAGTTCAAATCCATAAATCCAAATAGAAAGGTTTTGCTAGGTAAGTTGATTCATTCTGTCTACTCCCATGAGTTAAATTCAACAGATGTAAGAATGACAAGAGAGTTATGCTTTATTATGAAATACAGAAAAAACTATTAACTTTTTTTTGACAAAGAGTTGGGGGACTTGCTGGAGTGACAAAATGCCAATATTGTGTTTTATTGCAAATGGCTGTGGAGGAATAAGAAAAGCTGAAACTGACAGCTGGAGCAGGGATGTAACTCTTCAGTTATTTTTTCCTATTTGGGGGAATGAAAATCTGAAATGTTTTCCCTCTACTAGATAGGATTAGGAAAAAAATTTACTTTTTCTTTTGCTGACTATTCAGATTTCAAGGCTTTTTGACAAAAATGTATCTGCATAAGAGCTTTGCAATTTGTGCAAAGCATTGTGATTCCTGCAGAATATGTTTTTGTGTAAAAGCATTGCAATTTATACAAAATACATTTTATGCGCAAGCAAGCAAACAAAAATGGTAATAAACCAGAAAAAGAACTCTTCTTTATTTGCTCAGGGACAGAATAAAATGCAGCAACTGATTTCCTTTTTGGGGGGTGTTTTACAGAATAGTGTAGTGGTTTAAGCCATTACACTGTGCTGGAGATAACAGTTCAATTCCTCACTTGGCAATAAAAACCCACTGGGTGATTCTGGGCAGGTCAACTTCAGAAAACCCATAGGATCATTTTAGAGTTATTATAAGTTGAAAATGACTTGAAGACACACAACAACAACAACAACAACAACAACAACAACAACAACAACCTCCTTTTGGATGGGATTCAGGGAGCATTTTTTCTATCCTTTTGAACCCATCCCAAACCTCTCACCCCAGTAGTAGTTAGTAATCTGTGAGTACATTTTTCCTCATGTAAACCTGCTTCTCCATTCTCCTCATGTAAACCTGCTTCTGAGAACATTTGCATTTAAAAATTTGAATGTTCCTGGTTCCAAATCTACACATGCCCCAGAAAGCATGTGCTTTCTGGGATGGGTGTCCAGATGTGCTCCCAGATCCTTCTAGGAGAACACCCAAACACCCAACCCCCCCCCCCACCCAATCCCCTCAACTCCTTCTAAAATAAAAATAACTTACCTGACCTCCATTAGAATGGGGCCAGAATTTCCTGGCATGAAGGAATGATGCTCCAGGAGAAAGGGGGGCAAAAACGATTTTCCTCCCCCCCCCCTTCTCCTGGTGCATCATTCTTACATGACAGGAGAGCTCCGACACCACTCTAATGGAGGTCAGGTAAGTTATTTTAGTTTTAAAATGGGGTTTGGGGTTTTTTGGGGAGGGGGTTGGTGTTTTCATGGTTTTCTGGGCTAATTTATCCCAGAAAAATGCAGGACTACTGCCTGAATTGCCCCCTCAAAATCTTTCGAGGAAGTAGTCCAGACAGCAGAAGTAATGGGTTCCAAGAAGGCAGGGAATAAATCCACTAACAAATTAATTCGCATCAAACCAGGGTTTTCCTGGTTTGTGACAAATTAATTTGTGTTTCTCTGTGGCGTCATCTGGATGGCCCCCTTTTAATTGCGGGAACTTCCACATTAAAGGGGCTGTCTGGATGGGCCTGTAGAAAGGCCACAGCACTAAACATTTATTTATCAGTTATATAAATGATCAACAAATCGTTTGCGGCCCTAACTATCTGGGGAACCTTGCTCAGAGGTCCTCAGAATGTTTTCCTTGAGTTGAATATCAAAATTTGGAGGCAGGGAATGTGAGTGGGAAACTCAAATATTTGATGGTTGCATTTTCATTAAGGCAAAGGATCTAATCTGATATTGGAAGCTTACCGGGATCTGCCTTGGTTAGTACTTCAATGGGAAAGTGCCAATAAATACCAAATGCCATAGGCTACATTACAGAAGAAGGAACTGCCAAAGCCATTTCTGAGTATTCCTTGCCCTAGATAATTCTATGAAATACATAGGGACAACATAAGTCAACAGGTGACTTGAAAGCAAATACATATATACATCCAGTACCTGTCTCCATTTGCCATAAGGGCATTCATCACAATAGGTACCTCCATCCAATTTCCAAGGATCTCTAGAAATTGCAACCTATGTAGGTCAATAGGGCCCTAATGTTCCATCTAACATTTTCAAGGACCTAGAGGGGCAGCCCTTTTCCACCCCTCACTTACATTCATACATGTAAATCTGGGTCCAATCCAAATGTTTCCTGCCCTTACTTCTCATTATTTCTACAAAATTTTAGCCAGAAGTTGATAAAATCTTAAACAAGAAAATATTTTAGGCTCTGTTTTTATTAGACAATCTCACTGCACCATCGCTGTTGTTGCCTCTATATCCTGCTTGCAAATGAACTGATGGTATTCTTTTGCTTGCTAATGGGATTCCAAAATCCTAGGAACTATAGCTGTCACTATTCTAACAGGCCTCATGGGCTTATGCTGTCAGCAGAGGAGTTTTTGTTGTTGCTTTTGCTAATTATGTGTTCATTGTCAAAAGTTATAATGTAAAACAAAGGTAATGAATATTTACTGCTTTGTCCCCAAGAGATCACTTTCCCTACTACCTTACACTTTGTGTATGCGGAACAGTTATCAAGGACCTTTCCTTGTCTGCATAACTTTATGTTCTCTGGTTTTTCCTTGTGTTTCTTTCCAGAGAAGAAGTTGAAGAAATCTGACTGTGGGGAATGGCAATGGAGTGTATGTGTCCCCACTAGTGGAGACTGTGGGCTAGGGACCCGTGAGGGCACTCGGAGTGGAGTTGATTGTAAGCAAACAATGAAAACACAGAGGTGTAAGATCCCCTGCAATTGGAAGAAGCAGTTTGGAGGTAAGGTTATCTGGATCTAGGTTGACTATCTCACTTAGAACTCTGACTGTAACTTGTAAT
This sequence comes from Anolis carolinensis, assembly GCF_035594765.1. NCBI lineage: Eukaryota > Metazoa > Chordata > Lepidosauria > Squamata > Anolidae > Anolis > Anolis carolinensis. Next base: position 183,079,761 of record NC_085845.1, read on the forward strand.
GATTTAACCTCCTAGGTCCCACAGTTAAAGATTATTAAATACTACTAAGATATTAATCAGACAACAGTAGGCCTTCCATTTTGGGAGAGAGGGGTTTAGGGGCATAAGACCCATGTTACAGTGGAACAAATAAAAGAAAGCTTTTTTAAAAACTTGAGAGAACATATTTCTAGGAATCTCTAGGTTCTCCTGAGTGATTCTATGGTCAATTTTCTCAAGAAATCTCTAGGTTCTACAGCTAAAGTTGACCATGGAGTCTCCCTGGAGAATCTTGAGATTCCTTAAAAAACATATTCACCAAGTTCATGAATAATTAAATTTGTAAAAGTTAAACCCACAAATGCAGAGGCTTGCATACATGTAAATATACAGTAAGACAATAAGACAGTTGAAGGGAGATGTTGACAAGCTGGAAAGCGTCCAGAGGAGGGCAACTAAAATGATCAAAGGTCTGGAGAACAAGCCCTATGAGGAGAGGCTTAAAGAACTGGGCATGTTTAGCCTGCAGAAGAGAAGGCTGAGAGGAGACATGATAGCCATGTACAAATATGTGAGGGGAAGTCATAGGGAGGAGGGAGCAAGCTTGTTTTCTGCTGCCCTGCAGACTAGGATGCAGAACAATGGCTTCAAACTACAGGAAAGGGGATTCCACCTGAACATTAGGAAGAACTTCCTCACAGTGAGGGCTGTTCGGCAGTGGAACTCCCCTGGAGTGTGGTGGAGGCTCCTTCTTTGGAGGCTTTTAAACAGAGGCTGGATGGCCATCTGTCGGGGGTGCTTTGAATGCGATTTCCTGCTTCTTGGCAGGGGGTTGGACTGGATGGCCCATGAGGTCTCTTCCAACTCTACTATTCTATGAATCTATGATTCTATGATTCTATGACACATGTCATCCTAATTCTCCTCATGCACAATACTTACCAACTGTCTTTCCAGTTTCTTCCATTTCTCCTGAAAATCACAACACACATAGAAATACTGATACTGAGCAGGGGTACTAGCTGGAAATAGGCACCCGGGTTTTAAAGCCACTTAATGCTAAAAATCAGTGTTCCTTGTCCTGAGATTAATTTCCCTAACTGGAGATGCAGGGAAATGAAACCTGCCACTCTTTTGGGCTTTCTATTCATTAACACCACAAAAATCCATTTCATTGGTAAACAATTGAACCCTTTACAAGTTGACTTGACTGTGTATGGCTTATGCTCAGGAAAGTGGATGCACGATTGCTTCCTTAAAGTGTTATTGACTTCATGCAATGGTAGATGGAGGAGATCACAAGGGCTTGAGGTCATATTTCTGGTGATATTATAACATCCCAGTGAGTTTTGAAGTTTTGGAGCTCTGTTCATCTCTCTGGGAGCTGAAGAACAGATCAGAGCAAAAGCAAAAAGATGGTCATGTCAGGCTGAGTGGGTTAATTAGCTCATCAAAGTCTCCAGGACAAAGAGAAATGTTGAGCAACAGGGGATCTCTAGGATGAGACAGTTAAAAGGTACAGCAAGGGTGAAATGATAATTAGGAGCAACATTCTGTTGCCTTTATTTGCTGAAGTTATCAGCATGTGATCCTATTAAAGCAGGCATTTGTCTTCTATCATGATTACACTTCATGGATCTCTTAGTTACTGTGGTACACAAAATTGGGGGGAAACCATTGAAAATGATATTTCTAGTAAGCGGATTGCCAGATAATAAATTCAGCTTCACATCCATGTCTTTAAAAGAAAAAAACAATTGGTATAATATGACATTTGAAGTAGCTTACAGATGAACATTAAACATATGGTGCATGCAAGAGGGTAGAGAAAAGGTTCACACCAAGGTTTGAAATCTGGCTCTTCAATCTTTTCAAGAAATGTGAATAAAGTAAGACATGTTGAGAGCATTTGTTGTGGTTATTTTTAATACTTCACAGTGACTTATGTACTAAGAGTGACTAAAGAATAATGACATGTCTGACACTTCAGGAATAGCCTTTCCCAAATGACATTCTGACTGTAGGGGAAGAACATCAAGGGAAATGATGTCTCACTTCAGACAAAGTTAGGGGATACTCTGGAGTTTACTTGAGACTACAGAGGATCCCACAACTTTGGGGCAGTGTGGACATCTGCATTAAGTCTGATTTGTCTGCTGTCCACACAGGGCACCATCGCCATTACCCTTTCTGTGTGTTGATGGGGACAAATAGTGCTGATGCCACTGCTGCTGCTTCTCATATCTAGTTGCATATCTCTATGCAAGTTCCTGCTCACTGCAAGCAGCTCATTCTGCCACCACCAAAAGCATCTGTGTGATTAGGAGGGAAGCAGGGGGATTGATTCTCTCATTCTTTATGGTCATGCGGATGCCCCTGCTGATGTCAAAAGTGCCTGTGATGGCCAGGATCTCACTCAAAGTTCAGTGGCTACCTGGGAGTAGTGATGATGACATGGAAGGTGAGGTGACAGTCCAGTGGGACAGACATTGTCTTGGCCCTGCCAGATCATGTGAATGCCATCTCAGAGCCACAGTCAGTTTTGCAGGATGAATGTGGTTGCCTCCAGGACCAGTCTGGAGCCTCTCAGCCAGTGTAGATCTGCCCATATTCTGTAAAATGTGTGGATTCTGTAGATTATACAATATAGATAATTGCAGTGTAATTGGCCCTCCATATTCATGGATTCTATAGCCATGGATTATTTATTATTTATATATTTGCAGCATTTTTACCCCGCTCTGTCTCCACCCCAAAGGGGACTCATAGTGGCTTCCAGTTTAGCAATAATTCAATGCCACATTACGACATAGAAGCATATAAAATAGACTTAAGCATTACATTCAACCATCCATGACATAAAAATATTAAAATAACATCCCAAAAGAAAACTTTTTATTTGCCAGTTTATATAAGGGACATTACTTTGCTATGTCATTGTATATAATCAGATTTGAGCATCCCTGGATTTTAGTCTTTGTGGGAATCCTGGAACCAAACTCTAGCAGATGCCAAGGGTTCACTGTATTATTAAATAGCAATTTTAAACTCCTTTTTCAGCTCCTGATAATAAAATGTTATGTGCTCACCTCTTTTTTGCAGCGGAATGTAAATATCAATTCCAGGCATGGGGAGAGTGTGACCTAAACACTGCCTTGAAGACTCGAACTGGAAATCTAAAGCGAGCCCTACACAATGCGGACTGCCAGAAGACTGTCACCATCTCAAAGCCCTGTGGAAAGCTTACCAAACCCAAACCTCAAGGTAACACTGCTTTGGAAGTCATTGCTGAGGGATCTATCCTAGCATGGCTCTAAAGCATGTTCAAATCAGACAGAAAAAAATACTATGTTCTTAATTAGAACATGGGATTTCTATGATCCAAAGCTTAATTCTCGGCATCTCTCATTCATGGATGTAAAATAGGGGAGGAGAGAGATCTGATGACTTGCTGCCAGTCAAAGTAGATAAAATTGTTCTAAATTGCCAGCAACATAAAAAGTCTACACTACAGTGTAGCAACCAAAGTTTTGTTTATTCCATCATTCTGTTCCCTTAATGGTTCCCTTAACTGGGAAGTTGAGCATTAAGATAATAGCACCAAAAGGCATATGCTTCACATCATTTGATAGGCACAATACTTCTGGTACTTAAATCACATAGTTGGAAGACACCAAAAGTGCCTATTAGTCCAATCCACTAATATGCAGGAAATAGAATCATGGAATCATATTGTTGGAAGAGACTACTTTTGGGGCAATATGAAACTGTCATGACTGCCTATTGATGGCCCATCACTAGGTCTTCTGGTGGTGAATTCTATGTATTGTATGAAGTAGTGCTTCCTTTTACCTAACCTGCTATTCAGTACTTAGCTTTGATTGTTGTCAACTGAAGACAAGAGTTTCCCTTTCTTATTTTTATAAGCTAAATATTATAATTATTTCTATTAAGTGACTTGATCAAGTCCTTTGATCATTTTTGGTTTTACTACTGTGCAATATTTGTCAGGTATGGTGACGAAAACTGTACAATCTAGATGTAGTTGCATCGTAGATTTGGATCAGGTAGTGTGATACTGACACTTTAAATTTTGATTAATCATTTGTCCAAGGCATGTGTTAGTGGCCGCTAACCAATGAAAACATTTTAATGAATCAGTTTTCTGCCTGTGAACAACCAAGAGATTCAATTGATTCAGTAAGCATAAATACAATTGGAGGTATCAAAATGTACTTGTGCTCACTCAATGTAAACTGAGTAATGATGACCTAAAATAGATGCCTTTTTGATAGTTTACATAAGCAAAACCCACAAGTCTTTGTTGGAAACAAAGGGTTTTTCTTTGTTTGTTTCCCTTTAACGCATACTTCTCAACCTGTGGGTCCCCAGGTGTTTTGGTCTACAGCTCCCAGAAATCCCAGCCAATTTATCAGCTATTAGGATTTCTGGGAGTTGAAGGCCAAAATATCTGGGAACCCACAGAATGAGAATCACTGCGTTAACATGTGAGAGTCAAAATAGCCTCAAAGCTAAGGCCAGTGTGTAGAGTGATACATCTGCCTTAGATGAAAAATTCTGGAGGGAGAGCAATAGCTACATCTCAGCTGTTCCTCCCCCCCTCCCCCCCAGTTACTAGCCAGGGCAGAGTTCTGTCTTCAAGATCAGTTGTCATGCCATCACAAACTAGTCTGAAGTTTTCAAATGTGGTAGCCCCTTTTCCATTGCTAGAAGTGACATGTGGTCCAGTGCTCCACGTTCTTCCCATGGCATGGAGGAAGGTGCCATATTATTTCTGGGTAGGAAAAGATCTTCATTTGACTCTGAGAAAAATTAGTATTGGTTCAGAAATCCACACCTGGAGAGAAAGGTGCTGTTTCTTTTAATATACCAGAATGACAAATGTTCTGATAAATCCGTTTGCTCAATTTACACTTGAGTTATATTTAGAATGATCTTATAATATGAAGGATGTTACCCGTCCTTACTGTTCTCTTCTTTTAAATTAAAAACCTTTTTTATTTGACACTATATCTTTTTCTATAAATTGTTCCATTTTTTGGTTCAGAACCCAATCTCCTCTTCTCTGGTTTATTGTTATTTGCTTTTTTCTCTCTTAAAAATATTTGATGAGCTATCCTGTATTGGACCAAAGTCCTAATTCATAGCTTGCCAGGAGATTATGAGCAGGACTGCACTCTCCTGTTTGTCTTTCCCCAGGAACCAGCTTTTGCTCCATCTGGTTGTTGTTACTGTGGGCCTTCAAGTCATTTATGACTTTAGGCAGTGGTTCTCAACCTGGGGTCCCCAGATGTTTTTGGCCTTCAACTCCCAGCTGGTAAACTGGCTGGAATTTCTGAGAGTTGTGAGCCAAAAACATCTGGGGAACCCAGGCTGAAAATCACTGACTTAAGGCAAACCTGCCCCGGAGTTTCTTTGGAAAAATTCAGAGGGGCATTGGGAGAATGCTATTTCTCAAAGGTCACCCAGTGGGTTTCCGTGACTTCAGTAGGGACTTGAACCCTGGACTTCAGTCATAAGTCAATGCTCAAACCACTTTATCATGCTGGCTCTACTCTGCCTTTGGTACTGGTAAATATTGACTGATGCCTGTTGAATTTTAGTTTTGATTATTTTTCCATCATTTCAGCTGAATGTTCATTTCCACCTATATTTTCATCAGTCTCTGAATGCAGGTATATTTAGCAAACAGTTATTCCCTTTTTGGGGGGTTCATTTCCTGTACTGTTCATATTTCACACAAACTTTTCCTAGCATGCAGTGTTTACATATAATCTCTTTGTAATATCATGTCTGGCATTCTATTGGTTAGTCCCTAATCAATAGCTCAGTCTTCCCACCACAATGCCACTTTTGTGTAAAGCAGAATATGTAGGGACCATTTCACACACTACAAAGTAAGGAGATCTATTTGTCATGAAAGCCTATTCAGATGGTGCCCCAGCCAACCCTCTTTTTCAGTGTCTGTGAATGAATTTACAGAATGTATCAGAGATGGGTCACTGTGGCCCTCCAGATTTTTTTGGACTACAGGTTCAATAATCTTCTACCATTGGCTATTGTGATCAACTTATTGTAGGCCAGATCCATTTCAAGGGCCTAATTTGTTTGCCCCTGCTTATGCAATCACAGATATTTGAAAACTGAGATTCCCAGTTGGGTGAAGAGAGAGAGCTCCTTGTATACTGTGAGTACTTTTCAAACCTTACAATCAGGACCAGTCCTGCCATTAGGCAAAATGAGATTGTCTCCTAATGCATCTAGTTTAAGATACCATAAAAGAGTAGCAATTATGTCTGCAAAGTCTTTAAGTTGATGGGTTTTTACTTGCCAAAAAAGAGAGATAATCAAGGAATCTTCTATCTAAAATGCCAAAATACCTTGTTAGACTAGTGGTTCTCAATCTGTGGGTCCCCAGGTGTTTTGGCCTTCAACACCCAGAAATCCCAGTCAGTTCACTAACTGTTAGGATTTCTGGGAGTTGAAAGCCAAAACATCTGGAGACCCACAGGTTGAGAACCACTGTGCTAGACTGTAAGCACTGTTTCTACTACACCTCAAGCAGCAAAATATATTGTGCTAGACCTTCTTAGTGTGAATATGTTTATGTTGTACATAACAATGCTTACACGATTGTGCCCCATGAAAGGTCTAGGGGTATCTCAAAGAGATTCTGTGCTAGCAAATATTGCTTTGTCATCTTTTGTTCATATGTTTTAAAGCCCTATTTACTTTTAACCACAGGGAACAGGCAAATGGAGCCTCACTGTACCACAATTATCTCTCCCACATGTCCATACATTGTAGGGTACATCTACTGAGAGGATCATTTATGGGTTCTCCTGTGATGTAGAATCCCATGCCATGTTTTGGGAGAGGGTTTTGCTTTATTTCACATTGGCATTTTTACAACCACCCAGCATTCTTTCAAGCCCTGCCTTTCAAGAATTAACTCTCTGGAGCTGAGAGAACAAATCTGATTATCTCAGTTTCAAATTATTTGAAAAAATGACTCCCACCAATTCTAGGAATTGTTAGCTGAAGAAGTAATATTTCCAGATATTTCCTACTCTCAGCTTAAGTGTTTTAGTTGTGTAAAGGTTTTGTTGTTGTTGCATGAATGGAAGTTTAATGTTCAATATTAATCTCAACCTGCATATGTGGCACTGAAAATAGAATCTCCCCTGTCCCAGAACACACTGAGTGAAAATCATAAAATCATAGAGTTGGAGGAGACCACATGGGCCATCTGGTCCAACCCCCTGTCCAGCAGAAAAAGCACAATCAAAGTACCCCAAAGTACAGTTAGAGTCCCTAACTGTATGCATATGTTTTAGACAATTCCAGATGTACAGAAAATGCTCATATGTAGGTGGAAAACATCGTTTTTGTGGAGGTGGATGTGTGAATATAGCCCTTCTTCTTCCTAGCAGGCAGCATATTCAGAAAAGAAGTAAAAAAAGCCAGGGAGTGCTCCTCACACTATCTTCCAGTGTGATATGACAGGTGGCAAGAGAGGCAAAATGAGAACAATAGGCACTTAGACAAGTCTGTGCTTCATTTAAATAATAATTTATTTAGAGACTAGCTCCAACAAGGCATACCTGTGTCAGCCCAAGATAAATATGGTTTTTGTGTGTATATGTGTTCTAATTAATGGAGACTTCTAGTGAACTTTGCAGCTGCACCAGGTGCTGTATGCGCACAGACACTGAAAGCGGGAAGCGAGATTGGGAGGTATACCGCTGTGCCGGAGACAAAAAAACACAATGCTCAGCTGCTTACTCAGGGCTCTGAATTGCTGCTGTTACCTGAAAAGCAGAAGAGCCTAATCAAATGCCAGGGGTTTCTTTTGATTTACTTGCTTTGGATAATGAGACAAAAAATAAATGACAATTTCAGAGAGGAGAAGGAGGTGGGAGCCCCCTACATCAAATTGTCTATCTTCAGGAAAGATGTTCCATACACAGTGGTGCTGTCACACAGCTTTTAACTCTATGTTTTATGGTTTCACATGCCCTCCCACCATTAAAATGGGACTTGAGCATAACTTCTCTTCCTTCAAAATGTGGGAAACCATCCTTTCCCTTTTTGCCTGAGTGGAGCTTCTGTCTTTCTGCCCCTAAGTTCTTCCTGATGGATCTACTGTTTATATTGCACATTTTTGTGTTCTCGGCTACTCCTGCATGTTGTTAAAATATGGGAGGTAAGAAATCACCATAGCACTATGGTGAACAGAATGTATCTGGCATTATTGTGTAGGGTCTGCACATCACAGCGGTGATTAGTGGACAGCAGCCTCATGTGGTCACCTACAGAACTGCAAATGCTTGCTTCCCAGTAGAGTAGCCTCTGGCTGTAGATCGGAAGCGGGAATCATGTGTTCCTCCAGATGTTCTTGGAATACAATGCCTTATGGCTATAGCCAACATAGGCATTGGCAAGTAATGCTTGGCACTGCAATAGAGCAGCATCTGGGGAGACTCATAATTGCCACTCTGGCCTTCGATTGGCTGCATCTACCCTGGCTAATTGGTGAATTAATCAGTGAATTCTGCTAGACAGAAAGAAATATCCAGTTTTTCCAGCTGAAACTTGCATGCATAACAAGGGCTTTCTGAATTCTTTCCTGTATTCATGGTTCTTTTTCTAGATTATCCTCAACATTGTTGTGATTTGCCATCAAGTCAGTCTGTGTGATGACTCATGGGCCATGTAGTCCCGTTCCTAGTGCTGTTGTGAATGATGAAGAGGAAAACTTGGGTTTTCCACCATTTCAGCCAGAAAAGGAACTATCCCAGCCAGAAATTGAGCCTTTGCACCTGCAGGAGGCTTGTCTTCCAGAAATCTGCCAAACAAGCCCTGAGTCGAGTTCTCCCCCTTTTTCGCGCCGTAATTATTATCTCCAGCAAAAAGGAGTGCAACAAGCTAATCGCAGGAGTTTGAGAATTGCAGCAAAGCATTCAGATGATTAAGCCTGCTGCCATGAGAAATTTTAGGGAGTCATACATCTGGACACAGAGATTGACTTTCGTTTCTGATTCCCCAGAGAAGTGTTCTCTGGTGGGAAAACGAGGCCTATTTAGGTTCCTTGCTCCCGAAGGAATCTTGCGGAGTCAATTCGTCAGCTACCGGAGCAGCGTGTGTGGACAGCTACTCCTACTTTCAAGCCTTTGTTCCTGTTCCAAGCCTTCGTTCTCAGCCTTGTTTTCTCCCTGGATCTTGCCTTGTTTCCCGGACCTCGCCAAGTAATTACCATGGATCTTGTTCTTGCTCCTCGTTTCCTTGTTGCCTTGAATCAAGCTTTGTGTGCCAAGAATCAAGTTATTTCCTAGCCTTGCTCAAGTTCATGGACTAAAGGACCTTGTCATCTCCCCTCACTTGCTTGGCAAGTGAGTGTTTCGGTTATTGGATTACAACTTTGGACCTTAATATTTCATATTGGACATTGCTTTTTTGGACTAATTTTGACCTTTCCTGAAAGGTCTACTTCTGGACTATTTCCTATACTTGTTTTTATTAACTTTATATATTTCCTTAATAAAGATATTAGATAGAATCTGGCCTCTGTGTATGGTTATTGGTGCTCTGCAGCCTGGGTCGTGACAGTTTGACTCCGCCACCCTAAGCACCAATTAACCTAGGCCAGAATGTCTACCGGAGCCGGACCGGGGGCCCAACCACTCAGTTACACCATCGACAAGGATGAAGTGGACTGCATCCGTGATAAGCTCAATGCGCAGGAGGGAGAAATAAGGGGATTGAAGGAACGCGGAATCCGTCTCCCGGCCCTGGCGCTGCCAACCAAGTTTACTGGAGAAGCTTCTAAGGTTCATGTTTTCCGTCACCAATGCCAGGCTTATCTAGAGGCCCGTAATGCCGAGTTTCCCCAAGAAGACATCAAGGTGGCGTGGATCTACAGTCTCCTAGACGGGCCAGCGGCCAACTGGCGACGGCACTGTTCGACCAAGACTCCCCACATCTAAGATCAGCGCAACAATTCTTGGATCACATTAAGGCGACTTGGGGGATTGAGGACAATTTGGAGGCAGCCGGCCACAAACTCCGGCGCCTCTCCCAAGGGGACAGACCCATGTCCCAGTACATAGCCGAGTTCCGAGTGTTGGCCCATAACACCGGATGGAACGATATAGCCCTCAGAGGACAATTTCGGGAGGGTCTCAACATCGAGATGCTGGAGGAAATCTCCAAGGTGGATCCTCCACACTCTCTTGAAGCACTCATTGATCAATGTTTACGAGCTGAAGTCATGATTGCCAACAGAAGACAATGGATCCGAGGCCAGAGCGGTAGGACCGGAGCGAGACCTCCCGCTCCCACCGGCGTCCAGCCACGCCCAGTGTGGAGACCCCCGCCACCAGCCCCATACCCCAGAGGAAGCGAGGAGGTGCCGATGCAGTTGGGCAATGTGCGTCCCAGATTAGATGCCGCCGAGAAGGCCCGTCGCCAACGCCTAAATCTCTGTTGGTACTGCGGAAACGGGGGCCACTTTGCCAGAGAGTGTCCAGCCAAAGGGAAGCCCGCCGCTCGTCTGGCGGCGGCGTCCTCCACGGAGACGAAGACGTCTGAGGCGGCTGGCGCACAGCCGGCGGGGGAAGCCAGCGACCGGGCGTAGAGAGGCTCGCCAACCCGGTCAAAAAACCCACTCAAGAGCCGCCAACCGGGGTCCTATTTCTTCTAGTGGTCACCTTGTGGTCAGTAAAAAAAGGACCCGTCATGGTCCATGCCATGATAGACTCAGGAGCCACAAACAATTTCATTGACAGAGAGTATGCCGACTCTCTGGGATTACAATATCACGACTTCAAGAACGCCCGTGTGGTGCAAGCCATCGATGGCCGCCCCCTCAAGACAGGTCCAGTAAGCCAGTGGTCGGAACCCACCAGAATGTGGATAAGGGAACACATGGAAGAGATTTCCTTCTTTGTTACCGAGGTTCCCCACTTCCCTGTGATTTTGGGAATTCCATGGCTGACACTCCACGACCCAAGCATCTCCTGGTCCAACAGAGAACTGCAGTTTGCTTCAAAATATTGCCAAAACCATTGCCTTGTAGCCAAGGTATGCCATGCCACAGACGCTGAACCCATCATCACCTTGCCCAAGAAGTACTCAGAATATTGGGATGTATTCAATGAAAAAGAAGCCGAGAGACTACCCCCACATAGACCTTATGACTGTGCCATTGACTTGGTGGAGGGGGCCCCGATTCCGCGAGGACACCTCTACTCCCTGACTGAACCAGAGCAAGAAGCTCTCAGGGAGTTCTTAGAGACAAACCTCCGCAAGGGGTTTATCAGACCCTCTCAATCCCCAGCCGCTTCCCCAGTGATGTTTGTGAAAAAGAAGTCAGGGGACCTACGCTTGGTGGTGGACTATAGAGCATTGAACAATATCACTAAACGAAACCGGTATCCCCTGCCTTTGATCTCAGACCTCTTAGACCGGCTTCGAGGGGCTAAAGTTTACACCAAACTGGATCTTCGAGGAGCTTATAATCTAGTTCGCATCAGGGAAGGGGACGAGTGGAAGACTGCCTTCCAGACAAAATTCGGTTTATTCGAAACCCTGGTTATGAATTTCGGTTTATGTGGAGCTCCCGCAACGTTCCAGCATTTTGTCAACGATATCTTTCAGGATTATCTAGATCGGTTCCTGATTATCTACCTGGACGATTTTTTGGTGTTTTCTAGATCACAATCAGAACATGAGAATCACGTCAGAATGGTGTTACAACGATTGCGGGACCACTGACTTTATGCCAAGTTGGAAAAATGCGCTTTTGATCTACAAGAGGTAGATTTCCTGGGATATCGTGTCTCGCCACTAGGGCTCACCATGGACCCGGCAAAGGTCACAGCAGTATTGGAATGGCGGGCGCCAACCAACAAGAAAGAGGTGCAACGATTCTTGGGGTTCGCGAACTACTACCGCAAGTTCATTCCAGACTTTGCCCGCTGGTCTGACCCAATCACCAGCTGCATCCGTGGGAAACAGCCTTTCCGCTGGACAGATCAAGCAGAGAAAGGGTTCCAGCAACTAAAGAAATTATTCACGTCCCAGCCAATCCTTCAGCATCCAGACCCTGAAACCCCTTTCGTCGTGCAGGCGGACGCCTCCGATGTGGCGATTGGGGCTGTACTCCTACAACCAGTGGGAGATCATCTCCATCCTTGTGCCTTTTATTCCCGTCAATTGACCGCACCAGAGAGAAATTACACTATTTGGGAAAAGGAACTTTTGGCCATAAAGGCAGCCTTTGAAACTTGGAGACATTGGTTAGAAGGGGCCAAATTTCCCATTGAAGTACATACTGATCATCGGAATCTAGAGCATCTAAGAACTGCCCGCAAGCTAAATCAGAGGCAACAACGCTGGGCTTTATTCTTTGAACGTTTTAACTTCCAAATTCATTATGTAACCCCAGCCCAGACCAAGCAAGCAGATGCCCTGTCACGGAAACCGGAATACGCTGCAGGGCGCAAGGAGACCTTTGAGTCCCAGCTGCTACAACCCGAGAACTTTGCCACGCTCACAGTGGGAAACACCAAATCCACTCCCATTGAATCAACTCCCTCTACTCCAGGGCCCCTTTGTGCTCAGGAAATCAGGGCTAGTCAGCAAGCAGATGCTTGGGCACAAGGCCAAGGGCTACGTTTTCCCTTTTCGCTCAAGGACGGGCTACTTTGCTATAGAAATCATGTTTACATCCCCCCAGGACCGGGCAGGGAAAAAGCACTTCGTCTGTGTCATGACTGCAAGCCAGCAGGGCATTTCGGACTATTCAAAACCATGCATTTGATCCTAAGAGACTTCTGGTGGCCCAAGATCCGCAAGGATGTGGAGAAATATGTCAACACCTGCCCAGTATGCCAGCGCTCCAAGACAAGAAGGGAAAGACCCTCAGGACTTCTGCATCCCCTCCCTACCCCATCCCACCCATGGGAAATAATCTCTGCGGATTTTATCACTGATCTACCACCTTCCTGTGGATTCACCACGATCCTAGTGGTGGTGGACCTTTTTACCAAGTTAGCCCATTTCATTCCCTGTGATGGCCTTCCCACGGCCAAAGAGACTGCAGATCTATTCCTTCAACATGTTTTCAGATTACATGGATTGCCCAAGAGTTTGGTCACAGACCGTGGGTCCCAATTCACCTCTCGTTTCTGGAAAGCACTACAAAAACTATTGGGCATAGACTCTCGTTTATCTTCGGCTCGCCATCCCCAAACGGATGGGCAAACTGAGCGCACCAATGCCACTTTGGAACAATACCTTCGCTGTTATGTGAACTACCAGCAGGACAATTGGGTTTCCCTGTTACCGCTGTCAGAGTTTGCCTACAACAATGGGGTCCAGGCTTCAACTAAAGAAACCCCGTTCTTTGCAAACTACGGCTTCCATCCACGTTTCTTTCCTCCTGTCATTGAAACCTCAGAAGTTCCCGCAGCAGAGGACTGGCTGCAGGAACTCACAGCGGTGCAACAACTTTTGCTCCAGCAACTGGACCAAGCCAAGGAGGACTATAAACGCCACGCTGACAAACATCGCCAGCCGGGCCCCGAAATCAAGGTAGGAGACCGGGTTCTTCTGTCCACTCGCTTTTTGCCCTCCCATCGCCCTTGCCGGAAATTAGATGCCCGTTTCATTGGGCCCTACCCAGTGGTGGCGCAACTTAACCCCGTGACTTTCAAACTCCAACTTCCGCGCTCTATGCGCATTCATCCAGTGTTTCATCGTTCTCTGCTCCTTCCGGCGGAAGGTGTGCGCCCTGATGCAGACCGGCCGGCCCCCACTCCTGTTTTGGTGGATGGGGAGGAGGAATTCGAGGTTCAGGACATTTTGGATTCTCGCTTTCACCGCCGCCGCCTACAATATCTCATTGACTGGGTGGGTTTTGGCCCCGAGGAACGTTCTTGGGAAGACGCTTCCACAGTCCATGCCCCCGATTTAACCCGCCACTTCCATCTGACCTATCCCGCCAAGCCGCGGCCTCGCGCCTCGGGGAGAGAGTCCCAGTTTGAGAGGGGGCTTGAGGAGGGGGATAGTGTGATGACTCATGGGCCATGTAGTCCCGTTCCTAGTGCTGTTGTGAATGATGAAGAGGAAAACTTGGGTTTTCCACCATTTCAGCCAGAAAAGGAACTATCCCAGCCAGAAATTGAGCCTTTGCACCTGCAGGAGGCTTGTCTTCCAGAAATCTGCCAAACAAGCCCTGAGTCGAGTTCTCCCCCTTTTTCGCGCCGTAATTATTATCTCCAGCAAAAAGGAGTGCAACAAGCTAATCGCAGGAGTTTGAGAATTGCAGCAAAGCATTCAGATGATTAAGCCTGCTGCCATGAGAAATTTTAGGGAGTCATACATCTGGACACAGAGATTGACTTTCGTTTCTGATTCCCCAGAGAAGTGTTCTCTGGTGGGAAAACGAGGCCTATTTAGGTTCCTTGCTCCCGAAGGAATCTTGCGGAGTCAATTCGTCAGCTACCGGAGCAGCGTGTGTGGACAGCTACTCCTGCTTTCAAGCCTTTGTTCCTGTTCCAAGCCTTCGTTCTCAGCCTTGTTTTCTCCCTGGATCTTGCCTTGTTTCCCGGACCTCGCCAAGTAATTACCATGGATCTTGTTCTTGCTCCTCGTTTCCTTGTTGCCTTGAATCAAGCTTTGTGTGCCAAGAATCAAGTTATTTCCTAGCCTTGCTCAAGTTCATGGACTAAAGGACCTTGTCATCTCCCCTCACTTGCTTGGCAAGTGAGTGTTTCGGTTATTGGATTACAACTTTGGACCTTAATATTTCATATTGGACATTGCTTTTTTGGACTAATTTTGACCTTTCCTGAAAGGTCTACTTCTGGACTATTTCCTATACTTGTTTTTATTAACTTTATATATTTCCTTAATAAAGATATTAGATAGAATCTGGCCTCTGTGTATGGTTATTGGTGCTCTGCAGCCTGGGTCGTGACAGTCTGGATTTATGAATGACTCTCTTGCAAAATCAGGGTTGTGATTGAACCAAACTCCCTGCTGTGCAGTCTCTCACTCTTCCTTCTGCACTCCACTTTAACAAGCATTTTCATATTTTCCAACAAGTCACGTTGTTTCATGATACGTCCAAAGTACAACAGCTTTAATTTAGTCCACTTCTCATGAGAGTTCAGACTTATTTTGCAGTCCATGACAGGAACTCTTTTCAAGCACATTTCAAATGAGTTTATTTTCTTCTTGTCATTTTTCTTCACTATATCACTTTTGCACCCATAAATCTCCCAGCATTGCCTCCAAGTCTGTCTTTTAGTTCTGAGCCTCCTGCTTTTGGCTTCTGATTACTGTTCATTTCCCGGATCTTAGGCTGTTGGTGTATTTCGATAAATATTTATTGCAGGAGATGATCCTGCACTGCACTATAGGTTTTTGGAAAGCCTTTTGGGTGCTATTTTTCTTCTTAAGGAACCTCAATGGTGTCTCCCAATTGGGTTAAGATTCTCCCAATTTCCCAGGAGTACAGTTTGAAAACCAGTATTGAGGATCAATGATGCACTATGCATACTTCCACACTGTACACTACATCTCTTATACCATGCTGGTTCCCAGATATGCACACTTACCATGAGAGTGACTCAAGAGATAGCTGACAATGTCAAATAAGGAAGGATAGGAAGTGATTTTAAGGTATTGAATAACATGTTGTTCTGTATACAAATTTTGACCAATGGCAGATCTGCAGATATGTGCATTTGTTGAAATTGTAATGCAACACAGAGAAGATTCATGCAGATCCACTGAAAAAGTTTTGTTTAAAAGACAATGACTTAATTAGGAAGATAGGTTGAATGCTTCAGCATCATTTCATTCTTCATGCTGCTTGCTAAATTATGTAAAAGCGGGAGTTCCAAAGAATCAGCAAACTGCAGTTTTGAATCTATTGGAAAGCAGCTATGTGCTATAAAGTGAGAAAGTCATAGCTATGGTTAAATTAATTAACACTATCTGAAATTAATTTTATTAATCCCAGAAGATCCTCTGGATGCGAAGAGTTGTAGACCTCTAGTTGTGACATTGAAAAAACTACTGAAATAGATTTGTTCCTTTCAGATAGTCTTCTTGTAGGAATAATAAGTAGATACGGGGTGGTTGCAGAGCCCCCAGTGGCACAGTGGGTTAAATTGCTGAGCCGCTAATCTTGCTTACCAAAAGGTCAGTGGTTCGAATCCAGGGCGCGGGGTGAGCCCCAGCTTCTGCAAATCTGAGTAGATCAATAGGTACTGCTTCGGCAGAAAGGTAACGGTGCTCCATGCGGTCATGCTGGCCACATGATCTTGGATCTATGGACAACGCTGGCTCTTCGGCTTAGAAATTGAGATGAGCACCAAGAATCGGACATGACTAGACTTAATGTCGGGGGGAAACCTTTATCTTTACCTGAGGGTGGTTGCAGGTTCCACTCCTGACTCTTCAGTTTCACTTCAGATAACACTGCACAAGTTCCTGTCTTATGACCCAGTTATAGCACTATGATTCCACTTTACTTACTCCTGGCATTTGTAGTTATGGTGAGGCGCTAGAGCTTTCTGTTGGAAAATTCTAAACACTCTTCCTTTTACTACAAACCCCTGTATTCCATCGGATGAGCCCATGGCAGTGGTTAGGTAGCATGAAAAGGCACTTGTTTTGTGTGTGTGTGTGTGTGTGTGTGTTGCTTGTATTCTATCTGGTACTATGGGCCTCAAGAGGGTTTCCCCCATTGATCATTTTAGAAAGAGCATCTGTATGAGTTGGCCTGAATTCTTATGAGGAAGGATGATCTGTAAATTGAACAAAATGGGGAATGGAGGCTTTCCATCTTCAATCTCTTTATGTCCTTCTTGCCAGTTGATTTCTCCCTTAAGTGTAAAAAAGTCAATGGTGTGGTCTGCAGTGCTGTGTTCCATCACCAGATGCTGCTGTTTGCTGTCAAGTCTCCTGCAAGGTACTGTAGTGTGCCAATCAAGACCAACTCCAAAAACCCCAAATATAAAACAGCCCACATCTAAACACAGGTGCTTGTTTAAAAATAGAGACTGCAAATGTCTGCTCTCAAATGCAGGTAAACAGTGAGAAGGAGGAAAGTGTATATATTATTTGCAGAAATTTTCCTTTCTCAACTTTGAGCAACTGAAATTGCCTTTTCTGAATGGTGACATTATTCTGAAAGTGACAGAATTTTACTTTTTGTGTATGGCCGTTATTCAGCCGAATAGTCATTTATATAACAGAGCCTATCTAATGAATTTCCATAAGAGTAGAGAACCTTTTATCCGCAATTTTTATATGGCTCTTTTTAGCTCCATCCGAATGCTATATTAAACATTAAGCAAAATAAACATGTATTTAGGGTATCAAGAGAAGGGGAACCACGGGACTTTTCCATTGCCAGATTTGCCATTAACCACAGGTTCCTCAAAAACAGATTCCTCAAAAAGAGGCTCCCCTAATAAATAAAAAAAACTACAGTTGAAAAAAAAGTAGGAGAAATCTTTCAAATATAAAGTAGAAAGCATTCAAAATATTATTTTCCATCTTTCTGTAAATATGGTTAATTTCAAAAAAAATATTTTATGATTTATTATTGCTTATATTTTGAATTAGATAGATATGGGGACACCAAACTCTTTTAACTGCTTAGGGCCTCTAAAGGTCTTAATTCAGTCCTGATACAGTCAATAATAAGAAATTATGGGAAGCATAGTACAAAGCAACCAGAGAGCTAAAGGAAGCACTTTAAAACAATCTCCCAGAAAATCCGAATAGATGCAGTGTGGCCAACTGAAGCGTCCACAGTCTTGCACTTCAATCTAATAAAAAGAAGCCACGCCAAGTGGTTCCTCTCCATGAACTTTCCTTGGCTATTCTGCTTATCCCAAACCCCAATTTGAATTGCAGGAATGGGATTGGATTTTTCAGTGCATTATGTGCATTCCCAAAGTTGCCAAGCAGACTTCTTTGCACATGGTTGGTTGGGAGCATATGAACTAGCTTCCTACCAAGGTTTGAAACCATCCTCAGTTTGCTCTAGGAGACTGTCTTATTTTCTACAGCCTTCTGGCTTGGGCAATGAGTGTGCTTTTTATTGTTTACCAGCAAGAGTGGATGCAACTGGTACACACAAAGTAGAATCATAGTGATATCTGGGAATGCCCATGGAAATCTAGGAGACCATGTTTCATTCTCAGACATTGCCAGTGTGCAATTGCTTTATTGCTAGTGAATGATGCAGCTACCACAAAAACATTTTGAAAGCAAACCGGAATCTTTCACATACCTTGGAAATACATTTGCTCTAGCCAGCACTTAGAATTGCACCTGATTACTGATTTCTGACTAGTTTTAGGAACATCCCTCAAATCAATTTTGTGCTTGTTACAAATATTCAACTCTGGATGGTTTTCACTGGAGAGAAAATCCCATGTACAGCCTCCATCTTCTGTGTGACAGACACCTAAACTTGATTGATCGTTATTTCTCCTTCTTTATGACACATCAAGCCAGCTAATACAAACAAGGATGACACATTCTATCAACATTACTTCTTAGCTACCTCATTTATGGACAGTTGTCAAATCAGAAGCAAATCCCCTTTTTGGAATGTGTCCTAGTCTATTTGTTTACAATTCTTTGTCTCATTCACCTGACAGGAGAATACTTCAGGGATCCATTGCCAAAACACATGGTTTACCCTTGTCATTCAAGTTGTAGAAAAATCCTAGAAAGTCATACTACAGCTTCTTTAGTATATTATTTATAATATTGTAGTTGGAAGGGTGTGATGTATATTTTATTATTTTGTTTTATTGGGAACCATGTGTTAAAGAGCTTAAAAGAGGCCAAGTTACAAAGAATGTTTAGTGAATGAGTAAATGAAAGCATACAGTCCAAATGTTATCCAGGTTGGTAGCCATCACTACATCTTGTGACGGTGACTGGTACGGTGTAACTATCTGTGTTGAAAATGCCTTGAATCTTCTTTCTTGAATCTTCCACTATTCAGCTACTGGAAAACAACTCTGGGTTCTTAAGATTATTGGTGGAGTAGCTTTCTTATCTACTTCCTGAACACTATGTGTAATCACATACATTTCTATTGTATCTTGACTTATTCTTCTTTCTAGATTTAACAGTTTCACAAACAATTTCATCTTTTCTCCTCAGACAGTGTTTCCAATCCCCTGGTCATCTTGCTTTCCCTTTTGGAACTTTACCCAGATCAACACTTCCCTTTCTGAGGTGGGGTGACTAGAACTACTCAAAGAATTATATATGTAACATAGACAAGTAGGCAGTGACACAATTCAGAGCTTGTCTTCTGCCCTCCCATCCCTCAAAAATTACTTTGTGCTAATCTCCTTAGCTTTATTGCTTTCCACATATCTACCCATGGAGTCTTTCTCAGTAATTTTGAACCCTGGAAGACAATGTTTCCAAGTTGTGTAGGAACTAGGGATGTGCATTCAGGGAAAACCTTGTCCTATTTTGTGTCCCGGCTTTCGTTGGCAGCCCCGGTCCACTTTTGTAAGCCTCCATTTTTTGTTATTGGTAGAGGTGTTTTCGGTTCTTTTGTTTCAGGGCCTGGAAATTAGACCATGGGGGGGGGGCTCCCCACTCACTGGCTTCCCTTCCCAGTATGCATTCTTCTTACCTGGCACCTGCTGTTTCTACTCTAGAGTAAGAGGTGCTCAGCTGCAAGTGCACTCGGGGCCTACCTGCCTACATGCCCCGCCACACTCTCCCAAGTGTGTGTGTGTGTGTGTGTGTGTGTGTGTGTGTGTGTGTGTGACAGGGCGTGCAGGCAGGCCTGAAGTGCACCTGCAGCCAAGCTCTGGGCCTGCCTGCATGCATGCCCCATCACACACACACTCTCTTTCCAAGGCAAGGAGGCAAATTCGGATGCACACGAAAGCAGGCTTTTGTGTCAAGCAGATTTTCATGTGCGGAGGGGGCTTCCCATTTCATGCTTCTGAAGAAATGGAAGACATGAAAAAAATTGTGGAAACGGTAGGATTTCACGCACTTGCCTACTAGGAACTTTCCATAGATTACCAAGTTCCCTTGTCAGAGGTAGTTGTATTCTCAATGTCCTGAAGGTGATATGATATGACATGGAGGTTGGAGCTAACCTTTGAATAACAAACTGAGAGCTAACCTGCTGCCTCTCTCTCTTCATTGCGACATGGGAGAAATAAAACATCACAACCCCAAGTTTGCAAAACCTGAGCAAGTCAAATCTGACTTGATGGCAATTAACAGCAAAAATATAATTACTGAACTTCCAGTCTGGTTTTAAATGAAAAACAACAACTTCTACTCAACTGCCCCAATGTTTTAGAATTTCCTGTTTCCCACATTATGGACCACATCATATGGAGGCCTTTCCTGTTCCTGAGATACCACAAGTTTTCAGGAAACCTTTTGTGGGCAGAAACCACTGCAGTGCGGTAAGGGAAGCAGAAAGGCATGGATGCTTGCATATAGCTCAGCATTCTGTGTTGCAGACATTCAAATTGTAGAAAATATTAAAGGCAGCATTTCATCCATATAATTATTTAATATGCAATGTTTTTATTTTTCAACATACTTAATCATTAAGGGAAATTATCCCTTGTCTTTCAACATCCCTTTCCAAATTAAGGTTTCTGATATATGCAAATATGTTAAGATACAGCACCTTGAAAACTTGGCAGTTTAAAACTTTTATGGTCCCATTAAAGGCTTTAACATAATCAGAAAATTGTTTTTCTAAAAGATGTAAGATCACCTTTCATCTGATATTTTTATTCCTATTATCTTCCTCTGTGACTGCTGTGCTTCTCAGACTTTAATGTAGTTCATTAAAAACGTGCACAAGCAGGTATCATATTCATTAGCAATTCTGAAGGCAGAGAAATAAATGAAATTAAGGATTTAGGGATTTTATATGGCAAACAGTTGCATAAAGGAGCAGTCTCTTTTGTACATATATGAGCGACATTTACATACCCACAACTAGATAGCAATAAGTAAGTCTTCAATCAAAAACTAGAGAAGACATGCTTGAGAAATTTGATTTTTATAAATTTCAACATAAACTGCCTAGATACATATATATTGGACTAATTTGTGAACCAGAGCTTAGTTTTACAATAGATTTTGCATTGCTAAAATATGTTAGTTCTGTTCACGACTCAGAAAACCTGTTCCGTCCAGATTTGTTGTTACTGTGTGGCTTCAAGCTATTTCTGGGTCAAGTGACATGAAGGTGAACCAATCATGGAGCTTTAGTGGCAATATTTGTTCCAAGAAGGTTTTTGCCTTTGCCTTTCTCTGAGACTGAGAAAGTGTGAGTTGACTAAGGCCACCCAGTGGGTTTCCATGGCTGAGTGGGGATTTGTCTCCAGTGCCATATCCAATGCTCAAACCACTACACCAGGCTGGCTCAGTCTTCTTGTTTCATAAAATAAGATTGATACACTTATTTTGTAAAACTTTGCATGTGATTCTGTTGAACAGAAAACAGCATCTTACATGCAGGAAATTGCAGTTCCCGTGCAGAGAATATTACTTCTAAGGTAAAGGTAAAGGTTTCCCCTTGACATTAAGTCCAGTCATGTCTGACTCTGAGGGTTGGTACTCATCTCCATTTCTAAGCTGAAGAGCCGGTGTTGTCCGTAGACACCTCTAAAGTCATGTGGCTGGCATGACTGCATGGAGCACCGTTACTTTCCTGATGGAGCGGTACCTATTGATCTACTCACATTGGTATGTTTTCAAACTGCTAGGTTGGCAGGAGCTGGAGCTAACAGCGGGCACTCACTCTGCTCCCGGGATTTGAACCTGTGACCTTTTGGTCTGCAAGTTCAGCAGCTCAGTGCTTTAACACACTTCGCCACTGGGGTTTCTAAACAGAAACATAATTTTCTGTTTAAACTCTGTTTCCTGCTGTTTTTTAAATGCAAATGAACCACACACAAATTTTGTACAGAACAAACCCTTAATTGCAGCATTTCCTGTGCAGGAAAGAATACTACTGAGGAAAATGTTTTTTTTTACACAGATTAAGTCCAGAACTGCAAATATTATCATCAATCCAGAATTTTTCCTGCCAGTTTCCCAACACTGGCAAACATAGAACATACATGAAGAATTGTTTAGCGTCCTAGGATGCTTCTGCCCCAGCTGAGTAACAGAGCTCCATGCCACCCATCACACGATGTAGCCTCACTTCTTTCAAGGCTCCGTTGCTCAACATGGTAGCCTCCCCATATTCCATTAGGAACAATGGGCTACCATGGTGGGAATCCGTGCACCGATGCTTCCCCACGTGTGATGGGAAAGTGCTGCTGCTGCTCAGGCAGGGTGCCGGGCTTGCCCCGCTGCCCAACCAGTTTGCGAAAGAGGAGAAATGTCTTGGGTAGGGGATGCTTTTGAAAAAAATTCCCCTCAGCTCTAGTTTGGGTGTTTTTCAGCTCCCATCAGCAGTGAAAATGCCCAAAACTGATATGCTTATCACATTTTTTAAAAGTACTCATATAAACAAATGTTTGTTCCCATTTCTATTCCAAATAGGTAAATTATTGCCTTTCTTCTGTTATACCATCCTTTCCCCCTTTCTCTTCCATTTTCTTTCTCTTTGCTTCAAATTTCTCATTCTGTTTACTTTCTCCCTTCTCATCTCCTTCATTTTGTTCTTTTCCTTGTTTAAGCATGTCAAATAAACTTTAGAAGGCAGGTCTCTCACCTGTGGAATAATAAAAGCAGAGCTGCATTTCTTGTTTTAAATTATCTCCGGATTGAGGCCAGGCTGCATGACATAATATTCCATACTGCTGTTTTATGAAGTGTCTCTTCCTCTGTGTGTGGTGGGCAGTGCTTTCTGCAAATCACTAACATCTTTGTTCAAAGAAGTCCCCCTTTAACCTTGGAAAACAGATATTTTGCGTTGTCTGTTGAATTTTCTGTAAACATCAAAACGTGTTTATTTCTTTATTTCACAGAAGTATATGCTGCCCTTCAGAAAAAGGTCCTTAGGGTGGAATATGGCAACAGGGAAACAGTTAATATATATGTATTAAAAATACTGATACCGTAGCCCTATGATCCATGGAAAAACATCTCAGAGGCTATAAAAATATTATGTTAAAGTGCAAAGGCTTAGAATAAAGTCTGACTCTGCATACCGAGATTGACCCCAAAACTTCTCCTTCACTGCCAGTGGTGACTGGTGAGTGATGTCTGTTGTGGATTTTAGTCTGAACTGTATAGGTTCTGAACTTATTTTGAGGTTCTGGAGCTTGTATGTGTCCTTTAAAGTCCAGACTACAAAAATATATAAACAATATATATCTGTATCATCTTAGCTATCTATGTTTTCTTTTATTGATCATCTGTCTAACTATCTCTGTTGTGTATATATGAATTGTATGCAATAGGTATAAGCAACATACTATGCAATTTATATAAGCAATATAAAAATAGAGCAGTTTCGACATCAATTCTCCTTTTTATAACCAAATCTGTGAGGAAAAGGGAGATGTTTTCTAAGCATTAAAAAAGGTTCAGACTAAACCCTGAAACTGTTTCCCTGTTGCCATGACACTGAACTCTCCATGTGGTTAGGCACCCAAAAATTATGCAGACAAGAGAGAAGAGAAGAAAGCTTTCATAAACTTTGCTAAGGCTAACGATGAGCTCCACACATGCAAAACTGTCATGGCCTTTCTCCTCCATTCGAGAAATTCAGTGAAATGCTGCCTTTCCAACTTCTTGTCTCATGAGTGTGGAAGGCGATGTCAAGAGGCCATTGATGCATGACTCCGAGTAACAAACTTGGGTCAAATCTCCTTATTAGCATGCCACATTAGCCATTACTAAACAAAAAAACAAAACAAATAAGTATACACAGATTAATTTATTGTGTGAATGCTACCAAGTTTGATTGGCCAGAAGAGTTGCTGGAGAGTAAAACTGGGGCAGTTTTTGGCTTCCATGTTAGTGGGGCACTGAATTCATCCTGTTTTGGCTCTAGCCCATACTTGAAAGGGCTATCCAAGGTACTGAATCCTTAATCCACTGACCCCATTGGTTTAACATCTTAGAAAAGAATGTTGCACCCTTAGACTGCAGAGACATCTCAAAGCCATGCTGGAGCCCCAGACTATAAGCAAAACAAGTTGTTTATTGAAGAATGTATGTAAGCAATAGCAAATCAAAATTCAAAGTCAATGAAACAAGATTTTAGTCCATCAGGTACAAGATACTTGAGAGTCTTGAAGCAAGGGTCCATAAACGTCAAATACAAGAATAAACTCCAACAAGGTATCAAAATTAGTCCAAGGAACAGGAACAAAACTAGACCAAATAACAAGATTTTGACTGAAACAAGGAATCCAAATTGCAAAACTTTCAGGAACAATTTTTGGATTATCCAAAATTCCCCAAGAGCAAAAACGAGGACTGGAACAAAATTCAAGATACAAGGCTACATGAACTTGGCATGAATATCCACAGGAATAAGGAACAGGATTCTATGTGTCCATGAACAGGAATTACGCTCGATGAGCAAAGTTACCACCTCTGAAAATCCTCTTAAAGCTGAAATCAAGGCCGCTTTCCATGGGAAGTTTGTTCAAAGCCTTTTCTCATTAACAGCCTTTTGCTTCATCTCCAAACCTCCCTTTCTCATCTCTGTTGACATATAGCTTTCTTTCTGTCAATCGTTAATCTTATCAGAACTGAAATGCCCATCTGGCAAGGGAAGGTTCAAGGAATGTGGTTCAAGCTGCCTGCTTGAAACCATTGTATGCTTGTTCCTAGAATCCTCAGAGACAAACATTGGCTGGCCAGGAACAACAGCTTCATCGAACTCTGGCTGCAAGGGAATCCTAGGCCCCAACCCTGATTCATCTGATAGGTCAGGTGCGGGCACAATCACAAGCTGAACAGGACCAACCTCAGGCTCATCTGACAGCTCAGGAGCAAGCTGGGATACAACAGAAAGCCAACATCGTATAGTGGTTTGAATACTGGACTAGGACTCTTTGAAACTAAAGTTGAAATCTCTGTGAGTTGGACAAGTCATACTTTTTTAGCCTCAAAGAAGGCAATGGAAACGTTTCTAAACAAACGTTTCAAAAAAGAACACCACAAAATGTTCATCTTAGGGTTGGCAGAAGTCAGAAATGTCTTGAATGCACAACTATCCCGAACTCTTTAAACAAGTTCAGATGAAAACCTGGAGGAGATATAGTGCCCCAGTGACACGGAACCAACA
Organism: Anolis carolinensis; assembly: GCF_035594765.1. Lineage (NCBI taxonomy): Eukaryota > Metazoa > Chordata > Lepidosauria > Squamata > Anolidae > Anolis > Anolis carolinensis. The sequence continues at coordinate 183,105,061 of NC_085845.1, forward strand.
GCTCCCATGGAGAAGGGCCAAGAGATGTGACAACATTCACCTCAAATTCTACTTGAATGCAAGCTAAACATTGGTCTGATGAGAGACTATAAAGAACTTATTTGTGGGTGAGTGTGTTGGCGTGTTATGGATGGTTATGTTGTTGTTGTTGTTGTTGTTGTTGTTGTTGTTGTTGTTGTTAGATCTTTTAAAAAGAATTTCCCTTGCATATGTCTAGCACCTAAAATGTCCAGTTTGGGCCTTTCAGTGGTATTGTTTACCATCTTCACTGCTTTTGGTTTTGTTTCCCATTTTCACTGCCTTTGTGTTTCTTGGTAATCATTGTCTGTTGTTGCTCTTTCTTCTTCTTTTCCATTCAATGTTCTGTCCTTAGCTGAAAGGGTGAACACTGTCAGCCTCCGAGGAGGGGAGGGGGAGAGACCAGGGGGCAGCATTAGGTGAGGGAGCCCTTTCACCCACCCCCAGAGTCAAATTCATTCTCTGAGAACCCCAATGATTCCCCAGTAAATAAGAAAGCAAAGGTGGGAGGTGCCTTAGCATCATTTATATGTTTAGAGACATACGTATAAAATTCTTTTGCATGTTTTCCACTGAGCCATGACCTGCTTTCTACAGAAGCTGCCTGCTATTTTCAGGATTCTTTCTCTCTCACCCCCCATCCCACATTTTCTCTTTCTTTCTCTCTAAGCGAGTCCCTGAAACAATAGCTTGCATGCCAAATAGAGCTGGTTCTTGAGATAGGAAAGATTTTGCCTGAGCCACAATTCCTCCCCTCTCCTTTCCTATACGCACACCCGGTTGCTTTCAAACCCATTCCTACTCTTTTCATTTTGTGTTCTTTCTTCTAAGAAGCAACATTTGCCTGCTAGAGAGACAGTGTCAAATGTACACAGGGGAGAGAGCTGCTTTTGTTTTTCTAACTCGTATTATTCCAAAAATGGGTTGTGTTCAGTGGTAGTTCCTAAACTTGTGCGTATGTGGGGGGGGGGGGGGATTTTTTTTTTTTACCGGATAGTGTTGCTGCATAAAACATCTTTCTGCCTTCCAATAGTTCACAGATAATCCAACAATATCAGAGTATGGTCAGGATGGCAAAGGTTATGAATGAGGGAGAATAGGCAAGCTAGGAGAGGCTGCAGCAGTTTGCTTCTGACTAAGCCTACTAGAAAGGGCAACTGCCCTTGCACTTTGAATTTACAGCAGTTGGAATAAACAGAAAAAAAGAGGGAAATGGAAAGAGGAGAGCGAGAAACTGGACCATTTTAAAAGTGAGACGTCTGAAGACTAATTAAGACTATACCTTTCTTGCTATTTTCTTGCTTTGTATCTGTGGGCACTACTGTCCATAGGGAGATAATATGGTGAATCAATGCTACTTTAGCTACTTCCCCTTATTCCCATCTAAAGCTTAACAAGTTTCTTAACAAGTTATTATTTTATTAATTTTATTTGTATCTCAACTTTCTTTCAACTTGGGAACCAAGGTCATATGTATGTCTCCCTGCCAATCCACTGGTTAGAAGAAACTATTTTACTGAAGTAAGACGGAATTGCCAGTTCAACCAATATTTGCATATGAAATAGGAATAACACCATCTTGTCCTCAGACAGCATAACCACTAACCAGTGATCATTAATGTGCTTGCAGGGGTAGTTGCACAAGTAAAGAGAAGCAGCATCAGATCTAAGAACTTCGGTGGTGGTGGTGGGAATCATTAGATGGCGACCAGCTATTCTAACCTTTGATGCTGTCTTCGTTTGCTCACTTTCCCAAACTGCATATTGTGGAAGGCACTGGAACAATATGAACACCCACTCGGTTCAAGAAGCTGCCCAACTGAATGCCTGTATGATTCACAACCATGGATTTCCACTTTCTAATCAGCCTCTTCAGGTGCCTGGTAATTCTGCTGGGTCTTTCTGATTGATGGCACCATTCAACCTCTCTGGCTGCAAAGACACAGCAGAATTAGAAACAAGGAGTTCGCCAATTGTGTCTCTGTATCTGACAGTCATTTGCCTTGCTGTAATCAGAAGAGATGGATGAAACAAGGAGACTCATGCAGAACTATAGTCACTGATGCCTCCAGTGCTGGGCTGAAATGTCCTACCAATGCCTGAGGTACCACAAATGTAGGAAGCCAAAGCAGAAGGTCTCATTTTTTTAAAAAAAGAATATAGACTAGTTGGAATGGGTTCATCAAAGGGCAACAAGGATGATAAGAGGTATGAAGTATAAAACATATGAAAGAGGTTGAAGGAGCTGGACATCTTCAGCTTGATAAAAACAAATCTGAGGGCACTTTTTAATACTTTAAGGGCTGTTACAGAGTTGAGGTATATTTGTTCTCTGCTGCCCCAGAAGGTAAGGCCAGATCTAATGGTTTGAATTAACAGGAGGGTATTATTTTGATTTAAATTAGAAGGACTGTCTTGACAATAAGAGCTGTTCAGCAACAAAACAAATTGTCTAGCGAGGTAGAGGGCTTTACAAAGAGACTAGACTGGGACTGCTTTAGTCAGAAGGCTGAATTTAGTGGCCCATGAGATCCCTTCCAACTTTATGATTCTATGCTTTTAGGATCTTCTCATCAGTTTGAAGATGGCAGAAGGAGGAAATATGTGAAGCTTATCAGAGCTTTTCAAAGTTCTACCAGTCTGGTATTCGTCACATTTTTGTGGTGATTACCATTTTTCACACAAAGGCTCCTTTAAGTGAGGCATTCTGAGTAATCCAAAAGAGTGGTCACAGCTCAACAGAGCTTTGAAAATCTCTGGTAAGTGTCACCCACCTCCAGAAAATCATCACAATTCCCTGAAAATGGGAAAGGAAAGACTGCTAAAGCCCCTTCTTTTGCACCTTTTCCTGAACACTCTATGCAAAGATAGTTCCTAGGAATCCCCAGAAGTCTCAAGAGAGAGGTAAATGCCAACTTTCCCATCCTCAGGAGCCAATCCTATTTCTGATGCACTTGTAATGCTTTTCTTGATCTTTTTTTGTCTCAACAGAACCCAAGAAAAAGAAAAAAGAAGGCAAGAAACAGGAGAAGACACTGGAATAAGAAAGCTATGCCAAGTGGCATGGGAATGGGATTTCCTCGAATGTAATCGGTTAACACAAGTTTCATTGACACCTAGGCATTTTATCCAGAAGTTATTTATAGCTTAATTGTACAGTAGGAGGAAATAAACATGCAAATACACTCTCTTTCTTCTTTTATTTTTTATTCTAGTACAGCCTCTCCTAATTTGGCACTCTTCAATTGGGTAAGATTACAGTTCCTACCATTCCCAGTTTGATGGGTGGGAATAATTCACTTTGGATCCTGCTCTGGGAAAAAGGTGGCATACAAATGCAACAAACAAAGAAACAAATAATAAAGGAATTTGTAGTACAGCACATTTAGAAGGTGCTGGATCGTGGAAGGCTGCCCTAGTGTTTTCAGTGTATGCTCTTAACCTTTGTAGAAGTTTGCAGTAAAAGGCAGTAGTGTCATTTAGAACACAAGGTAAAAAGGTAAATGGAAAAAGCATAGCTTCATTCCCAAATCCCCATTCCTTCTTTCAAAGTCCAGTCTTTTAAGGCCTGGGTTTGTATGCTAAGGACAGGGTTGATGACCTACATGGAACTCCCAAGTTGTATTCTATCAAGGTTCTATGATGTCATTATGACCTGTCTAGATGCTGAACAACTTGGCCATCCTATGTGTAAAACAGATTTTCCCCACCCCTTTTTATGTTTTTTATTAGCAAGTGTGGGTCTCTATCTCCAGACTGTATCTGCACTGAAATAACTAACTTGGCTGCAATTTACACCTTTTAATAAAACAATTTAAGGCTCTAGTCTATAATGCTTCTTATGTGCTTCCTGAAAATATTTTCATTCAGCATGATTTCTAGTAACGGTGTATTGTAAATGGTAAATGGCGGTGACATGGACATAGACATGCTGAAATGTGTGAATTCACCATTTAATATGAGGTGTGAACACCCATTTTTTTATACCTGTGGTGCATCTCAGAACTGAAACTACACAAATATGACAATCGTACGGTTTGCAAGTGTCTTTGTACCAAAGACTTTGCATTCTCTCACAATAAACTGTGCAACTAAAACTGTAGAAAATCATTTCTAAAGTTGTTATCAGGCTGCTGTCATTCCATGCTGATACTATTTGACAATAGATGTAGAACCCTATATACTCATGTATGTGTTGTTTATTTGTTCTGTCACTTCCGACTCTTAGTGACCTCATGGACCAGTCCATGCCAGAGCTTATACTCATATGAGTATATATGTACTCATGTATAAGTCTAAAAATTTTAATCAAAAATCAACCCCAAAAAACCAGGGTCAACTTATCAATTGGTCTATGTGAGTACTGTACTATAAGAACTATGCCTTTCTCTGAGTAGTGCAGTGAAAGGCAAGAACTTAGTCTGTCCCAGGAGAAATTAAAGAAAAAAGAAAGACGCACTATACTCTTTCTGCCATGGTGTTGCTTCTGGCTTTTTTGAAGGCCTAGGCAGAGAAACTGTGGTAGTGGCCAGGGGAAGGTGGCCCACTAAGGTGGTATTTGTGTATTCCTCTCTGTGCAGAATGACCTTTGATTTAGCCATGTATCATATGAAAATCCATAACTTTGGCCACAAAATGTGTCCTCAACTTATTCATGCAGTCAAGGTATACATGAGTATATTCAGAAGTTCATAGTCCCTATCCTTAAACCCCCCTACACATGAATGCATCATTATATGCAAAGCATGCTCTACCCTCAAAGGTCTTGGTCCCAAATTTATCTAGCTAAGAATTCTGTTTGTGAGGGGTTTCCCTCAGAGATAGTAGTTGGACTGGCACGTTTGGAGAGAATCTTGATATACTTGCAGCTCAGTTAGCATGACCTCATCTGTTTGTATAGAACAGGGGTCCCCAAACTAAGGCCCGGGGGCCGGATGCGGCCCTCCAAGGTCATTTACCTGGCCCCCGCCCTCAGTTTTATAATATAATATTTTATATCAGTTTTAATAATATAATATATTGTATATACATATAATATTGATAATAATCTTATTATTATCTTACAATATAATACTAATAGTAATACCATATAATAATATTAATTATATGGTATATATTACATATTATATAATAGTATAGTGGTATAGTTCAATATAGTAATATATAATGCTAACATTGTGTTATGCTAATAATATAATATATTGTATGTACATACAGCTGCTCTGAGTCCCCTTCGGGGTGAGAAGGGTGGGATATAAATGTAGTAAATAAATGCAGTAAATAAATAATTAATTTTAGACTTAAGCTCGGCCAAAGTTTGACATGACTTGAAGGCACACAACAACAACAACAACAACAACAACAATCCTAATTAACTTGACTATCTCATTGGCCAGTAGAAGGCCCAATCCTAATAGGTTTATGTTGGTTAAAATTGTTTTCATTTTTAAATATTGTATTCTTTCATTATTGTTGTTGTTGTTGTTGTACTACAAATAAGACATGTGCAGTATGCATAGGAATTTGTTTGTATTTTTTTTCAAATGATAATTCGGCCTCTCAACAGTCTGAAGGATTGTGGACCGGCCCTCTGCTTAAAAAGTTTGGGGACCCCTGGTATGGAACAACCAGACTCCCTAGATAAAGCAGGCAGAAAATGCTATACAACTACTGGAAACAATGTTATTCACCCACTCAATGGACAATATCCAAGCCAGCTCAGACACTCTGCCCAGTTCCTGAATCTCTTCTGCACACAAGCCAGTTGGTCTTGGTATGCTGACTTCTGAGTAATATCCTGATTCTTGATCTTGAGACTACTAGGTGGTCATTGGGCTTTTCTTTTCCACAAGTAAACTGCAAGTAACGGGTCATGATTGGGACAACCATTTCCTGTTGCTTGGAATTGCCATTGCATTGATTTTGCCTTTAAAACAATGCAAGTTGCTGGAATAGCTCTGCCCTGTATTGACTTATGTAAAGCCTCTCCAGTGTCTTTTGCTGAAATATTGATGGCAGCTGACATTTCAGAACAAAACAACAGGGTTCTACATAAGACAGGCCTACCTCGCATGAAAGAACATAAGGCAAGCCATTTCTTTCAGGTCGGCTACAGCAGTGCTTCTCTGTTGTGGCAAAACAGTAGGTTATTTTTAGGGGTGTACTTCTCTAATATTGTTTTTGAAGGAAACAAGTAATACCTTTTGCATTTTTTTCCACTGAGAGAAAGTCTTTAAATAGTGCACAGTTCCTTTAAAGGCTATTTGCACTTTGGGATTTATTCTGCAACCCCCCCCCCCCAAAAAAAAACCCAACCCTCCCATGTTCTATTTTTGAACAGAAAACAAAATCTTCTGGACAGAAAATCCACCCATGCTGGTTTGCACAAAAGTGCTACTTTTAGTAGAAGATAAAACATTTTTTGTACAGGATACGTTTGCAAAGAAAATGCTGTATTTGTACAAATATGCCATGTGAGATTTTGCACAGAAAATACCTTTAACCGTGAAAGCACGTCAGTTTGGGATTCTTTCCATTACTGTGCTTTTGACTTTTTTCAAAAATTTTGAATATTTTTGCCATACCTATCACTTTCTCTAACATATTAGGGACTAGTAACATCTTGCCCTTATTGTTTATTTCTTTCCTGAACCTCAGTGTGAACCAGTAGCTGATTTCTTGTGGACCAGTAGTTATCCACTGACCACTGAGTAGCACTGGGCTACTGGGTTTTTCATAAGGTTTCTGAAAACATGTAGACTTTCTCCTAGTGGCATTGTCAAAAAAGTGGTCTTTCCAGCCAAATGTTGAATAAAATTTCTAAGAAAATGTACCTTGGTTCTTGAATATAGCTGCAAAAGTACTCTCAAAGATTGTTAACAATGTACTGAAACTACCTGAATATAACATTTCTCTACAGCAAAACAGTTTCTGCCTTGAAGTGTGCTTTGTAGTTATACTTTGAACCTATAATATCTTCACCATAATAGTACAGTAGGTGCTGGTATTACAATCTCATCAGAAGGTTATTGTGATCACAAGGTGAAGAGTAGTTCACTGACCAAAGGGCAGGATATGAATGGAAACAAATTGCTATGTTTAAAACTTTGAAAGAAAGTGTTTACAAATGCTTATAAAAGTGAACATTTGTGTGGATATTAAAAATTCACCAATTAAATCAGTAAGAAGACAGAATTGATATGAATGAGAACATGTTAAAGTGACATATTCATGTCTAACGTACTGATTTGCCTTTCCCTAATTGAAATCCAGTACAATGTTGGATTAGGCCTCTGAAAAACCAGGGTTTGAATTCCCAATCAACTATGGAAACTCACTGGCAGACCACAGAAAGTTACATGTTCCTAGCCTTGGAGAAAGGCCGCTTTCAATCTTCTCTGGATAAATCTTGCCATCATTACCCCAGAGAGGGTTGCCATAAATGTGAGTTGACTTGAAAACCTTAAATAAGTGTTCTTCGTGTTAGATGCTAAGTGTGTCTTACCCTCCAGATACATTATTCTTCAAATCCCATCATCCTTGGTCGTCGTATTTAGCAGGTCCATCTTGAGGAGTCCAGATTGGAGAAAATTATTCTAGGTTCTCATTCCATCAAATGCTTTCCAGTTTTCTCATTGCACATGTTGGCCCCCAGATAAATCAATGTCATTGGATCACTTGACAGCCTTTGATGCCTGTGAATGTTGTTGGCCCGTAAAACGCCTCTGTTGCATTGGGCCAGTGCTTACTCTTAGATGATAAAAAAATCATCAAAGTGGCTGCCAGCATGTATTTTTGTTCACAAAAGCCACTTCCAGAGACATTTTAACTTTACACAGGCCAAGCAAGCAGAGGTTTCAAAGAGTGCAAAAGGCACCCACTCAATAAATCACAGCCCCAAAGGATATGCTCTTGGCTTGCCTAGCATTGTTCTATCTATAAGAAACAAATCCCATCATCTTTAGCTTCACAGGCACAATTCTATTAGATCCAAGAATCCCCCAGAGCACTGAGTCTTGAACACTATTTCTGAGGAAAGATGATTTAACACAAAATAGAGAGACAGCTTCTCAAGGATAGCAGTTCAGGAGTATCACATGTCCCTGATGGTTATATGGAAGCTCTCATTGTGCTACAAGCTGTTTGGCAAGCATGCTTTCACTTGAAAAAGGCAGGGAAAATTGACAGTATTATATACATTCTGAACCCTGGCTGGTTCAAGACCATTGTGTGGCAAATGTCAGGTATGTGCGTGTAGGCGGGGGATACCTATGAGAACATCTGTGGAAGGATGAGTGTTACCACTTCCTCACCTTGTCATAGAATAATAGAACAATAGAGTTGGAAGAGACCACATGGGTCATCTAGTCCAACCACTTGCCATGCTGGAAAAGAACATGCCTTTCAAATTGCTTACTTGCATCAGTGACAAGGAGAGTTCTACCATAGCACATATGTGCTTCACAGAAGCATTTTTCATCAGGTCAGCAGCAGGAGAGGAATAGACATCTCTCTTTGATGCTGACTGCTGAAATGGAATAGATATCTCTCGTGAAATCCTGGTAATTATCAGAACTTCCCATCAGCTGTTATGTTCATTTGTTAAAACATGAATGCAATATGGATTTAGTGCTATTTTTAGTTCACTGCTGTGTTGCATTCTGGTAAATATTATAGATGAGAGAGAAAGAGAGAAATACACAGACAGTTGTGTATATTCTAGTCACATCTGACTTGCGGTGACCCGGATATGAAACTTTCACTGGCCAACACACCTTTTGATGCCTCAAATGTTAGACCTGTTCTGGATATATTTTATCTGCTGATTCCAAAAATGGCACCAGCATTTGCCCATCAGCACTAGTTTTTAAGATGCAGAACATATGCCATATACGTACCCGCTGTTATCTGCTCAGCCATAGAAAATCATGATAACCATATATAACAAACTAGAGCTGATGTTGTCCATGCAATGCAATTTTCTGAATCAGCACTCAAAATAACTATAGAAAAATTCCTAAAAACCAAGATACCAAGAATGTTTTTGGTTGAGATGTGTTCTGGGGTTTTCTTGATAAGGTTTTTTTTTTAGGGCCAGGCTTTAGCACACTGGTAATTCACCAGCAGCAATAAGATCTACCAACTGAAAGGTTCAAAGCCCAAGTCGGAGTGAGCACCAGACTGTCATCCCACCTCACTGTTTACTTAAGCAGTTCGAAAACAGCTTAGAGCTGTAAGTAGAGAAATTAGTTGCTGCCAAATATCGGAGGAGGTATTTTATGACACCATAAAAAAGACCAGAAAATGCCCAGTGACCAAAAGGAAGGAGGTAGTCCTGATGGCTCTTCGTCATAGAGGATGGAGTGACCACTTCCCTATGGCTGGATTCAAGCACAACCTCCAAGGTGCCAAAGCTGGATGTCGACACAACATACCTCCTTTTTGTCTCTTTTGTCCTGTCTGTTCAAACAACATCGAATGTTTGTCATGTATGTGTACTGTGATCCACCCTGAGTCCCCTCGAGGAGATAGGGTGGAATATAAATAAAGTGTTATTCTTATTTTCAGAGAAGGTTTGCCTTTGTCTTCCTCTGAGGCTGAGACAGTGTGGTTTGTCCAAGGTCAACTAGGCAGATTGCATGGCTGCGTTGGGGGTCAAACTCTGAAATCCAGAGTCATAATCTAACTCTCGTGCCACCAACACCACACTGGCATCCAGATAATCAATCAGACAGGAATATTTTCAAAGTTGCTAACTAAAGGTAAGTTCTGCTTCTTAGGAACGAGAGATGAGGAAGTTAAGACTAGAGTTTCTTCACCATCTTCTGCTATACATTTATGGCAATGAAATAAAACCTAATGGAGATTGCTATTACTTAGTATTCCTATTTAAAGTCAAAAATAAATGTCTTCCTAGGTAAGTTGTATAACACTGTTCTTTAGACTTACGACCTGAACTGGCTATGAAATATGGGAAAGGTGAATGAAAATATTAAGTTCAGTAATATTCTATGGCATGTATGTTTCTACTGGAAGTCACTTATTTTAATAGGGTTCACTACTATCTATTATTTCTAATCCTCACCTGTCCCCTGAGGATATGGGAGTCATACTGTAATGCCTAGTCAGATGGAAATGATTCAGGGATCCTGTTGGGATTATAACTGCTGCTTGACATTTGAAGAAAGAAGGCCAAACCTTTTCCCTGGAGCATATCTCAGGAGTGCAATGACAAAATGCCTTCTAAATTTTTCTGCACAAGGAAAAAGATTATCCTTCCTGTCACCTGCTAGCTGAGAATCGTGGAAAAAGAGTCCGTGTTGACGGCTGCCGTTAAGACTCTGGTATGATGTTGGTGTCTTGAGTTGTTCTTCTCTGTGGCCTGATCAATAGCTGTCAAAAGCTGTGAATTATGGCATAGGAAAGGCAGGAGGAAAGACTCGGGAAAGTCCAGTTCACAGAATTTTTTCCTGTCTTAGCACTATGACACCCTCTATTTTACTCACTACATACCTCATCCTTTTTATAACCCTGAATGGTGGGCTTGCTCAGACAGTGACTGGCCCACTTTAACTGACATGGTTCAATGGTATGGAATGATAAAAGTTGTCATTTTACAAGGCCTTTAACGTTCTCTGTCATAGAGGGCTGGTGTCTTACCAAACTATAAATCCATGTAAAATTGGCTCTCAATTTTGGATCTACAGTATAGAGTTGCTATTTCTTTGGAGCTTGGAGTGCTGCTGTCTCTGTTGAGTCTGTTGCAGAAGTTTATTCTTTTACAGTTTTAAAATGACCACAGAAGCAACCTGGGAATATTAGGGAAAGCGGTCCTATTTTGGAACTTGGAATTTTAAAAGGAAATTATGCCTTAGCTTAGGTAGACTCCTATGCTATGGGGACCGACTTCCCTGTTTTTAAACTGTAAAGCTCCCTGGTTCCCAGAAAACTCCCACAGTTTTGCTTTTCCTGTTGTCCTTTTCACTTCTCTGCTGCTGTTATCAATAAAGTTTTATGCTTTTGGTTGTGATGCATGGCAGCCTTGGGGGCCAGGATTATTATTTTTGATTATTGTTCACACAAATAAACAGCTCTTTTGGTCTTTCAGTAAAGGGAATAAAAAGCCATTCTCTTTAGTGGGAAGTCTGTCTGCTCCTGAGAGTTAGCCGTGAATTTCAGCTCCAGCTCAAAGAACAGGTCCAGTGGACCTTCGGATAAAGAAACATGGTTTTCTCTAAACTCCTCCATAACCTCTCCGTTGGCCTGAACTTGACATCTCAGTAGTCCAGAACGGAATTATTTTTCACCACCAAAATGGGATGATATTTTTTTTAATTTTTTTGCCATTTGGCCTTAAGAACAAGGTCCTGTAAAAATTCTGGACAGCTTTTTCTGCCAAGAAAAAAAGCTCATAAATTCATGAGAGATTGATGTAAGGGAAGATGGAAAACATACAACCTGTGCAATGAAATAAGCACTGCATTTTCAATTACCCTCTTGCATAAACATGCCATGACAAGTGAGTAAGCCAGCTGCCTTATCAAAGGGAATGTGGAATTTGACTTTGCGCTCCTTGGTGAGATATCATCTCAAGAAGCCCCCAGACTGTCTTCAGCTATGAAGAAAATAAACATATACTTTAAATAAATGCTTCATCTCAGTTCCGAGAACATCGCTTTCTATAAAGTCCAATAGTGCCCAAAGTTGTTTTATGATCCTTTTTGCAGGCTCCTAGAAGAATGCAGGGGAGAGCTTTAAAGGCCTTTGCCTGCTCAATTACACACACCAATAATTTTCTAAATATTCTAGGATTAATATATGTTTATAAGTGGAAACTCTATGGCCCAGAAGTGTTTCTCTCCATGTTGATGTAATGAGAGTCATTGTTGGAATGGATCATTTCTGGCATATCATGAATGACACAATTACAAGTCCCAATTGATAACCTCTAAAGAGTGCTGGTAAGCAAGAAATGTGGCTACATGACCCTAATCAGTAGGCTGGTTGCAGGGGTGGGATTAATGATGTTGACCTGCCACCCCCTCCACTTTGTTGCTAAATTGGTGCTCCAATAAAAGGGGTTGGTAACCACTAGAGGGTACAGATTGTTTGCCACTAGGGAGATGAAGATGCTAATGCTCACTCAAGTCAGAAGCTTAAAGCACAACATTGGGTGGCCACTTGGTTCTTAGCTTGATCTGCATGATTACTATAAGAATAAAATAGGTTTAATTTGTTTCTGTATGCCCCATTCATCCAAAAACTGCTCTTGCTGGTCAGGAAAAACCCACAATAGTGGGGTCTAGGCTCCATCTTCACTACCATAGAAACTGCATTCTGGAACTGCATATATGACAGTGTAGATGGGACCTGAGTCTACACTGAGTATATGGGTAAAGGTAGAGGTTTTCCCCTGACATTAAGGCCAGTCGTGTCCGACTCTGGGGTTCATGCTCATTTCCATTTCTAAGCTGAAGAGCCGGAGTTGTCCATAGACACCTCCAAGGTCATTTGGCCAGCATGACTGCATGGAGCTGGGGTCCCCAAACTAAGGCCCGGGGGCCGGATGCGGCCTTCCAAGGCCATTTACTTGGCCCTCGCCCTCAGTTTTAGACTTAGGCTCGCCCACCTATTAATCTACCCACATTTGCATGTTTTCGAACTGCTAGGTTGGCAGAAGCTGGGGTTAACAGTGGGTGCTCACTCCACTCCTTGGATTCGAACCTGTGACCTTTCGGTCCACAACTTCAGCAGCACTGACCATATATTGCAGTGTAATTGAGGCCATATTAATCATAAAGTTGGAAGAGATTAGAAGAGCCATCCATCCAGATTGTGCATTCTCAGCCATGGAGGAATACACAATCAAAGCATTCCTGACAGATGGCCATCAAGCCACTATTTAAAAACCACCAACAAAGGAGAATTCACCACCTTCTAAGGCAGTGTATTTCATCATGCTCTATATGTTAGTATCTGGAGCATCAGGAAACAGACTTGCTCCCTCTTCAAAATGACATTCTTTGATATATATAATCATGGCTCTTAACCTCTTTTTCTGGCTAAATGTACCCAGCTCCCTAAGCAGATCCTCATAGGGGCTTAGCTTCCAGACCTTTTCGCAATTTTGGTGGCCCTTTTCTGGACACATTCCTGTTTGTTAATATCCTTCTTGAATTGAAGTGCCCAAAAATGGACGCAGTGGAAATTGAGAGGATGAATTAGGAGTGCCTGTGTAAATCTCCCCCCCCCCCAGGTTTGTATGCATTACTTCTCTGGATTCCAATTATGATAAGATGTTTACATATTAAAGCCAGGATTCAAAGGGACTTTTAAAAACTTCCACATCTGTGTCTTTGACAGTATCAAACCATCCATACACATATCAATTTATCAGGAAGGATCTCAGATCTATTTCTGTATCTATCTATATAAATGGATTAACTGATGACATAGGAGATTCCACCTGAACATCAGGAAGAACTTCCTCACTGTGAGGGCTGTTTGACAGTGGAACTCTCTCCCCCGGGCTGTGGTGGAGGCTCCTTCCTTGGAGGCTTTTAAGCAGAGGCTGGGTGGCCATCTGTCGGGGGTGCTTTGAATGCGATTTCCTGCTTCTTGGCAGGGGGTTGGACTGGATGGCCCATGAGGTCTCTTCCAACTCTACTATTCTATGATTCTATGATCTATCTATCTATCTATCTATCTATCTATCTATCTATCTATCTATCTATCTATATCATCTATCTGTCTATCATCTATCTATCATCTAATTATCTGCTATTTTTATGTATCCACATCCAAACATCCATGTATATATCTATTTAAATGGATGGCTCTCTCTCTGACACACACCATCCATCGGCTTGTTTTACCTACTTGTCTTCCTATGGTTTTTCTCCCTTGGCAATGGAAAAGATTTCGAAGCAGTGGTCTATGACCCTGTGAATGCTGCCATTCACATTGTTGAGAGCAGAAATCCTGCCAAAAAAACCCTCTCAAGCAACTCTCTCACCTTCTCCTTGCATTCCCAGCCAAGATGTTGCCCGTCAAAGAAACTTATATGCTGTGTAGTGGTTCACAAAACAACTGCTCTGAATAGCAAAGGGCATGTCAATGATTAAAGTAGCATTCGGGTTCCCAACGTTTATTGGACTGTTGCCCTCTTCCCTTCACAATAGCAGTTTCCCCATAATTAGTCCTTTAATGCAAGAGGGGAAATGTTTTTTAGTTTCTGCAAATGTACATGGGGAATGTTTGCAGGGCCAACTTCTTTGATAAAGGAATAGCTCTGGCAACCTAAGTCTTTGAAAGCAGTCCATGCTGAAATAATAAAAACAGTAACGGTATAATACACTGGGAAAGAAACGTTAAACAAACCATCAGCCATTTAAACAATGCTATAAAATTCAACAAAACCAATAAAACCATCATCAAGGCATGCATTACATATCAAAATGCAACCTGTTATAAAAGAAGCATGAAATTTGACCTCCAGTTTTTGGCAAGGACATTCAACAGATTGAGGTGATGTGACTTAAAATATTATCTCCAGAGCTGATAGGAAACAGGGATTCAATCATAAGTTCATGAAACGGACAGTAAATCAGAAAGAGATGGTTTCTATTACAGGTTTCCCACCTGGCTTTTTTCATTGATTTTATGGTATATTTCCCTGGGAATGAGTCCCACCGAACTCTGGGCTTTGCTTTTGATTAGGCAGGCGTAGAATCGCTCAAGTAATAACTGAAACTGAGCATAGGATTTCTTTTCAGAAATTTCAAACTGCTTTCAAATAAAGACTCCTTGGATTTTTCTCCCACAGTTTTTGTACATTTTGCACTTGGGGAGACTGGAGGAAACGGTCTATTTGAATGTGCCATGGTTTTAAAAATGATCACAGTCCTTTTGAAAAGTAAGCCAGTATTTTGAGAGGTTGGTTTTTTGAAATGCAACTTCTAGAATGCTTTCAGCAATGGAATTTGGGATGATTCAGTCTAAGAAGTAACCTTTCTAAGCTCTGGGGTAAAACTGCTCATAGGGTTGCCAGTTCAGGATTATCTCATGCCCTGAGATTTCTGGGCTGAAACCTGAGACCTCCAGTTAATATTTTAAACCATTATGCTTTGATTACCAACCCCCAAAACTAGAGAATTTGCTCTTTTCTCCTGTCTGGAGATAATATATGAAGACTGGAGACTCAGAGCCAGGGATCTGGTATCCTGTTGGAAACTGGAAATGGAAAAAAGGTCTCAGATGAAACCCATGTGGTTTGCATAGGTTTATTTTTCTGAGTGAAAGGTAATGCCATGGCATTATGTCCCACTGTCAAATGCAGTTGACCATTTGAAATGGCAACAGTGAAAAAGGAGGAGTTACTATGGAAGAATAATAATTCTTAGGTCTGTTTTAGCTCACAGAGCAAACTGGATATCTTTTTGGTTTTGTTTTTTGTTTTAAAAGTCCTTATTGTGTATAGCCCTACTATAGCAGTCCCAAAAAATAAACAGACTTTTACAACTCAGTGAGCTTGACAATAAAATTTTACTATGGTGCAGCTGCTTTATTGCCAAAGGAGACCATGAACTCCAAAAGAAAAGGAATGAAAAAGAAAGAAATAAGAAGATTGGAGAGCTCTTGGGCTTTAGGAAATGAGATGCAGTCATTTTCTCTTGTATTTCTGAAGTGGAATCCAGTTGGATTGGCAGTATGAGCCAAAAATTATGCTTGGAATGATTTCTCCAGGATAAATAATTCAAGAAACACAGAGCATTGCTTACTTATCACTAAATATATATCTAGCAAATACAGTGTCACCTACACACATCTGACAAAATATATTTCTAGAAATTTTAGGTCTCCAATGCAATGTGATAGTATGCTTCTTCTGGAAGTTACCATAGTGTCATGTTGGAGGAATTTTCTAGAGTGTATATGACTCAGGAATTTTCTGAGTTCTTCAAAATACCTCTATGGTAACTTTTGGCAGAAGTCAGTAGGGTTCGCTCTTCGGTTTCCATTGTTTACTGCTTAGGAATATGTCTCCTGATGATACAGGGACCATACTGTACTTAACTAAGTCACCTCTCTTCTTTCTCCCCATGCAGCTGATGCTTGGTAAAGTAGGTGGGGAGTAGGTTATGCAATAGTACCACAACTATAAATAACGAATAAATAATAAATAACCACAATGAAGTACCAGCCATGAAAATGGAACAGTTATGGGTAATTTTGGTAAATTGTTAATCCGAATAGCTAACCCGGTGCACCAAAATGTATTGATGAATATGTTAAGTAATGATGGAAATGAATAATGTGTAATGATATTAATTCCTTTGGAGAAGTAACTTTCAAAAGTTTACTTATAGTATCTAAATCGTCTGAGTAACCCTCTATAACTGGGATGACCTATATCTACTTACAGCAAATCTTGGGGAACTTCTTAAGACCTATCTCTTCTGGCAGGCCTACCCAAATGTTAAACGTTCACTGGGCACACTGGAGAAAAAAAAAAACACTGGTTGGCTACAACAGGTAGCTCGATATTCACCCTTTATATTTTATGCTAGCATTTCATTTCAAAAAACCAATTCTAGCACAAATTTGGACTTGCCAATTTAGAGTTCTGAATAATAATCTGAGGGGTGGGGGCAGGGGATTGTTCAAGAAAGAAGTCAGCATTGGGAGGCCTTATGATGTTTTCTTTTGGCCAGGCGAGGATAGACCAGAGGCCATCTACTTTTTCTTTCCTTTTGTCTTTTTTGTCTTTTTTTCTTTTCTTTTTTTCTCTGGCTTTTTAAAATATTTCAACTCTGTATTTTTAAAATTCACTTTTTAATTTTAATTTAACTTTTAAAACTTATTTTAGAAAGCTAATTATTTTTTAAAAAGAAAAAAGAAAAAATTCAGACAACCACATTGAAGAATCAAGTATTATAACGCGATTGAGTGGGGCACTGAAGAATGAGGCATCCAGGCCCTTTCTCCAGCAAGTAGCAGAGCACCAATCAGAAGCAAGGACTGCTTGCTGATTAAGAAGTGTCTTGTTTGCTTGTGCTGCAGAACTCTGTCCCACAGCGGAGCTGGCTGGATTGAAGGTGGGTTTGGGGGCATTTATCATTGTGTCAATAGTACCATAGTTGTATGTATTAATAGGCTACAGTTATAAGTGGTAAGCCTATCTTATAATTGAATCTGGAAAATGTTGTTCAGTTCTGTGAGGGAAGTTGCAGAGATTGCTACACCAGATCGTACAAAAATGGCACTGCCATATTGCCTGTGAGGTCGTTCCACTGCCAGTTGCATTCCAAGAATTTTTGGTCTTCTCATTGTGATGTCTCTGTGTGTTTCCTGTATACATAGGATGTCACACGAGATGTCCTCAGACATTTTGGCTAATAGTTCTTCCTTAGCAAGAGACAAACCTTCTATATTAATAGACATAATGGTTAGCAATGGTCTTGATAAAGACCTTTGGTATTCATCCATTCATCCAATGCTTTTGGGGTGGAAAGATCGGTCGCTTACAAGAAACGTTGCCCAGGGGACGCCCGACTGAATTCACTCAATCTTCGGGGAGGCTCTTTCTGTGTCCCCCCATCACAGGATGCCTTAAACCTACACCTGTTGACAAACTCTACAAGTTAGCTGGCATTGCCCCTCCTGATGTGCGACGGGAAGTTGCTGCTAACGGTGAGAGAAAAAAGGTCGAACATTGTGAAAGCCACCCACTGCATGGCTATCATCCTCCTCCCACCAGACTCAAATCAAGGAAGGGCTTCATGAGAACCACCACTCCTCTTGATGTTCCTCCAGCAACAGCAAGGGTGTCCCTCTGGGCAGCTAAACCTGGCAATTCTAACTGGATGATCCCCCAAGAGGGTCTTCCTCCAGGGGCAAACCAAGAATGGGCAACTTGGAAGTCCCTGAACAGACTCAGAAGTGGAGTGGGCAGATCAAAAGACAACTTGGCAAGGTGGCACTACCTGGAGGAATCCTCCACCTTGTGTGACTGTGGAGCTGAACAAACAACTCAGCATATGTATGCTTGCCCACAATGCCCTGCCTCATGCACGGAGAAGGAGTTGTTTAAAGCTACAGAAAATGCGGTTGCTGTTGCCCGCTTTTGGTCCAAAACTATTTAGTTGCTTGTGATTTCTTCTTTTTTTTAATTTCCATTATTTGAAATGTATTTGTTGTACAATGCTTTTGACACAAAATAAATAAATCTGGAAAATTAATGGAGAAGCTATGGGAATCTAGGGGCCGTGGTGGTGCAGTGGGTTAAACCTCTAAGCTGCAGAACTTGCTGACTGGAAGGTCAGCGGTCTAAATCCATGGGATGGGGTGAGCTCCCATTGTTAGCCCCAGCTTTTGCCAACCTAGCAGAGGTTACCACTTCAGAGGAAAGGTAATGGTGCTTCATGCAATCATGTTGGCCACATGACCTAGGAGGTGTCTATGGACAAAGTCGGCTCTTTGGCTTAGAAATGGATATGAGCACTAACCCCCAGAGTCGGATTCAACTATACTTAATGTCAAGGGGAAACCTATGGCAGTGGTTCTCAACCTGGGGTCTACAGGTGTTTTTGGCCTCAACTCCCAGAAATCCTAACAGCTGGTAATCTGTCTGGGATTTATGGGAGTTATAGGCCAAAAACATCTGGGGACCCCAGATTGATAACCACTGACCTATGCGGTAATATGTTCCTGAAGAACCATACCATAAAGTTGGTGGTCTGGATGATATGGAACAGGGTGGGAGAAGGACTGTCCCTGAAATCATCTGATCCCACTCCTTCACCATTTTTATGGATTAGTCTAGAAGACTGAAGGTTTCCTACGTTATGAGTAAAAACTTCTGAATAACCATTAAGGGAGCACTCCATGTTGCTCTGCGGTAGTCTAAACTGACACAAGGGCTTGAATAATGAATTCTCTATCTTTTATCATTCTGCTACGTACTGATATTGTATACCTTTTTTTTAAAGGTAGCCATGCACCATTGTGCAGGGGAAACTCTCTGTATAGTACTTTGTCAGATGGCAAATGAATTATTTGTGCAGGCAGTTTTTCATTATTCAGTTAGCGCCTTTGTGAGAGCTGTCTGTATCATTACAACAAGGAGCCCAAATGGCTCTGACTCCATGTTTTGGCTGGCCATAGAAGTTGAGCAGGTGGAAGCAAGGACTTGGGCTAGGTATCAACATAACAGAACCACATCCTTACAGCAAATCTGCCTGGAATAGAAATTAGCAGCACTGTCAATGAGATGATGGAGGGGCCGCTTTGCGTTGTTGCTACCAGCTGCAAGCATAATTAACGGCTTAGCTTTCCAGGCAGCTTGGCAGGCATCCCTAGCACTCAACTTGTTTTAGAGAGAGCCATATTCCATTGTGGAAACTGGACTCTTTTAGTCATGCCTTAAAATATTAAAAGATCCCTGTCTCTTCCATATTTATTCAGATATTTTCCCCTCCCTCTAGTCTTACTTCACAAGCTCATTATAGTTGCATTAGCAATCTGCTTATTTTCTTCAGCCATTCAGATCTTTGTAACAACTTCCAAAGGGTAGCTGTGCAAGTCGGTTGCAGCAAAAACAACAGAGTCCGGTAGCACCTTTAGCACACTCATGACAGCATGAGCTTTCCTGGACAGCAGCTCATTTCATCAGCTCATGAACTAATTCCTTTAATTAGAAATACACACACATATGCAGTGCACATCAGATGTGTTAGAGTTAGCAACCCTTGCAGACCTATAGTTAGTAATTGTCAGTTTTTATCTCACTCAGTCTCTAAATGTTTATGCACAATTAAACTTTGTTTATTAGAAGCTCCCCCCCCCCCAACACACACATTTACTCAGTGCATCTCTTAAATCTGCAACCATTTTGACTTCCTCCTCTTTTCTCTCCTGTACCTCTCAAACAATGTACTTGATTAATTTGTAAGTAAAAGCACTTTTACTTTAATCACAGTAGTGTTTGAACATTGAACTTCAACTTTAGAGACCAGGGTTGAAATCCTCATTCTGCCATGGAAAAACGCTAGGGTAACCGTGAACAAGTCACACTCATTCAACCTCAGAGGAAGACAAAAGCAAACTTTGTCCCAACACATTTTGCCAAGATGGTTTGGCATACAAAAACAACCACAACCACCACAACAGCAGCAGCAATAACAAAGACTAGTCATATGTTTTCTCTGCTGGATCTTATATGTATACACCAGGCATGGGCAAACTAAGTCCCGGCGGCTGGATGCGGTACCTGGGGAGCTTACCTCAGGCCCTCCTCATTTACCTTGTCCTCTTGGCATAAGGATACGGTAGCCCACAGCAGTTGAGAGCCATCTGGAGCACTCTCAGCCACCACATGTCTTGCCCTCCTCCTGGCATGAGGACAGTGCAAGAGGCTCCATCCTTATGCTGGGAGGACAGCTCAAGGAAGGCACGTGACAGATGAGAGCTCTCCAGAGCACGCTTAGCTGCCGCCTGTCTTACCTTCCACCTGGCATAATACCAAGAGGACAGCCCGGGGATCGGGGATGAGGATCGGGACAGTTCCCACGTGTCCCGCCTTCCTCCTGGCATAAGGATGGGGCAAGCAGCCTTGTCCTTATGCTGTGAGGACAACCTGAGGATGACCCAGGCCCTGCCCTGCCCCCTCCTGCCCCCTACCCCTCAGGGGCCCATGCCCACCCAATGGGCGAACAACCCTACACCCTTCTGGCTCGACCCTCCTGGCTGGGCCTGCAATGCAGCCCCAAGTCAAAAAGGTTTGCCCATGCCTGGTGAAGGCTCCATAAGTGTGGCACTTGTTCATCTTATTACTCACTCATTACTCTGCTTGAAAGGTCTAGTACTATCTTTCACATTTCTCAACAAGATATTTTGGGGGAAACATGAAGACTCAATGATACTTGTATTGCCATTTGAATCCTTCAATCTGTAAATGAATTAGATGCTTCAGATATTTTATGACACAGGTATATCGGTAGGAAAAGTATTAAACGCAATAAAACTGAGTTTGAGAAGAGACACATGATTGTATTGTTAACATCAGATGAGTGGAGCAGATAAATGCCCTATGTCAAACAATCCAATCAATGCAAGTAAGTATTAGCAATGGACTTACTTTGCTTATTTTCATTGTCATGAAAGTGCATGAAGGATTTACTTTACAGTCTGAGGGAAGGAATAAGCATTTCTGAGATTTCCTTCCTGAGGTACTTAAATAGCTTGGCCAGCTTTGGGTATTTTTCATCTTTACTTGAGAGTAAGGTGGCATTTGTTGCTTCACCATAGGATTTTGAACATCAAGTGCTAAATTAACTTAGCCAGGCTTGGGACTTATTCATCTTTACTTGAAGGTCAAATAGACATTTTATTGCTCCACCACAGGCAGGAAAGTATCTCATGCCATACCTGTGCGAAAGGAACACCTTGTAGTTTCCCTTAAACATTAGCTAACAATAGACTGCCTGCAGTCCATGCCCAACTGTCAAAACTTGGCTCCTTTTCAAACAGCGAATATGATGTGATCAAGGTTGTAAATCCCTACATTCTGCTGCTTTCTTTTTATAAAGTATCATCTTCTACAGTGGGATTATTGGGTAATCAAAATAACAAGAAACATCTTTCCCTGCAGTACAGGATCAGAAAGCATACGTGATGTATAAAGTAAAGACATGGCTTTGTAAAAAAGTCTTATGAACCTTTTGATCGCTGATTCCTTCCCTTCTGTCTCTCCCTCCCTCCAGGGGTGGACGAAGTGCAGCCTTTCAGTTGTTGCTGGACAGCAACTGCCATCAGCCAGAGACAGCAATGGTGAGGGACATTGGGAGTTGCAGTCCAATTATTTGGAGGCCCTAAAGTCAATAGGCTTGTGTATGTCGACCTTTCTTAACTAGCCTATCATTTTACCACTGAGTTAAATGGCTGATTCCTGAGGAATGCAGTTCCACTGAATTTGGCACACCAAACTTTCCTGACACTATTGATATTGTCTGTGGCTGCTTATTTCCCAGTTCCCCATTTATTTTTCCAGCTAGAAGCCATTTGACTGGCATCCATTTGACCAGAGGCTATCTGTCTATCCATTGCTTTTGTCTGTGCCTGGTGGGTAAGTGAACATTTCTCCTCTCACAGGGGAACTCTAAGTGATATCTGAAAGCAATAAATGGCCTAACTTTCTTTCTGCATGCCCTTTGCACAAAGCAAACATTGGAGTAACACTTCACACAAAAGGAGCTGTGAAAGAACTTCTCATCCAGTTGTCCATTTCTTCCTGAGATCAGCCCTTCATTGTCTGATATAAAGGGGAGAAGAATGAATGGTGAAAGATGGAGAAGCAACATCTTCGATTACAAGGAACTTTGACACAGTAGCTTCTCTTATCACTGCCCTCAAGGCCACATTTAAATTAACCTTTTCAGAAACTGGTAGCAATAGACTAGCTAAACATGGCAACTTGACAGAATTGTCTAGCTTTGCATTGTTCACCTATCTCTTTCCATTAGTGCTACTGTCATTCTGCCTACTTCACTACTTTGACTGACAGTGTGTGAGGAAAGAAAACAGCCCTTTCCTACCTGTAGTTCATTTAAGTTCCTCTTTGGTATCTCTAATACTTGGTGAAGACAGCTAATAGGCACAGATCTCTATACATGTATGTTGTGTTTCAAGAAAGGGATGCAGTAGTGACTTTGAACATCTTTGACCAGCCTAATTGTCGTAAGCAGTTTGTGATCATAACAGGTAGGGGGTCTCATCCCAAACTGTAGGGATGAGATGTCCTCCTTCTCGGATCAACCATGTACAAAGACCTCAGGATGTTCTGGAGTACTTATCCCATCAGATCCAGCTAATGTGGCCAATGCTGTGGAACCATGAAGTCCAAAACTTCTGGAGGACCCCAGAATGGGGAAAGGCTGGGTTAAAGAGCTGGAGCCTAGAATCTAAGGCTAGAATCATGTTAGTGACAAACATAGACATAACTGAGCGTTACCTGCATTGTTGATTTTTAAAATCATTATTGTAGAGGTACAGATTCATTGCACCCCTCACACAATAACCTAATTTCCCACACGTTTTGCCTTCCTTCTGTGCCCCCTAGCCATTTAGTAGCTGATGGGAAGTAGGAGTACAGAAAGCACCAGTGAAACAACTTCGTATGTTCCTATTGCCAGATACAGGATGATGAAAACATATTCTGAGATCTCCTAAAGGTCCTCCAAAGGTATTATAGGCACCTCTTGCTCTCCATTGGCTACTATATGACTGTGAAGGAGAGAGAGGAGGTATATTTGAGTGCCTCCATGGAACTTTATCACTGATACCATATATCACTGATAAAATATCTTGTCCTCTATAAGTTTGCAGTAGAAAATGTTTGTTTATGAGGCTAGGAGACATCATAAAAGCTCTAGGAGTACAACTTTGCATTATGTTCCTCCCACCTTCACTTCTGAGTCTAAATTTTGGAAAAACTGAAGAGGCTAATGATCCCTCAGAATCGCTTCAGCTTTATTGTAAATGAAACCTAAACCAATTTTTGTATTAGAGAAAGCTTTTCCCCCTAAATGTATCAACAGCATTACTAAAGGAAAATATCTGTAAATGGAACCATGAAAGAAGAGAATTTGAAGATGGACATCCAAAATGACACTTTTCTCAGTTTTCAATTATCAAAGCCCTGCTTCTTTTTCTTGGATATGTTTCCCCCCTGAGGAGTAATTATTCCCTACACACCATTTATCCACTTTCAACCTGAATGAAAGGAGGAGGAAGAAGGTTTTCAAAAGAAGCTCTTTGGTTTAATACTGTATGTCTGCTTTCTTTCAAACCACACTATCAAGGCCCCTTTGGAATCTAACAGGTCCTAACAACTGAGATTTGACAGATACTTTAAGAAAGAAGGTTGGGGAGATATAAATAATCCACCCATCTCAGCCTACTCTCACACTTCAGCCTACAACATCTTGAAGAAAGTCCAAAAAAAAAAAGACTCATAATTGTGGACAGAGTTAGTTCCCACAGAATTTAGCCTAGCATGAACATTTGGGATGACATTGAAAGTTTGGGGTTAGGAAAAAGAATAAGTATGACCAAGAGTTATTTTTTAAAAAAGAAAACTGTGAAACAGTTTGAGTTTGAGTTGGGTGAGTTCTCATATTTGTTGTTGTTATTGTTGTTGTTGTTGTTGTTGTTGTGTGATAGTTGTTTCTGTTTTATGATGACCCTAAAGCTGTGTTCAGAGGATGTTTCTTTTTGCCTTCCTCTGAGTTTTACTTGTATCCAGTCGGTTTCCATGGCCCAGCAGAGATTCAAACCCTGGTTTTCGGAACTCTAGTCTAACATTCAAACCACTATACACCCCTGGTTTTCATGTAGCTACTAGTAAACAAAATGCATTAGAGGAAAGATTATGATAAAACACATGCTTTGCCTGAGTAAATATCCAGCATCAGTTCCTGATCTCTTTAACAGAAAGAAACATGTTATTTTGTGACTTGAATACTACAATGCATCATGGATGGCACTTCTTCAGTGTAAAATTCATGCAGTTTGACATCACTTTAATAGCCATGACTCAGTGCTATGGGATCCTGAGAGCTGTAGTTTGGTGAGGCACCACATTTTAGTAGAGAAGGCTAGAGCCCCTTTAAACTACATCACTTATGATTTACTGTTTTCAGATATAGCAAATTTCTCCCATTCTTTGTTTGCAGAAATTTATGAATTGTATTAGTTTCATGAAAAGAAAACCCATAAAATGAAATCCTCCCCCTTCCTCTCATCATTAAAGAGGGGACATTTAAATTTCTTCTTTTTCTTGGAAATTAATTCTTTCCCTTCCTTGTATTCAGAAGAAGTAATAATGAGATGCAAACTGGTGTAACTCTGCCTTTCCAAGTGGTCAGTGCATCAAACAAATCTTTGCCAAGATGCCCATTTGTCTCAATTAGCACTCTATAGGCACTCAGTGGCCTTTGACAACCTTTGATTATGTTAATAAAATAATCCCCAACTATAAGAGGAATGACATGCAGAGGTGTGTGAAATATTTTCAGTGTCCTGGGGTTCTTGGCAAATTGTTTGTTGAATCTGGGCCAAAATGTCCGAGCTAACGTGGAAATAAGCATTTGTTTTTCTTACAAGAGATACGAGGCATCTTATAGATAAATCCTATTGGCTAAGTCAAACTAGAGGAAACACACTGAATCCACAGCTGGATGACGAATCAATGTAGAGGTGGTATAAAAGAGTTTTAACTAGCATAATCTACCTTACTTCCCAGTACCATCTCTTATCATGAATGAATACTAGAGAATGTTACTTCAGCTAGAGTCAGTGCTTTAAACTAATTAATTATATCTCACAAAATATCTGGGAAAAGAGAAATGACTTAACTAGGCGTCAAAGAGACCATAATATTGGGTTCAGGCAGATCTCTCTGAATTGAGCAGTCTATAAGATCCTTTCCTCACATTTCTGAGCTTCTGTTGGGGAATGGGCAACTCCTGATAGCAGAAGCATTCTGTCAAGTATGCAGTCCTGAGCTGTGTGCAATCTAGACAGATAAGACACGTCCCCTGGTACTGGTGAGTGTTCAACGAAGGAGACTGTGAAACATCTTTCTCTCCCCCCCCCCCCCCCCGCGAAAGAAATCATAATCAGCCCTAAACAGAAATAGTATGTGCACATATTTTATCGCCATCTTGATTCCACTTCTACTATTCTATAGGACAGTGGAAGCCAATTGGAAATGGTTTTGTAGACACTGACTGAGCATCCTTTATATGGAATGCTGAAATCCAACATACTTCAAAACAAAATTGCCCACCTGGGTGGCTGAGATAGTAGAGCCAGAGCTAGAGCTTTGTATGTATCTGCAAAAATAGGGATTCCAAATTCTGAAAAAAACCTGAAATCCAGACATTTCTGGTTCCAAGCATATGGATTAGGGACACTCAACATGTATAAGGGTAGCTTGTTAACCACCTTATCACAAAGGGCTAAAATCAGCACTGGCTCAGTGCTGTACAAATCTATGCAAGGAAACCATGCTCACCACGCATGCGCCCACTTCCCCCCATGTGATCATCTTACTTGGATTTGGATGAAGTGGGGCGTGTGGCACCACATTCCCTATGCTCTATACATACTGGAGCGCCATTGCTGCTGCCCACTGCTGGTCTTGAAACTTTAGCAGCAGCTACTAGCAATTTTTTTTTTTAAAAAAATGCAAGTTTGCAACCTCTGATTGTTCAAAATACAACAGAAGGCCAAAGACAGTTCCTGCTCATAGTTGTTATAAAATATGCCTTTGAGTATAATGAAACTGAGAAAATCCAGGCATTGATGACAATTATGGTCTCATCTTTCACCCCTTTCTTTCCTTTATATGAGACAACATACTTTGACCATGACAATAGCAGCTTGCTGGTGATTTGCAACTCCATGAATAAGCTGTGGAAGACTGATCATGACTAAAGAACAAAAGATTGTGGCCTTCCTCATTAACATTTCTGTTTCCCCCTTCTCTGACACCATCTGATCACTATCTTTCTTAAAAGTGGCCTCTGCTACATGAACACCTGTGAGGAAATAAAATAGTATTTTTATAGGATCTCGTATTTCTCACTACACAGAGAAGGGTAAGCTTTCCTGACATATTTATTTCTTTTAATGTAGTATTGTATAAATTGTTCCCACAAGAAATAAAGGAAGGAAGGAAGGAAGGAAGGAAGGAAGGAAGGAAGGAAGGAAGGAAGGAAGGAAGGAAGGAAGAGAACAGATGTTTTATTAGTTGGGCCAGTGCATTTCAGTTTCAATTTATGAGACAGTGCTGCAGGCTCTTCATGAAAAGTGTCCACATTGTGTTTACAAAGTCCAGAAGGTGCATATTCAATGCTACATGTCATATAAATTGTATTTTTTGTGCATTAGATAACTTTCAAAACTGTGAGGTTTAGATTTTTGGGAAAAGGTGGATAATATTTCTGCGTGCCACAGACTAGTTCTACAATTGTATGCTTTTCCGTAACTTTCAAAAAAAATGTTTCTTAAGTTAGATTTGATTTTAATTGTCTTGATTACAAGGAAGTTTTTATGCCTCCATCAAGAAAAGGTATTTTATAAAGTAAATTGAGTATATCTATTAATGTGATGCAGAGTGCAACTACACTATAGAATTAAGGCAGTTGGACCCCACTTTAACTGCCATGGTGCAATAATCATGGGAGTTTTACAAAGTCTTTAGCCTTTATCTGCCAAGGAGTGCTGGTGCCTCACCAAACAACAAATCCCAGGGTTCCATAGCATTAAGTCATGGCTCTTAAAGTTGTGTCTAACTGCACTGATTCTACAGGGTTGATGCACCCCAAACATTTTGCATTTCAACAGGGCTCACAGCAATATATTGCTGCTGGAAAAAAAATCATTTTTTTCCTCTGGAATTTTGAAGGTAAACTCAGAGGAAGCAAGGCAGGAGGATTTGATATAGCAGAGGATATCATAATCTGTGCAATGGACCAAGTTCTTGTGTTTTGGCCCAGTGAGCATTGTCTTCATTGCCCCAATGCACAACCCTAATGAACGGGTGAATGAGAGCAGATATTAACGTTTATAGATCTCACTGGGAGCGCTTTCATGTGATCCCTTTCTTCTTGACCTGGATATGTAAACAAATCTGAAAGCCTTCATTAAGATAACAAATATAAATTAATCAATCCCTACGACTGGTTCTTCTAGCAATCCTTCAAGAGATTATGCTATAGTAGACAAAGTAACATAGGCAATGCTTGCCTCCTGGCAAATCATTGCTAACTGGCCCTGGGCATCCCATACATTTGTTCATGTTAGAAATGCAGTCACTCCATTAATTTCTTGCTAATATCTTGGTAGTTTGCCGCTGACGTGGGCTTATTTTTTGCTCTGAGAATCTTAAGGGGCTCATTGCAATTTTCTTGCAAGGTTTTCAGGCACTCATCAAAGTAATAGCCTAATCAATATTCATTCTTTTTACAATTATTAATATTAATTACCCAATTTGTTGGCTAATGGGCTGGAAATGTAGAAAGCAATTTCCAAAAGAGTCTCGCTGTATTTCCACTTTAATTTTCACAGCCTGTTGTTTCTAAATATTTGCAGGAAGCTCTTCAGGGTTTTCTGACAAGTAGAACATGGTAGCCCTGCAGTGAGTCTTCTCAAATAGTCAAATTTAGATGCACTGTCCAATTCTGACAGTCACATTTCTGAATGAGATATTTTGAACATTTTTTAAAAGATTATGCTGCATGTTGTGAGCATTTGACATTTGAATTCAAGTAGTTTAGACAAGCCAGCATCTTCTGGCTGTGGTGATTTTGTTAATCTTCACTTATGAGGTTTCATGCGATGTCAACTACTATGTAGTTGTTGACATTGCATAATATGAATAATTTCACATTAGCAACAGTATGCACTGAAATGGAAAAAAAACCCATTGCTACTTGTTTATTGGCTCTTGCAAAGATATTCTCACGTCAGCTATGGAATACTAGGGCACATTTAATATTATTGAATGCTAAACTTCAATGTTTTCATATACTATAGAAAATGTATTTTTGATCACTAGGTTCTTTGAACAAGATCCTATATCTCCACTATCATAGTTACACAGAAAGAAGAGGGAAAAATCATGGCTAAAATAGTGGCAGCAAGAGAAAGGAGGAGGCCAGATGCAATCCACCTATTTCTTTTAATGTAGTATTGTATAAAAAGGGTGGGGAAGGCTTCTCTAGGCTTCTCCTCCAGAGAGAGCCCCTCTGGGAACTCACTTTCCCAGCAGCACTTTGCACAGCATGGGCATTGAAGGAACCTCTGCATTGCTTCCAAAGGCATGATGAGAGTTGAAGTTTTTCTCTCTGTTTCTCATGTCCCTTTCTCAGCCAGTCAGAGGCCTGATTGACTGTCCATTCTCCTCCCTTCTTGTGGTATGCACTGGTTGGGACTTCAATTCCCAGAACCCCATCTTGTGTTTTTTAAATAATGTTATGTTAAAAAAAATTAAAAAAATTTCCAAAAACAAGTGGATTAGTGAAAAGTTCTGAAACTTGGCAGGCTTGTAATCATAAATGTGGCCTTCAATCGAGGTAAGTTTCATCCTGATAGGCCTAAAATGATGGAAAAACAAGCCTCTAAAGTTTCCCCATTGGCACCAATGGACTGAATCTTACCAGAAAGAAAATGGCTCTTGCCTTCTGATTCTGGTACTTTCACAGTAAACAGAACAGTGGGCAGCTGAAAATGGAACCAAAAACAGTATTGTTTTTGGGCGTTGTGTACATCCCTATTAATTTTACAAAGAAACACATGGCTGTGTTAACTGAAATCAATATTTTCATGTAGGATTTTTGTGGTGCACAAATTTGTGAATAGTGATTTTCTGAATGTCAAATCTTCCATTTCAACTCTCCCTTATTGGTAAATTGAAAACCTGACAAAACTACATTGTATTAAATATTCTAATGTGTGCAGATGACTGGCAAATGTGACAGTAGAATTTCTGTACATATGAAAATTGTGCAGGGACAGATTTCATCCAGCTGCCCAAACGGCCACTAAGCCCTAGGGTACTCCAGAGCTTTCTGAAAACTGCAAAGTCTCTGCTGATTTTGCTTTGAGTACGGAAAACCAGGGTAAGAGCAAAAACTCAAGATACTTAATGGAAGTCCCTGTGCATTGGGAAGACTTCCAACACTCAATTCTAGATAAGTTCAGGGGTTTTACATAAAACGTGCTTTGAATTTATCCTTGATATATACATTTTAAAACAGCAGAAGGAGAAATCCATCTTCTTTTACCCTGCAGTATCAGGTATGTGCCCTAGCAATGTGTGTCTTTGACACGGCACATTATCTCCATGCATACTACATGCTGCTCAGTTTACTTTGCTGCAACCTCAATAGTTTCATACCAGTAAAAAGAATAACAGAGTTCATGTTCTTTGGCCTTTTTGTTTGATATCTACTCAGGCTTTAATCTCTGTATCAATAATGAATTACAGCAAGCCAGGAGCAAAATTAATGTCATACAAGAAAGAAGAAAGAGAAGGGAGAGAAAAAAACTCTAGCCATGATAGAAAGAGAAGGGAAAAATCCTGAATATTCTATAAAGTTAGTTAATTCACATTTTTATACATATATGTGCAAGATTTTGTTCTTTCTTCCACAGTTTAGTCAGTTTAGTAAATGAATATTGAACAAGAGGGTAGAAAACGAAATGCAGGATGCAATATTGTTGAAATATGACTTTCAACACATGGAAAGTCACCTTTAAATATATGGTATGTTACTTAGAAATATAATTAAAACTATATTTTAAGACACCCCACCACAACTTCAATAGTTAGCTACTAGAGGTGTGCATTTTTTTTTTGCCGCATGATTCGGATGAAATTAGTTAGATTTTGTTCTTATGAGGCAATATCCGATACGTAGGCATGGCCCTCACCAAAAATTTAAGAATCAAAACTTACCCCATACTTGTTTTAGTTTTTTAAATCTCAGAAGGCTACCAAAGTCAGTTTCCTTTGTAGTACAAGGAAGCAAAGCAAAGCCAAAAAGGCTGTCTTAGTGCCTTGCCTTTTCATTAATTTAAGGGAACCTCGGCATTAGGAGTGGGGAAAAAGAGCGAGAAGTGTTTGCTGGGAACAGCACAGAACTCTGGGAAATGTAGTTTGGGAAGGGAGGAGCTCTATGCCAGAAAATTCAAAAGGCCCTGCCCTAAACTACAATTCCCAGAATGCATCAGCATCAGAAAGCACCAATCAGTAGAGGAGAGAGAGATTTGTCCCTCCCTAACAACAGCCAGCAAGAGTTCCAATGAATGGTTGAATCTGCAAAGAGGAGGACTGACAGAAACCTCTAGAAAGTAAATCTCTGTGCTGGGCTAGGAAGAAATCCCTAAATGGATTATCTATCCTATAGAGTAAGAAGTAAGGGGGTTGGACTAGATGCCTCTTGGGGGTCCCCTCCAACTCTAGGATTCTATGAAAATGTAGAATTGGTTAAAATTGGTTTCTATTGGTGAATATGAAAGACATTCAATGAGATAGCTGTTGTGGCTTTTTTTTTAAAAAAAAGTGTTTGTCAATAATAATAATAATAATAATAATAATAATAATAATAATAATAATAATAATAATAATAATAACACCTTTATTTTATCACATCCCCTCTCCCAAAAGGGACTTTTAGTGGCTTAAAACAGACTCAGGGCAACTTACAACAAAACCCAAAACCTTTTTAAAATCCCTAAAATCAGTATGTGTATGAATATTTTTGAAAGTTAGCAGGAATTATCCCCTGTTACCTCTTGTCATTGTATAGAAAGTCCAAAGAGATACCTCTTTTAGTTTTTATTTAAAAAAAATGTTTATTAAAACTTTGAAAATTCCCCCAAAATCCATGGATAAGTGAAACATTCTAAAATTTGGTGGTCTAACAGTGGTTAATGTGTACTACAATGTAGCAAGTTTCACCCAATAGCTTTAAAAACGAGGGGGAAAGTAGCCCCTGACATATCCCCAATTATAGTAATTTATATGCAATTATTGAAACAAAATTGTAATGAAATTTTGTTATTCTCATTATAGTAATGAATTTTTCACTAACTATACTTTAGAAACACTTTAGAAATGAAATGCCAGCACCTCCCATTTTTGCAATAACTTTTGAACCATTTTAATGGATCACACATCCCTATTTGCTACCCTCAGGGTGCAATTTTTTTCAAAAGCACTCTTCATGTTCTTCCTTCTCAAAGGGGATTAAAATAGCAACGTCTGAACCCTTTATTGTTCAACATAATACATGTTTATCAATTATTTTAGTTGTATAAGCATTATGTGCACAATTTTGCTTTATCAAAGCACATATTTTGGTATTCATTCTTTGAATGGAGCAATGGATGCAGTGCAACCCAGATATTTCTCATTTTCCTTTAGAAGTTACAGTAGAATTACAATTTTCCCTGAATGACCTCTGGGC
The DNA here is from genome assembly GCF_035594765.1 of Anolis carolinensis. NCBI lineage: Eukaryota > Metazoa > Chordata > Lepidosauria > Squamata > Anolidae > Anolis > Anolis carolinensis. The sequence goes on from NC_085845.1 coordinate 183,137,115, forward strand.
ATTATTTAACACTTTTATACAAAGAGAATCAATGATCAAAACCTAAAGGGTCAGAATGTAATAAGGAATTCAGCTGTAATTTCACTGAAAGTCAAATACGCAAAAGCACTGGCGGCAGAGAACAGAGAACGCACCTGCCACCAGTAGTGCACCACTGGCATCAAAGCAATTTCACTCTGCTTGAGGGTCTCAGGATAGCAACCCCTGTATCCTCCTTGTGTTTAAATGTTGTGTTTTCTAGAAATCTGCAATGCTTTTCGCTTGCTCCAATGGCTTTGCTTAAGGCCGTGAAGCTTGTAGCCTTACAAACAAAACATTCAGATCTTTTCATCCAGCCAGGTTGGAGGCCTGAGTTTTTGGAAACCTCAGTTTCTGAGTTTGTGTGCAGTAGGGTAACTGTGTCTGCTTTGTCTACTTACTTAACATTTCATATTACCTTTTTGTTTTGTACTTTCTATTCATTGATGTCCCTATCATTAGGTAGAGTAAGACCAGTGGCATCACTGTGGTTGGTGTCTCCCAGTGCAATAACTAATAGTATCACACACATGGACCTCCTCCTATACCAGACTATATCACAATATTTTAGCTAAAATAGGAAATTTAACAAAATCTGTGATTTTTTTTTTTTAAAAAAAACAGCAACAAAAAACAACAACATGCACTTCCATCAGAGGTCACCACATTATTTGTAGCATTGTTGTCATGAGTTAATAGTAATAACATACATCTTTGAATGGAGCACATGATTTAGCATTGTAGGTACTGTATATAGGTACACATATAAGCTGGGCTTACGAAATACAGACAAGTCATTTGATGGTACCTGCTCTGAGGTGCACCCTCTGCAATCTTCTAATGATACTACTGTGTAAGGAAATGACATCACATGACATATTCTGGAGTAGAAAGGTCACATTATTTTTGTTGGAGGGAAAGAGTTGTGTATGCCCTAAAGCAGGCACGGGCAAACTAAGGTCCGGTGGCCGGATACGGCCCCCTGGGTGCCTACCTCAGGCTTTCCTTATTTCCCCTGTTCTCTTGGCTTAAGGATGTGGTGGCCCACCTCATCCTTCTACAGAAAGGATGGGGGAGGAAGGTACACAGCATCTGAGAGCCCTCTAGAGTGTTCTCAGCCACCACGTGTCTCACCCTACTCTTGCCATAAGAACACTGTACTTATGCCAGGGGGACATCTCAAGGAAGGCATGCAATGGTTAAAAGCCCTCTGGAGCACTCTCGGATGTCTGGAGAACCCTCCTCCCAGCATAATTCTGAGAGGACAGCCCAAAGATCATGGGAGGAGTATTGGGAAGGAGAATTGGGGCAATTGCCACATGTCTCATTTTTCTCCTGGCATAAGGATGGGATGAACATCCCTATCCTTATGCCAGGAGGACAACGTGAGGATGATCCGGGCCCTGCATCACCCCCTCCTGGCCCCTCCCTCTTTCAGGATCTCTCCCTCCCAGGCCCATCCCACCCAGCATGTGCCCAGCACTGCCCTCCCTCCTGGTTCAGTCGGACCTACAATGTGGCCCAAAGGCAAAAAAGGTTTTTCCATGCTTGCCCTAAAGCAAGATGTGGAGGAGGATGCTGACTGGAATCTTGTTGGTTGCAGTTCCAGTTGCGATTGATTGGTGAGTCAATGCATAACTAAATCCAATTGATTCAATTGCTCTACATGAATCGGGACTAATAGTAGGATTTAGGCTTCTATCCCATGGATAGCAGGAGTGTAAGACCAACTGGCAGTTCATTTGCTGTCTTTGTGTGACATTTCAGACCTCTCTCTTTTTCTCATATGTTTCCAGCATTTAAAACAAGCTGTTTTCTCCCTCTCCTGATCAATTACAGGGAGTTGGTAAGTTTACTTGTGCTGCTCTAGCAGATTCCATGGTAACCCATCAAACTCTCAGCCTGGCTTTTCCAACATACCATCACATTGGAAAGATTAGATCTGCTGCTTTGCACAAAAATGATTGTATAGTCCACTATCTTTTATTATTTTACCTCTCACTAAAGTCTCAGAAGACATACTATTTACAGAAAAAAGAGATAGCTCACTTGTTCCATCAACATCAAGTTGGTGCATTTTGTGTCAGTTGGAAATGCACTGTAAGGAATTCATTAGAAACAAGGAAGAAGAATTCTGGGTGGAATTGTTTTAGTGATATAAACATACAGTATATGTCCACATATATATATCAACCTAATGTATCAATTGAGGGCAGAATGGGGGCAAAATTATTTAATGGAATAAGTCAAGGATCATTCTGCAAAGAGGGGAATTCAGCAGGCCAGTTGCCTCTAGCTGCCGCTAATGCCATTTTCCTACTCAGGTATTCAGAAAGGCCTTTCACCACTCTGAAAAGGGGATGGTTGAGCTGTGGATAAACAAATGGGTTTTGGGGGTAAAATTTAATTAACATTTACTCAAGTTTATACATGAGTGCATAAAGTACATAATTGTCTAATGTATACCGATGTCCTTTTTGGGTGCTGTGGGAGGATGTATTCCCTTCCTACCTCGGCAACACCCAAAACTCCCCCTCATTTTCTGTAAGAGCTCTGATGTCACCCTATACTAAAGCTTTCTAGAGGTTTGAGAGCTGTTGTAATCTTTGTATGTCTAGCTACAGGATGCTTCTCTAACCTACCTGCTTGCTGCAAAGCATTATAGTATGTGTTTCTGTGTGTGGGAGGTTATATGACTATATCCACATGTAGATATTCCTATGTAGATATTAATGTTGCACTGAGAGGATGTTGGATTGAGGACATTCTCTCTATGGACCTCTTCACCTGGGGCAAAATAGCCCTGTTTTGGCACTTTTGGCCAGGGTCTGCTGAGCACCATCAGATGATGTATGGTAGGCCCACCCACATTCCTCTCAAAGTGGAGCTACCCACACTTTGTCTCCTTTTTGCCATATGATGGGGGAAAGGGTGGTGGGGCAATGGGTATTGCCACAAGTTGCCACCCTTTCTCCCATTTGATGGGGTAAGGAGGGAGGATGAACCTTCCCCTTTTCCGGCGATTGCCGGCACAATGGAATGATTCCTGTGGGCTGTGTGAGTTTTTACCACATCACACATAAATGATTACATATATTTTCACCAAATCTGGGTGAGATGTTTGGGATAGCTTAGCATAACTTATAGGCTAGCACCCCAATTTTTTTCATTCAGACAGAATGCTGTCCTAGTGAATTGGAAGAGGCATGTTCTCTCAAAGATAATAGAGACTGATGTGCAATATGAGGAAAGTTTGAACATTCAAAGGGGTAGGCACTCATCTTTTAGAAAAGAGTTTCTCAAATTATACTCCTCCAGATGTTATGGAAATATCCCTGAATTCTGACTGATTACACAGAAGTAAGTTTGCCAAGTATGGTTGGATACAGAATAGAGTTCCTGTAACTTTAATCTTTAATAGATTGAGGAGCAGAATCAGATGATATAAAGCTACATCCAGTGGGAAGAATCTATTGTTTAGATTTAGAAGGTGAGAAAGGACAAATACAATTGACCTCCTTGACACAGCTTTACCATATATTTTTCTATTCCACATTCTGTTAAGGAATAAAATTAGAGAAACCCCATTTTGTATCTAACCTGGCAACCTAACTCAGAAGTAAAATGAAACAAAATTATCTCCCATTTGTACTAGCCAACTTCAATAGGTATAGCCATTCCCAAGACAGAAAGAATCAGGTTGCACCTGCTTGCCTTTTAAGTTTTATAAAAAGACGTGAAAACCTTAGTTCAGGATTGACATGTATGGAGAAAGTTTCAAACCCAGATGTAAAGAATAAAGGCTCTAGGTTGAACAAATGTCTCTGTTTCAGTTTCTCCCACACAAGAATATCTGAAATCTCAAGTTCTTTCAATTCCCAGTATGATGAAATCTATTTTTCCAAGATGAAATGCAATTCATTAAGCATTTTGTATTCATTTTACCCTGAATATATGCCCCGTGTATCAATTCATCTTAAAATATGCATTATGTGCATTTTGGTATATTTTTGAGCCAAAAGGCGGAAAGTGCAGAAATTAAATTATTATTGCAGGTTGATCCATTTATTAGTCCAGAAATTGCAAATCAGTTCTGTTCACTAAAAATGCAGACTGAACAAAATTGTGAAGCATTCCTTCTCATTTCCAGTCATTTATTTTCCCCCATCAGAATGATTGCTTGGATTCATCTATATTTTACCTTGACAAGAGATGCTCTTCAACCACAATGAATAGTTAAGAGAACTAAATAGATACTGGGCTAGATAAACTAGAGGAAATGGGAAGGATATGCCAGCTTCAAATCCCACCGGAGGGAGAGTGAGGATGAGCTCCCTCTATCAGCTCCAGCTCCATGCAGGGACATGAGAGAAGCCTCCCACAAGGATGGTAAAAACATCAAAAACATCCGGGCGTCCCCTGGGCAACGTCCTCGCAGATGGCCAATTCTCTCACACCATAAGCAACTTGCAGTTTCTCAAGTTGCTTCTGACATGGGAAAAAAAATACAACCCAACTTCACCAGGGAACATATTGCTTCCTGTTTTGCAAATATGTACAGTACAATGTGTTGTCGAAGGCTTTCATGGCCGGGATCACAGTCTGCAGACTAATTCAACCAGAGAAATCAGCCATAGCAGAGCACTTGATGAACTAGCCTGGACACAGTATATTATTTGAGGACACAGAAATGCTGGACCATTCCAACAACTATCATGTCAGATTACACAGAGAAGCCATTGAAATCCATGTGGACAACTTCAACAGAAAGGAAGAAACCATGAAAATGAACAAAATCTGGCTACCAGTATTTAAAAAACTCTAAAATCAAAACAGTAGATGGGAACCAACATTCTGAGGGCAGAGGACAGCTAATGACTGAACAAAGAATGCCCCTAGGCAAGAGACAAAACCTTTCCAATGCTAATTAGGGTGATTAACTGAAACATTAATGCTGGCTTCCCAGTGACAAAGGACTCTTGCCACACCCTGGACTCTCCAGAGATATATATTCTTTCCTTTCCTTACTTAGTTTATCCATACCTCACAACCTCTGAGGATGCCTGCCATAGATGTGGGTGAAACGTCAGGAGAGAATACTTCTGGAACATGGCCACACAGCCCGAAAGACATACAACAACCATGTACAGTACATTTCAGAATTATATGATGTGTATGTTTCCAAACATGCAGCTTTTAAAAGTGCACACACATATGAGATTGGGCCTCAATTTCCAGAATATTTTAGTCATGTTCACTGGAATTCTAGTAACTGTAAACTTTGATTAGGGCTATAGTTCTTCAGTGCTTCTTATTCTTACCTCCTCCACTCCAGCATTCCTAACAGCAGTAGTCAGGATGATTTAGCTGCCAGTTTGATTTTTCATAGTGCTCCCAGTATACTGCGGCATCTCCTAGCTTATGTGTTTTCTATCATTAATAACCTTTGCCATCTTGACAATACAGTACATTATATTGCTTAGTGACATGTATTCTGATTTTCTTCTGTGAAATGGTAGGGTGGCCATTATATGTATTTTTGCACGTCATGCTGAGTTTATTTTCAAATGTGTGATTCATCCATTATGCCACTGTTTGCTTTTTAGTGCTGCTAGACAACCTTAATTGTCTTCTGACAGTAGAACTGAACATAATTGTTGTTGTTTTTTAAAAAAAAAATCATTCTCTTCTGCCCACAGAAGACAGTTCTGTTGGGAATATTTCTGTCTAGCTAAATAGTGTAATGTGTTTTTGCTTAGTAATAATTAACTGCAATGATGTTAACTTCTCTGTGTTTTCCGAACCTCTTAGCAAAATGAGAAACAAATTTGGGATAACAGGAAATGAAAGAATAGCAGTAACTCTTCCTTAAGGCATTGGGAGGAAAGATGTTTCTTGAACAATTTGAACTTCTTCCTTGTGGGCTCTGGTAAACTCCAGAAAAGAGATTGCAGCTGCTGCTAAGTAAGAAACATTTCTGAGTAGTTTCCTATGCTTCTTGGAGGTTTGCAAAGGGGGAACATGTCATATTATTCAAACATACAACACTGATTCCTATAGTCTTGAACAGAATTCAAATCACTGATGGTCCAAAGCTTCAGTCAGTAACAGCTGATAGACTACGAAAACACAATGGGTGCATAAATAGTTAATACTCTGCACTAGCCCTGAGAGTGGTTCACTGCCCACTTCCATCCCCCTGGTTTAGCCTTGATAGATAGCCACCCTACCTACTACTACTGTCATCATGCTCATGGTGTTCTAAAAGCCTCCTGACCATCTCTGGGCACTGCTGCAAACATTTGCAACAATGTTTGTACAACTCTGAAAGGGAAGGGGAAAAAGGAACCCTCTGAGTTGCAAGGATGCCCTTGCAGAGATCAGCCATAATGCCCAGGGATGGTCAGGAACCCTTTGGAGCTCTGTGGCTCACTTTAGCAATGGTGACAGGATCACCAAAATAGGTGCCATTTCACTGTCCCTATGGTCAGAGCTTGGGGAAAGCAGGATGACCATGTGAACAGTGGGACCAGTTCCAAATCAGAACTAGCTCAACTGTTTACACTATTCCAACAAACAGAACTACCCCAGAGCTTTACGGAATTTCTGTAACATTCCCTGACTTTTGTTGGGAATGGAAGAGCTGTTAAGCTATAATCACCCTCTTTATGAGGCAAATTCCCATTAAAATAGCAGAGTAAAGAATTGCAGCAGCGTAAGGAAGGCCTCTGTGTATTCAGGAAGGCAAAGGGATGCAAAGTTAGGTTTAAAGTTTAAAAGCATTTATTGAGGTAAAAAGAAATCCATTAATGGATAGAAAAGGTTAGGACCTAACTATCTAATCTATCCTGTTCTAATGCACATAGAGGGATTAGAATAACAAAGCTCTAAATATGCTACATCTTGACTAATAGAGGACAGAGGTGTGTCCTCTTTGGAACAAAGCAGGAAGCTGAAAATGGTGACCAGCCTCGTGGGTGGGTCTCTTCTTCTCTAGGGCCATAAACATTCCAAAGGACCAAACTGGGGAAGTTACATCAAAGCCCTAGGAGAGATCACATTTCTAAAACCATCAAAGGGTGGGCTGACCTAAATAGGACAAGAAGCAGGAAACAATGGTGAATCCTATCTAGGCATGCTTTGGAAACGGGGAAAGGATTCCCTCAATCTAACTCTATCATCTATCTGACTATATTTAGACTTGAGTAGTCCAGGGTGATTCCCAACAACTTTGCCAACTGCAGGATAAAACCACATTAAGTGGCCTCGTTCTACTTTGGGGGTAAGAATGGCCTACATATCATGTGGATGACATGAGGCTAATTCTTGCCACTTCTGATGTGGATATTTGCCCAGTATCTTCATATACTGAGCACTGTCTCTCTCTACTTGGAGGTTTTATGCCTGCAAATTTCATCCAATTCTGATTAGCGTTTTTTCTTCAGTGGTACCCAATGAATAGCATCAAAATTCAAATTTTGAAACCTCATTTTTATTTTAGAATACAGGTTGAAAGGAATGACTTCTGAACTAGTGAAAACAATCACATTTTCTGAAACAGTGGATTATGTTCTGAATAAAGTCTTGTAGTCAATACACACCTCTAGCAGTTATGTATTTGCTTCATTAGTTTTTGGATCACCTTTCCAGCTTTGGTTTGCCCCTTTAGGGATATCTGATTTTCTCTAATCTAAGTACTGTAGTTGGTCTTCATTATAGATAGGCTGTTCACTTCATTGTTTTAGAGACATGTGTCAACTTCTCATTTGGGAGACTTATTTCATTAGCTTTAGCAAAATTGCTGTAATTACTGGTGTATGTCACAAGATATCATAAAATGCCACAGCAGCTCTAGTGTCTAATGCAGTTATTAAGGAATGTGTCACAACATCATTTGTCTTTGTCTTTGAAAGTTTCTTTCCCCACAAGCTCTACTGTAGCTTGAAATTGCACAAGTCCAAGCAATATATATGATATATGATAAGCATTAAATAAATATGCTGAGAGAATCATGCAATGGATTTGAGTAGTAGTTAAGGACATGAAATACTATTGTTAGGTTTGTCTCAAATGGTTTTTGATCCTACCCATAGTACTGTACACACACTAGACCTGGTTTTTTGTATGGGGCAAAGTAAGGGTGACGGTATAGTGGAGGATCTGCCTACAATTCCTTTGTCATGGATCGATCACTACCTGGTCAGGTTAGACTCACTGGGGCTCTGAACCTCTGCACAGGTGGGGGACCAATTAGGAAGGTCCGCCTCAGGAGGCTTATGGATCTGGATGGATTCCTAATGGGTCTTGCAGAATTTTCTGCCATTTCGGAAGGTGATTCTGTTGAAGCTCTGGTGGGCCTCTGAAATAGGGAGGTTTCCAGGGCAGTTAATACAACCACTCCTGAACATTTCCTTTCACAGAGCAGAGCCAAATTAGCTCCCTGGTATTCCAGAGAGCTGGCAGCAATGAAGCAAGTGAAATGGAGACTAGAGCAGCATTGGGGAAGTACTCAAAGTGAATCTAACCAAACATGGGCTAAAGCAGTGGTTCCCAAACTTATTTGGCCTACCACCCCCTTTCCAGAAAAAATATTACTCAGCGCCCCCTGGAAATTAATTTTTTAATTTTTTTTAATAGCAATTAAACAAAAAGATATATGTATTAATGCATATGGCGAATGCATCTGTGGCCATCACCGCCCACCCTGGATCACTGCAGCGCCCACCAGGGGGAAGTAGTGCGCACTTTGGGAATCACTGGGCTAAAGCATATTTAAGATCCTACTTCATGGCAATGAAGGTGGCACAGAAATGGTTTGTTGCCACCAGCATTGCATCTGCAAAGAACTGTCTGAGAGAGCTGTTTCGAGTGGTCAAAGGACTATTAAACCTGGCTCAGGCAGGGATCCCTGACCAATCATCAGCTCACTGTAATGAATGTCTAGGTTTTTTTTTTTTTGGCAGATAAAATCACTCAGATCTGTTCTGACTTAGACACCAGTGTTGATGACGTCTCTGTGGATGTCACTGAGGCATCTGATTGTTCGCTTTTAATGAATTCCTTTCAATTTATGCAGCCTGATGACATGGACAAGATCTTGGGAGAGATGAGGGTGACCACTTGTTCTCTGGACCCTTGCCCTTTCTGCCTAATTAAGCAAGCCAGAGGGGGCTGGCAGAGTGGGTGAAGGTGCTGGTGAATGCCTCCTTTGCATAAGGTGTAATGCCACCTAGCTTTATGGAGGCAGTAGTAAGACCTTTATTGAAGAAACTGGCACTGGATTCTACTCAAATGATAAACTACCTGCCTGTTTCAAATCTCCCCTTTCTGGGCAAGGTTCTGGAGAAGGTGGTGTCCTCTCAGCTCCAACATTTCTTGGATTATCTAGATCAATTTCAATCTGGTTTTAGGCCTGGTCATGGAACAGAGATGGCATTTTCTCCTTTGTAGATGAATTATGAAGAAAGCTAGACAGGGGGAGTGTGTCTGTGTTTGTTCTCCTGGACCACTCAGTGGCATTTGATACCATCAACCATGATATCTTTCTGAGTCGTCTTTCTGGGATGGGATTAGGAAACAATGTTTTACAGTAGCTCCAGTCCTTCCTGGGAGACTGGACTCAGAAGGTGGTACTGGAAGACTCTTGTTCAACCCCCTTGCCTGTGGCCTGTGGGATTCCACAGGCTTCTGTCTTGTCCCCCGTGTTGTTTAATATCTACATGAAACCACTGAGTGAGATTATCTGGAGTTTTGGAATTCTATTTTATATTTATGCATACAACACTCAACTCTATTACTCCTTTCAACCAAAAGCCAAGGATGCCATCCTGACCCTAAACTGGTGCCTGTCATCAGTAATGGACTGGATGAGGAATAACAAATTGAAATTGAATCCTGACAAGACAGAGGTGCTTCTGGTCAGTTGTGAGGCAGATCAGGGTATAGGGCTACAGCCTGTGCTGCATGGGGTTCCACTCCCCCTGAAGACACAGGTTTGCAGTTTGGGGGTGATCTTGGATTCACCATTGACCCTGGAGCCTCAGGTGTCAGTAGTGGCCAGGAATGCCTTTGCACAATTAAAGCTTGTGTGCCAGCTGCGCCCGTACCTTGAGATGCCAGATCTGGCTATGGTACCTTAGTCACATCCCATTTGGATTACTGCAAAATGCTCTACGTGGGGCTGCCTTTGAAGATAGTCTGAAAGCTTCAGCTGGTACAGAAATCTGCAGCCAGCTTACTAACTGGGGCTTCACACAGGGAGAGAACGATTCCCATGTTGCAGCAGCTTAAAACTGTTTTTATGTTTGCAAGCATACAATGAGGAGGAGTTATAAAACCCGTAGTGCAGACTAAGTGGAATGGAAATGGAACTGGTATGACACTCTGCCTAGGCTGGCTTTTTAATTGTTTTTATTGGATGTAAATTGTGTATTTTAATTGTATAATTTTTAGTGTTATTTTATGTTTAAATTATCTCTTGGGTTTCTGTTTTATAGGCATTAAATATTTGCCTGTTTTGTTAGAAATCACCCAGAGTCCCCACAGGGAGATAGGGTGGAATACAAATAATATTTATTATTATTATTATTTTTATTATTATTATTATATTTACATTTTCCTATGGAGAAATCCATTTCACACCTGTTAAGACTAGCTCTTGAAGAGATCACATCCTATTTTGAAGATCCATACATTTCCAATGTGCATGCTAATTGCATCCATACAATTAACTTCATATCAATCATTAGTTATGGTTTATAAAATACAATGATTGGAAACTATGACCCTCCATGTGTTCTTGATTTACAGTTTCCATCAACTCTAGGTAGCATAGCCAATAAGGAAGAATGATGGAAGCTAAAATCCAAAAGAGCACCTGAATTTGATCTAGAATTAGGTTTTATTATCTATTTTACAAAGTCTCCATCGATTCAGTGGGTTTGCTTTACTTGCCATCAGCATGAAGACAGGATTAATGACTTTCCCTACAGGTCTGTTGTATGTGTGATTGTGAAAGTGTGAAAACTTTCTGAACACTGCAAAAATTATATGTTTGATTGATGATGATAATGACTACATAGGCAAAGCTGTGAAAAATCTATTGAAATGCAATGCTAGCTAATTAATTAACTGGTTTTTGTAAAACTCAAACTCTACGACTATTTAATGGAGACAAAAGCAAAGCAAGCGAAAGCTATCAAAGAGCAGCAATTTCAATACCATGTAAATTTCAATGTATATTAATTCAGCAACCAACTGTTGTGAAAGCATGTCTGCTCTTATGAAGGAAGTGTCCACATTAACAGATTTTCTCATGAATATTTGTACCTCATTTTGTTGTTTGATAGTTTACCTCAGCCAACTAAAACTGCAAATGATCCCCAAGGGGAGATATGTCTTTGGTGCTTTGTGATATTTTGAATAACTCAAAATAAGAGGAACACAGAAAGCAAATCAAATAATGCATAATATTTGTCAAAGTGTTGCTTGCCTGTGATAACTAAAAGAAATTTATTTGAAAAAGTGTGAAATGAAGTCATATTTACTGAAATTTTATTTTTTTAAGAAGCAAAGCTCAGTGTAAATAAAAAGGCAAAACTCTTAATTTGTAAACTTTAATATGGAAACAAATTGCTGTAATCCTGATGTTTAATCTCAACTAGAGTAGACCCACAGAATCAAATGCTGAATGCTGAGTTGAATGCTGTGTTGGTAAAACCCAATGATTCAGCAGTTCTATTCTAGTCAGGTCTTACAATGGGATTGATGACAATGTTTTTAATACTGTATAACCTTGCCACAATTCAAAAACAAATGCCAGAATCCTATGTTTAGTTTGAATAGAGTTGCTGCTGCTGTTGCTGCAGCTTAGATGACTCAAGGAGTTAAAAATAATATTGGTTAAATAACTGCTCTATAAACTTTTAGAGGCAACTTTAAAGCAGAAGTGCTGTTGCTGTGCATTTTCAAATAATTTGTGAACCATGGCAACTCAAAGGTGAACCAATCATGGGCTTCTCTTTGTAACATTTGTTCAGAGGAGTTTTGCCTTCTACTTCCGAGGTTGAGAGGCTGAGAGGGTGTGACTTGCCTAAGGTGGATTTCCATGGATGAATGAAGATTCAAATACTGGTCTCCAGAGTGCTCAGAGAACTACACCATGTTGGCTCTAATTTCAACAAGCGCTTTAACTTTAGTTTAGTCACTTTATTGCATGGAAGTGCAAATGTTACAGTAAAGGGGACTTAATTCCTACCCTTACATCCCTGTCTGAAGACTGGCCAAAATCACAACTGGCTGCCATTTCCAGTTGTAGTTTCCTGTTTTGTTAAGTGTTTGGAGCAAACCCACCACTTCTACAGACTAAGTGTTTGAGGAATAAGTGTTTGAGGAAGGAAACTGCATGCAGTTCATTTTCCTCATCATGATTTTAGTAAGAACTACTGCCACTGAAGGTCATGGTCTTGGATCTCTCCCCCACCACTGAACCAGAAAGTATCCCTTGAAATATGGAATAGGTGGTGAACTCAGGTTAGGCTACATGATATGAAATGGCACAAATCATTATTTATCTCTAAGTGAAGGTAAACATCACACAAAGCTGTTAGTGTTTGAAATAAATACTCCTGGAGGTACCTCTGCCTGGAAATAAAATAAAATGAGAATTTATACAGTTAATAATTTACTGCAATTTGATTTTACACAAAATCCAGATTAGGCCTGAAGTGTGTGCCTCACTCCACCCAGTGGTAGAGTTGGCGATGGTTGAACACACAGCTCCAGCCTTGCTTTCTGCTGGATGACATCATTTTTACTTTTGCTAGAATGACCGAAGAAAGAAAATGCTTAAATATCTGACCCTTTATTCATACAAGTACTTGACTTGAATTATTTAAGACTATAGTGTTTGAGTGTTACAGTATTCCTCTGGCATTCAACTTCTATTGGAAAACAATGATGTTTGGTTGCATTATTCAACAATTCTGTGTGTAGGTGTGAGCTGATAACATCCTCAAGTGTAAAGATATATCATTAAATAACAAAATCAGAAGCACCCAAGCCATAGCATTTCTGATTTCTATGTATGGTTGTAAAAGCCGAGCAGTAAAGAAAACTGTCAGAAAGAAGATCCAAGTCATGTGAAATGTGATTGTGTGGGAGAGTCTTGGGAATATCCTGGACCTCCAAAAAGTCAACTGAGGCCTGAACTCTCATCAGAAGCTGAAATGATTGAATAGAAGTTTGGGTTCAAACATATCATGGGATGGCATGACTCACTGGGGATAAATGATGCTGCTGGGGAAAAAAAAGGAAATTAGTAGGAAAAGGGAAAGACCAATCAAACAAAGACAAATCAATCAAAGGAGCCATAGCCCTGAGTATGCAAGACCAGAACAGGGCTGTTGATGGTTATGGTTCTTGAAGATCTTTTATTGATAGAATCATCATAAATTGAAGCTGACTTGGCCACAAATAACAAAAACAACATAGTTCTTTCCATTTTGAATTTAATACTTCTCACAGAAAATTCCATGTGGCTTCCTCTTTTCTCACTAGCAGGGAGCCTTGGTCAAAAAAGTAACTTTTCAAAGCCCTATTCTCGCTATGTTCAACTGTGAATATGTGAATGTTCATCTATGTAGATATCTCTAACAGGCACTCACTTCTGGTGGAAATTTTGCTGTACGTTGAAGATAGACTGTCTGAGGCATAGGCTTGAACCCTTACCTTGAAGTAGCACTAGAATAAAACTGCTCACCCTTGAAAAATCGCTTCTGGTTAAAATGAGCTGTCCTCCTACATTGCTGAAAATGGTTCCTGGTGATGATAAGCAAGTTTAGGGTGGGCAGTGGTGGAAGCAGGGGAGAGTGGGGAGGTGAGAGTTAGTAATCCCAGAAATATGCTGTCTTGTGATATTTTAATGAGGTTGAGGCTCACGATAATCAAGAAATTCCCTGAACTGGAAACAAAAGGGGGTTTATGTTAATCTGTTGGGACACCAATTGCCTTCACTCTGTCAGATGTGATGGATCTTCAATACAACTGTGCAGCAACAGAATGTGGTGCTTCAACCTGCAGGATTGAGAGTGAATTCATGAATACAGCAGAATAAGCCAGGAACAGTAATCCTGCTCTTCTTATAATTAACTGTCAACATTATTTGAAAGCAGAGATGAGTGACAAGTTTATAACACTTTGTCCTCACTAAGAATTTGCCAAAACATGAAATAAAATTTACGTATTGCTTATTATTTAGAGTGGGACATTGGTATCTCCTAGGGTTTAGTTCCAGGACTTTCTGGGGATACTAAAAATCTAAGGATTCTCAAGTCCCATTGCACCCAATGGTAAAGTAAAATGTTGTCCCTAATTTAAAATGGGCAAAATTTTCTCTGAAATTCTCTTTTTGCATTATTTTCAAGCCATGGATGCAGAATCTGTGGATATGGAGGACCATCTGTATAAACAAATGCACAATACACAAATTTACATAGATTTGTTATGATGGACAAGAAATATTCTGTATATTTTTTGTGTATTTTTAATTCACAAAATGAATGGTTAATTTCAACTACAGTAGACCCATGGATAAATTGCACAAATAAACACCACGCATTAAGAAAATGCTTTAAAAAGTTCATACATTTCAGTGAGAGAAGAAAGCAGTCTCACAAGTTAATATATAATAATGATGAGAATAAAATGCAGGTGGGATTTAGAGAAATTCAATTAAGACTCAAAACTGATTTCCACATCTTTGCTGTTAGCACCAAACATATCTTGGGTGGTATTAGGACTGATAGAAAGTCCTCCCACAAGCATCTTAATGATCTTATGAGGTTCTTAAAACTCAAGTAGGCTCATAAAGCAAAAGAACCATGGAAGCTGGGTTTCACGCTCATGTCTCTTTCCCACTTTTAGGTTTCATGAGCACTAACTTTACATTTGTATACAGTCATAGAATAGTTTGATGGTGTGAGAAATGAAGCCTTGGATTGAAAGCTGCTATGGTACAGTGGTCAGAATGTTGAATTAAGATTCAAATTATCACTTTACAATGATGCCAGCGGTGGCACAGTGAACCGGCCACTCTTGCTTTCTCATCATGTTGCGACTTGGTTTCTTTATTGCTTGGAGAAGATGACAGAGCATGGCATGCCTAGTAGAGAGCAATATTTTGGATTTTCAGAGGCAAATACACAGAAATATGTATCTGAGAGATTAACCTTAGACGCAGGCATTTTGGCATGATCAACTCTGGCGAGCCTTGCAGCCAGTCTCACTGGGTGAGTTTGGTCCAGTTATGTCATGTCCTCCAATATTTTACAGATGAAATCCAGGACATATGGATGGAGTCAACCGACAACAAAGTGTGGTCAAAATGTCAAAAGTTATTAATGAAGAAGTGCACAAAACAAGGAGAGGCTGCAACAGTGTGCTTGTGCCTGAACATACTAGAAAGAAAAAGATTTCCATTTCATTTCCTCTTTGGTGAGTTAACTGTGCAAACTATTCTTATACTTCAGTTGGTATCAACTGAAAATAGCTGAAAACAAAGGGAGAAAATGGGAGGAGCAGAAAAACTTGGAACATTTTAAAATCACTGAAAAGAGAGGACAGAAGATTAAAACTGCAGACATTTACACTTGGATACATTACTTAGGCCCATCTACACTGCACTAAAATGCATTCTAGGAGACGCACCATCATGAGGTGTCCAAATGATGCCTCATGATAATGCACATTAATCCAGAATAAATCTGGAAAACCATGTTTATTCTGGATTAAAATAATACCTCCAAGGATCCAGACTTTATATAAGATCACCATCTTTGGAGGTGTGGGGCTTTTGGAGACTCCTCCTGAAATTGCCACCTGAGCAATCTCCACAGTGATCCTGTCTCCATGGGCTCAAGCAGCTGGTAGAGAAGGGATGGCAGTGCCACCCTCCTCTCCCTGCTCCCTTTCCTGACTTTAAGACAGTAAAAAAACAAGTCTCCCTAACACGCCTGGAGGCTTCTAAGGGCTCCATGTTACATCTAAATGATGCACAGCTCTCTGGACAGGGAAATGCTCCCTCCCTCCCTTCTCCAGAGCTCCATCACATCATTTAGACTCAATGTGAAGCCCTTAGAAGCCTCCAGGCTTGGTAAGGTGCTTTTTAAAAATGTTTCAAGGCCAAGAAAGGGGGAGAAGGAGGAGAAAGGGTCAGATTGCTGTGTCTGTCTATACTGACATTGGCTTGGCATAGATGGGTGCCTGGACACCCACTTGCAAAAAAAAGGCAGGGTTTTGGCCCTTGGTGCATGAAACAGTTGTTTTAAACACTGATTTCATGCAAATTTGGGCCAGTATAGAAAAATCCTTTGGCCCTATCTACACTGCCATTATAATGCAGATTGAATTGTATTATATGGTAGGTGTAGATTCATATAATCCAGTTCAATGCAATTAAACTGCATTATTAAGTCTACACTGAAGGTGTGGCCTCAGATATTTTTTCCCCTTTGAAATAAAATCCAGAGAAGCCTAACATCAGTCTGAGTCAGGGGGGTATTTTTAGCTGTGTATATCCACTAAAAATGCAACAAAGCTTATGTCAAATATGATTAATATGAGTGGGTTATCAATCCAAGTTTGGGGGAAGATGTACGCACATCTCTCCACCAGTCAGGATACACTCACAGAGTACAATGACAACCCATGTTAAGTTCCCTTGAGCTGCTGCAAACTGTTACAGCTGAGAGAGAAGACATAAACTGAACAACTGCTTATAAAGTTCTTCCTAAACATACTGTGCCAAGGGCAGCCAGAAGCACAGTGGGAGTGTGGGATGATACTATTAATAATAGCAGGATTTTTTTGGCATGCAAGAGTAATGAAAATGGCATTTCTCAGTGTAGGAACAATAAATATTTCCACATGACAGGTGCAACATGTTGTGTGGGTTGCCAAAAGAGAGTACTTCAAACATTAGGGATACCAATTTGTTTTTGTTTTTTTGGTGGGGGTCATATTTAAAAGATTTCTATGTATGATTGTGAAAACTGGATGGTGCACAAAGTCAACCAGAAGAGAATCAACCCTTTTGAAATGTGCTGGAGAGGAGGGCTATATACCACACATTACGGAAATGGGCCTGAGAGTAGTTCAAGACTGAACTCTCCTTAGAGAGTGGCCAAACTGTATATCATATTTTGGACCTATCATGATACACCATGATCTATTAGAAGAGATGATAATGCTTGGTGGGCAATAGAAAAAAGAAAGACCACATTTCAGGTGTGTACACTTTCAAGGAAGCTATAGTTCTGAACCTTTAGGAAACTGACAGGGCTATTGATGAATAGGGTGACCTTGGACTCTCTTATTCATAGGATTTCCATGAGTTGAAGCTGACTGGTAACCATTAACTGAGCAGTTGCTAGACCCAGGGAGAGTAATTACAAGCTTTCCATGCGTTTTGGACTATAGCTCCCATAATTACAATGAGCAAAAATACCCAGAAGGGCAAAGCTTTTCTGTCCCAGTTCCAATGGCTGAAACATACTCAATCTTATCCAGATTTTACACATGAGGACTTTCTCTTTATTTTGAGGTACCTATTGGCCCATCCACTAGCAGAGTGAGGAGATGGCTACAGCTAAATTTGGGATGACACTGAACTATTTAATGTGATATTGTTGCATTTGGACTGCTAAGGGGGGAAAACAAAAGAGCTGTCAGAACATAACTTAACTGGGTATGGTCAGCCAATCATTCCTTATTGAAAGACACACATACAGTAGAGTCTCACTTATCCAACACTCACTTATACAACGTTCTGGATTATCCAACACATTTTTGTAGTCAATGTTTTCAATACATCATGATATTTTGGTGCTAAATTAGTAAATACAGTAATTATTACATAGCATTACTGCGTATTGAACTACTTTTTCTGTCAAATTTGTTGTATAACATGATGTTTGAGTGTGTCTTCCTGAAGGTGGGAGCCCGAGACAGCTTGGGGATTCTGCTGGTGTACCGTCCACCCCGCGACCCAGCAGTCTCTCTGTCCGAGCTAGCAGAAGTGGTCTCCAATTCGGCCCTGGTCTCCCAACAACTCATAGTTTTGGGGGACTTTAATATTCATGCCGAGACCTCTTTGACAGGTGCAGCTCAGGATTTCATGGTTGCCATGACGACCATGGGGCTGACTCAAGTTATATCTGGGCCCACACATCAGGCGGGACACACGCTGGACCTCGTCTTCATTGTGGACGGTGGGACAGTCAGAGTGGAAGAGCAAAATATTCTTCCATTGTCATGGTCTGACCATCATCTGATCTGTTTGAGTTTCGCCGTGTCTTCTAACCTCCGCAGGGGTGGTGGACCCATTAAGATGGTCCGCCCCAGGAGGCTGATGGATCCGGATGGACTCCTGAGGTCTCTTGGGGATCTTCCTGTTCTGGAGACTGGCGATCCTGTCGATGTCCTGGCTGATCGCTATAATAGTGAGCTGACAAGGGCACTTGACACGATCGCTCCCGAACGTCCTCTTTCGCTGCGTAGAGTCATGTCGACTCCTTGGTTCACTGAGGAGCTGGCTGTGATGAAGCGTGCGAGGAGGGGACTAGAGTGCATCTGGAGGAAATCTCGGGATGTGTCTGACCAAGCACGGGCTAAAGCCGCTATTAAGGCTTACTCCGTGGCTCTGCGAGCAGCCAGGAAAGCTTTCACGACTGCCCGCATAGCGTCTGCGGCCAACAGGCCATCGGAGTTGTTCCGAGTTGTTGGGGAGCTCCTGCGGCCTCCTGAGACCCAGGGGCTTCCTGATGACTTGGCAACTAGGTGCAGCGATTTTGCGCACCACTTTGCAGGCAAAGTTGCTCAGATACGCCATGAGTTGGACTCCAGCTTAATTGTAGTTCCAGCGGAGGTAACCGAGGCACCTGTCTGTCCGATTTTGTGGGATTCTTTCCGGCTTGTTCTTCCGGATGACGTGGAGGGGATTCTTGGGTCTGTGAGGGCGACCACTTGTGCTCTGGATCCTTGTCCCTCTTGGCTGGTTAAGCAGGCCAAAGAGGGGTTGTTGGATTGGTTTGTGGCTATAATAAATGCCTCCCTGGGTCAGGGGTCATTTCCATCTTGTTTTAAGCAAGCGGTGATAAAACCGTTACTAAAAAAGACCTCGCTAGACCCATCTGTATGTAACAACTACAGACCAATTTCCAACCTCCCGTTTTTGGGCAAGGTTCTGGAGCGGGTGGTGGCCACGCAGCTCCAGGAGTTCCTCGATGACACTGATTTTCTGGACCGCTCGCAGTCTGGCTTCAGGCCTGGGCACAGCACTGAGACGGCCTTGGTCGCCTTGGTGGATGACCTCCGCAGGGAACTGGACAGGGGGAGTGTGACCCTGCTGGTTCTCCTGGACATCTCTGCGGCTTTCGATACCATCGACCATGGTATCCTTCTGGGGAGGCTCTCCGGGATGGGACTCGGTGGCACTGTTTTGCAGTGGCTCCAGTCCTTCCTGGAGGGCCGTTCCCAGATGGTGAAGCTGGGGGACACCTGCTCGGACCCCTGGCCTTTGACCTGTGGGGTCCCGCAAGGGTCTATTTTATCCCCCATGCTTTTTAACATCTACATGAAACCGCTGGGAGAGGTCATCCGGAGTTTTGGAGGGTGTTGCCATCTCTACGCAGATGACACACAAATCCACTACTCGTTCCCACCTGACTCCAAGGAAGCCCCTCGGGTGCTGAACCAGTGCCTGGCCGCTGTGGCGGACTGGATGAGGAGGAACAAGCTGAGGATCAATCCTGACAAGACAGAGGCCCTCCTGGTCAGTCGCTCGTCGGATCGGGGTATTGGGTGGCAACCTGTGCTGGACGGGGTTGCACTCCCCCTGAAATCACAGGTCCGCAGTTTGGGGGTCCTCCTGGATTCAGCGCTGACGCTTGAAGCGCAGGTGTCGGCGGTGGCCGGGAGGGCTTTTGCACAACTCAAACTTGTGCGCCAACTGCGACCATACCTCGTGAAGTCTGACTTGACCACGGTGGTGCATGCATTAGTTACCTCTAGACTGAACTACTGTAATGCGCTCTACGTGGGGCTTCCCTTGAAGACGGCCCGGAAGTTACAGCTGGTCCAACGTTCGGCCGCCAGACTAATAACGGGGGCGAGTTACAGGGAGAGATCTACTCCCCTGTTTAAGGAGCTCCACTGGCTGCCGTTCATCTTCCGGTCCCAATTCAAGGTGCAGACCATCATTTATAAAGCCCTAAACGGTTTGGGACCCGCCTACCTTCGTGACCGTATCTCCTATCATAAACCTGCCCGACCTCTCCGATCATCAGGGGAGGCCCTCCTGTCGCCACTACCTATATCTCAGGCCCGCCTTGTAGGAACAAGGGAGAGGGCCTTCTCTGCGGTGGCCCCTCGCTTGTGGAACTCGCTGCCCATTGAAATCAGGCAAGCCCCCACCCTTTTAGCCTTCAGGAAAGATTTAAAAACATGGCTCTTCCGGTGTGCTTTCAGAGAGTAAATGTTCTATGCTACTCCCCCCCGATATTTATCCTCTAGACTGGTTCACTATCTGATGTCCCGTCCCTCGAGGTTTTATTCTGATCCCTTTCTCACCCAGAGTTTTAATTTTTAATCTAGTTTTTAAATGTAGTATTCATGCGGCCCGCTCGTGTTATATTGCTGTTTTGATCTTATGTTGTACTGTTTATTTTATGTAATGTATTATTTAATTGTATTATGTTATGGTTTATTGTATTGTCTTGGGCATGGCCCCATGTAAGCCGCCCCGAGTCCCCGTTGGGGAGATGGTGGCGGGGTATAAATAAAGTTTTATTATTATTATTATTATTATTATGTTTTGGTGCTTAATTTGTAAAATCATAACCTAATTTGATATTTAATAGGCTTTTCCTTAAACCCTCCCTATTATCCAACATATTCACTTATCCAACGTTCTGTCGGCCCGTTTATGTTGGATAAGTGAGACTCTACTGTACCTATCTTCAGTTGCTGTTAAAAGTTCTCTGCGGGGAGATGGAGGCAGGATAGAAAAATAAAGTTACTAGAATTATTATTTTTATCATCAGTATTCCTGGGTGATTGATTTCAGTGACTAATTTGCATGGTTGGTTTAGTAATGTCTGCTGCAGGGTTATTTATTTTTCATCATCTGCAGTGTTACTGTATTTCATATTTCATTCTGCATCAGGTTTTCTGTTTTAACTAGTTTGATCATTAGGCAGAATGCCTAGCATAGGTATGATCTCATGAAATGGTGGAAAAGTCGTATGGGTGAAATACTTATATGTGCTGATGGCTTGTGCAGTGAGTAGCGCAGCTAAACAAATATTGATGGGAGAAATATAATTTGTACAACAGGACAGTGGCTATCAGCACTCTGGTATATAAAGGAGGTAATGAGGGGTACATCTACACTGTAGAATAAATGTATTTCAATACTACTTTGACTGCCCTGGCTCAATGCTGTGGGATCATATGCATTGTATTTTTACAAAGAATTTAGGCTGCTCTGCCAAAGACTGTTGGTATCTCCCCAAACTATAACCCACGTGATTCATTAGCATTGAGCCATGGCAATCAAAGAGGTATCAGACTACATTAATTCTACATTCACCCTCAGTATAAAACTGTATGTAAAGTATAAACTGTTGATCCCTTCCAGAAATGGGGACTCAGAGTATTTTTTAAAAATATAGCTATAATGGCAAATTATTTTTTGAAAGCCATGACCCTCATTTCACAAGACCAGAGCAGAGTGATTAAAAAGAGAAACTCTTCATAGGGAAGCATAAATTGAACCTGACATGATGGCACATGATAATAATTTTGTGGTGAATGGGGGAATGCTTGAACCTATATTTTATTACTGTTTTGCAGAGAGGTTCCTGCTTCAAGTACTGGTTGACAAGGTCAGAACAAACTAGTGTCTCTAGCTTTTGGCACCAATTAAAATTGTCTATTAAAATATGGCAAAATGGAATTGTGTCATATTTATTTAAATGTAGATTTAATGTACAAATTTACAGTGCTGTGCATGGGACTACTGGGCCACACAGCCACAATAAATGTGTTTATGGCTGAGGAAGTGATTAGAAGACTAGGGAGATGGATGGTCCCCAGCGGTTCTTCCTCAAACAAAATACTTTTATTACCCATGTAGATGGTTGCTTGTGAGGCAGTTGGTGGTTGTCTACTGTGAGAGGTTTCAGTGTAACACCCTGTGAGTGTAATGAGTTTTTACCTCTGATGGTCCTTGATAGCACTCTCCTGGTTGTTACTTAATTGATTTCCGGCTGAGTCTTCATAGGGAAAATGTGGATTGTGTGAAGCAGAACTCTCTTGTATGGATCAATGCACATTGTGACACGCCAATATTTCTGGCAAACTCACAGGAAGGAACTGAGGGGTGAAAGGAACTGGCAGTGTGTGAAAGTGGACTTTGGGTATCTAAGTAACTGAATATATTATATTGACTGTTTAGACTGAGGTTGGATAATCTAAGATAAAATTCAATTTCAAGGAAGTTATTTGGACTGGCAAGTAGCTTTGGTGGGAGGGGCCAAAGGCAAAGCATTGGGCCAAAATATCAGTATACTTTAGTTTAAAGCATTTAAAGCTATTAGCTGAGGCCCCACCTATATTGCCATATAATGCAGTTCAAAACGGCATTATATGGTCAGTATAAACTAATATAGTGCAGTTCAATGCACGTAAACTGCATTATATGAGTCTACACTGACGATATAATGCAGTTTTAAACTGCATTACATGGCAATATAATGCAGTTTCAACAGCCTGTTGAATAGGGAAAGGTCCATAGAAAAGCTGGGAAATCACTAAACAACAGTGTCATGGGTAAAGCGTAGTGACAATCTGGGGAACTCCAGAGGGCCAGACTGAGATCTCAGGAAAACCTGATTTGATGTTTCCCATACCTGGTTTAGTTCCAAGCCCAGAACACAAGCTGCACCTATACTCACTGAAGTAATCAGGAGTACTATTGCTCTAGAGCAGTGCCAGATGCAGCACAGAAACCGACTATTGGTGTCCAGAGCCCTGGCAAGACTGACAGTGCATTGGGGCCATCACCACTGCTTTGCCAGCCAAACCTCTCATCCAACGGCTGGTGGCAGAAGGAAGCGGAAGTCTGCTTCACCAAGAGACATGGGGAATCTGGCGCTCCACGCCTTGCATTGCCCATCTTACCGAGAGGGTGATCACATGGGAGAAGTATGGAGTGCACATGGTGGGAGCAGCTTCCCCCCATAGATTGGGGAACACGGGAAGCATTTGATGGGAGCCGGCTGGGTGGCATTTGCAGCCAAATCTAGCCTTCTATGATGATGTTAAAACATCAGCTTCCTGGAAGTGTGATGAAGTCATAACAGAACATCCATCTTGTGACCAGCAGAAGTAACATTGTTGTGAGCCTGTGCAAGGCAGCTGCTTTGGCCAGCAACAAAGCGGCAGATCTGTCGGACATGGGGACACTGTATTAGATCAGACCCAGCCCAATTTGCAGCCCATGCCCCCAAAACACCAGGATCATTCCAGAGCTTTCTGAAAACTCAGAAGTAAATTCTGGTTCCTTTGGACTTGATTAATGGCTGGAAGTAGCGCTTCTGCTGCAAAACCAGATGTACATCATGTAGATTCCTTGCAGCAGTTCCAAGAAGAGTTTTTCTTTCGCCCAGCAGACAAAGGCATAGATTTGAAAATCTAGTATGTATGAAGTAACTGCCTTATCACATTGAGAAATTTCCTAGTCATAAGACACCAGCCTCTTTTCAAGCATGGAGAGGCACTGAGCTCATCACATGAGTTAAAGTACTTCTGGCAGTCATGCATAGCCCTCCATAATACATAATAATAAATAATAAAACTTTTTTTGTATACTGCTCTATCTCCCCGAGGGGACTCAGGGCCGTTTCCAGCATAGGTAAAACATTCAATTACCAGAACCAGAAACACACAACACAACCATAATAAAAACAACACAATTACTATTAGCACAACATATTCATTTAAAATTAAACCCATTTCAGTACTAGTCCATTGGGTGAGATTCAGCTGCCAATGGATGGGATTCTAGGATGGGCTTAAGCAGCTATGAGAGGCTGGGTCCAGGGCTAGAGGCTGGGACCAGGGCCAGTGCAACATGTGACATTGGTAAAGTGTAAACTGGTGGCCAGGAGAAGGCCTGGGATACTCGATCTCAAGGCCTGTTGAGCAGCTGTTAAGGGATTAGACTAGTGCAATAATATATCAGGCCAGGAGGTGGATGAAGTGCAAGCAGGGTCCTAGTCAAGGTCTAGGGTAGTAACTGGAACTAATCATTTTCAAAGGCCTGCTGGAACCACCAGGTCTTCAGGTCTCTGTGGAAAGCGGATGTTGACGGGGCTTGCCTTATCTCCTTGGAGAGGGCATTCCAAAGGCGAGAGGCCACTACCGAGAAAGCCCTTTCCCTCAACCCCACCAACCGCATCTGAGACCGTACTGGGAGTGACAGAAGGGCCTACCCATAGGATTTAAGGGGTTGCACTGGTACATAGAGAGAGATGCAATCATGGAGATAGGTGGGGCCCGAACTGTTTAGGGCTTTGTAGGTCATAACCTGCATTTTGAATTGGTTGAAAAGAGTGGCAGAAGAATTGGCAGAAGTGTCCTGAAAGGAGGGAACTCTGGGCAATCTGACCTCATCATATTGAGGAATTTATCTCTTGTAGGACACTTCAGACTCTTTTCTACCATGGAAAGGCATGGAGCTCATCACATGTTCCAGGGGTGAAAAGAGGCAGAAATGTCTTGAAAGGAGGGAACTCTGAACACAGGACAGTAATTGTGTTCAGAGCTCCCACCTCTTATCACACTTTACTCTGAAGGATGGGAACCATCAAAGTTTCCCATTCTGTTTTATTTCCCAGCCATAAGCAGTCGTCGTATCCTATGGGCTTTGATGCAGAACCATAGGACCCCATGGAAAGCAATGGTTTTAACCTGGGACACTGTCTTTTGTATCCTATGGGGTTTGATGCAAAACAATAGGATCCAATGGAAAGCAATGGTTTCAACCTGCAACCCTGTCTCTTGTATTCTCTGGAGTTTGGGGCAGAAACATAGGATCCCATGGAAAGAACTTGTTTTAAACTGGTGTCAGTCTCTTTTAATGTGAGGGGCTTTGGGCAGGGCAAGGGATCTCTTGATTTTCCAATATTGTTGTTTCTCCTGATTTTTTTAAAAAAAGTAATACTTGTGAGGAATGTATGATGAATGTATTGTCAGCGCTTATGTTTCCACTTGTGAGTGTAAGTCTGATGGGGAGGCAGAACTCCAAATGTGGCTATTCTCTCCTTTAAAAGGATGGTCACCCGTGCTTTCCCCTCTCAGTGTGATGAGGTGGTAAGTGTAGGTAAGCCTATTTTTGTCATCACATGTTTTATGTACATTAGCTGTGGTTTCCTATTGAAAGCACCTCTAGTGGTAGCCCTGAATAATTTGCTTCTGTGTTATAAAATATGCATTTTGTAGATCAGATGCGATACAAGATCCTTTCTGGGATTTGGATTAATTTCGTTCACTGAGAGCAGGCTGTGGGGAAAAATCTGTGTACAGTGTATTGTTGAAGGCTTTCAGGGCGGAATCAGTAGAGTGTTGTATTGTTTCCAGGCTGTATGGCCATGTTCTAGCAGCATTTTCACCTGATGTTTCACCTGCATCTGTGGCTGGCATCTTCATAGGATCTGATGGTGATAAAGTTAAGTGGAGTATTTATATATCTGGAATGTCAAGGGTGGGAGAAAGAATCAATGTTTCACCATGTGATAGATGGATCCCACTCAAACACTTGCAAATCAGGCTTGCTAATTACACCCTTCACGCTTGGTTAGACACTGGTTCTTTCTTCATCCTGGACATTCCACATGTATATATACTCCACTTGCTTTACTGCTATCAGATTCTCTGAAGATGCCAGACACAGATGCAGGCAAAATGTCAGGCCGGGCTGTGGCTCAGGCTGGTTAGCAGTCAGCTGCAACAAATCACTCTGACCAAGAGGTCATGAGTTTGAGGCCCGCCCATGCCTGCGTCTGTCTCTGTCTCTGTTCTATGTTATGGCATTGAATGTTTGTGTGCAATGTGATTTGCCCTGAGTCCCCTTCGGGGTGAGAAGGGCGGAATATAAATACTCTAAATAAAATAATAATAATAAATAAATAAATTCCCAAACTCTAGTTTTGAGACTTAAACCAGGGAATCCTACTTCAAAGCAAGAGCATTTTGAGAATAATGAAAAGTTTATCAGTGAGTCACGCTCTTGCCCAAGGCAAGATGGAAATAAAAGAGCATCTAAATGTAGAATTTTATCATTTCATGTCCATTATGTTATTCAGTTGCAACCAAGATGCAAACGGAATTGGAGAAACCATACACTGAAACCATAGGCTGCCAGATATTCTCCCTTAAGGGGCCTGTCATATTAGGCAATCCAATCAGATTAGCAGTCCCTCTCTTGTGTATGTCTCATATCATTTCAGGTTAGTATTCAGGAGCAGTAATATTATTAGAAAGTGACTTTCATAGTATATTAGCTAACACAAGTGGTAATGCAGAGTGATGGAGAGGAGCTAATGTGAAAGGACTGTCAGATTGCATTAGCCCTGCAAATGCCATTCCCATCTCAGGTTAGACTTGCCATGAGTGATGATGAGCCACCTGGCATATTTCACTGTCTAGCTCACCTGAACAAGAAAGATAGTTGTCATGGGTCAATAGCAAGATTTTCCTCATTGTACTCCACTGAGAGTTTTCTGTT
Source organism: Anolis carolinensis (assembly GCF_035594765.1). Classification (NCBI taxonomy): domain Eukaryota; kingdom Metazoa; phylum Chordata; class Lepidosauria; order Squamata; family Anolidae; genus Anolis; species Anolis carolinensis. The sequence continues at coordinate 183,163,978 of NC_085845.1, forward strand.
TATTCACTAAACCTAACTGTATGATGGGAAAAGCAAGATTTGGTCATGTGTCTTGTATGCTACATTTGATTTAAAGTAAGGGGCTTTTTTGGCGGGGGGGGGGGGCAATGCCCTAGAAAGATGTGCTTCATTACTCTTCATTGACTTCTGTAATCTTTAAAACCACTTCAGGGCATACAGTATGACCCCTGTATACATGTGAGATACATTCCAAGATCTCCTGTGGATAACTGTTACTGTGGATACTAGGGAACACTAAGTATTTTATTTGGGCTGGAAACAATTGTATTGATAATAGAATTGCATGGGAAAACAAAGGTGCATCTACACCATATAATTAATGCAGTTTGAAACCACTTTAACTGCTATGGTTCAATGCTATGGAATTTTAGAAATCGTAATTTGGTGAGGCACCAGCACTTTTTGGCAGTGAAAGCTTAAGACTGTAAAATTACAACTCCCATGATTCCATACCATTGAGCCATGACAGTTAAAGTGGGGTCAAACTGCATTAATAATACAGTGTAGATGCACCCTTAGAAAGGCCCATAAATATTTCTGGGGTTAATATTTTTGGAGCATGGGTAAGTAAAACCATGGATGTAGGACATGAATCTGTAGGACATATTGTACTTTCCAAAAACTGTGTGCCAAGGAATGTCTCTGCATCTGTTATATAGACTTTGTAAAATGCCTTAGCCCAGAAGGATGAACAGAGAGGATTGTTTGCCATTTTGATCTTCCATGTAATAAATTCTTCATGAAAATTCAATACCTTGGTTTCCCAATTCCATATAATATAGTTTAGATAGTAAACTCAGTAAGTGTTTGATACAACTGGAACAAGAGGACATAATTGTCCCCGGGCATCTGTGTAGAGCAGTATTAATAACCCTTGATTCTTTAGATGTTTCAAATCTCAGCTCTCAGAATTTCTAGCAACATGATCAATCATTAAGGTTTTGGAAGTTAAGATTTAAAACTTCTGAAAGGGAGGAGGTGAAGAACTCTTGATCTAAAACTAGGTGAGGATGAGTGGATCACAAAATATCACAGACAACCATGGCTTTCTAAATAATAATTAGAAGAAGAATAGAATATCCATGTGTGTTTATGTACACATAGGTGAAGGAAAAGGGCCTTAAACCAACATCCACTATTAGTCCAATAAAGCTCATCTATTGAGAATGTTTATAAAGATTTAAAATTATCTCTAAAGATGAATAATCCAGCAGTATTTGCTAACCAGGGAGCCTCTCAAGGCAGTATTTCACAGTGTCTTCAAAGAATGTTGCAAATAGAATTCACAAATAGTTAATCCTTACATCAAACATCACTCCTTATATCAGAAAACTTGCACAAAATCCAATTAAACTTTAAGAGTGATTTCAAGTTGCTCTTTTTTCACTCAAATAGATATCCTGGTGAACATTTTAGTGGAATGGCTGGGACTTGATAGTTCTCTTTCTAGGATCAGACTGCCCTTTTCAGTGTTTTAGCTGACTTCAAAAAATGAACATTTCATGGGCAAAGAATAGAAAAAGAAGGCATAAGTTATAGAAAAAACCTAATATTGGAGAAAATAAATAACATATGGAAGGGGCTACAGTCAAAACAAAATAAAAGAGATATGAGAATGCACAGTAAAAGTTGGAAACTACATCTTTCTAGATATTTTTTACCTACAGAGGGTTAAGCCACCAAGCTGCTGGAAAGGTCCGCGGTTCGAATCCAAGGAGCGGGGTGAGCTCCTGCTGTTAACCCCAGCTTCTGCCAACCTAGCAGTTTGAAAACATGCAAATGTGAGTAGATTAATAGGCACCGCTCCAGCAGGAAGGTAATAGTGCTCCATGCAGTCATGCCAGCCATATGACCTTGGAGGCGTCTACATACAACGCCGGCTCATTGGTTTAGAAATGGAGATGAGCACCAACCCCCATAGTCAGACATGACTGGACTTATTGTCAGAGGAAAACCTTTACCTACCTTAACTCTCAAAAGCCATAGTCAGAATAAGATACAGTGAGGAATTCTGGTAGTTTCTGTTTATAATCTGAAGAGCTCGGGTTGTTCACCTTCGGGGCACATTTCTTCCCAGTTGCTGCATAATTACAATCCTTTAATTTAACTTTAACTGCTATGGTTGTATCTCACAGGATCCCAGGTCTCAAAGTTTGGGAATGTACTAGAACTCTCTGGCAGAGAATTCTAAAAACCTTATGAGACTACGGAGCCTGGGATTCCATAAAATGGCAGTTTATTTATCACATGGGAATATGAAACAAAGATAGAGGACTTCCTGTGCCCTTAGACGGTCTTTTATAGAAATCAAAACCTCCATGTGAAGAAGTACATTAAACCTTGCAGTTTGTATGCCCTTTCTGTCAAGCACAGTGTCACTCACGATGAGAAAACAATCTTTATTTAAAGTAACCTGATGGACTGTTGAACAATGTACCTATGAAAGTAGTTGCAGAACAAGATACAAAATGCTACTTTTGGGATAAAGACTTAGGATTCAAATAATTGCTGGATGAGGAACCCAGGAGCAAACAAAACTCAAATCAATAAATAGAAGGTACAGTGGGCGCTTGGTACCTGCTAGGCTTTAGTTCCAGGACCTGTGGATAGCAATCAAGGGATTATTATTTTTTTCGTGTCAGGAGCAACCGGAGTTGCTTCTGGAGTGAGAGAATTGGCCATCTGCAAGGTTGTTGCCCAGGGGACGCCCGGATATATATATTTTTTAATGTTTTACCATCCTTGTGGGAGGCTTCTCTCATGTCCCCGCATGGAGCTCATCCGCACTCTCCCCGGGTGGGATTCGAACCTGGCAGCTTTCAGGTCAGCAACCCAACCTTCAAGTCATGAGGCTTTTATCCCCTTGGCCACTGGAGGCTCCAAGGGATGTTCAATTCTCATTCTATACAATGATGTAGTAAAAATTATTTATATAAAATGGCAAAATCAAGGTTCGGTTTTGGGATTTCGAGGTGATATATTCCAAGTTGAGGCTGGTTGAATCTGTGGATACATATCTGTGGATACAGAAGGCTCACTGTATCTCCAAATATGTGGAAAGATGATTCACATCAGCCACCCTACACCTCTCTCTTTACCTTTACAGCTTACCCAGCTTTCCCTCTTAATAGAAGGGCTAATCTCCCAGTTCCCTCTAAATGTCTCCTGGCTTCTCTTGGATATCTCCTTCTATCTTTGACAGCCAAGAAAGGCTTCAGATAAACTGTAACACAATTTCTTGGCCGCAGTCCTTCAAAATCTTACAGTAAAGGCATCTACACCTCTTCTCCTGTCTTGAAACTTCTATCCCTCAGTTTCTTTCTTTCAGAACGGGTCAGTGGCATTTCAGTAGCTTCTTCACTCCTCTCCCAAGGCTAACTGCTTAGGCCAGGATAAGCACTACATTTCCCCTAGCATCAAACTTTTCTATAGTTGTCATCTAAAGGTGAATTTGATACAAATTTGTTGTGTCCAGTTCAAAGGAAATGCCTCTCAAAGTTTTTAAAGGAACTAAAATAGTTTGGAAACATATTGCAGAAGGTCTTGGTTGTTCATTACCAGCTGAGCCAAATGACCTCTGAGAGCACACATTTTTTGCACTTCTTCATGGAAGTGTTTTGTAGCTTAAGACTGTTTAATTCAATCAAAATCTTAAAACTCAATTACCAGCTTCCATCTGCCCAAAAGCTCTGCTTTCCTCCAATTTATTCTGTGACCTTTTACATTTTTTTTCAAATGAATGAGTGAACAATGAAGAACCTGTTGCAAGAAGTGTGAAATAAAATAGAACAATGTGGTGCTAGGGAAAAAAATAATATTTTCATCCCTCTCTGCAGTGCTTTCTGATGACATGAAAAGAGACTCAATGCACACATCATAGAATCATAGAATAGTAGAGTTAGAAGAGATCTCATGGGCCATCCAGTCCAACCCCCTGCCAAGAAGCAGGAAATTGCATTCAAAGCACCCCCGACAGATGGCCATCCAGCCTCTTCTTAAAAGCCTCCAAGGAAGGAGCCTCCACCTCAGCCCGGGGCAGAGAGTTCCATTGCCGAACAGCTCTCATGGTGAGGAAGTTCTTCCTGATGTTCAGGTGGAATCTCCTTTCCTGTAGTTTGAAGCCATTGTTCCGCGTCCTAGTCTCCAGGGCAGCAGAAAACAAGTTTGCTCCCTCCTCCCTATGACTTCCCTTCACATATTTATACATGGCTATCATGTCTCCTCTCAGCCTTCTCTTATGCAGGATAAATATGCCCAATTCTTTAAGCTGCTCCTCATAGGGCTTGTTCTCCAGACCCTTGATTATTTTAGTTGCCCTCCTCTGGACACATTCCAGCTTGTCAACATCTCCCTTCAATTGCGGTGCCCAGAATTGGACACAGTGTGATTCCAGGTGTGGTCTGACCAAGGCAGAATAGAGGGGGAGCATGACTTCCCTGGATTTAGACACTATACTCCTATTTATGCAAGCCAAAATCCTGTTGGCGTTTTTAGCAGCCGCATCACATTGTTGGCTCATGTTTAACTTGTTATCCATGAGGACTCAAAGATCTTTTTCACGTGTACATCTGTCGAGCCAAGCGTTCCCCATTCTGTATCTCTGCATTCCATTTTTCTGCCGAAGTGAAGTATCTTGCATTTGTCCCTGTTGAACTTCATTTTGTTAGTTTTGGCCCATTTTTACATATAATAAAAAGGTGAAGGTTTCCCCTGATGTTAAGTCCAGTCATGTCTGACTCTGGGAGTTGGTGCTCATCTCCATTTCTAAGCCAAAGAGCCGGCGTTGTCTGTAGACACCTCCAAGGTCATGTGGCTGGCATGACTGCATGGAGCGCCGTTACCTTCCCGCTGGAGCGGTACCTATTGATCTACTCACATTGGCATGTTTTCGAACTGCTAGGTTAGCAGGAGCTGGAGCTAACAGCGGCTGCTCATGCTGCTCCCAGGGTTTGAACCTGAGACCTTTTGGTCTCCAGCTCAGTGCTTTAATGCACTTCGCCACCGGGGATAATGGTTCATCACAAAAGAGGCAATGAATGAGTGGATGGGAGCACCTATGAAAATGCAGATATACTCATTGGGACATTTTCTATATCAATGGTATGATGTTTGTTGATCTAAAGCATTTTAAAACTTCAACTCTACCAGGTGTAGGTATTTTGAAAGAGAATGTGTCTTACCACCTCAAGACCAGGTTTGCATTTACATGAAACAAAATAATCCAGAGTACTGTGTTATGGAGCTGCCCTGTATGCAGTATGGGAGCATTCATGGAGCCTTTTGGTATCCAGATGGACGTCTGGGCTGAATGTGCATTAGGATTGACACCAACACAGCCACTGTTTACTCAAAAACAGCTCACTTGCAGAGACTTTATGGTGACATCACTACTGAAGAGGTCACAACAGCTGCCTTTAGTCCAGGCACTGGCAGACGTCAGCCCACCAGGTGTTTTGGACTTCAACTACCAGCTGTTAGGAATTGTGGGAGTTGAAGTCCAAAACACTTGGATGGCCAAAGTTTGCCCATGCTTGCTCTAGTCAGTGACATGGAGGTGAATCTGCTGGATGTGTCAGTTCAACTGTCCACATTTCCAAAATATTGGGCTTCAACTCCCAGAAACCCTAACAGCTGGTAAACTGTTGTGGGCCAAAACACCTGGGGACCCACAGATTGAGAACTACTGCTCTAAAACTTCTTGGAAACTTGTGCAGGAAAAACAGCTGGAAGCAGCACTTCTGCTGTATAACCATATGTACACCATCTGGAGTCTTTACAGCAGTTGCAAGTTGAGTCTGTTTTACTGGGCCCATTAGGCACAGCTCAAATAATCCTAAAATACTTCAAATTGCATATGGATAGTTCATAACAATATCTTTTTGGCGGGTAAACTCCTTTCCTCTCCAGCAACTGTGGACACTGAATAGAGATTTTAATATCAAATGCTGTCATCCTTGCAAGTGGGGACAAAAATTTCCACAGTGTCTCCCTGCTGGGAAGGAACTGAATATTTCCATGTAGATCTTGCCTTGTCCACAGAGACTTCCAAAAGACTCTGGCAGACCTTAGTGGATGATACGATCATTTCCTGTTTGGATACAAGGTGAGATGTAGACACTTGTCTGTGCCGCCCACTGCTTTCCAGTAGCCAAAGAATATCCATGTGTGTGTGTGGGGGGGGGGGGCTGTAATGGTAAGTCTGTGGGGAGTAATTAATTATTACCTGTATTGCCATACCAAATTCCAATTAATGTATATTTTCTTTTTTACTGTGGCATTTCTTGAAAACCATGAACAGAACATATTTATACCCAGTAGGTTAGTTTTTCCACAAAATTGACTGTTGAATTTTCCATGTAGTTGTACATCATCATACAAAACTTGATTTTGTCTGATTTCAGAAGCCAAGCAGGATTAAGTCTGACTAGCACTTGGATGGGGATTATCACACAATGGCATGGATTTCCAAGTCTCTAGCAATGAGTCCTGAGGTCTCTTCTGCAAATAATTTATCTTGTTACATGAGCTGAGGCAAAGGACTTCCTGCATCTTGAACACTTTTTCCTGGAATAGTTGGGGTGAGAAACAAGGGCAAATTGTGGTATTGCCCTCCCCATGCCTTTTGTTCCTTACAGCATGGTAGAAAAATAATCAGAGGTAACACATACAAAAACATTTTTATTAGTTGTTAGTATATGTTGCTTCTTAATGCAATGCTCAAACTAGGAATACAACTTGGCAGAGGTACATACATATATATTACATGTAGGCTATTTTTTTTAGTTGTGTCTTGAAAATATTTCAAATTCTCTTGAATTCAGCCCTACATGAAGCCTTTGTGTTGGAGCTCATGGGTTACTGCTCCCCACATCTAGCATAACATTTTGTAGTGTCACTTTCTTCTGAGTACCATTAACTTTTTCTCCACCTATGATGGATGGCAGCTTTAGGTACAGAGTCTCAGAGGTCTCCTTTTCCATCATGCTTCACTCTCCCTATATGAATATTGTGTAAATAATATGTATATCTTTACAGATTATATAAATATATATCTATAATATATATTTTATATATATATATGTATATATGTATATTACTGTGGTTTGGCTTTATGAAGTCAACCATAAAATTTGTGCTTATCTTATATCTGAGATCAAATGTACGGCATTATCAAGACAGTAGCAAGTACCTGGAAATCTTATTATAATGAAGATTTTTCATACCCTTTAGGATTTCATTTGCTGTGTGTGCCAACTCATCCTTTACAAATAAACTTGCTCTATTGTTCTTACAGCAAGTTTTAAGTCAAAATCTCTGATCTTTGTAGAGAAACAGGATAAAAAAGAACTCAAGATCTCAAGAAGGATTGTAACCCTTCCTTATACATAGTTTGAAGAGTAATCAGACATTCATTGTAGCTTTATTTACACTGTAACTCAAGTTCAACAATATTACAGGTATTGTATTATATCTGTACATAGCCAAGTAATGGTTTGGTCATGTTGAAACACACCACCAATAGGTATTTACAGATGGATTAATTCATCTCCAGCTCAATACTGTCCTCCTTAATATGGCACCAGTAGTTAAAAGATAAATTGTTCAAAGTTCATTTATTAATGACCTTGGTAGTCCCTTTAGTTCAGAACAGGATGGTTATCTTTGGGGTACAACTGTAAAGATGAGATGGAACAGTCTGTAATATCCAGGCATCCTGTATCCTTCCAAAATATATTATGGGACAACTTTTTGCCCTCCCTCTGTAAGGATGTTCCCCTTGGTGGGGTTGGGTAAAAATCTGGATTCTCCATGTCAAATCTTTCTGCTTCTATTATTTCAACATTTGGTCAAATAGGGAATACATGAGACACATAGCAGGACACATTTGGAACTGGTCTTTTCTACATGTAAGATTTCATAATGCATCACATTACAATACACCCACATCTCTTTTTTACTTGAGCAATGTAAGTACCCACATTGCCTCTTACTGGCTATCAAAAAAAGAGATATCAGTGAATGTCCATTCCCAAAAAGGAATGGGTGAGTATTTCTTTTCTGATAAGAATTAATTACAAATTTCTTCAGTTGAGTTAGGAAATAATTTGAGACTAAAGTTGTTTGCATGGGGAAGAAATCAAAACTATCAGGTTCAATTTAGTAACAAAGCATTGTAACCAGCAGTAATCAATTATTTATTTTTTGCATGCATTTCATGAATTTATTATTAATTATTATTATTGAGTAAATTTTGTAAATTTTGATGATTTTTCAAATTCTGGGATAATTTAGTAAAAGATTTTTTTACATGGATTTTTTTTCATGAAAAACAGGATGCTTTCTTTTTGCAAAAATTGTTAAAATGCACAAAATTCAATGAACATGACAAATGCACGCTGGCCTTCTCACTCTCATACTGAGATTAAAAAATGCCAGAGAAGTTGAAAGTCTTTCCCTTTTTCCGTTTCCTCCATGTGTTCAGACTTTTTTCTTTTTGCATTTTTTCAAAAAGAAAATTACATCTCTAATGTTTCTCTCTTAAAAATCTAACCTTCAATTCCTATATATTCAGCTGTGTTGACATCTCTTAATTCTGAAAAGTTCATCATCTTTAATAATGTGAACCCCTTCCTCCTCCCAAGCTCCTTTGCTATTCATATGGCATGGAACCAGAAGAGCTACAGACCAGCAGCAGGTAAACTCCTGTGTACTCCTTCTATTTAGCAGTTGTGGGAAAGTGGGTGCATTTGGGCCCTTGCCAAGCAGCGCAGAATCTGTTTGGGTGTGACTGGGCAGTGTGGATGCTCTCCTGTCATAGAGGTTGCTCAGGATGCCCCTGTTGGATCACAATGCAGGCTGAAAACTGCATTTTTGATGCTGGTTCCTACCTGCAATATGTGTTTGCGTAGAACCGCCCTAGCTCAGGCTAAAAGAGAGAAACTGGCTTGAGATCACTCAGTGGGTTTCTTGGCTCTGTGGGGGCTAGGATTTGGATTTCTCAAGTCCCAACCCAACACTTTTTAATTGCTACAGAACACTGAGTCTGCATAACTGGTGCTGAATGTGTTACTTGTAAATTTATTTATACGATTACTTTAATATTATAGATATGTCACCTGTATTACCAGCCAATGTAGGTTGAATTTCATTGACAGCTGTTACACAGCCGCAGTGCTCCTGATCTGGACACCATTCAAATAGTAGGTGCTGTTTACAGCAAGCCCATCAAGCATGGTTGCCTTTCAAGCTTCACCATGGTTCTACCACAATACACCTGCCACATTTATGTAAGGCCTGTGGGGGTGAACAACATGTAGACTAGGTTTTGAGTGGCCCCTTTGTGTGGCCGATGAAGCTGCTCATCAATCACTCAACCCCGTTTGAAAAAAAAAAATCAACAGACCAATTGCTAATTCTAACAAGAGCAGACCCATTTCAGACTTTTTTTGGCCCCAAGCAATACAGATGCTTCAAAAAGAGATGAGAAAGCACACGTGAGAGAGCTACTGCAAGCACCCCAGAACTGGACACTATCTCCAAATACCCCTGCTTTCCTTCACAGTCCTTCTAAAAATAGTAACAATCACTTCCTGTTTCCATTTTGAGATGCATTGCAGAGGAAAGTAGAGTCATTTGGGCTTGCCAATGGTTCCTGAATGCAATTCCTTCAGGGTTTATTGTAAAGGACATAAATTGGGAAGGACAGAAGATAATGATCTGAAACCAATTGCTAATCCTAACAAGAGCAGATCCATTAAATCTAATGGGATGCCCTATAAGTATACTCACAATTTAATTGATTCAGTGAATCTACTGTAGTTAGGACTACCCAGTAGGATTCTGGCCAATGTTTAGAACAGGCATCCTCAACCTGCGGTCCTCCAGGTGTTTGGGCTTCCAACACCCAGGATTCCTGACCATTGAACAAGCTTGGCTAGGGTTTTTGGAAATTGGAGGCCAAAACAGCTGGAGCACTGTAGTTTGAGGATGCCTGGTCTAGAACTTTATAATGTTGCTAGACAAAAATATACCTAACCTCCCAGAATTTCTAGCCACCATGGTTGGTGGACATGGAAGGTAAATATTTCTTGGAGTTCTGGTATATTTCCAAGCGCTTCCAAGGTCTTGTGGAGAATGGCTGCCATTCAGAGAATAACATGGTGCATTTTCCTTTTGCAAGAGGCTGGAGAAGAATTCTACCTATTTCTTTATACTTCTTTTCTGGGAACCTTGTGCTTCCCTCCATGGGTATAACTAAGGATGACAAATAACTAAACAATGTGACTTTTTCTTGTTCGCATAGTGAGGAAAAGAACACTGGATTGGATCCAAACTTATCAACAAGTACAGTAGGATCACTGTAATAAATTGGATTTAAGTTGGTAATGACTATCTTACTCTTGTATATACTCATGTAAAAATTGACCTCATGTATAAGTTGGGGGGCCACCAATGGAACCAAAATTATAGATTTTATATGGCTTGTAGATCAGCTTAGGGTCATTCTGGTGAGAGGGTCAAGCACTTGCGCTGTCTCAGGGGGTCAGCAACCCATGACTGTTGCCACCACCACCATTTTCTTGCCCAGGTGGTCAAAAAGGTCTTTTGCTACTCTACTCAGAGAAGGGAAAGGTTTTTTTTCCCATAAGAGTCAAATGTTAACTTATATTAAAAAAGGGAACCACTCCTTCTCTGAGTAGAGTGGTGAAAAGTAAGAGCTTCATCTGTCTCATGGGGACCTTTAAAAAGCACCGATCACCTCTACCCTCTCAGCACTCCTTTGAGGTGAAATGCCAAAGAACCACCACCACCACCACCACCATTTTCCTGCCAAGGCTTTCAGAATGGCCAGAAATGGTGCCACAGAGAGAAAGAAGGGGTGGTGGTGTTTCTTTTAAATGTTCCTTTGGACAGATGACGTGCTTGCCTTTCATCACTTTACTCAGAGAAGTGGATGGTTCCTTTTTATTAGACTTAAGGTACAGTGCTTGAATTGACCCATAGATAGGTTAATTCAGTTTTTGGGGTCATTTTTTTTACTAAAAGCTTTGAACTTATAAATGAGTATATACAGTAATTTCAGTAAATCTGCTTTGGGAATGTTTAAGCATGTATACGATTTAGTAGTCCCATGTAAAAACCTAAAATAAATCCAGAATCCTTCACTTGATTCTGAAAAAAAGAGAGGTAGGATTTGTTATTGCTGTCAAGGATAATGTCCTCTGTTCCAGTGCCGTGCTCAGGAAGAAAGCTGAAACAAGTAATTGTGTTCATCAACCTGCTAAACAGTTGAGCATCAGGTGACAAATGCAAAGCTCAAAGGCACTTTTTAAGGAAAAAAAGAAGATTCACATTCACATCCAAGAAAGCAAACTCCAAAAAGGGGGAAATGGCATGATGGGAATGCACAGTGTCAAGTAGGTTTACAATAACAAGGGAAACTATGAGAAATTGTGCTATTTCCTTGGAGATTCTCAGTTACTTAATCTTTGCTTTAAAGATGAAATCATTAAGTAGCCAAGAGGGATTTGTTTAGGCTCTCCTCTAATCCATTTTTTACCACTCTCTCACCACAGCAACTAAATTAAAAGCTTTCAAATTTCAAAGGTAAGGTGAGATAGACTAAATATTTAGTGTCATAAAGGACAAATAAAACTTAAGCATCATTAAATAATTGTTATTAATTGCCAAATTTTGTGAATCATGGATAGGAGTGTTGGATTGGGAAGAGATAGTTCTGAATCACTGTAGGTATACTATGTTTTCCACAGATGCGAGAGTGAACCTTATTGAAGGTCTATTTACTGGGATCTCAAGGCAGATCTAGGGGGGCTGAAATTCCTTCTCTCTTTAAGCATGACATGCCCAAGGTGATCTAATAGGTTTCCATGGCTGAGCAGGGATTTGAACCCTGGTCCCCAGAGTCATAGTCCAATGCTCAAAACTCTATACCATGTTGCTCAAGCCCCAAGATTTTTGGGCCAAAATCTGAGACTCAAGAAGCAGCAACCTCAGTTCCTTGCAGACAGGATACATATTTTTGGGTTAGAAATTTAATATATTTTCAAATTGCTACACTTAATTTGATTAACCTTTGAACAGCCAGTTAGAAGGCTCTCTACCTGTCCAGAGATTTACAAGCAGCCTTATCTCTTGCCCAGAGCTGTCTCAATGAAAGCTGAAGAACCTATTTTCCTGAAGGCAACCCATAAAATTGATAACTATGGGTGGTGTCTGAAATCAAGCAACTTTAAAGCTAATCTGCAATTTTTTGGCAATTGAAAATTGAAAATAAAACAAAAAATAATTTTGGTATGGATCTATTCAAGGTATTCTTTTCTGGATTACAGGAGGTAAGTGCAAAGGCATCAGTCCAACTGCCAACACCCATCCCAACGTTTCATTTCCCAGCTCAGCCTTGAAGCTTACTGGGTAACCATCTGCCAGTCTAACATATAACACAAGGCTGTTATGTTGATTAAATTGAGTGGTTGGGAAAACTATAAATATTTCTTCGAGCTGTATTAAGGAAAGTAGAAGGACGTAATTACATACAAATATTTCCATATATGTTCATAGCTATTTGCATAAATTAAGCTGTTAAGTAATTTAGTTTCTTGTTGCTATGTTACTCCACACTTCCTACAGTGGACTTATTTTACTAAAGATGGGGACAAATTGAGATCTAGTTTTTCCAGAGTCTTAAAAGTCTTTACATTTGGGATGAAAAGATGCTGGTATATGAAAAAAATACTTCTGGAGCAATTGAACTGATTATTTGTCCATCCAAAGGTCATAAACATTTGAATTTGGTAAAAGTCATGTTTGGAGAAACTTCTTAGCTTTAAAAATCATGTGCTGGACAGGAAAAAATAGGTTTCCCCTCTGTTGGAAATTGCTGTATTTACTATATTTGGCAGGTAATGTCTGAAACTTTTATTTTAATTTATTTTAAAAGCAAACTTGCTGTGCAGAAACTAGCCTTTTGGATGGAAAGCGTGTCTGCTAAGAGAATATATCTGCTCAGAAATCAGGTTTCCTGCACAGAAATAAACATATTTCAACTTTCTGTGCAGAAGGAAACCTACATACAATTTTCACGAACTATGAAAAATTTTGCCCATTTAGGCTTTTACTCAGCAAAGTTTTCTGACACCTGGAAAGCCCATTTTTCAAACAATTTTTCAAATATTTTTTGAAAATTCTATCTATCTGTTAGGAATGAGACTTCTAAGTAGAAAGCTGCCCACCTGAGGTTCAGTTAGCAAATAATCTATTTAAATTATAAAAATTCTTTCTATATGCCTATCAATACACATACAACATGTGCAAATTTATGCAAATATTTGACCTACTTGTATATTTTTTTAAGCAATCAATTTCCTTTTTGGTGAAATGCACTTTCTGTTTGTGGCTACTTTGCCTGATTGGAATGGGGAGAAACTTATTGAGTTTCCATTTTAAGGTGAACGTATCTAATTTCCAAAGTTTGAGAAAATGTATTTTGGGGTGACAGTTCTCAAATATTCCAGCCAGAATAAGCAGTCCAAAACAGCCATTTTGAAAGCCCTGTTAATTCTGTGCTTGCAAATTGATATTTTAACTGTAGCTTCACTGGCCTACAAAACTCACATTTCTCCAAATTTGGTAATATAATTTTGTGATTGGAACACAATATATATATATATATATATATATATATATATATATATATATCACAGAAAAGTGTGCACAGAAATGTATAAATTGGTTGAAATAACATTCAAGAATGCACTGTATTAGAAAGACAGCATGTATAAATTCTGTGAATTCGGCAAAATATGATGTATATAAGAAATAGAATGTATAAATATGCATATCCCAGAATTTATGGTGAATCAAATTTAAGATGGGAAAATTTCTCAAAGTTTTAGAGGAGTCCAATTTAGGCTTGAAAAAAATGAGAAACTGAGAAAAGTCAAAACTGAGAGACATATCCCTTCTCACTGCCGGACATTCCTCAGTTTACTGCTTCAAGGCCTGTTGTGGGCTTACGATCTTTAGATGGGTGAAAACTGAATGAGGGAGTCTTTGCTGCAGATTCTAGTACTGGCTGTAGCTCGGACTAAATGGTCCTTGCGATTCCTTCCAATTATATGATTTACCAGACATTAATTGGAAACTGCAAGGAATATCTGCCTAGGAAGCTTCCATCCATATGCAAATTAGTAGTAAAGTCATTATCATTTGCATAATTGCCTTGGTTTACATAATGCCCATGCAATTTATCTATTTTAATGCTATTGTAGATAGTCCTGTACTGTAGACAGTCCTGAAATCTTTGTTCTCTGACTTCTCTAATCCACTTCATCTTCAGATTATTCCTGTGGTCTATCAAACAAAAAAAAAAGTGAATTTCCAGTTCCTACTTCTTCTCTGTTCAATTTGACTACCAGTGAGTGTTGACCCAATCAGATAGAAAATCTGAACCATCCAGAGAGGAAGAAGTAGTTAACATAAGCCACCTCTTTCCTGATCACTGATAGTTGCCCTCTTGCCAAATCCCAGCTCTTGAAAGTCCTACTGACTTAAAAGGGGAGAACATGTGCTTAAAGGTTTGCCTGACACCCTATTTTTTATGTGGTAAGGTACTGTTTTTCTGATGTAGAGCTAAGTAGCAGAGGGGAGGTAAAGATTAACACTAAGATTCTCTACTTTTCTACAGTCAACCCCATTCCACTTCTGTTAAAAAAAATATTTGGAAGCTATTCAACTGATTGGCTTGTTCTGCTGTTTTGCTCTTCCTGTCTCTTGTACTGTCCACATAGAATATTTATGATTGAAGAATTTCAAAACCATTGAACCATATTTCCGATGAACATAGACACACACACACACAGAGAAACAAATTTGGCAACTCACATGCCAGAAGAATTGACTGAAAACCCATCCAAGGTTCTTTTCGGCTTGATGAAACACCAGTGCTTTTGTACAACTCCATCTTTTGCAAAGTGCCAACCCAAATTAGCCTTCAGGCTAGATAACTTCTCAGGGATGGAGGTTGTACCCAAAGAAGAATGAATTCAAAAGCCCTTCTACATGAGACAACTGGAGAACAGGGGGCCCTGCCTCAAAAACGTATCTTTTTCTGGCCCATTGGCTATTTTCTGTCCCCCAAAAGCCACACTGACAGAGAAGTGCAGATTCAGAGATGGAGCACACACAGCCCACCCATCGCTGCCAGTGTGTCCTCTAGCCTTTTTGATTTTGTACTAGAGCATAAAGTGCTATGGCATTGTTTTATAAAACTTGACACTTTCTTCCTCCCCTTTCCTCTGCAGTTATGGTTTCACCTCGTGGCACCTATGTTCTTGTAATGACACATTAGGAGGTGCTTAAAGGTTTTCTTGAAGGTAGCATTGCAGAGTGCATAACAGGCAGGATTAATGGTGCTGTTGATGTAGCACAGCCAATAGCCAATCGTCCATACTGTGTTAGGGATACAAGCTGAACAGAAGCTGTTGATGAGAACCATCACATTGTATGGTGTCCAGGTAATGATGAAGGCCAGGAGAATAGCCAAGATAGTCCTGGTAACTTTTTTCTCCCTGGAAGGAGGTGTCTTCTTTTTGGCAGGCTGCTTTGTCATCTTGACAATCTTACGTGCTACAACATTCTGCTTCTCATCTCCATTTTGTTCATCGGGGCCTACAATCTCCACGGTGGTGTTGGCAGAGCTACTACAGTCACCTTTGGGGGACTTTGTGAGTATCCTGATGCATGTCAGTTTGGAATTTTCCACTTTGGTATTGACTTGGGAGACAGAAACCCTTGCATCCTCTTTAATGGCTTCATCCTCTTTTACATTGGAAGCGACAGCACTGACAGAGGTGGAATCATTGGAGCTTTCCTTCTCCTCTGTTGTAACACAATTTTCTACCACTGATTCCCCTGTGGCTTTGCCATTCTGAATTTTGCTATGTTCTATACCATCTACTTTGGTTGGGATGTTGTTATTGTTTGGTTTCCCTGTTTTACCTTGGACCAGACTTGGAGAAGCTGGATCCTCCTTTTTGTCTTTCTTAACCCTGCTCTTACTGGCACGTGATATTTGCCAATAGAGAATAGTCATGATGATGACAGGCAGATAGAAAGCAGCAATAGCTGTGCCAAATGTGACGGCTGCATTGGACAAGAATTGAATATAGCACTCTCCATCAGGAACAGTTCTTTCCCCTACAATGAACTGCCAAAAGAGAATTGCTGGGGCCCACAAGATGAAGGACAGAACCCAGGCAGCTGCAATCATCATACCTGCCATCTTAGTGGTCCGCCTGACTGGATAAGTCAGAGGCTTGGTGACACAAAAATATCTGTCAAAGCTGATGATAAGCAGGTTCATAACAGAGGCATTGCTGACCACGTAGTCAAGAGCCAGCCACAAGTCACAAACCACAGGCCCCAAGGGCCAGTAGCCAATCACAGTGTAAAGAGTGTACAGGTTCATGGAGAAAACACCGATGATCAAATCAGCACATGCCAAGCTGAAAAGAAAGTAATTGTTGACTGTCTGCAGGTGCCGGTTTACTTTAATGGACACCATAACCAGAATGTTTCCAATGATGGTCACTAGGCTGAGGGACCCGGCCACCAGGACAATGAAGACCACCTCAACAGTTTTATATGGACTCGCCAAGGCCATCACATCCTCCAAAGAGCTTATGTTCGTTGAGTTATTCATCTCTGTGTCTAATGAACCGCTGGATAAATATCACTTAAGCCTGCAGAGAAGAGAGAGAGAGAAAAAACAAAGATTGTGAGGCATTTTCTTCACTTGTTTTGGCAAACTGGAGCTGAAGACAACATAGAAGACAGACAATGAATAAATATAAAATAATGATGATAAAACAATGCAAATAAATTAAAATATAAATATAAAATTCAAAAATCATTAAACTATTATTGTATTATCTTGTCTTCTTTCTACTTTAACAGTATGACCCCTGTAGCTGTGGGGAAACGAAACTATAGATAGTAGTTCTATCTCTTGGCAGACACGAAGCCTGTGGTTACTTACAAGGTGTCTCTCTTTGCCCTGGCAGCACAGAAAATCTGGGCAACACTATTTTCTGATATTACAGTTGACTGTGCTGGAGATGCTTTTAACTAATAGTGGCTGTTTATATTGAAGTTATTCCCTGCTTTCTTCTTCATACACGCAGTCGTTTCCGACTCTTCGTGACCTCATGGACCAGTTCACGCCAGAGTTCCCTGTCGGCCATCGCCACCTCCAGTTCCTTCAAGGTCAAGTTCCCTGCTTAAGTTTTAATAATGTTATATTTACTTGGTTTTATCTTGTTTTTAATTATGTAGGTGCTAATTCATGCAGTATGTAGTATTTTAAGGGTGTATCTCGGCATTGATATTGTAGCATTTTAATGATGTATATAGGATTTTAATGGGGTGTTTTATATTGTATTTAATAATCTTGTTTTCATGTATTTCATGTATGTATTTGTTTTCCTTATATGTGAAAGGTCTATGGTCAAAGCATCGAATAAAACTACAACTACCTTAAACTAGTAGTGACTCCTATTAAAATGAAAGATTTCTGGACCCAGAATGCCATGCAACCTTGAAAAAAGTCATATTTTGTCAGAGGTGGATAAATGAAACCATGGGTCTTGGTCCTTTGGATATTGAGGTCATATTGTACAGTTAGTAGGAAATCCAAGATAAAACTGGAGGCTTTTTTCTTATGTAGGAATTTTGAGAGAATGTAAAGGAACTGTGAAAAGACTAAATCGAGCCTCTCCAGATTTATAGGACAATAATAGGGCTGTATGGTTCAAATTTTTTAAGAAGCTTCATACACATGTAGCAACAGGAAAAACAGCCAGTGTCTGATGGCACCTGTGACTGAAAATGCTCAAAGCAGGTTTGTATCTTTCCCCTTTTCAGGGTAAACTCTTCTCCAGCAATTCCCATTATACAAACTAAATGGGGTGGGCTGTAGCCTGGAGGTTCATGAAAATCTGGCTGATGCCCCTGCTTTGAATGGGGATCCTATGCATTAATTGCAAAGAGCTGCAAGGAGCTGCAAGTGAGGAGGACAAAAAGTTTCAACCAGCCCTGAGGTTATCTGCCCAAATCTTAATTTAACTTCCTTTGAATCAAAGCTGTTTCATTTCCTGAATCTCATGAATCCTTTGGAATACTTGCTTCTCCATTCATTTTTCAAACTGGCATTGCTTGTGCTGTTCAACGAGCCTTCAATAACTTATACAAAGAAAACTCAAAGGAGATATGTGTGTGTGTATCTATCATCTATCTACCTATCTTTGATGTATCAGTGATAAGTGAACAGGTAGTATTTGCTCCTTGATTTTATACATTTTCTTTCATTCCTCAAAATCAACAGAATGCAGCTGAATAATGTTGACACTGGATATACGTATATTTGTTTATGAGACAGGCTTGATAAGATTTGGAAAGGATGAGAATTTAAATTTTCATTTGTTTTTGTTCGTTTTGTTAAAAAATACAAAATTCACAAATGTCTTCACATTGAGATGAAATGAACTCAATTTTTTAAGAAAGAAAAAAGAAAACAATCATGTGGGAGAAAGGAGAACACAGTGTCTCTAGAAGCTGATACTACTATAAGGTATTTGAGGAACTCATCCACATTTAATATAGTTGCTTCCCAGTTGTGTGTTGTAGTGATGGGAAAAGGTTTTCATACCCTGCAATATTTTTCAGATGAATACCAGGGCTCCTATGGCCAAGCAACATCAGATTGTCTCAAGATGGAAAAATATTAATTTGGAATAGGACATAAGCTAGAGGTCTGCAGTGCTGTTGCTAGAGGATGAAGCATGTCTATACAACTGTAAAGTTCCAAGATTATAAGTAATAAAGATGTCTAAACTGGAACATTCTCCATGATACACCAATTCATTAGTACCATGTCTCCCATCCTATTCCTGACTGGTACATGTCAAAATGAAAGTAAACATTGGAATGTCTTAATAGGAGTGAAACAGAGTGGGCTTCACTGCATACCACTGGGATTACAAAATGGTCTTTTGCTTCTCAACTAATAACACATGTTACATTCCATCTTTCATAATGTAAAGCATACATTTTCACTGCCTTCTTTCAAAAGAGCATAAGAAAGAAAGCAAGAGAGGAGGACAGGAAGCAATTCTCCCCTAGATCAGTGGTTCCCAACCTGTGGTCCCCAGATGTTTTTGGCTTACAACTCCCAGAAATCCCAGCCAGTTTACCAGCTGTTAGGATTTCTGGGAGTTGAAGGCCAAAAACATCTGGGGACCCCAGATTGAGAACCACTGCCCTAAATATAGGTGAAAATCACTGTCCAAAATAAAAACACTGGTTGGAGACCTACTGTAATGATATCCACTTACAAGGGAGAGAAAAAGATAGTTTGAAACTGTGATGTTCCGTACATTCATATTAAGTTCATATTAAAACAGGAACTAAGTTATGAAATGAAATTTGGGGTACATCCACGTTGTAACATTAATAAAGTTTGACATCAGTTCAACTGCCATGACTCAATGCTATTGAATCCTGGGATTTGTACTATGGTGAGGCAGAGGATAAAGACCTCATAAAACTATCACCCCCATAATTCCATAGCATTGAGTCATGACAGCTAAAATGATGGCAAACTATGCAGTATAGATGCACCCTCAACTATCCCCCTAAACATGTAATGGAATTCTCCAATTAAAAATGCATACAAAAATGTGTTCCTCCGTTTGGAACAGACCAAAGATTCCTAACATATTGGCTCCTGGTGTTTATTGGAAACTGATTGAAATTGATTGAATATCTACTATAATTAATGATTTTTCATAGGAACAAACACAAGGATAAATAACTTGATGGTATCTAGATATTTTGGACTGAAACTCCAATAGTTGTTGCTGTATTTCTGTCTACCATTGAAATAAATATGACCCATTGGACAGCAATATCATACCCTTCATAGGTTTCAAAACATTAATTATTTTATCATGGATGTATACTTCCATTATAAGTTTAAAATATTTGCTTCCTTCTTTTCAAACGACATAAGCTTCTTCTGGCAAGGCTTCATCCTCCATCCAAGTGTCCTAGGACACTGCCCAGAGAACATGGGATGCTTCCCGTGTGCCCATTGAGAAAAATGGAGCTGGGTGGTTACACTTCCCCCTGTGGGATGGGGAAAGTGCCAATGCAGGCAATGCTTAGTGCAGAGTGATGTTTCCCTCGCTGCCCACCGGATTTGCCATGATGCCTGGTGAATCCCCTCACTATAGCCTACAAATTGGACCTCAATGTGATGAGGAAAGCAGTACCATCTTATCCTGTGTCTCCAATGAGTCCTGTTCAATATATAATTATTGTCTCAGGAAACCAGTTCCTAAATTGAATATATTTTCATGAAGCACACCAATTTATTGGTATTTGAGCAGATAGGCTGGTAGCTATAGAAAGATTGTGTGGATTCGAGCACAATATTTCCATTTTTTGTCTTATATTCTGAGTGAGGGGTCACAAATAAGTGACCATATTGATGTAGGTCACTCTGAATCCTATTGTGAGCTTTATTTATTAACTTTTGTTTATGTCAGGAGCAACTTGAGTCGCTTCTGGAGTGAGAGAATTGGCCATCTGCAAGGATGTTGTCCAGGGGATGTCCGGATGTTTTTGATGTTTTTACCATCCTTGTGGGAGGCTTCTTGCATGTCCCCGCATGGAGCTGGAGCTGATAGAGGGAGCTCATCCGCACTCTTCCTGGGTGGGATTCGAACGTGGCAGCTTTCAGGTCAGCAACCCAACCTTCAAGTCACTTAATCCACTACGCCATCTGGGGGCTCCTATTAAACTGGTTTCCCACAGCCGATACTGTTTGCAAGGAGCACTGAACATTTATCTTTAAACAAGTATTTGATGAGGGACAGAGCCACCTTCTTCCCACACTGAGATACCTGCACCAGAAATGGACCAGAGATCTATTATTTATTGAACTAAATAAAATTTATATAAGTGTTGATTTATCAAGTGATCATGACTGAAAGACTGTATTCTGTTTGGAACTAACAATATAATTTAGGCAATGGTATATTTGTTAGGCCACACACGGTACAAGGACATTAGAAATCAACATTCACAATGGATTAGTGGTTTTGATGCCACTGATCAATAATGTTATAAGGCCAATTGCTTTAATACACAGATTAGAGAGTTTTGCAGATACAAAGCCCTTGCCATTACATCAGTTATAATTCCTTTCAAGCTTTGCGGAGATCAGAGTCCAGAAACATTTACCAGTCTCAAAGGATTTGAAGGATAAATTCATTACAGATTTGCCATTGAAATTCCAGCTCAAGCTTTGTGGCACTGCTAAGGAGAACGGCTGAAGAATTTCAAGGAGAGCCAAAGGTTTTTACAACAGTAGCAAAATTTGTAAAAAGGCAGGAAAAATAGAACACGTTTTCACCTATTTTGTTTGCTTTATGTATTATTCTGCAGAGTTTTGAAACAATATATTTATCTGGGGAGTAGTAAGATAGAGAGGGAGAGAGATAGACAGACAGACAGACAGACAGACAAATAGGTAGTGTTGCTACTAGAGGTTTACAATAGGCTTTTTCTAAGTAACAGGGAGGATCAGAACCTTTTCTGTTACAGCTGCCACAAGTTAATTGGGTGTGTTATCAACTTCAGCATAAAACAAGGCACTAAGTTTGTAAGCTTTGAGCTTTGCATATGACTTAGCTTGATGGCTTGTCGAGAGCTGAAGAAGCTGTTGTTGGGAGTGGTTATGCAGCATCCTGAGCATGAAGCCGTTTGGAGTGCCAAGGAAGGCAAGATAAGAACATTCTACTAAAAAAAGTTGCAGTTTGTTTGCATGCTGTCGTTTGAAGAAGACGACTCACCAGAGATATTGTTTGTTATTGGTGAGAACAACTCTTCTGTTTTGTTTTGTGTTTTTGTTCAGTGAATAGAACTAAGTTTTCTTTTTTACTTTAAAGCAACAGACTCATGTGTATTTTTTGAGTTTTTATCACACTAAGAGTTAAAAGGGGGTGAGATATTCTGCGGGCTGTTATCACTATCCTGACAGGTAGATTATATCTAAATATAAAATAACAATGAAGTAAATGTTAGAAATAATAACAAGAAATCAAAGTAAAAGTAACATCTTTATATTTTTGAGTAATATCTAAATTTTAGTGGTCATGGAGCAGGAGGGCGGTTTGGCCATTATTCTTATTTTTTAAGGTAGAGTTTCTGCTGCTGCTGGCATTACTATTACCACCACTACTAATTATGTAAATAAAGTTTAAAAGTATAAATATATAACAATAGTTTTAAGAAAAGTATAACTAATGTTAACAAGTTCTTTTTCAAAACAGTCTTGCTGTCCCAGGTGCCAGTAACAATGGGGACCACCTGGAAAGAGGAATGACAAACATCACTATAATACACAATTCCTGGGGTTCTGCTCTCTGAGAAATCTGCTTCATTTCATTTAAGGGGAAAAGCCAGGCCTTCACCAATTTCCCAGAGTGAACTTGGTCTAGATATGTCATATTCTTCAGCATTTCACATATGAAAACCAGTGCATTTGTAGCCAAACCACAAGGTGTGGCCAAGATGGAAAAAGTTATAATTGAAGAAGAATATCCAAGTTGGGAGATGCTTCAACTGCTTGCTTAAGGCTACAGAAGTGGTTCTCAACCTGGGGTCCCCAGATGTTTTTGGCCTACAACTCCCAGAAATCCCAGCCAATTTACCAGCTGATAGGATTTCTGGGAGTTGAAGGCCAAATACATCTATTGACCCACAGGTTGAGAACCACTGGGTTACAGAGAAGGGCAAGATTCTGTCTTACTCTCCTCTATCCATTGCTGAGTCACTTGAGTGCAAAATCCCTTTGCACTTGGCACTGAGACTGGCTCTACACTGCCATATGATGCAGATTAAGTGCACTGAACTGAATTATATGACTATACAGTGCCACACAATCCAGTTCAATGTGGTTAGTGGTAATCTGCATTCTGAAACTGCATTATATGGCAGTGTAGATCCAGCCTCAGTTTGCAGCAATTGCAGTAAACTGAGGACAACGGGGGATTAAACAGGATGAATTGGAACAGTGGAGAGCATAGGATGAGTCTGTGCTTTTAAATGGATTGCTGTAGCTATTTTTCCATCCATCCTGAGTAGTGTGGTAAAGCCAGGCAGCCAATACAAGCAAGAAAAGTACCAACATTTTGTGGTGGAACCGTTATACCTATTTGGCTGTTTTTATATATAATTTATTTGCAACAGTCATGACCATGTTGTCAAATAAATGGAAAGCTTTTTATGAAAAGGTTTATGTCCCACTCATTCCATTGATGAATATAGTGATGACTTGGATTTGGAGTTTTCATGTAATCTGAATATGAAAAATATATTAACATCTGCTTGGTTGGGGAGGGGGGCTTTTTCCATTATTGTTTGGATTTACATTAATATTTATATCCTGCAGCCCTGTATGAAATCCAATAGTTGCCCTCCATGCTATTTCAGATTCCTCCCCTACCCGCTTTCTTGACTTCCTGTCCCTGAAAATTTCCTGCCGGATCCAGAATAATACTGAAGTCATTTGTGATTCTGGCATTTTCTGACTTGTGCTGCCATCTACTACTGGCAGGCTTTCTTAAGAGTACAGTCAACAAACCTTTGTGCATGGCTGGAAGCAGCAAACAATGATTCACAGTTGTATAACATTAGCAGAGCAAATGTATATTATGCCTCTGGTGAGAACAGAAATAACGTGAAATCAAAGTATTCCCCAAAGAGCAGCAGGAAGCTGTATATTAATGGATGGCTGGTTTCTGCAGCAATGTTACCTGCCCTCATTTGAGCTAGAGGGCTGAGGGAATTGCACAACACTTAATTACAACTTGCTTTTTGCTGTGGTAATTGTAACTGGTTAATATAATGACTTAAGCAGAAATAGCCATAGATTAAACCTGCCACTCATAGGCATTTTAACAATAACATGCCTAGCATGATATTACAGGACTAGGCACAAAAAGTTGAATAAGTGAGTAGGAA
The DNA here is from genome assembly GCF_035594765.1 of Anolis carolinensis. Classification (NCBI taxonomy): domain Eukaryota; kingdom Metazoa; phylum Chordata; class Lepidosauria; order Squamata; family Anolidae; genus Anolis; species Anolis carolinensis. The sequence continues at coordinate 183,188,104 of NC_085845.1, forward strand.
TGAAGACTAATGGTACATCTACAGTGACAAATTAATGCAGCTTGACACCACTGTTCATGGGCTAAGAGCGTAAATTTTACTGTTCATCCTTACCTGATGGAAGATGGCTTTTAAAAGTAGTAATTACTTAAAAGATACATTCTGTTTAATGCCCCATTCTATGCCACCTACCCCACTCCAATGTTGCCAAAATAACCAAACTATATTTTCTTACAGGGTGAACTGTTTCACTAACAAAAACCCCAAGGAAATAACAACACTCAATTCAGCTCAGCTCTAGAAGATTCTCTAATTGTAACTGCCAAGTTTTTGTAAAGAAATGTTTGACAACCGTGACAGTATACTTAAGTATCTTGTTCATCAATTCATCACATACTACTCTCCAAAAGATTTTGAAATACATTTCACAGATGAAATCAAATCTCTCTCTCACACATGCAACCAGAGTACTGATAATTTTCTATGGCAAGTATTGTGCGAAAAGGAGCCTTACATCTCAAACAGATCCCAGCAAAGTTAATCTCTTTGGGCAACAGCTCCCAGAATCCCCCAGGCAGTGTGGTTACTTGCCATGCTGGCCTTAAAACAGTGGAAATGATGGTTTAAAAAACTATTTCCAAAGCTAAGTATAACTAATTGTTTGATATCAACCTGCAAATGTAATTAAGAATGCATGCTACAGTTTATGCAAATATGATCAAGATTTTGCTTTAGTTAAAAGAGAGAAGATACTGGGAAGCATCACCTAATGAAGGATAAAAGAGGGAATGAAAACTGAATGGGGAAAAAACACTATTAAAATTTTGTGAACAGCTAACAAGTTTCAGAATAGATCACACCTTTTCCACTAGCTGATTAAAAATGTTTATTGAACTTGCAGGAATTTCCTACCATCTCATTTTGAACAGACTCCCTGGAATGGAGTAATGGCAGAGTTCATATTGATTGTCAAACTTCTTGAGTCAGAATGTGGAACCTGCACAATTGCAATGTTATATCAATCAAATTCCACTACAAAGTAACAGGTATTGCCATTTCTGATGTTTGTTTATTATGATTTTGTTTTGTGTTTTATTGTTGTAAAGATACATTGTTTGATTCAATTTGTGCAAATGTATTTGAGCAATTTATGGAAAATGTCAAATAAATGACAAAACAAGCCATCAAAAGTGAGATCTCTAAGCTCAAAATGGCTTTACCATTTGTATAATCCAGGAAATTTACCACACATAGATGTATGATACTGCAATACTTTTCTGTAATGATCCAAACAATTGGACAAAGATTATTTATCAAAAACATTACACACACATACACATATTTAAATGGAACTATTCCAAATTCCAAGGAGATTACGCTTGAATAAACAGCCTCTCCACAGTCAAATGTTCTTTTGCTGCCAAGTAGGAAATTGATCTTAAACACCCCATTACCTCAAAGGTATTTATTGTTATGATACAAGGAGTCAGAGAATAGTAAAGCTATCCACAAACTCCCACGGATAGGCCAAACAAGGACGAACCAAATTGGAAATGCTGACTCAAGTGTGAAAGTTCACCTTTTAGTTGTTAGGTCATTCACACAGTGGTAGAAACAATAAATAGCTAAAGATACTATAATTCATTATTTTCCAATTGGCACAAGGCTACTTGGAAAGAAACAATGATTTCAAAGATAGATTACTGCTGAATACAGAATTGGTATTTATGGATGAAGGTATATACTTGTCTTGGCTTTGGGACACTCTAAAAATGCCCATGGACTTTGTTGTAACCTAGATGGAGTAAAGGGGGGCTTTCAGAAATAGTTGAATCCAACTCCCATCATACCTAGCCAACAGGCTCAGTGGTGCGGAATGATGGCAGGGGCTTTCAACATTCTGGATCTTGCAGTAGATGAATGAATCCAGACATTTATTGGATTTTATTCTATAAATGTGGACAGTATTTTCCATAAGAACACAAGTATAGTGTGCCTCCTCTGAATGAATACCTGGTGAAGGTAATGGTTTGGAAGAGGAAAAGACAAACTGAACCTTAGTCCAGAGATGGTTGCTGTCAATGGTCTCAACCTGGGTTTGGAGGTGTGCCAATGATCCCTGAATAGAGTTACACCCCGCTGAAAAACTGTTTGCAATCTTGGGGTGCTCTTAGATCCATCATGTTAAGTGATAACCCAGACAGATGTGACAGTCAGGAGAGCATTTTATCAGCTTTAGCTGTTATGCCAACGGTGCTCCTTCTTAGATTGGAAGACCTAAAGATCATGGTGCTGCTACTGGGAACTTCTGGGAACTTCTACAATATGCTATACATTGGGCTACCTCTGTAACAAGTTTGGACACTTCACTTACTTTAAGACTTGTCAGCCAGATGAGTTATTATTCATACATGCAAAAATGATTATATTACATGTATATTTAAAACACTCTACTGGTGGCCAATTAGTTTCTGGGTAAAGTACAAAGTGTAGTTTATTTCTTTAAAAGTCCTACATAGTTTGGGCTCAAGTTACCTACAAGTTTGGGCCCAAGTCAGCAAACAAATGTCCTCTGAGTAACAGTCAGCCAAAAATAAACTGACAGTTACTCAGAGGACATATTCTTTGGCTGTCCCTAGACTGCAGAATGACCTACAGAAGAGCTTCATTATCCTGAGATATTGTCTGAGTTTAAATCAGAAGTCACAACCAGTCTCTTATGGCCTATCAACAGGATTTTTAAATTGTAGTTTCTAAAGTCTTTATTGATGGATTTTAGGGGACAGGAAGTTCTAGAAAATGGCAGTCAGTAATGGCAGGCTGGCTTGGAAATTGAATCCAAGTGGGAAGAAAGAAGGGGAAATGAAGGAGAAAGGAATGTATGCTGGAAGATACAAAAAGTAAATCCAAGCCAAGGCAAAGATGGATGACAGACTATGTATGTGCCAAGGTACGGAAAACTGAAAAAGCACCATATATTTTTACAGAAGTGTCACCCAAGTAACACTATATACATTACATCCTGTATACAATTTGCTACTTGGCAATTTTTCCAGTTGTAGTCTCCCACTCCATGTCTTTTTGTTCTTTCAAACTCCTCCTCCCAAAATATCTAAAACTTCTTCGCAATCTCACAGAAAAAGAGAGAAAACTTTTAAGGGCTCGTGTATGTGGTTGTGTGTGTTCTTGCTCATGTAAATAAAACAAAATTCATACCTCTCATTTGTGAGCAAAGAAACATAAAAGGGGAGAGAGATCATTCAAACTCTAGGGGGAGAAGAAATTTTCTCAACTGCAATTTCTATTTTTCTGTGTAGAACATATTGTGATCATTGAGGATATTTGCAGAAAATTTCTATAGCCAGGTTGAAAGAAGAATAGCCTCAGAAAAACATCTGCAGAGAAATTCAATTTAGCTCTCTACTAACCTACGTTTTCCCACTTATGCCAGAGATGGAATACCTGATACGGATAAACAGCTTCCATCATTGATCACCTTTGGCTACCTGGAGCTGATGGGAATTGTGGTCCAATGTCATCTGGGGGGCCATGGGCTCCCATTTTATACTATAATTTTGCACCCCCACCAAACATTTATACACATTTTAAGAGATGTTATCTGTATATTAATTTTCTAAGGATTTCTTCACACAGCACAAATTTTGGAGGCAACTCTGGTTCCATAGCAACTTGGCCATGCAGCCGGCTCCCATCACACACCAGAGAAGTACTTCTGGGGCGGCTCCATGGCAAAAATTGCTGTGGAACCTGAGTTGCTGCTGAAGAAAAGTGGTGGCAACAACATGGGAGGCATCCTGTATTGCATTGCCCTCAACAGGGCAAGCCGGCAGGTGGACACTTCCCCACATGTGATAAGGTGGGGAGAAGTTGGGATGGTGCAGGGGATGATAGGTACAGCCAAAATCGCCATGATCCATGGCAATTCCGGTGGCATGTCTAAAGAGGTCCTAAATTGAGTTGAATTACGTTCTCCTGACTTAAAACCCCTTTACTTTTACTTATGGGGGAACCTTAAAGGATGCGGTGTACTGTAGAAAACTAGACACACTGGCAGTATGTTAGGAAGAAATTGAAACAGCATGCCCAGTGATGCAAGTGGGCACCTTGGTCAATGTTGCTCAAGCAGTAGTTTGCCATAATTGGAAGTCTGGACACTGATGGCAATTGACAACCACTTTGTTATTGGTATATGAGTATATTGAGTATTACAATTTTAATACAGGTTTTTCCTTTCTTAAAATGTATATACTTTTTGGTACCCTATGTATTTTGCTGAGAACCCTTACATTCTGAAAGATCATGGTCCTAGGAGGCAAATAGATATTCATAAAACCAAGTGCCTGTGCATATATTGTTCTTTAAAAAAACAAAAAAAAAACACGGTATCATCTATATTTTAATGAGCTCTAAAACTCTATGGGTATGCCAGAGTTCAGTAAGCAAATGATACCTGCTTCACTTTTAATTATAGAGGCTGTGGCTACAATCAGTTTATCTTTTAACTTCACTACACATTTAAAAAGATCCCAGCAGAAGGTAAGCTGAGCATGATACACACAGAGGTCATTAGTCTTTGCTTTTCAGCCGCCAATGCTAACAGGCCTAAAAGTTTGCTGATGACTCATTCATTGTCTTTTTTTTAGTGAAGCCCCAGACAGTTTGTGTGAACCAGCCATTCACAGTATCAAAGGAAGTACTCAATAGCACAAAAACGTAAGGCTGCTTTTGACTTCACACATATCTGTAATATTTTTAACACATCTTTCCCCACACACAACTAGCCTCAGGCATTTCCAACCACATATGTATTAAAGAGAGGGATTGCAGGGGTTAGTTAAATCGATGATTGGCTAGCCTTGCTTGTATCTTGTTTGTTTTCTGTAATAACTTGTATAAGCACTGAGGTACAAGCTATACTTGAGAACCTGAGTGAACTCCTGCCAAAAAAGAAATCACCATTCCCTTTTAAAATTTTCACATCAAAATAGGACGGCCATTCATCTAGTCTTTTCCTAGATATTTAGGATACGTTTGGTTTGGGAAGGATAACGTGGCTTGAATTCTGATGCCCTGGTTCAACATAGGCAATTGTCAGGGGCAATAACTGATAATCTCATTCAGGTGTGGCAGATGATGAGTTCTGTGTCAGTGGAGTGGTGAACCTATTCTTGGTTTCATTCCAAAGGTTCACAGAGCTACTGAAGATATTTAAACCTGCTTTGGATTCTTGTTCTGAAATTCACACCGAAATCCATAGAAGATTAACCAACTCACTGAGATGGACCATAACACATGGAGCAAGACTGACTCATTTATGACCCACCAAACATAACACATAGAATCAGAGAATCATAGAGTTGGAAGAGACCTCATGGGCCATCCAGTCCAACCTCCTGCCAAGAAGCAGGAAAATTGCATTCAAAGCACCCCCAACAGATGGCCATCCAGCCTCTGCTTAAAAGCCTCCAAAGAAGGAGCCTCCACCACTCTCAGGGGCAGAGAGTTCCACTGCTGAACAGCTCTCACAGTGAGGAAGTTCTTCCTAATGTGGAATCTACTTTCCTGTAGTATGAATCTATTGTTCTGCGTCCTAGGCTCCAGGGCAGCAGAAAACATGCTTGTTCCTTCCTCGATATGAATTCCTCTCATATATTTATACATGACCATCATGTCTCCTCTCAGCCTTCTCTTCTGTAGACTACATGCCCAGCTCTTCAAGCTGCTCCTCATAGGGCTTGGTCCACAGACCCTTCAGACACAATCCAGTAAATGATATGTTAATGAGAAATGTCCACCGATAGCTTTATTCTCCATGGATAACCCACCCCCTTAATGCCATCTGAGTTGGTAACCATTGTCACAATTTGTAGAAACAAATTTCATACTGTATCGCTGTACACAGAAATACTTTATCTTGTCTGTCTTGAGTCCTCCATTGTTTAACTTTATTGGAGGGAAAATATATCAATTTCTACTATCTCCACATGAATTATATCATATTTCTAATTTTATTGTATACATAGACCAAACCTGGGACTCACAAATAATATAATATTTGTGTAGTATGTTTTTGTAATGTGTCACCAGTTGTGAATGTGTATTTTAGGAAATACAAGCAAATTGAGGTGTCTACACTACATTAAGAGGTTCAATGTGGGAGTATTTGTCCAGTGTGTTGTCTATCCCCTGCCCACAGGTATCATTTTCTTCATTCAATGTCCATGTTGTGTGCTGCTAGAAGCCACAATCTGGGCATGTCCTTAAATGGTCTCTTTGAAGTACTTTTATTTTTATATTGTAAGAAACCATTCATTATATGTAACTGTAGGCCTGCTGTGGTAACATCCTTCACAGCCACATCTTGTTAAAAAGCTCTGGCATGAAAGAACAACAATTGTTCCTCATTCATATTTAACTACAGACTTCTCTTTCTGAAATGTGTGGGAAAGTTAACCTGGTTGTACGATTCCTAAAAGTGAAATAATGCTAGGTGGTGAGAGAAACTGTAGGTATTTGGAGCCGTGTGTTAACAGCGGAAAATAAGAAGAAAGGTACTTGAGATTAGAGCATGTTTAAGAGACTGTATGCACATAAGCATAAGGAGATGTATGATTTTGACCTTTGGGTGGCCTGTTGTATTATGGATGAATGAAGGTACAGAGCTGATTCTTGGGGGGTGGGGGTTAGGAGGGCAGGTTGTTTTATGTGATCACTAAATAATTTCTTTAATGAAAGCTGATCTTTGTCTGCTGGGTAAAGGGGGAGAGAAACTTGTCTGTTTTACTTATGCTAACTCTGTTAGGCACAATATGCTCTGATAAGAAATAACTTCTTTGGGTTTAACAGTCTGGTCTAAAGTTGCTGCTTTGCACTTTGCAGCACAGCCAGCATGCTATAGTGGTTTTGGTGTTTGACTAGGGGTGCATTTACATTATAGAATTAATGCAGTTTGACATCATTTTAACCTTTTAATGGAGGTTATAGTTTTACAAGGCCTTCTCTGACAAAGAGTGCTGGTGCTTCACCATACCACAGCTCCCAGCATTCCATTGCATTGAGCCATGGCGAGTAAAGTGGTGTCAAACTGCATTATCTCTCTTGCGTAGATGCACCTAGAGAGAAGGTCTGACCTCATAGGAAATGAATTCTAGAGCTTGAGAGCAGCCATGTCCTTCCCAGTGTTCCCACCAGGTATTCCTGTGAGAGTAGCAGGAGCAAAGGAAGGGCCTCACTTGAAGACCCCAAACCTCAGGCAGGTTCATATGACATAATGCAGACCTTTAAACAGTCTGAACCTAAACCATACAGGGTTTTATAGTTTAAGGATTCCACAGCACTGACCTATAGCAGTTAATGTGGTATCAAACTGCATTGATTCTATTGTGTAGATGCACCCTAGAACTTTAAGAGAGAAAGGTTTGAATCTTCTTTCAACCATAGAAAACCACTACTAAACCTTGGCCAAGTCACATTCTCTTAGCCTAAGATGAAGGCAATGGTAAACTTCCTCTAAATGAATCTTGCTAGGAAAACCTGATAATAGGGTGTTGTAGCATGGAATTGACTTGAAGGCAAGTGCTATAAAGTGAAAGCAAGTGCCATAAAGGTATAGTGTGAAAGGTTGAGCTCCAGAGCAGGCTGCTGTTAACATGAAATGTAGCTTTCACCTCACAACACTGGAGCCACTGACTATACCTGCTCCTCCCTGTATATATTCCAACACTTAAACTCTGGTTGTGGAATCTAGCTAGCTCACTTATGGCCTCATCATAGGGAGTAATTTTGCTGGCATATGCCGGTTCCTCTCTATTTGTGCCAGGGAGCTCACTGTCTCCCATCCCACATGGCGTGCCGATTCTGGCGGCTCATGTGATAAAGTCATTAAGGCTTAGGCGCACAATTCACTTCCCTGTGGTTGAAGCTCAGCTCATATTTCCCTCTTAACTTCACATAGGAAGTCTTGCCTCCCATTCTTCTTTTTAGTATAAACATTGTGAAGGAACAGAATGTGTGAACTAATGGCTTGCAGAGATGTAATTAGCTACAGTTCATGTGATTGTGACTGCTGCAAAAAAAAAAAAAGGAAAAAAGAAAAAGAGACCAACGTTGTCATGGGAAATGCTGCTAACAATACCCCAAATCCCTCTCATAGCATAGATCTCTCAAGTCTTGGCTTCATGGAGAAAAAATGTATTGTGTGAACCAGCCTTAAGGAAAATGAGAATATGATTAAATGAACAATTTAATTTTGCAAGCTTTACAATTTGTCTTTGTCAAAGCACAGAGAAGATAGAGTCAGAGTTCCCACAGGGAGATGAATATAGCAGCTTAGTTGATTTTGTGTTTGCTCTTGTCAGTGCCAAGGAAACATACATGATATAAAATTGCTATAGCAGTTCAAGTTTCTTTCTTTCTTTCTGAATGTACTTTCATACAAAGCTCAAAGGAATGAAGGGGCATCCTTGTTTTTTTATGACATTGAACTCTTGTTCTCTTCTGCTCGCTATAATTTTGCCCTCAAAATACCTTTTGTGAAGACATTTGGTACCTCACTCATCTGTGGTGCAAAGTGAAAGAGACCCAAAGGACTGAAAAGTATCCAGCTTTGCTCCATATCACCCTTCATGAAGGGGCAAACCAAAACCAATGTCAATAGGGGGTTTCATCAACTTGGACTAAGGATGAGACAGAACACTCCCAAATTTTCTTCTGCTCAACTAGATAAAATTATTAACTGTCATATTATGGCTAAGCAAACAAAATTTGCGGGAAAAATAATATTATTTTGTGCAGGAAACAACCTATTTGTAAAAATAGCACTATTTTATGCATAAAATCTTTACTACTTATAAAAATGGGTTGTTTTAATGCAAGAAGATGAAAAATATTATCAAAACCATCCAGAAACTTTTTTATGCCCAGATGGAAGAAATATAACTTCCTGAAGTACTTGTTTTTTTAAACGTAAGAATGCAATACACACAGATTAATAGTCTTACCTCATATTTGCTCAAAGTTCCAATTCCCCACCAGTTACTATAGCTGCAGTCCTTCAAGAGTTTATGACTCTTTCTATAGTTTCAAGCTTCTTAATGAATGAGAGAACTGAAAGGATCATGAAGACAGAAGGGGAAGGAAATAATTTATTTCTTGCCCCATAGAGCACACGGGGCTATGGCCGGCTCTTTGGGAAATGAAAGAGCTCACAAGTCATTTGATTCAGAGTCCTTCTTGGAGTAATGGTGTCTAATGGATTATTACAGAAAAAGCCAAAAAGGGGTGAGAAGCTTCCAGAGCAATTCCTATGAAGGAAGATTGAAGGATTTGCTCATGTTTCACCTGGAAAAAGAGCTGATTAAAATGTGATATGGCAGCTATTTCCAATATCTAAAGGGCAATCAGATACACAATGGAACTTATTTGTTTTCTGTTGCTTCAACAGGTTGCAATTACAAGAAAAGGGATTCTGACAAAATGTTAGATTTTATCTCCTGGTGTGGTGGGGCCAATTACATGAGAGGAAAATAAGAAAAAACAAAACTTACACATGTACAAAATGACCACAATCCAAGAAAGATATTGTCAGGTGGAATATGTCCAGAGAAGCATGACCAAGTTGATCAAAGGTCTGGAAACCAAGTTCTATGAGCAACTTAGGGAGCTAGGCATGTTTAGCTTAGTGAAGAAAAGACAGAGAGGAGACATGATTATCGTATTTAAAAATCCAAGGGGCACCAGATAGCAGATGAAGCGAGCTTGTATTCTGCTGCCTTCGAGGCTACTGCACGAGTGAATGGATTCAAATAAGGAGATTTGGTCTACATTTTATAAAGAACATTTTATTTTAAGAGTTATTTGATAGGAGATTAGATGTAGCATTAGAAAATGGTAGAAGTCATTGGACATCATTAAACAGTAGTTGGATGTCTACTTCTTAGGAGTGCTTTAGCTTTGCATGGCAGACTGTTGGAATAAAGGGCCCTTGTGGTTCCTTTCAACTATGATTCTATGAAAACAGAAGCAGATCAGGATAAGAACATAAGGATAGAAAAATGGGGAAAAATAAAAATGATTGTATTGCCTCTTTCAGAGCAGCCATGGCCAAGGGAAGGAGCCTCGTCGTGGAAGCCAGAGAGGGACCGTTGTTGCTGCAGGGAGGTGCCCTGCTCCTCAGAGGATTTGGACTTCCTGTCTCCTGAGGGAAAAGGGAAGGGGAGGAAGAAGAGAAAGAAGGACCCCAAGGAGGACCTCCAGCTGCCCACGCCACTGCTACACAAGAACGTCACCCTCCGCCGGAGGAGGCCGTTGCTCTGCAGCAGCCCTGAAACTCCCACCAAGGCTTCCGGGGAGGGACCGTGCCGGTGGGACGCCGCCTCTGGCTTCCAGGAAGAGGCCTTCAGGGATGGCGACACTGTGCTCCCGGGGCTCAGCTTCCTGCCCATCAGCCCCAAGGAGACACAGGCAGGGGCGGCTCAAGCGATGGCTGAAAAGTATTCTTCTGAGCTGGTGGGGTCCCAGATGAATCCCATAGGAGCTGACAGAGTGGAGATGGAGGTGTCTGAGCATGTGGTGGAGAAAGAGGAGGAGGAGAAGGAGAAGGACGATGACGACGTGGCCTCTATGGCCATGGCATTAGGCTCTCGGCTTCGGGAAAGACCGCAAGAGGCCTCTGTGAAGGACAGCCTCAGGTTTAAGATGCAAAATGTGCCTGAAGAAGGGTCAGAGAGGCTGGAGGGGGACCACCTGGCAAGCACCAAGGTTTCACCAACAGCCAGAGACAGTGAAAAAGAAGTCACTTTGTGCTGTTTGGCAGCCATCCGTAAGAGAAGAGTAGCCTCTGAACCACGTGGGGCAAACTCCGGAAATGGTGCAGAGCCTGCCAGGGCTTCAGATAGCCACCTAACTTCCTATGGGTTCCCTGTGATTAGACAGGCATTCATGATCCTCTCAGACTCCAAGGATCCTGATGCCGCCTTCGAGAAACTGGGCGAGACGGACTGGACTTATCCCAAGGTGACCCAGAGGCTTGCGTCTCACAGAGCCAAATGCCAGAGGGAGGAAGAGCAGAACAAAAAAGAAGAGGTAGAAGAGGAGGGAAAGGGGCTCAAGGATACAGCTTTTGGATCCCACTCCTCAAATGCAGGGAAACGTCCAGTCACTATCAGTAGTTTCCTTATGGGGAAGGAAAACGCCATTTCGAAGGACGTAACTGACAAGTTTATGGTGCCCTAGCAGCTGCTGGTGAGTGTGGCTTTTCAGGCAGAAGAATAACAGCAGAACCCCCCCCCCCCAAAGGAAGATTCCAGGCTCTCTCCCAAGTCCTCCAGGGTGAGCATCAGCACCACAAATGAAGAGGAGGGAGAGAAGGAGGTTTGGAGTGACTTTGGACCGAAAGGCAGAAGCACCAACAACAGCACACACTTTCAGCAGGAAGAAGAAGAGGTGGATGAGTGGCGACCCAGTTGATAAAGGCTGGTGTGAGGAAGTTTTGGGAAGGCAACTGGAAGGCCATCTTCCACAGCTATCCCTACAAGGAATGAACCTCAGTCAAGATCAAGGACCACTGGCAGACCATGAAGAAGCTCGGGATCCAGTAAATTTGTGGAGGAGAATGGAGGACAGTGGAGCATGGCCTGTGCACTTTGAAAAGATCGCTCAGAACTACTTCCTTTGGTATTGGACTGGCCTTTGTCGTGGGGCCTTGTTCAGTCCCCTTTCTCCTTCCTGTGAAAGTCACCACTGAGGATTGAAGAAGAAGCACACAGTCCTCTCAAGTCACTAGTTGTTTGGCAGTTCCACGCAACAAGCATCCTTGTTTTTCCTGTTCTTTGGGCTACAGTTGGAGGGTAGGACAAAGGGGTGGGTGGACAGGTGAAAAGATTGTACTGCCCAAAATGCTATTCCTGTTTCAAAATCTACCAATCATCAAAAGCACTAAGATATTTGATCAATGGAAAAAGAATCTTACCAGATTTATATGGGCAGGGAAAAGAGCCAGGATTGCATACAGAAACTTAATTGATGTGAAAGAGAGAGGGGGTCTGAATCTACTGGATCTCAGACACTACCATGAAGCAGCAGGGATAAGCTGGTTGAAAAACTGGATAACATTAGAGAACCAAAATCTACTTAATCTAGAGGGCTATGACCTCAGGTACGGCTGGCATGCATATCTATGGTATGAAGGGGATAAGTTAAATAAAAATTTCAACATACATGTAATTACCTTAGATATATAGAAAAGTTATAAATACGGTATAGAACCAAAAACACTCCTATGGCTAAGGCCATTAAAAGCAATACAAAGGCCAAACTCAAGGGAAGAAATCAGAACATATAGAGAGAATCTAACTCAGGAAAAAGGCGAATGGAAACTAAGAGGAAGAAATGAATTAGGCATTAATGATTGGTTCCATTATCATCAGCTACATGCAATATTTAAAAAGGGATGTGAGGATTGGCTTTGCTATAAAAAATCAGAATAAGAAAGTATACTAGAAAAAGGAAGTAAAAGATTAATTTCCAGACTATACAAATATTTATTAGGCTATAACCTTCTTCCATATATGGTGGTTATGTGAGAAAGTTAAAGGTTTTGGAGCAAGGTAATTAAGGAAACAAAATCTTGTGCAATAAGGTAAAAAAAAAAATCAGGGATGTGTCTGCTGGGCTAATTCAGGGAAGGCTTCAACCAGAATGATAAACAAATAGCTCAATACAGTTTTGCAGCAGCAAGAATGATAATTGCTTGGAATTGGAAAGAGGAAAAAGCGTTAACTAAAAAGGATTGGAGAGATAAGCTAATGTATTACATACAAATGGCCAAGATATCCAATAACAAAAACAATGAAAAGTTTCTAAAGAGATGGAAACGGGCAATGGCATATCTGGAAGGAGAGTCAAATAAGTGAATGATAATAGTCCCAAGAAGAATGTATGGGCAAACATGATAGAAGAGTAAATAAGCAATATTATAGGCACAGTGACTAAGGATGGAAGTCAAGGTGTGGGGTGCACAAGTGTGTGAGATAAGGGTTAACTTTGTGTAGGATGTGGGCAAGAGGAGTGTCTTATATGTTGTAGAGTGGGTTCCGTGTGTTATGTGTACTGTATGCATCCATCACGTTTGTAAATTGTAATAAAAAGTTAAATAAAAAAGAAAAAATGGGAAAAATAATGAGATGTGTACCCCTCCCACATTCTACTTCTCTTTACACATTGGGAATGTTCACAGGAGAACATTCAATTCAGTCATTGCTATAATGCAACAAGTTGGATCTCTCACTTGTCTTTGTCAGCTACTATTGTACCTCCAAAACTCTGGGGGAAATGTACAGTGGAAATAAAAATGGGTATTTTTTGTGTGTCTGTTATACTTTGGAAATCTGATAGACTATAAAAAAAACAGCACATGCAGCAGAATTCCAATGCACCTTCTCTGCTGTTTGAAACATTTGGAAGAATAAATCACTGCTCCTGGCAAGCACCATGTTTAATGGGGACATCTATCATGCTCATGCGAAACAAATCTGATCACAGAGAACCAACTTTGAATTTGTAAATACCATAATTCCTATTCAGGATTAGTTTCTAAGGAACCAATTGAAAAGAAAATATATTATCTCTTATATGCAGTTTATACTCTGCAGATCCTCAGCACACAAAACTGCTTAATTTTTTTTAAAAAAGCTGTAGACCAAAATACGCCTATATAAATTAGCTGCTGATGATTATGCATATCGTGGCAGCAATGTAATTAATACATTGTATATCTTGGAGAGACTGAGTGTTTCCAGACCCTGGGAGTACTCTATAGCAAAGGCAGTTGAAAATGTTTATATCCAGACAGGTTTTGAAGACTTCAAAGGATCTTAAGGGGGTCATGTTCCCACAGGTTTTGATTTTTGATTTTTAAATTGGATTTGTTTTTGTTTTGTTTTTTTAAAAAAATGTTTCAGTTGCATAAATAGTTTTGAAATTGTTAGCATTTTGGCAATAACATATCTCTTGTGCTTTTATTTGCTTTTGTCTTAATTTTTGCAAGTTGCTTTGAGCCCCAGTTTTGGAGAAATAGTAGGTGATGATTATCATTCCTAAAAATAAAGTCAATTTTGAATCAATGCAAATTTCATTCTGGTTTGGTTTTTAGTAAGAATTTATTCAAATTCAGCACTTGTTCATAAAGATGATGAAAAGAAAGAGATTTCAACAAGTTGGATGCGGGAGAAAGTGAAACTGACAGATCCATCCATTCTGAAACAGGAGGTTCACCTTCACCCCACTCCTGCTTTATATACAAATGGAGGAAACACAGAGATAAAATACAAGTTCTGCTCTGCATTTCTTAAGCAATTCTATAACTAAATTTGGAAGATTCCATTCAGACTTTCCATATTTTGAAGGAAGCACAAGGACCTTCAATAAAAAAACAATTTCTCTCTTTTGTCTCGCATCTGCATGTGAATTGAGGTATTTCACAAAATGGAGCAAAGGAGTGCAGAATATACCACCTTTTGCCTATTTACTAGGATTTCCTAAATGCCTATTCCCTAAAGAGCTCTTCTACAGTGATCCAGAAAGTATGTAAGGTTTTGTAGGCATAAAAATCAAATTGACCAGCTGTGTTTTGATTGTTGGCTTCATTCTTTGAGGCTGGATACTCAATGAAGTATCAGAAGAATTCTGTGAACGCTACAGAGCTGGCACTTTCAATAGCCCATCTGTTTTTTAGAATGAAACACAGAGAATAAAGGAGAATGCGAGAGTAGTGTATGTGTGTATTTGGTGTGTACTATGTATACACAAAGTCAAAGAAGTACTTGCTGTTCTTATTAGGCTTGCAAGCAGAAAAGTTTCCCAACATGCTGTTAGTGTCAAACTCAGAACAGCAGGGGACTGACAGATAAATATAAATCAAGTGGGAAGCTATATTTTTAACTTTTGTGCAAAGATTATATTTAGAGCTTAACAAGAGCTTATGCTACAGACATCGAGTAATAGCATGTGTAGTATTCCTACATTCCTGAATCTCCCATACATTTCAGTACAGTAGAGTCTCACTTATCCAACGTTCTGGATTATCCAACGCATTTTTGTAGTCAATGTTTTCAATGCATTGTTATATTTTGGTGCTAAATTCGTAAATACAGTAATTACTACATAGCATTAATGTGTAATGAACTACTTTTTTCTGTCAAATTTGTTGTACAACATGATGTTTTGGTGCTTAATTTGTAAAATCATAACCTATTTTGATGTTTAATAGGCTTTTTCTTAATCTCTCCTTATTATCCAACATATTCGCTTATCCAATATTCTGCAGGCCCATTTATGTTGGATAAGTGAGACTCTACTGTATCTCTGAACACACAGTGAATGCCAGATACCGGCAGGTATATTTCCAAACCAAGGATTCTTATGTTATTATTCACACAAAGTGGGACTTTTGCCTTGGAAACAGGAAAGATCAGAAAGAATTAGAAGAAAACTGCTACAATTACAGAGATCCAACATGAATTCATATTTTCTTTTAAGATGCAGAGCTTTGCATGTGAAACGTGTAATGCCCTGCTTGGTTGCAATATGTATTTGTCATGGCCTTTGGCTCAAGCCATACGATTTATTTACTTGTTTCCACTCCTCCTTGGCTTAAAGTTTTTATGTTATTAAGCCATGGATCTAATTATTCATCCCCAAGAGGTATCCACATTTCGCTAATGGGCAAAGTGCTGTTGCTATTCATAATTGGTAGCACAGCACACTTTGCACTTGCAAAGTCATTTGCTGTTGTCAATGAAGAAAGGCATTCAATGGATATCTTTGTAAATAATAAAGAACCAGATAATTAGACTGTAAACAATATTATTATTCACAAATGCAAGAGAAAAAGAGATGGAGCCAAGGATTAATGCACAAACATTTTAATTTGACAAATGTTATAAAATAGCAGAGCATGGTGACAAGCTAGAAAGTTTCTTAGTTCAAATATGCTCCAAATGGAAATACAGGCTTCACTTCACCCATTAGGTTCTTGGGATTGTGGAAGTTATAACACCAATTATTTAGCAATTCAGTGATTTTAACGAGGAATATGTAGGAAACAAAAATATCCTCAGCTGTGGGGTAAAGTCCTATCATGTTTTTTGTATATAGTTCCTGAAACCTTTTAAAAAGAAAGTCAATCTTTTATCAGTGAGCTCAGAATGTGCTAACTTACAATACTGTCAAATGTATGTTTGTTTGAAAGAAGGGGGAGGGGTCTAAACATTCCAGAGGATTTTAAAATTTTAATTTGATATGAGATAAATTGTTTTAAAAAATCCAGGGGAACAAAGTTTCAGTGTGCTCCAGTGTTCTTGAAGTACCAACCAGTTTCTTAAACAGCTTCTCACTGAAACACACATCGAGATGGAGTGAGGGAACAAATAGGATATATGGAATGTTTTCTTTACACAGAATGTCTTGCATACAGATTCCTCAGTGTGATGGAATTCCCCTCTATCAGAAGTGCTTTGAACAAGTGTTCCTGCATGTCAAGAGGTTGGGCTGAATGATAATTGTGGTCTCTTCCAACTCTACGATTCTGTGAACATATTTCCTTATTTTGAAATGAAAATAAAAATCTTAACTAGTGGGAAGGGGTTTGTTCCCAGATTCAGGTGACATGTGAGGATTATTTCTTTTCACATACTTAGGGAGATAAGATAAGAAAGATTTTTGCCTCAGAAGGTTCAGGCAAAACAGAAGGAGAGTCCTGGCACCACAATGAAATGGAAGGGAAGGGCAAACAACTCAGTAAATACGTAGACTACCTGGAATCTTTGCACACAAATCTTTTGTGGAGACAAAGCCACCAAAGCTGGAAAATTTGCACCCTTGACGCCTATGGAAACCTTACCAACATGTCATCCCTTTGAACTTCTGTGTCTCCTCTCCCCCCCTCCTGTCCGCCCATGTGCTCATTCTCATTACTCTTTCTCCTGATGCTTATTAGCCCCCTCTCACCCGGGAAGGGAATCAATGGTTGAAAGAAGCTTCAGGGTAGAACAGAGCTGAATGTGAAGGTCAGTGGACAAGCTGGCTGTTCACACATGTGAGGCCCACAAGCATTTCAACAGCCCTACTATGACAGGTAAAACCAATGTTTTCTTCTTCTGTAGCTGGAGCCAGTCTGGAGTTCTGGGTAGCCCTTCCTCTCAATCTTCATGAGTCACCACAAGGGAAAACTGGACAGTACCCAGTACTCATACAGTAATATTATGATGTATCCCAAGAAAGATCCTAAACCTGGCTTTACCACAGAGTCAAGGGTTTCTTCAGAGTAGAGACCAATATCACAACTCAGCTGACAGCATTCGTCTTTGTAGCTCAGCATCCTGATTCTCCAGGTGGGTGTAACATTAAGTATAATGCAAAGGTCACTAATTAAACATGCTGTGTTCTAAAGGATAGGCATATGGGAGATCCAGGAAAGTACATGCAAATTTGTCACTACAAAATCAATAAAGACCTGCAGTGTCCCTGTAAAACACGACAGCATCATTAGCTTCTCCTCAAGAGAAGTGTAGTAGTAAAGAACTAATACAAAACTACTGACTTTCCTATTAAAGCAAGACTGAAGCCTGCTCATTGCATTTTAAGCATGCTTGTATGTCTGGGTTGGTGTCCATATATCTGAACAGAAGACAGATCTTGCTTTCGTCTCTGCCCCCATGAACCTGAGCCTCCTATATTGTGCCCCATCATCAAAATTAAGAGAATAGCAAAATCCTGGAAACTGTCAGGATTAGGAGCAGTAATTTGCCTTAGAGGTTGCCAGCATCTCATAACTTTAAACTGCCCTGGTTTTGTAGGGATGGTTCCAATTATTTCCTTGGATGCACAAATCTGAATTCAAAGAGTAAAAATAGTTTGCACTCAATTAACTGAGCATAGGGAAGGTGGGAGGAGGAGGATAGTCTTGCTCCTCCCAGTTGGCTCAGACAAAAGAAAACTGCTGCAGCATCTCCTAACTTGTGTGATCTTCCTAATTAATAATGTTTGCCATCTCGACCTTACCATAATGTTGCTTGGTCATACATACCCCTACCTTTCATCTATGATATGTTGGGAGAGTATGGGATCTTTGGATTGATCTGTCCAAAAAAATGACACATTTTTCAAAACCACATTTTGTTTCCTTTTGGTTTTCCAGAATTTTTGGGCATTCTGTGTGTCCTTTGGAGCATCCTGGGGAAGGTAAAATGGACCTTGTGACCATTAAAATTGTCCACCTCTACTCCAAAGGAAGAGGCAATGAAAAGATGAGATGGCACCTCATATTTCATCATTTCAGCCAGGAGAAGAAAAAATTACTGTTCCTGTGTTATTTCAGGAATTGATAACATGGGGCCCACAGGGCAGAAATGACAATTGAAAGCTACTTTGTGGCCCCCATGGCACACCTCTCATGCATAGTTAAATGTTTTGAACACTGTGCCAAAAGCACAGCAGTTTCTTCCTTACTGTTATTTTGTTCAGTGACAGAATGGGGAATGTTGTTCTTCCCTGCAGTTTTGTAGGACTCTGTAGAGTAGAAGGAAACCACCACAATTGGTACAGATTTTGGTAGTTGTTGGAGCTGTGGCAGCATTTGCAGCAGCAATAGGGGGAAATGCAATCAATGACAGTTATATGCGAGGGCAACGAATCCCCCCTTCTTTACCATTAAGTTGTCCATTACCATGTTGACAGCTGGGATATATAGTTCCATTAAGAATAAAAAATCCAAGCATATGTTTTGAAATAGGTGACAAACAGTAAAGGTTTCAGTCTACAATTGAAACCACTTATCTGTATTTTTTGCAGGTCTACTTGTATAGCACATGATTTATCAGTTTTAGTGGCTATATACTGAGAAAAAAATAATACAGTGCTTGAGGTGAAATCATTGAACTCCCTGCAACTGTAGGTTATTCAGTGCTATTTGTCAAGGTCTCGTAGAGGCTCCTTAAAGATTATTTCTCTCTGCAGACATGGTGACAAAAGAGCTGTTCAATAAGACATTGCCAGATGAGTTTCAAAATCTGTCTCTAGTTCAAATTGATAGGAAAGAGTCCAGGTCAGATGCCAGCATTCAAATACATTATTTTTATACAAAAAAGTCTGCTGCTTCCAATTCTGGAACACCCCACATGGATTGTTTTTAGGTCTCGTTTTAATATAAGGCACCAGATTGAGAAGAGTGCCATATTAAAATCAATAAGATAATTTAACATTGACTTACTAAACGTATTTATTTCAAAGGCACAAGAACGTGATCCCATCCTCTAGATTCAACTGAAAACCAGCATAGACTGAATTATGTTCCTAACTTTGAATACAGAGTCAAGAATGGTTTATGGTCACAGAGTTGTGAACCAGAAAACGCGATTTAAAAACATGATCATGTATGGTTGCAAGATTTGAGAAAAACCTGGATATGACAACCCCAGTTGGTTTCCCTATATGGGAATTGGCAAGAAGCATGTAGACTGCACTTGATTATCTTGGATGTTCTGTATGAAATAGAAATGACACACTGATATATAGGTGGTTTCAACTGACTTGGAGACCCTAGCAAATACCCAACCTTAGAAACTTGTGCCACTGAATAGGGAATGAGTCAAATAGGAGAGGGGTGCATTTTATTTGTATGTTTGTTCTACAAAAGCCCACTTCTATATTTAGAAATTGCAGTGAATCTGTAGCAGCTATAGGCATTTCTAAGCAAACATGAGATAACATTTCCTAAAATGCATTAGGACAATTCTGAAAGATAAAGGAGAAAACAGGCACCGAGAAAGGCATAAGGAAAGATAAGAGGATTCATTTAATACAGGCAGCGTTGGGCTAAAACCCGGATCAAAGTCTTCCAGCTATATAGTAATGTCTGCATGAGCCTCATGGTACGGGGCCAAGAAAAGCATTAAATAATAGGTGATTCATTCCTAGCATCCCTCCTGCCTTTCATCTTTATGAGCTGAACAGTGAGGGAGCCTTTATTCCCTGTATCTTTGTTCAATGAAACTGTAAATAAGCGAGAGCTAAACTCCAGCTGCAATAACAAAAGCTGGCGAAAGCTTAACGTGCCTGTACTGTGATTTTTCTTTTTTCTTTACTTGCATTAAAACAAACAAACAAACACAACAATCCAGAAGAATTTCTTTTTTTACTTAGGTCGATGGTCCAGGTAGGCATTCATTTTTTTATATCTTAAAGTACCCAAATGGCACAACTCATAGCTTCTGAGAACAACAGTGAAGCCACCCCCTAAAAGCTATTTCAGGAGAGACTAGCATTAAGAACTAGCACTAGGGTTGCCAAATTGAAAAAGGAAAGGCCTCTGATGCATTAAATAGTTGTGTAGATGGGGGTACAGTACACCTCCCTTATCTGCAAGGGATATATTCCAATGGATACCTGAAATGGTAGATAATAGTAAACCCTACATTTTGTCTGTACTTGGCTGGAAGAATAGCATAGATCATATTGGAGGGCCTAGATAGGGCCACAAGCATTCTTTTGGAGCATAGATAAGTGAAATCTTGGATACTGAATCTGTAGATAGAGCTTGTCAGGCTACCAGATAACAAGCAACACCTGCTGAAATTCCCTCTTCTACCCAGGCATTAAAGATATAGAGCTCTCTTGTTTTCACTCTGGCAACTCTACTGAGCACTTAGCAGGGAACTTCCATGTTCCATGAGGTGCCTCATGGGAGGTTGCAAGGACCTCCAGCATTCCTTGCTGGATTACATAAGGTCTGAATTTTTAAGCATACTTATTAAATGTTATATCAGAACTAACATGGAAGAGCTGAACAGGGTTAATTCTATTCCGACTATAAATATGTGAGTAGTACGTTGAACCTCTGCCACTAGACAGATAGAATTTGGAGACCTTGTTGGTATCATAGCCAAATGTTAACAGCTGTCCAATGATACAATATCAGTTAGTTAGTTTGAATGATCTTAAAAGCAGCTTAAAAGGTGAGACGACAAAGGATTCATCATGACATTATCAGGACATTTGGAGGGTACTGTGTCAGTAATTGGCAAATAAAGGTATAACAGGGTGTCTGGAACTACACCCAGTTGGCGGTGATAATTTTCTGTATTTTAGAAATGTAGAGAAAGAAATGTCGATACATACACAGACACAGACATACACACATTTTAGGTAAATGTGTCCAATTTAAATGCACTTTGGGGGCATTCTTTAAAAACACAGGCTGATGTGGAAATTGAATGGAATAGATGACTGACAGCATGTAAAAGTGATATGGAGAAGGAATAAACCAGAAGTTGGAAAAGTTAATATTTTGAATTGCAGCTCTGAGAATACATTGGCAAACATGGGCCATGCTTCTTTTTGCAGAGTATGGGGACATTGTCTCTTTCTGGGGTGTAGTTTCATGCAACTTTTGCAGAACCTCACCTTCTGAGGCAGAAAACAAGCCAGAGCGAAAAATCACTCTCCTCCCGAAGCTTCTTGCTAATTTACTTGTTGTAGCCAACAGTAGAAAACTCATTTATACTCTTGACTCAGGATTCTGTGTAAATGATATAACACAATCCTGATTTTTTTCACACTGTGTCCGAATATTTGATTGGAGTTTTCTTCATGAAAGTCAATTTAATCCACTGAACATTATGCAAATTTCTTTAATGTTTAATTTTAGCTTATTTTACATCTACACTGGCTTCAAAAGCTTTTGCATCTGACTTCCTTTGAACACCATGTAAGGGGCTAGGACATTTTGTTTGAAGACATATGCCAGAGCTTCTTATTAATGTCTAATTTAAAAATTACCCCCATTTACACTTTGAAGGCTTTTAACAATGCATTTTGTGTGTGTGAGTGACAAAAGGTAATTCTGACATGATTTTACAGGTAAGGCATTCATGAGCTGCATTATGCTGTCTCATAAATTAATCAGTTCAATTTAGGTTACCCCAGTATGTTTCAATGATTTTCAATGAGACAGCATCAGCTATGTTGAAAATATATTATCTGTCCCCATGGTATTATTAAAATCAGTTTAATTAATCATGTGCACTCTATTCAACCAACCAAGCACCAATTCCCAAGTGGATAAACACTGTCTTTAGACTATTGTTTGTTGCAACTAGCACTTTTGAATCAACATGAAATTGTTAGAGCTATGTAACTTTCATTCGTTCAACGTCTCTACACATGACTCCTACTTAGCTTTGGGCTTCTTTTGAAAAATGAAGCAGTCATTTGTTGACATGAGTGCCCACTTACAAGATCTAGTCAGCTATCCATTTCAGCACTAGGTATATTCTGGTTCCATAATTGTGTATTTAGTGGGGTAAATCCAAGGACTAGTCAATCTAAATCCCTGGCAGTATAGGAATCCACTGTTAAAATTCTTATCTCCCCGGGAGAGGTAGACCATTCAATCTGTAAAAAACCTCTAATAAAGGAGAGCCCACAATCTATGAGAACCACTGTGGTATAGTAGTTTCAATTTTGGACTAGAAGAACAGGCTTCAAATCCTTGCTCAGACATAGAATGGAAACCTAGTTGGTGGCCTTGGGCCACTTTTTCTCAGCCTGGCAAAGTTATAGTAGTAGTAGTAGTAGTAGTAGTAGTAGTAGTAAACTTTATTGATATCCTGCTACCATCTCCCCGAAGGGACTCGGAGCGGTTTTCAAGTATGTTATATTGCACATGTAACATACAACAGGTAAAATTCAACTGAGAAATTTTGTCGAGGAAACACTATGATCAAGCCAAGGGGATGATTTAGAGGTTCAAACCACCACCAAAATGTTTCAGGTAAACCTGATTTACTCATGAATTTTAACTGGTTAACCAAATTCCCATGCCAAGTAAATGAGAAGCAAAAATTAGACTCCATCCAGAACTACAAGCACTTTCTCAACCAAATTTTGATTATTCATGCTATCATTACCTACATTTCTACCAATGTACATTGCAATAGAAGAAATAACTGACATACGTAGTGGAAATGACCATAGTGGGAGCTGCCAAAATGTGGTAGCCGGCAGGCAAAGCCTAAGGATAGGACAGGGGATTTGATCTGGATTGCAGGTGAAAACTGAGGAAACTGTGGAAACTGAAATGTCTACCACTGGTCATTTAATCCAAAGATTAAATGACCAAAGAGAAGAGAAAAGCAAAGAGAAGAAGCTGTGTCACTGGACTTTATATGAACAAGCATGTTTCTGATGACCAAGTGAAAAGCTGAATTAGTGAAAAATCCACAAACTCCATTGCCAGGATATGTATGTCCTGTGAATAAAAAGAGGCATCCAAGATTTCAACCGAAATGGTTCAGCAGATTTCCCTGGTTAGCCTACTCATTTAATGTACAAGGTGCACTCTGTAAGTAGTACTACTGTGTGGTGTTTGGAGTAGTGTTTGGTCATAATCAACCAGAACAACTACCATCTGTTAAACAGCTCTTAGAAACTTATCACATTAAGCAGGCCAATGGCAATTATAGTAGGACGACAGTGACTTTGGCTGGGATATATCACGTGGTGTCATTTCTTACTTACCAATCTCCTGGTAGTAGACAGCTCGGAAAGTGTTTCATGAGATCCTTTTGTAAAAGAAATGCATTGTGATGGTTGCCTATCAGGAGAACTACAGAAGAGGAATTACTCATATGATAAATCTTGTTAGGTAGCTAATGCACTGTTAGATAGGACTGCATTGATTGTAACCATATTGCGTAATACTGTTGGAAAATACTGTTCTAATGGACATGTGGTCACACACCTGCTGAAGGGTTAAGTAGGTGATGACATGTAACTGGAGGGACAGGCAAAAGAAGCTGAGTCATGACCCTGTGACAGGCATGACAAGGGTTACGTCATCTAAGTTTGTCCTTGGTTGATGACGAGAAGCAACGGGTATAAAAGAAGGTAGCAAGCATGTGTTCTTTCTCTTGCCATGATTCTCTTGCTTCTTGCTGTACATCTGTTGCTGAAATCTACCGTGACCATATTCCATTGACTGATGGGGCAGCAGGGGATCCCGATGTGTGTATATAGCTGTACTTAAAACAATGTGTTACGAATAAAAGCCTCCACTGTGAGTTTGGATGAAAACTGAGTCAAAGAGTTTTCTTAAACAATGAGCAGCACAAAGTCAGGCGGTGCAGTAAAATTTCTGCTGACAACTGATAAAGGACTCTGCCTTTATCTGCCACTGTCCAAGGGAGAGAGTTCTACTGCCGAACAGCTCTCACAGTGAGGAAGTTCTTCCTGATGTTCAGGTGGAATCTCCTTTCCTGTAGTTTGAAGCCATTGTTCTGTGTCGTAGTCTGCAGGGCAGCAGAAAACAAGCTTGCTCCCTCCTCCCTATGACTTCCCTTCACGTATTTGTACATGGGTATCATGTCTCCTCTCAGCCTTCTCTTCTGCAGGCTAAACATGCCCAGCTCTTTAAGCTGCTCCTCATAGGACTTGTTTTCCAGGCCCTTAAACATTTTAGTCACCCTCCTCTGGATGCTTTCCAGCTTGTCAACATCTCCCTTCAACTGTGGTGCCCAGAATTGGACACAGTATTCCAGGTGTGGTCTGACCAAGGCAGAATAGAAGGGGAGCATGACTTCTCTGGATCTAGATGCTATACCCCTATTTATGCAAGCCAAAATCCCATTGGCTTTTTTGCCACCGCATCACATTGTAGGCTCATATTAAACTTGTTGTCCACGAGGACTCCAAGGTCTTTTTCACACGTACTGCTGTCAAGCC
Source organism: Anolis carolinensis (assembly GCF_035594765.1). Taxonomy (NCBI): domain Eukaryota; kingdom Metazoa; phylum Chordata; class Lepidosauria; order Squamata; family Anolidae; genus Anolis; species Anolis carolinensis. Next base: position 183,212,878 of record NC_085845.1, read on the forward strand.
AGGCTTCCCCCGTTCTGTATCTTTGCATTTCATTTTTTCTGCCTAAGTGAAGTATCTTGCATTTTTCCCTGTTGAACTTCATTTTGTTAGTTTCGGCCCATCTCTCTAATCTGTTAAGATCGTTTTGAATTCTGCTCAAAACGATCTTGACAGATTAGAGAGATGGGCCGAAACCAACATGGTGACTTATAATAATAATAATAATAATAATAATAATAATAATAATAATAATAATAATAATAATAATAACTTTATTTTTATACCCTGCCCATCTTCCCGAAGGGACTCGGGGCGGCTTACATGGGGCCAGGCCCGATAAAACAAACAAAACAGTAACAAAGCAATAAGACAATTATCCCAGTAAAAAACATCAACATCAATAAAAACAATCATTAAAATCAACAAGCAGGATACAGTGTTAAAAACAGGAGACTAATTTGTAGATCCCAGGTGAAATGCAGAGTGATACGAATTGGGAAAAGGAAATTTCACAGTTGGACAATAAAGTGCGGTATAAAATGGCAAAACAACAACAATGGGACTATTATGGAATGGACAGATAGATCAATCCAGCAACTAAACATCGAAGGCCTTTTGAAACAGCCAGATTTTTAAGCTCTTCCAGAAGGAGAGGAGGGTAGGGGCCTGCCTGATCTCTCTAGGTAGAGAGTTCCAAAGCCGGGGGGCCACGACGGAGAAGGCCCTCTCTCTCATCCCCACCAACCGTGACTGTGAGGGTGGTGGGAGCGAGAGAAGGGCCTCCCCCGACGAGTGAAGAGAACGTGTGGGTTCATAGAGGGAGATGCGGTCTCTAAGGTAGGTGGGTCCCAAACCGTTTAGGGCTTTGTAGGTGATAACCTGCACCTTGAATTGGGCCCGGAAAGTAAATGACAGCCAGTGAAGCTCCTTAAACTTACAATTATGCAAGTGATTCAATGGGCCTATTCCATTTGAAACTCACAATTGATATCAGACCTGCATCCACTCCATGAGGCTGTTGAAATTAGGGACTACCTGGCCCTCCAAATTTGTAGATTTCACTATTTTTTTTAATTTGATTATTCATGTATAAGTTTTTTAGAACTCTCTAGATTCTCCAGTTAGACTCTATGGTTACCTTCCACCATAGGCTGACCACGGAGTTGTGCTGGAGGACCAAAAGATGCCTAGAGAAAACATCTTTCTAAGAATGTATAGGTCCTCTTGCATAACTCTATGGTCAACTTTTGGCAGAGGGTGATCACAGAATCATATTGAAGGACCTAGACATTCTATCAAGTTTTTAAAAAGTCATTTTTATTCATGGTTTTCCCACTTTTATTTATGGGGCTTCTGCACCCATAACCCCACAAAAGTGGAGGGTCCATTGTACTTAATATTAAATTTCCTTAAATTGTCCCCACAGATTTCTGTGTCAAAGACATTATGGGTAATTAATATGGCACGTGACTGTTTAATGCCAGCCACATACCACATACTGCCATGTGGTTGCCATCTTCTGGCTTCAGGGGGCAGCAGAGGACTGAAATAAGAAGAGACTTACTGGCTCGCCCATTACCCATCATCAAATATCCCAGCTAAATTGGGATCTTATTCAAGAATAAGGGTAAAAAGGGTTGTGCAACATTTTGATACAGAGTCAGTTTGCTGAGGCTCATGAACTGATATTTGTTTTTAGGCTCCTCATTGTGGTCAGCGTGCATTTTCCACTTCTGTGATTTAGAACCAGAAAGCATGGGGGGAGGGATGGTGACAGTCTAGCAAATCTTACACATCTACTGAAATGAGCAGAATAAACTGCATGGTAATAGCATTTCATAAAGCTGCCCAGCCAGCCAGCCAGCTTCCCTGGTGAGATGCTTTTTATTATGTTCAGCTCTGAGTGTCATTCCCCTAATGCTGCCCATGCATCTTTTTGCTGAGCTACAGTTCTAATCTGTATTCACCTGCTCTTCTCTTCTTGGTAAAGAAGCACGGCAGTGGGCCAGCTACTTGCAAATGAAGTGTGTCATAAAACTGCATGGGTCCCTTTGCAATTTATTCTCCTGGCTTTTGTAGGGTTAGTTCTCTGGGGCTGGGATGGACAGTGGGTGGTTGCGATAATGCATCCTTTGACTTGCATTGCTTGCCTAGCTCTATCTTAATCCTGACTCGTGTTGCTTGTGTTGCTAAATGGGACCAGCAGGAGGGATGCCAGCATGGCTCGTGTGTCACTGGGGGAATGGTTCCTTTAAAACAGGAAGCTGAGTTTGTGTATTTGGGGTACCTAAGAAGAGAAGGAAAAAAGGAAGCAAGTAACAAGTGAAGATGGATAACTAGAGCTTTTGAGGATTGGGAATTACAAGAGAGCACAGGGATAAAGTAGGGAAAAGTCACCACTGGGAATGATAATCCCCAGAAACTCCAAACCAATTTGGTCATATAAGTACTGTATATACTTGAATATAAGCCTAGTTTTTCAGCCCCTTTTTTAAGACTAAAAAATCCCCCCTCGGCTTATACTCGGGTGAGGGTCCTGGTTGGATTATATTTGGGTCACCTTATACGTGAGAATATATGGTACATTATTTTGTATTATTATTGGTATTATTACATTTATTATTTTTCTCTATTATTGTTGCTACTATTACATTTATTTTACTCTATTTTTATTATTAATACATTTATTATTTCACTCTGATATTAGTATTGCATTTATTATTTTACTCTATTACTTGTATTATTTTCCTGTATTTATTATTATTATTATTATTATTATTATTATTATTATTATTATTATTATTACATGTATTATTTTACTCTGTTATTATTAAAAGGATACATAAGCACATTTACATTGAAGAAGAAGAGAATAATGATTTGATCAGAGTTGGACAGTCTTATCTTAAATTTGAGCTTTATGTAAATATTCAAAAACATTTAACCTACTGATGCCTCAATTAAAGTAATTTTATTGGTATCTATTTTTATTTCTGAAATTTACCACCCTCGGCTTATACTGGAGTCAATGTTTTCCCAGGGTTTTTTGTGGTAAAATCAGGTGCCTCGGCTTATATTCAGGTCAGCTTATACTTGAGTATATACGGTATGTTAGGGTGGGGGTTTATAGAAATTGTGTGGTTTTTTTTTTTAAAAAGTGACTATTCTCTGCTCTTACCTGGAGGCTACTGAAATTGGTGTACATTTCTACCTCATCTTGTTTCATTCCCCAAGTCCTATCTAGACTGCAGCGAGAGCCAGCATGGGATAGTACAGACATGGGCGAACCTCGGCTCTTCAAGTGTAAGCCGGTAAGCTCTTAGGAACTGTGGGAGTTGAGGTCCAAAACACTTGGAGGGCTGACGTTTGCCCATGTCTGGTATAGTGGTTTGAGCATTGGACTACAACTCTGGACCTCATGACATTGAGGTCCTTAATGCGGGGGGCAGTGGGGGAAGAGGGCCTGTAGGGTAGCGGAGCAAATTGTGGGCAGCAGGGCAAATCTGTCACCTGGCACCACACATTGCCCACACCACCTGCTTGTCCATCACATGCCAGAAAATGTAGCCTTTTGGCATGCTCCTGCATTGTCTCTATGATTCTCAACCTGAACATGGGTAATCTCCCATGTTCAGAGTTCCCCCTCCCACCACACTTCACTGATACAGCCAGCACGAAGCCTTGCTGGAAGTAGATGCATGTCATGTGATGAGATCCAGTGGCTCCGTGCTGGCTGCATTGGTGAAAAGTGGTAGGATGAGGAATTTCTTTAATGTGATGAGTTCCCTGATTTGGATTCCCACTTTGCCATGGAGAACCATTGTGTGACCTTGGGCAAGTTGTACTCTCTCAGTCTCAGAGGAAGAAAATAGCAAACCCCTTTGAATAAATCTTGCCAAGAAAACCTCATGGTTAGGGTTGCTATAAGTCAGAAATGGCATCTGACAACAGCTTTGACTGACTAGCAGAAGAGCTGTCACTCTGGATGGGTCTTAACCTCTCATACTAGGAGAGCTACGTATCCATTTTGCACATGTCACACATTGCAAAATATGAAGGGCCTGTGCTATGAAATAATCCTTTCTTTTCCAATACTTGTTTAAAGGACAGCACACAGTATGGCCAGTTACTATGATCAGTGCCTTCCCAGGCTGAGCACGTGTAGGACACACAACCAGACTTCTGACAAAGGAGTGATGTATCTCCTACTCTGCTCAGGGCTGCTCAGCCCATAAACTATGACTGATGCTTTTTCTGTGGAGTTGCAGATCATTTACTGGCATTGTACACTACCGTGGCTTAATTCTTTCAAAGGCAATATAAAAGCTAGCTGGGGAGCAGATCAATAGACTTCAAATCACATGAAGAGTACAAGGATCAGGCCAGTCACTGTGAAAATGCCTTAATTATATATCCAATCTTAAAGCAATTGTAGCCGATGAACAAAAACAAAAACCATTTTATCTGCTGCTATACCTCCCACTCTAGGAAACTGATTAGAAATAAACTCATGCTAAAGGGGGCAGGGGGCGGCGGGGGGGGGGGGGGGGTGGTCTGCTGTGCTTAATTGTTGCCGGTGAAGTAAAGTGCTACAGACCAAATTAGATGGTGCGCTATCTGTGCAGGTGGAAATTGTGTGGATGTCTTTTTTTATAAAGCAAATAATTGACAGGCTGGGAAGGGGGCTGGGTCATCAAAGTTTCAATTCTGCTGCAGTTCTGATTTGAAAAAAAAATGAGTGTGTTATTTTTTGGGGTATAACTGGTATAGTCAATGGCTATGCAGGCTGGGAAACTGTATAGTCCAGAACGAAGCTCTTCTAAGCTCAGGAACTGGGAACTCAGCACTCATTGAGATACCAACAGACATGCTGAACCAGATAGAAATCTAATCTAGTCCAGCATTATATTCTCATATGAAATATATAGGCATATTTGGAGGCAATTTGCAGCTACCCTAGTAGTCACAGATGATGCTATTCTCCACGAATTTCTGTAATCCCCTTGTAATAATAGCATATGATTTTACCCCATGGACAATAGTGGGGATGCAACCTACTCCAGCAAGATACATTTTCAAGGTTGGCCAGCTATCCCATGACATTTACCCACTTTTATCTGCTTTTTCCATCTACAATCAGAAGTTGGGAGAACACTCAACTCCTGAAAATGGACTTTTCTCTCCATTGATTCTCACGCTGGCATGATGGATTTGCACATATAGTCACTGGAAGTGGTTGTGTGTTGTGGGAAGACCTCTGGGGGAGTTCCATTATGCCAACATGAGAAGATGATGAGAAAAGGGAGAAAATTTGTAAGTGTTGGATAAAGTCCTTTGGCATAATATACAATTTGCACTGGAAATGGTTATTTCTCTGTGTGTTCAATTCACTGTTAGATATTGGACATGCTGATCCCTGGAAATTAAGACATTGCATGTAGCAGAACAATGAAACGAAAGACTGGGGTTTAGAGCAAAGGTAAAAATGAACAGCATTCAGCCTTCCCGTCCCTTTAAAGAGTCATGTGCATAAAATAAACATCAGAGATACCAAAATCAAAATAGTAAAAAGAGTTTACTCACAAACTTGTATGAGGTAGTTTTATACAGGAAATCATCTTAGTTCCAAGTATAGTTCAGGATACAGCAAAACATGTTTAAGGCCGGAATTATGTAGGTCTTTCAGCATGCAAGAACTACATCTCTCCAAACAGCATGGAAGGTAGAAGTGAGCGTGAAAGCCTCGTGTGTCCATCATAAGAGAGAGAACAAAGAAACTCTCCCTTTATATATCCAAATTCAAATGTCTACGTGACTTAAAGCATGTCCCAAAAGCAGGTTGCTCCCCTTAGCCCACAGGCAAATCCCAAATGGGTGCCATAAACTTTGGAATGCAGCTTTGTGCTCAGGTTACAAACAAATCAAGTTGACTACAGAAACCATCTCACTTTAAATGCATGCATGATTGCTAGAAATCCCAACACTTTTGACTAATGGTAACCCTAAGTGAATGCATCACAGGACTTCTAGGCAAGATCTTTGACAGAGAGTTTGGCTTCCTTTGGGACTGAGAGAGTGGTGAGGATTGCCCAAGGCTGCATCCTTGCAATTCTGGGATTTAGAGAGGAAGAATTAGACTTCTCAGTCAGAGAACAATAGTGTCTCACCCAATCACAAATCCCAAGATTCTACAGGATGAAGCTATAAAAGTTAAATTGCACTATAGTGCTAGAACAAGCATAGCTTGAAAGATCCCCAGAAATCATTTCTAGATTCTCAATATTTCAGCCAATTTTCAGCTTTGTTTTGTAGCTTTGCAGGCTGTAGGGAGAAATAATTCTAAAACATTTCATAATGGGATGTTTTGTGGCTGTTTGGGCAATTTACAGATTCAGGGGTAATGACGGAATCTCTGGAGGGTTTGAAAGCTTCCCATGGTAGTTGTGTACCTCAAAAGATGTTGAGACTACATACATAGTCCATGGGCCATATTTCCCCATTTGTGATCTAATTAATCAGTCAGATGTCATAGTCCTATTTAAAATGAAAGTGAATAAAAGAGAATAAAAGAGAAAAAAAATCCAACTGATTCTCTCTCCTGCAGGAGGATTTCACACCTATCAAAAAAGCTGGCCTGTTTATGCTGATTGTTAGCACTGCAGAAATTACAGGCAGATCTGCTGAGCTTGTTGAACATAAGTGAGCTATCTGAGAAGATAGGGAAAAGGATTTGTTTTATTTCATTTCCTATTTGAAAGAAAATGCAGTCTTAAGATGTCAAGGCTGAATAAACCCAAATGAAAACACCAGAATCATCTGTTGAGAATTCTTTTACTTTGGGTTTCTGGCAATGTACTTTTTTCTAGATATTATAGAAACACACTTATATCCCAGGATCTGATCCCAGGTTATCTGGTTTGAAATGGATCGTACAAATCTGCACTGCCAGAAAACATGAGATAAGCAGATATGCTGGGATCAGATGCTGAGATATGGGGACTATGTTGAAGGACCTCAAGACATTCTGGAAAAGAATACTGTATTTTCTAAATCAGTAGTGGGCTTGCAAACTGTAACATAACTTCAAATATCATTTTAGAGTGTAAGGAAACATTTGCAAGCCAATCTGGTACTGTTTAAGGTCAAAGACTTTGATGTGAGAATTCCTTACACAACTTTTTATCCAGCTATGGATTTGGGAAACAGTCTGGTTTTAAATGTGGAAATTATCCTATTTAGATTCAACTCTGAAACAGGATCTTGACTAGGAACTCAAGATATTCATGCCTTCCATTGACGAGCTTTGCAAAACAATAAATGGCTATAACCTGTCATCACCAGAATAGAATGACATTTGTACTTTTGAAGACATATGGAGAGTCTACATCGGATTTGGATGTAGTTTGCATTCAAGAACTCCTAATTCTGATTTTGTCATCTTGTCAGTCTAAGTCCAAATCTATTTGGGATTCATCCAAATCCAGAGCAAACCCATCCCCACTATGAAGCTTATAGATGAACAGGATTGGGGCAAGGGGGTGGCATTGTTTTGGTAACTGCCAATGTCCATTCCCCCTGCTATCTATCCTACATACCTCCTGGCTCTTCTACGCCTCCTTTTTGCTGTAACTGGCTGTTCATCTGTCCTATCCGAGTCAGCAAGCAGTGGGAGGAATAAGCATTTGCAGATTCCACATATCTCCTCCTTCCTCTCCCTCTCAAACTCTTTGGCTGAGAATTCAAAGGATTTTCACATAATCTGCAAATGCCAGAATTCCATAGGATTGAACCAAGACAATTAAAGTGGAACTATAGTGCTATAGTGATGTAATGTGATAGTCTCTTCTCCAATTTTCTGCACTGTTGACAAGAACAGCTTACATACCAAACCATGTAGATACCAAATATCTACATGGGATAGATATTAGGGGATTATATTTTTGCATATGTGGTTTTTATATGCAAGAATGAAGGATTTCACAATTTTTGATCCCTGCTTGGTGAAATTGAGAATTTCTACTGAGAATTTCTGATTATTCAGATGCTGGTATTATATGTCATCTTCAAAGTCAATGGCAACAGGAAAAGGGTTGTCAACAAAGATAATTAAACGTATAGAGCCTTTAATTGAATGACTAAAAGTCAAATTAGGAAGGTCTAGTTAACAGTTATTCCTATTCTGTGCTCTTCCCTATCCTCCTCCAAAATGTTTTCACTTTCATGGCTGCAGTTCTAATCTCTGAACCTATTAACATGGTTTCTCTTCAGTGGTTATTTGCATTAGAGTGAGAATCAACTGACTAAGGTTGATTAAAAAATGCCTGCAGCTTAAGTTCTGAGTTACCAACCACATGCAAAGCAGGGGCGAGAAGGAAATGATAGAAGACAAAAAGAGGATTTCAATTAAGTTGTCCTGGTCCTGAAGCAAAACTCCAGAAGCAAGAAGCTTGTCTTTGTTCAATGCTAACAGTCTAGGCTGGTTAGCTGCAGTCCTGGACTGTTCCATACAGATGAAATCATACTTCTATTAGTGCTTGAACACCACTGGAGATCCAGCCCATAGACTGCCATCTTTCAAGGGATATGCACAGGTGTACATTTCCCTTCCTCATTCATGAGTATGTTCATTTTGGGGTGTTGAGGAGTTGATTTTCCCTTCCTCTCCCCACAAAGCATTTACCACCCACAGCTATCCCATGCTTTGTGGGGAGGATCACAGAGGTATCTGGTAATGTTGCCACAAAAGAATTTTCCCACCAGCATTATAGAATGGAGGTTATCATCTGATTTGCTCATACAGAATTCTAGGAAATGTAATTTAGGGAAGCCGAGGACCTCTCTAGTTGTGAATTCCAAAAGCTCTGCCCTGAACTACATTTCACAGAATTCTGCAGGAGCGACTCTGATGATTGCATCCATTCTATAACTCTGGTGAGAAAATGTCCACAGCTGTTCCTTTAGATAGACAGAAAAGAAGGATATCAGCACTGACATCTTCTGGATGTCTCAGTGCTTCTGTAAACATTTCACTTCTGGTTTCAGGGACTTAGGATTTTATTGCATCAACTTACTATTCCACTATAGTTGCATTAGTATATATAGTGGATACATACAGGGCTGTCGCCAAGAAAGGGAGGGGGGGGGGTTTAGAGACTCAACCAGTAACTATATTTATCTGGCACCTAAAAATCGCCATGAGTGCTGGTTAGCTGACAGTCAAGTGTATTTGTTTTATTAAATTGAAAAACAACTACTTTATTAACTTTTGAGAAAACTGGAAAGTATCAACTACTGCTTACTTTACCTTCTCTACTGCAACATTGGTAACTAATTACTTTTTAAAGTTCTAGTTGTCACTACACAGGTTGAGATGGGAATGCAGAGAGAAAAAGATATTGTATAGTCACATGAATAATTCTATAATGAAATAATAATTAATTCTGTAAAATACTGGAAAACAATGAGGTTTGCTTCATTTGTATTTATATCCAATGGTAACAAATTTAGTACCATGTTTCCTGAAATATTAGGAGGCTTATTGTGAGTTATAAACATTTTGCACATTATTTTGCTTTCTGGCAAAACCTTTGGCATTTTGACAGTTACTGTGAGCTTTAAAAAAAGAAAGAAAAAAAGACTAGCTTTTTTTAAGAAAGCTAAAAAAGAAGTGGGGAAGTGGAGAGTTAAATCATATTAAACAAAGAGATTGCAAAATGCAAGAGCCAGGCATTGTCAGTCACAGTTATATTTCAAAGTCACGAATTCCTTCAGGAAATGTCTTAAAAATTAGATGCCGTAGGTGGGTGTTGCTATGACTAGTTTTATGGCCTGCCCCCACACTACAAACACATTGCTGTGATGGATGTTGGCATAAAACTACTGCCTGATGTTTAGACTACTGGAATTTTTCCATGTCCTGGTTTCAGTCTAAATACGCAGGCTATCTTTGAACTTACTAGTAACTATGCTAACTCTACATTCATTGCTGTTCTTGGGAAACGCAAAATATGTGTGAGTGTCTTTTGGGAGGAGTAAAGAGAATGTGATATAAAACAAATGGCCAAAAATCTGACTTTTCCTATTTGTTCTTTTTTACAAAGAACTCAGAAATCGGATGGAGAGAAGGTGGACCTTGCCTAGTGCTCAGTACAGTGTGGCCACCCACAATTTTGACACTTCAAGATTATTAAAAACATTAAAGAGGCTTGGGGATTTGCAAGGAGTGTATTTTGACTATTTTTGCAATCTGCATTATGTTTAACCTCTCAAGAGATCTCTGGAACAGTTTTTTTTTTGTCACATATGGGGGAACTGAGGCTGGAAGGACCTCAGTTCCCCATATATGTGACAAAAGGATGGGTGACATATGGCTTCACAGCAATACATGAGAAAGGGATCTGGGAGTCTCATCAGATGCAGGAAACTTATCATCCTAGGACACGTTTATTCTGTCTTGGGGTCTGTTGCTGCCCAGCTGTTTGATCTCCTTTTCACCCAGACAGCACAGAGTTCAACAATAATAATGAGTTTATTAAGGAAGGAGTATATAAAAAGCAACAGTTTCAAAACAATGCAAACAATTATCTAAAAAGTAATTTAAAATAAGCAAACTAAGCATGCCAGAAAGTAAAATCAAAGGCCAGATTGTAAAAACAGTATCCAAGTTACATCCATGAGCTAGATATCAAGAGCTTGACAAAAAGCAAAGAGCAACTCTGAACACAAATCCAAAAATCACAGAAGGTAAAACAAGAAACTGTAATCTCAAGGTGATGATTCTCGAAACATGACTATAATTCCAAAGGCTTGAAAACTTGAAATAAGATTTGTAATCCAAACAGGAGACACAGGAAAACAAGATCCAAAATTAAGAACCTGAACTCCTGACTCAGAGCTTCCTAGACAGGTAACTTGATAAATGAAATTCCAACGCTGATTCCACAATGAACAAAGTCAAGGATTCCTTAAGAAGTTTCCCTCTTACCTAAACATCGTTCCCACACCTGGGCTCCCTTTGTTTATCTTTCAGTCTCTGACAACAGCAAATCTGTCTCTGCTTTACACCCTCCCGTCTGAACAATAAGTAATGGGTTATTGGTAACTTTCCACTCTCCTCAACATTCTTTTCATAGTCAATCCCTGGGAGATTCTCATGAGAAACACAGTCTGTTTCCCCAACAACAGATCTATAAACATCTCGAAAAACATTTTCACTTTTCCCCACAGAAGTAACAGCCTCAAACAAAAAATCCTCATCCTCAGAGGCAGAGTCTTCATGGGCCTCAACAGGGTCAAAGCCTCAAGCCAACCACCACACAAAGTTGTGTGACTTCTGCCAAAGTCCCTGTCCCCAATCAGGATGGAAGCACCATCAAAGGTTTCCCATATAACACAGGAGGCTTCCCATGTTGTACTGGCTGCCATGGAGCTAGCACAAGTCCTCTGCAGAATGGTGACGCTTCCCACTTCTAATAGGGAAAGTGTCACCAAGAGGGCGTTGCATGCTGGGCTATAGATTCGCCCCACTACCCCTCTCTTTTCACCTCGATGCCAGGTGAAGTAGGATGCTTAGCCTGGCCTTTCTGGTGAGGTCAATCGTAGCCACAAACTGAATGTAAGAAAACAGTGTGATGTAGCAGCTAACAAAAGCTAGTGGGATTCTAAGTTGCATCAATAGGAGTATAGTATGTAGATCATGTGAAGTAACAGTCCCACTTTATTCTGCTTTGGTCAGACCTCACCTAGAACATGAGTCAACAGTATGATGCATCATAGAATCATAGAATAGTAGAGTTGGAAGAGACCTCATGGGCCATCCAGTCCAACTCCCTGCCAAGAAGCAGGAAATCACATTCAAAGCACCCCCGACAGATGGCCATCCAGCCTCTGTTTAAAAAGCCTTCAAAGAAGGCTTTTTAGCATCAGCTAAAAAAGTCAATGCAATTCTAAGCTGTGTTAATAGGAGTATAGTGTCAAGCTGGAGGGAAGTCAAAATCCCACTCTATTCTGCTTTGGAGTACTGTGTCCAGTTCTGGGCACCACAATTCAAGAAGGAGACTGACAAGATGGAACATGTCCAGAGAAGGACAAACAAAATTATCAAAGGAAGCCAAGCCCTATGAGTAGCAGTTCAGGAAGCTGGGTATGTTTAACTTGGAGGAGAAAAGGCTGAGAGGCGATATGATAGCCATGGTTAAAGGATGTCATCTTGAAGATGGAGTTAGCTTGTTTTCTGTTCTTCCAGATGTTAGAACACAGATCAATAGATTCAAGCTAAAGAAAAGAAAATCCATCTGCATGTTAGGAAGAACTCCCTGATGGTAAGACCTTCCCAATAGTGGAATATGTTGCCTCAGAGTGTAGTGGAGTCTCCTTCTTTGCAGGTTTTTAAACAGAAGGTGGATGACCATTTGTTAGAAGTGCTTTGATGGTTAATTCCTTCATGGCAGAATAGGGATGGCCTGGATGGCCCTTGTGGTCTCTTCCAAATCTGTGATACTATGAGTCTTCTATCCAGTGGGAAACACATACATATTTCCTCTATTTGATCTCTAGGAGTCCTGGAGTCCATTAGTGTTTACTCAGGAGAATGACAAAACACAAAAATAACCTTTTAGATACTGAAATACCCAAGAGATGCTGTCATATTCAGATATTTTTTAATTTTTAACTGTATGCTTATATGTATTTTCAATTAATTTTCATATATTGTGAATGTTAAGGGTAGAAATGAATTCACAACACACATGCAAACAAATGAATTAGTCCAAGAAAAAAATGATGTATAAGATTACTAAATGCAGACAGAATGTTAACCCAGGTTAACATTCACCTGCCTTTTCATTTTAGCTAAATTGCTTCCTTCCTCAGAGGACATCCTTTGAAAGGAAAAACTAAATATGTCTGGAAGGCTTCCCTGAGCATCATTTCTAAATGTCTTGTGGTGGAAATGAAACACAGTTAATTAGCATTCCCTCAAACAGAACAAGTTCAGTGTCTTTTAAGTTTCAATTACTTTCAAGGAACTCAGTTCAAAGCCCCACAGCAACCTTAATGGAAAAAGTTTAACCTTGGGCTAGGAAACCTTGCCTGGCTTCCATAGAAAATGCCTTATCCAACCTCAAGTCTGGTATAGGGGAAAGGATAGGCGACAGCTTCATCTATAAACCACCTGACTTTCTCCGAAAGGCTATTAACTTTGTTTGCCATCTGATAGGAGGCAACAGCATGCAGACATGTGGAATGATTGAGCAAGACAATATTAAGCACATCATGAACCCGGGTAGCACTGAGCAGGCAGTAAGGGGAGAGATGAAAAGTCATCCTGCCTCCTTACATCCATCATTGTTATTTTGCAAACTGACTTGAGTTTTCACTGCTTTCTGTATGGTTTTTCATATCACTGATCAAGGGAGGAGCAAATCAAATTTGAAGAGCTGGTTATGGCTACCTTCATAGGGCCAGGAGCTCTGTTGACATACAATGACCTGAATGTTCAAATGGATTGATTTAAATCAAATTGATTTGATTGTGAAACAGAAAGACTAGGGAATGTAGAAACCTCTCAGTTACAATCTTGGTCAGTTCAATGTGGATTTTATACAGCTGTGTGGAAGGGGCCTGAGGAATGACATTTAGAGCTCTTCTATACTTCCCTAAAACCCGAGAGGAAGCGGTTTAAAATAAAATGCTTCCTCCAGGGATCCTGTCCCCGTCCCCATCCCCATCCCGAACCCCATGTTTTCCCTTGAGGGGTAGCTAGATGCCATTCTGGGTCAACCAAAGATTGACCTGGGATGCCATCCAGCTCTTTTCAGGCTGACCTATGTTATAACATTTTTATCAGAGTAAACAGAAGAGAGCCAAGCCATTTAGACCACCTTGGCTTTTTTGGATGAGGTATTAGAAAAAAATCTTAAAACTATGGAGCAGGTTATAAGCAGTATATTACTACCTTACGGCAACAACTTCATTGGCTGCTGCTGGCCATAAACTATGAAACGCAAGGTAAGACTTTCTTCTCAGATACATCTAGACATAATGTAGATTGCTACTTTAACTGCCATGGTTTAATGCTTAATGCTTGGGCACTGTGCCTCAACAATGGGAGTTGTAGTTTGCGGAGACACCATCCTTCATAGGCAGAATAGGCTAAAGGCTTTGTAAAACTACGTCTCCCATGATTTCATAGCATTATGCCATGGTCGGTAAAGCGATGTCAAACACTGTTAATTCTACCATCAAGATGGACTCCTTGTGCTTCCATTAATGTGTGAAGACCTTTTAAAAAATCCAACTGACTTACACATTGTATATGAAATTGGTTCTTAACAGTTTGCTGTACTGTATGAATGATTTGATCTTATTTATACACATAATTTAGTTACCTTTTAACAATAACTATTTGCATACTTTTAAAAATCTGTATGCGTATTCACCCCTTGCCCCCACCAGCTAGGCTGAATCGAGGGAAAGGCAAGATATAAATAAACGAAACAAACACTAGATTATAGGTGTCCTAACTTCAGAGTGACACAAGAAATGCAGCGACAACTCAACCGCGGAATAGTCACACTAGCTCACATCTGATTTCTTTGTCATCTCAGAGGGAATGACCTAAGTAGAGAAGGTTGCCTCTTAAGGAAATGACAGGGTATCACTTTGCTCCTCTGTGTATTCTCATGCAACTTCAAAGAACATGACTAAGCTGACTTTGGGTATAAAGAAATGTTCCCTCCCGAGTCACTAACAAAGAGCATCCTAACTGTTTGAAGGAAGGCAGCTGCCAGCCATGCTCCAAGAAGCACTATGCTTTATATTGTAACCATGTCTTAGTTTAATGTTCTAGATCACAGCCTCCCTTTTTTGCAGGCAAGGTAGTGTGTCTGAAGATCTAATTACAGTCCTTCCTCTCTTATCTTTCTTTTTCTTTACAAAATATTTGCTTGGGATATCTATCTTGACATTAAAAATCTAATTTGTTTTCTTAAGCCAAATATGACTGCACCAGCTAATTTATATTTGAGGAAGGTAATGGAAGAATGTAGATTTTTTTAATGGCGCTCTTCCGAAGAGAACAACTGTGATAGCTTCTTGCTTAAGGATGTAAAGTGACTTGAGTGACAGCCTGGATAGGAGGATCAGAGGTGAGAAATGTGGCCGGCGCTTCAGTGCCCCCAATATTTCATCTCACGTATATTCCAGTGGAGGCTGCCACGCCTGTAGGATAGTGAAGCCAC
This sequence comes from Anolis carolinensis, assembly GCF_035594765.1. NCBI lineage: Eukaryota > Metazoa > Chordata > Lepidosauria > Squamata > Anolidae > Anolis > Anolis carolinensis. The sequence continues at coordinate 183,228,096 of NC_085845.1, forward strand.
TCTAGTGTGGTGAACCCATTGGGGGAACAATGTTCAGCAGTTTAGATATCTTCTTTCAAGTTCAGATTAAAAGAGTGGATGCACTGCCGCATGACATGAAAACTACCAGCTGCCTCTGAGTGAAATGCAGTGAGAAGTGAAATAGTACTTGGTTCCTATTTTTGTACTTTTCCAGAATTTATGTGTAGATTACATGTTTGAATGCATCTTAAAGCTTTAAAAAATAAATATGGAAAAAAGAGGATGTTTTTCAATTATGAGAAAAACATGTTTTTATTTCTGTCGTGCTGAACATCAATGGCATATATTCAAGATGTGCAGAATAAACAAGAATATGCAATTTTTAAAGTGCATCTTAATCACAAATATGTGTTCTCTTCCACTAGGGATGGATGAATTTGCAAATTTTACCTTCTTTGCATTTTTTTGGTTTCCTAATCTGTCATGTTTCACTTGCACTGCAAAAAGGACTAACATTATCCCCCAGTAAAGGTTAATAAGAACATAATCTATTGTGCAGTCCCAAATCCCAGATATGATAACTGTAGAGGGTTATAATCAGCACAAGTCTCTCCTGCCAGCAGAAGATAGATTTAGAGTAATCCTGAATGATTTCTAACAAACCTAGGGTGAAAAGTGTTTGGATTCAACATAATTTCAGCCTAGTAACTGTTCAATTGCCCAGTGGCAATCTTGACCAATTAGGATTGTGCTCTTTATTATGGGAGATAATTACAAGGCCCTTATTATTGGAAAGTAGTTCCTTTCAAGGCTTGATTCAAATTCAGGTGAATCTGATAGCAGTTCAAAGCTTGACATATACAAATATGCACCATTTTTTCTATATAGCCTTTTCTAGGCATTGTGTAATCTAATTAGATATATTACCTCATCACATTGGGGTTTTTTTATACCCCTTTTCTTCTTTGGGACAGGGCCTGCTGAGCATCATTAGATAATGCTGGCTTGGCCCTGCCCTCATTCTTACTGAATTGGTGAGGAAGTATGGTAAGACACTTCCTCGTCCACAATGGAGAGGTAACTGGGTTTTGGGTAGCCCCAACAGAGCTATCCACATTTTTGATGCCTTTCCTCCATTTCATAGGAACATGTTTTGTTGTCCCTGTCTGATGGGAGAAGGAGGGAGAGTGCCCGGGGCAACACAAGGCACCCTGTGCACCTGCCATTTTGCTAGTGATTGCCAGTGAAACGGAGATTAGAGCGAAGAGGTTGTTAGACTACTGGATGAAGACTCAGGGCATGCCTACACTGATCCATTATCCCATAGTTAACACAGAGGAAGCCACTCTAAATTCCCTTTGATCTCTCATTTCCCAATGAGTATTAAGAGAAGTCCATCCTGAAAATCTCCAATCCCAGGAAGGCTCATACAAAAGGGTATCTTCCGTGAAATAGCCCGGCCAGAGGGTTAATCTTTCTGCGTGTTCTTCTGTATATTTGTTTTAGCTTGATTACATAAGACCTATACGGACCTTTTCCTCACCTTAGCTTTCCATTCATTTCTTCAAGAACAAAAAGTCAGCAGAAAGTACCTTTCAGAAGTGACCTATATATTTGAATGCAAAATAAGCACATCCTTGACCAGTTGTACACTTAGACACCACTCCTCCCTCCCAAATCAAAGTCACAGTCAAAAACCTTGCCCTCCTTCTTCCCTGCCCCATGGCTTAACAAGGATATGACAAAGGAGACTTCTAATCTAGACAGGCAACTCAATTAAAATCCTCTTTCCTTGATAAATGTACATGTGATTAGCACTCATTGGGCGAGCTGTCCTTCAGGCTGTGTTCAAAGAAAAGAAACGTTGATGGGGAGGACAGCCAGGCTAATGAATGTCTTTTTATTCTTTGACAAAGAGATTTGAAAAGGGGAATAAGAAGGGATAGGAATTACAAAGCTAGGAAGGACATCTAGAGGGCTATAGCTATACCCCTTATATTCAACACAGGGAGAGCGGCAAGCTTTCATCATCTGACCCTAAGTCATGATGGCAGGGGTTGGGCGTTACATTATCTCCCCCATGGTTCCTTTAAGGGCCATACTCACCCACAATGCCCCTCGTAATGATTTGTTTCAAAACAGATATTGAGCTCAAAATGTCATCCTATTCCTTCTTGGGTATGAGGTGATATTCCTATGTTCTTCCTGAACAGGCAACATTTCATTCACATTCACAGTGCCACATACAAAAAGCATCATTTCTACCTGTTAGAAAACAATCACTGATTGTCAGCTGAATTGTCATCTTTCAGAGAGACAAACATTGTAACTCAGCCAGACGTTCTTAGAAGGCTTGACCCCATTCATCACATCCTCCGTATTATGGCAGACCGCTGATTCCACTCATGAGCTGATGAATACAAATCAATGTCTGGCATAACAGCATTCCCCTTGGAATATTTGGAGGTAAAACAAAACCTAACCCAATCTCCATTACTCATAGCTCCATTACTCTACATTTGACAATCTGTTCTGTTTTAGTAACAGCTGTACCTTTAGAAAGAAAAAGAAAACTACTTCATGTAATCCTTGATTAAACAACCATTAGATTCTCCAGCACACCTTCTTTACTATGATGAAGCAGCCTTCTGAAAGGCCATTTTATCCCATGGTTTGCTTACACTGTCATATTTCATGGAATCTTTCTCTTTCATTCTCATGGTGTTTATTTGCCTCAGTGGGTCTGTGTTTAAGTGTGTATGCAAGAGAGAATATGAGCAAGAATAAATAGAAAATGACCACAATCCTGTTTATCACACCTGCATAAATTTCTTGACACACAAATAGCTGTACTTTTTATCATTGTATCATTGTTCATGGTTCCTGAATGGAGCTCCTAAATGGAACTCCACCAGTATACCTAGTTATGACCCACTGCCCTATGCATCTTAAATCCAGGCTGTCTGGCAGACTATATTTCTCCATGGGAGCCTAGCTGGACCTTGAGATCCACATAAAATGTCCTACTTTCAGTCCCATCACCTTCACAAATATGACTGCTGGGAACCCAAGCTACTCCTAGATAATGGAACCTTCCCTAGAGAAGCTAGAATGACCCCTCCTTACTCTTTTTCCATTGATAGATCAATACTTTTTCTTCAAGCAGGTTTTTAGAATGGAAGAATTTAAAGAAATGGGGTGGTAGAGGTATTGTTTTAAACACTACCATTTAACTTGTTAAATCTTTTTTAAATTATATCTTTTTAATATGATTAATATAAGCTGGACACACAAATGAAACAAATGCAACAAATACCATGCACATCTCTAGTATTCAGTAGGAGCATAATACAGGCAATCCCCAAATTACAAAGGGTTCTCAAGGTCTGTTCTTAAATTGCATTTGTTTGTAAGTTGGAATAGGTACATTTTTAAAAAGTTTAATTCCAACCATATATATAAGCTTTGGATCACATAGGGATGGTTTGACACCTCTGTGGTGTTTGTTTTGCTATCTGTGTCCCTGTTCAGGAGATCTCACCACACTTTATGTCCCTGTGAGAATTGGATTTAATAAAAAATAGCTCGTTGTGTAAACAAGGATTCATGATAAAGCTTCTGTGGAGACACCTTTTCCCCCATGGTAACTTTCAGGAGTGAATTTCCCTTCCCAGGGGTAGATTTCTTTCACTTCTTGTCTCACCCCCATTCTTAACTATGAGTCATTTGTAAGTCGGATGTTTGTAACTCAGGGACTGCCTGTATAGTATAATCATAGTGTAATTACCTGAACTGAGATTTACACTATGCAAGCATGATAAAAGATCTTGACACAGGAGGAATATTGGAAGAGGATGATGGAAGAATGAGGTATCTGTTTGTATTTCTCTGTGTATGGATGCTGTGTGCTTGTTGTGTGTGTGAGATATGTGGATTTAGTGGGATGCTGTACATGAAGTACACAAGAAAAAGAAAGAGTGCATGCATGGATGAATACATAATGAAGTAGAGGGAGAAAGAAAGATGAACAGTCAGTTTTTAATCTTTTGCTCTGTCCACCCAGCAGTTCACTTTCTCCCAATGGAATCTGATCCTTGGCTTAATAAAGGTCATTGCAGTTGATGCAGAGAGTATTAAACTTCACGGAACAATGCTCTGGCTTGGTTAATATCCAATAGTTCAGCATTGGCTGAAATCCTGTATCAACGTTACATGGCATGAATTGCTGTGTGGGGAGTTATGTATTAATTGTGTTGTGCAAATCTTGTGCCGAGTGGCAATATTGTGCAACTGAATACACAACCCAATCAGCAGGTGCAATGTACATTCAGGTATGGTGACACCAAATGTTCACCTCTGCTTATTTGTCATTGAACTGAATGCCATAGTTCCACATAAGGAGGGAAATAATACTATAAAATAGTCAAAACAATGCTCCTAAAACATGTATTTTGAGTGTTGAGTAACCCTGACAAAAAGGAATCTTGGATTCTCTATGAAAAATTTGCACATAGTTGCTTTTCGTAGAAAATAGTATTTTCAGCATAAAAAATAAAAACAAATAAAGACATTCTCACAGTAGGAAGAAAATTACTAAAATTACTTGTTGCTTTCTTCAAGAAGATAGTTAATGGAGCATTACATCCCTAGTTCTGCACTGGACATTTACAAATGCATAATTTGTAAAAACAAAATTCCAGCTTCTTTCTTTGTATAAATATGTTTTACCATTGTTAAATCAACAAATGATGTAAAAGCCTATAATCCAGTTTAGAAGAAAAGGAAAGGTGAGTTATGGTAAGGAGGGGAGTGAGAGAAGCAGCTCTATATGCATAGCCAAGTAAATACACAAGTCATATAGACAAACAAGCCATTTGCATTGAATGATTTCTTGCAGCTGCATTTTGCTGTACCTTTTTGTATTCCATAAGCATCTCAGAATCTTCTGCAAGCCAGAACAATCCTTTCTCTTAATGATACATCTCATTTGGGAGACTATGTTCAACACAAAGGACATTGTCTTCAGGTAAGGTAATAATTTTTTATAATACCAAAGATTAACTGTAATGTTCTATTAGAAAATACATTGTAACTATTTCACCCTATATGCCTATTCAAATGTTTTGTAAACCTGTCTACGTCATACAGTGTAATCTACCCAGCTCCACTCCATCATTGCTTTCCAGAAAGACAAGCAATGAACCTGAAGGGAAGGGCCTATTGCATCTGCGAAGGCTCTCCATATGAGCCAGAAAAATGGTAAAAGTATGGTTCCAGCTGGCATAGTGAACGTCCAGGAAGGCAAGTAGTTATCCTCTTCAGACATGAACATTTTTTCATGGGGAAAACAGTGGTAGATGCAGAATTGTTAGTAGTCCCTTCCTCACATGCAGATGTCTGACCAGGACTTAGTTTCATTTGAATGTGCAGAACTAAAAGCATAACCTTGTTGGGGCCATTTTCCCATGTGAATCAGAAGCACACCAAATGGTAGTTGTGCCATGTGTGAGCAATATATTATAAATTGGCAAGGACAGAAATAAGTAAAACAGCTGGGAGATAAGTAAAGCAGAAGAAATAAGTAAAGATGCTTGTCTCTCTTCCCGTTCCCAGTTCTGTTTACATAAGAACTACTATATGTACTCATGTATAACTCAATGTCATGTATAAGCTGGAGATAGGTTTAGGATGGTGAGAAGGAGGAGGGTCTGAGAAAAGAGCCTAAGGGGCCGCATCCGGATCTGGGCCTGGGTTTGCCCATACCTGCTCTATAGGGTGAAATTGCCCCAGCTGACAATGGCTGAAAAAGCCTAGCTCTGTAGCACTAGATCTATCAATTCTGCAACAAAACATGATTGAGGGACTAAAATATCCCATCCTAGCACATAAAAGTTAATAATTCACTGTAATCTTTAGATACCAAATAGATGTTTTTCTTCTGGGTACAAATGGTAGTGTGCCTTCCCAGTATATGTCTCAATTCCAGTTTGAGAAACAGCAAGAAAGAAATACTTTGCCACTTATGGGCTTCCCAAAGACATCTAACTGGCCACTTTGGGAAACATGACATTAGAGAAGATGGACTATTGGCTGGTTTTATAGGACTTTTCTTCATCATCTTTGTGCCAGATATGAATTTTCCCAAAATGAATTAGTACCATGGAGTAATGTTAAAGTCCTTGCATTGGTCCTGCAAGAATTAGGGAGACAATGTATGTGATGTAGAGTAGATAAATACCATGCAAAAACACATTATGATAAATTTGCTTTATCCAAGAATCTTTGTTGTAATTTTCAGAATATAATTTATGTCCAAACATTACATTTTGTACAAGTGTAAACATATTATTATAATGTTCATAGCCACTTAGAAAAAGTTAATGGCTCTGGAGAATAATGAGTTTCTGCTAACTCTTTAATGCTCACAACTACTTAGAAATGGTTAATGGCTATGGGGGAAATTAGTCTTGTCAGGTACCCCAATCTCAGGTCTTGTTTACAAATGGAAATATAATATTATGACCTCAAGGAGGTGCATATAAGGAACCCCTTTCTCTTTTTGAAAAAATGCCATAATTCAGGTGTATACAGAACCATTGAGAGCTAATGATCTTAAGAACTAAAGAGATAAGTTTTAAAAATCCACAGCATTACTGGATATAATACTGAGTAGAAAACTAGAATAAGACACTTTGGGAAGTTTAGGCAGATTGAGTTGAAAGTGGAGAGGAGGCAGTGGTGGGAAATAAGAAGGGAGGAGAATGTGGATGGAAGATGTTGAAGAAAACAATCCAAGAAAGAAGAGAAATGATCTTCCGCTCAGCCTTTCAAATGACACAATAAAGATTTTTTCTTAAGAATTAGTCTGGCGGTGATTGCAGCTGGCACAATACCCACTCTTTAAGACTAATTTTAAAGTTTCTATTCACTTTTTGATTACACTTTAGTCAAAAGCTATGAACTTCCATCTTCTTTTCATATGGAGGAAGAAAGACTAAGATTCTTTGGAGCTGAATCTGTATGCAGGGAGTCACTAATTGCTCATTGAATCTATAAGAAGAGAGTCACCAATTTTCCATTGTTCATTGGAAGCCAGAGATAGTTGAAAAGCAAAATATTGGACACAGAATATAATAACACTACAGAGCTTGAATTAAGATATACAAGTTTGATTCTTCTAATTTTAATTTAATTGGACCACCCCAGAAAATCCAAGAAAATTACACAGGGCCCTAAGGAATGGATGGGTGTTGAAGTTGGAGAAACTGAAGGAAGAACAGGTGAGAAAATTCAAAGGATAGGAAATCTTTCAGCATGTTTTGGACGAAAATGTCAAGCCTACCACACCAATTGTCTCTCAAGGAGACTGGCCCTCTCTTAGCTTTCCTTCTGAGAGCAAGGTGAAGACTTTTTTTGTTTGAAAACACATTTGCAGTAAGGTCTTTGAATATATGTGTCCATAGTATACCTTTATCGAGATTGTCTTTTAAAAAGAGATTTTGTATTGTTTTCAGTTTTTATGTTATTTGCAACAAGTCATTTTTCACTTATGATTCTATCACCAGGTTTTCTTTTCGGGTGTCAGGTTACTTTTGTCTTTCTTCCAGGCTGAGGGACTATGTCTGGTCCAAAGTCACGAAGTGGGTTCCTGTGACTGAGTGGGGGCTTGAATGTTGGTCTCCAAAGTTCCAATTCAACACTCAAACCACATTGACTCTGTTTACTGATGGTCTTAATATGGAGGTTTATTAAGCAAAGACATCTGCTCTTGTGCTTTGCTACTCTGCTGCTGGAAATCAATTTTTTTGTAATGCTGCACTAGACTCAAGTAAACATGGGTAATTTTTCCCCATGTAAGTCCCATGCTAGTAAAAAGATGGAAAATCAAACAATGAACTTTCCCTTTATCTTGAGATGGCAAAATATTTCTTACCTTGTGAAATGAGAAGATTGATTAAACATGTCAGCCAATAGGCAGAGATCAAGAGGGGAACACATACATTTGTAACAGAATAGCCCTTTTTTTTTGGACACATAGTACAATCCCTGTGTGTGTGTGTGTGTGTGTGTTTGTGTATCTCATAATGACAAAAAAGTCATAAACTTTGCAGTTTACTTGCTTTTTTCTGATAGTAGAACTACTGGTGATTTCCAGTTTGCTTAAATTTCTTTCTATCACTAGTTAGAGGTGTGCAAAAATCATCAGGGGTCCATATCCTATCTAACACAAAATCCCAAAAATGTCATTAGTTTTTCCATTTTGTTATTTGTGATATTTGGGCCAATGGGAACACTTCCAGGGATCCTTTCTCCCTCATTTTTAGGGATATCTATATGAAACGTACTAAATTTATCGCACACATTTACCACTGCAATTCCCCTAAATTTCAGAATGTTTCCCTCAACCACTGATTTTTGGGAAATTTTTGAAGATTTTGTGAACATTTAAAAAAAAAACTACAAGAGCTATCCCCTTGAATTTCTCTACAATGACACGACATAAAGCACACACTGTACTTTGCAGAACTGAATACTTTAAAAACTAGTAGAAAGGAAAGCAAGATACTTGGTAGAACTACAGATTGCCCCACAATATGGGGAAGGAATATAACAGATTGGTGTGGTTGGTCAATGGTAGTAGACTAGAATTCTTCTCACTTGGCTTCATAAATCAGGTCATAAGTATGAATTTACCAAAACATGACTTATGGCCTGTGTCCAAATTTTTGCACAGCCCTAATCACTAGCAAAGGGGGGGCAGGGGGGAGAGATGTTGGATGATTCAGACTTCACTGAAAATTCCAGTTGATTGATATAAGCCTTGTCTACTAAAATCAATTTTTCTCAAAAGTACATCAGTTAAGAAAGTATAGTGACTGAGTGAGTGAGAGAGGTGGGAGAAAGATTGAGATTTGAAGCCAATAAATTTTACGAATGATACTGGTTTCCATTGTTCTTCAGATCAATGTCCTTGATCATTACTCTTTTTACAAACTATGTTTCCCTTTTGTCATCCACAAAACATTTTGTGCTTTTAAACTGTTCCCAGCAAATCCCATGAGATCTAGACAACAGATGCATAGATACAGAGAAATAAATTTGAACATGTATTGTGAAACAAGATCCACATGGACAGATGGCAAGCTAGTATTTAACCTCAGCAGACTGAAAGCCAAAACCAAGGTCACAACAGCAACTGTTAATAGAACTCCAGTATGCTAATGATAATGTAGTCTATGCTCATTAAGAAGATGAACTACAAGCCACTCTAAACACCTTTGCAGAAGCATATGAAAAGCTTGGCCTCTCACTGAACTTAAAGAAAATCAAAGTGCTCTTTCAGCAGGCACCAGCCAGTTCCTCTGCAATGCCAGAAATATAGTTTAATGGTGTAATGTTAGAAAATGTTGACAATTTCTGCTACCTTAACAGCCATCTTTCCACAAAAGTCAACATTGACACTGAAATACAACACCATCTGAGCTCTGCAAATGCAGCATTTTTTCAAATGAAACAGGGAGTGTTTGAAGATCAGGACATTTGTAGGGATAAAAGGTGCTTTTTTATAAAGCTATTGTCCTCCCAACTCTGTTATATGCCTGTGGAATATGGACTGTCTACAGACATCACATTCAACTTTTGGAAAGATTCCATCAGCGTTGCCTCCGATAAATCCTGCAAATCTCTTGGGGAGACAGATGGACAAATGTCAGTGTCTGGGATAAAACAAAGACCACCAGCATTGAAGCAATGATCCTTCACCATCACCTTTGCTGGGCTGGCCACGTTGTCCAAATGCCCGACCACTGTCCCCCAAAACAGTTACTGACACCAAGAACTGGGAAGCCCTGGACCTTGAGCATTCTAACTGGAGGTCAGCTGTTACCAACAGTGCTGTGGAATTCGAAGAGGCATGAAAGGAGGATGAAAAGGAGAAATGTGTCAAGAAGAAGGCGCTTCAAGCCAACCCTGACCGGGACCGCCTTCCATCTGAAAACAGATGCCCTCACTGTGAAAAAACATGCAGATCAAGAATAGGTCTCTACAGCAACATATGGACCCACCACCAAGACCCTACACTTGGAAGACAATAATACTCACCCATGAGGGATTGCCTAAGTAAGTAACAGAAGACAGGAGAAAGGGACAATTGTCCCATCACTTTCCCACCCACAGCGAGATACATTGCAATGTAGAAACGCTTCACCACCGTATGCATCCCATCAAAGTGATGCACTTTTTGTTAGTAATGTCGGAAAAATACATCTATTTTAAGTTTACTGTGACAGATGTCCTGATCATGAGGATTATGTTGGTTTCATAAATAGGGCATGCTGTAAAATAACCCAGTATCTATTTTCCTATTTTGTTTGGGACAGGTTGAGTATATTTTATCCGAAATGCTCAGAACCAGGGGTGTTTTGCATTTTTTTTTCTTTTGGATTTTGGAATACCTGTATTTGCATACATGGATATAATGAGATACTTTGGAGATGGAACCCATGTTGAAACATGAAATTCATAGATATTTCATAGTCTTTATACACATAGCCCACAGGTATTTTATAGAGATATTAAATAAACCTGTACATGAAAAACAGTTTGCATACAATGGACCATCAGAAACAAAGGTGTCATTATCTCTCTCACTCAATGTGGACAATTTTGGATTTTTGAGTGTTTCAAATTTTGAAATTGTGGACAAGGAATGCTCAACTTGTATTTGATGGCTACAACCCTCTCTTGCTATGCTGTCAAAATGAGCAGTACTCCCCAGTATTGTGTTAATGCCAAGACCTTCAGAGTCAATACACTGAAAAGTTTGATAAGCAGCAACAAGAATTTCATGTACTGTCTGCTCCAAGCTTCACTTTGGCATGGATTTCCCCAGTACCAATACATTGTTGTGAGTTATCCCTCTTGTGTTGGGATGTTTGCTCTTGAATAGACTGTAAGGACTTACTGGCTTTTTAAAAGCCTTTCTCCTGGAGGAGATCAAATGTTCCAAAACCGATTTTGTTGCTACGGATCAACACAGCTCCCAGAATTGTTGATCTCACACTGACATGAGCATTGGCAGCTCAAAATGAGCCTCTTACCCAGCTATTAGGAATTGTGGGAGTTGAAGCCCCAAAGTTTGTAAATTCCTGCTCTAATCCATTGGCTGGCTGTGTGAAAGCAGTGTACATTACAACTCCTGCTCACCATGAGGGGTTAACAGCCCACCTTGATGATTGGAAGAAGATGGATGAGAACTTTTTTCGCTTTAGCTGACATTTATCAAGTGATTCCCTAACTTTTGTCCTTCAGATATTTTGAACGTCAACTCCCAGCAGCCTCAGTTGCCTTGGCTAATGATCGGGGATTCTGGGAGCTGAAGTCTAAAACATCTGGATCACCAGAGTTTGGAAACACCCATCTAATCCAAATACTTGAAGACTTGAAGACCTTTTGTTTCACTCGCTCAATATTTAACTAGGAATGCATTCTCCCTGTTGAATTAATGCAGTTTGACACCATTTTAACTGACATGGTTCAATACAATGGTAGTAGTTTTACCATTCTCTGCCAAAGAGTGCAGGTGCCTTATCAAATTACAAATCCCATGTTATTCCCTCTTGCTTTGGCAATACTCTGAACATTTCTGATGAAAAGTTTGTATATTTAAGTTTTAAATTATAGGAAAAGTTTGATATTATCCCATTCCTGCTTTCATGAATAGTGCAGAAGAAGAGATGCAGAATGAAGGAAATATGATTCATTTGCAGGATTAGTACATCTGAAGAAAATCATCAGAAAATAGAAGACCTAGGAACAATTGTAGGCATTAATTGGGAACAGTTTTCTCCCTTGTGCATTAGAACAACATAAAAGAATGCTGTTACTGTCATCTTCAACACAGAAATAAAACCCATTATATCTCATAGAAGAAAGCACATCTTACCCTAATAACATTGATGAGGCTGCTCATTGAGAAATACATTCATTTTCTGGATGCCTTACACAAAGGTGTCGACAAAGGCAGGGCACTTTAAAAGAACACCAAATACAAGATAAATGAACGGATGAATAAAGGAGCCAGGGGGGATGGACGAGCAATCTACACTTATCAAATGTGGCAATATTAAAGCAGCAGAAGGACTCTCTTCTGCCTGACTAGTGAATTTAAAAGGATGGAATTAAGAAAATGGAGGAAATAAATGTAGCTGGAGTGCCAGGAGGAACTTTAGCAATAGCAATAATGGTGAAATGGCTTCCTGCAAGAGAACAGAGCAAAACCTAATTCCCACAGACACTTAAAACAAGACTTTGGAAAGGAAATGAGTCCTGAGGAAAAGAACAACGGGAGTCGTGGTCTAAGATGGGACCAACCTCCTCAGGCCTCACAGTCTCCATTTACCTTTATGACTCCTTTCATGTAGCCTTTGTTCAGTGCTCATAATGAAGGCGGGCATTTTTAGGGTTTTTTTAATAGCTAGAACAGTAAGAACATAAAATATGAATTAGTTGCAATTTAATGGACTGTTTTGGAAGAAACGGTGACTTTCAGTTTGGGGAGATGACCCACCCATCTTATTTTTCCATTCCTCCTCACATAAATCTTTTCATTTGATAATCAGAATGATGCCTTTTCCTGTAGGCTTATTCAAGACCAAACTACAAAACCTCTCCTAATTTCTTTGCTCTTCCTCATTGATAACTTTTGCCATCAAAAGTTGGCAACAATATTACATGATATCCCATGATAACAATTGGTTACACTAGGTTTGGGTCACCTAGTGTGGGGAAGGGAGACAGCCCTTGATGGCAAGAGTCCACAAAGACCCAGGCCCAGGAAATCATCTCCTCCTTGCTGCTCTAGGGAGCCCAGCCAGCAGCTAGCTATCTTTATTCCCCAAAGCACCCCTTTTGAGAAAGGTGAGATGCTTCTTCTAGACACAGATCCCTTTCCCTACCAGCTATTGTCCTGGCAGCAGGTGGTTCCCCTCTGGCTGCTTTCATTTGAAAAATGCTACAGTGTTGGGACAAGGCCTGGTTTGGTGCTAGGGGCTACAGAAGGCAAGGAGATCAAGGTCAAGCAGCAAATTGTTAATGATTTCATTTATTGCTCTATTTTAACACCATAAAAGGGAAGAAGTCCCTACAGGATTTTGTTTCATGTACTAAAGGAAATGTGGCTGAATGTTATGCATTTTGATTTGAGTGGCTAGGCAGGATATTTTCTAGTTGCTCATTTTCAGGCAGCAAAATATTTTGTGCTGGTGCTATGGAACACTTGATGTACTGAAAATGTTTCAGCCATGTGATCAGGTAGGAAGCAAACTTGGTACCAGTTGCTCTATGGGAGGAAAAAAGAAGCCACCCAATCTGGGAAGCTTAGCTCTAAGAGCTTAGCTCTTAGTTAGGATCACCAACTCCATGCTATGGAAAGGAAAACAAGTAGCATACTATGGATCAAGCAAATATATAATTCAGAAATTATACATTTACAAATTATAAATGTCTCTCTTATTTGAGGTAGGGAGTAATAGCAAATATGGTTTCTTTCCAAAAAAGTAACTTTTCCATTGCCTTATTATCTGATAGCTAAGAGATATAGAAACATCTCAGTCAGTGACAGAACAATTTCTTTGTCTCCCCCGCCCCCCGTCCCCATCCCAATTTTAAAAAGCTTAGCATGATGACTTCTTCATTTACATTCCAAAGCTACATTCCAAAAAAAGTAACTCTTCCAAGATCTGTTCCAGTTACCGCCTAATTGACCACCTTTTCCTCATGTTCTTTACACATTCACCTCGTTTGCTTCTTATCTTCTGTTCCTTTTCCCAATTTAATGCTAGGAGGGAAAAGGTAGTTCAGAAATGTGAGAAACCAGTTGAGGATGGATGTATTTTTAAACATATTTAACCTCTCAGGTGGTTTGAGTTTAAAATCTGGTTTGTCATATTTATTCGGAGTTGCTGAAAATGGAACAAGTGATGATCTTATCATAGAGAACTTTAGAGGGAAAATGAGTCACCTCTTTTTAGACCTTTCCCTACCCCCAAAGAAAATTGTTTAATTCACTGCTTCTCAAAGTTGGATCTCCAGATGTTTTGGATTACAATTCCCAGAAGCTCCAGCAAGCATAATCTATCATCGTCTGGAAGCTGAAGTACTAAACATCAAGAGAATCCAATCTTGAGCAGAACTGGTTTAATGAGTAGACTTGTGCACAGATCCATTTTAGCCAGTTTTCTTCAACTTCTTCAGCTTCTCTGGCTAGCCTTAATGGTAAGGGCCCAGCTGCCATGTTTTTTCACCTGAAACAGCCCACATGGTCACCAGGCATGGCTTCTTCTCTTCTATTTGGGTGCACATGGTGCATGGAGAGGTTGCTACGTGGGCTTTCTCTGAGATCCCTGCCTGTTGGGCCAATCAGAGCAGAAGAACACCATGACATAAGCTGTGTCTGTTTAATGGGGCGAGCCAATCCATTGCACTCCGTTGCAGCCTGGCTCTGAGAAGTGCTGTCTTGCCTTGCCCCTCACTCACAGCTCTGCCACTTTAGCTTTTGGATTGGCTTGGCTTCTAGAATTGAATCTTTTTGATTTTCCTTTATTTTCTTAATTCTTTTTATTTAGTGGGACTGCAAGTTGGAAAGTGTGGGTGAGTGGTTGGGTGGGCACGTTTAGAGACTTTGCCGAGAAAATAAAGTATCTCTTGGATGGATGTGTGTGTGTTTCTTTAGGGTGACTCTGAGCTTTGAGTCACTCTTTAGCTTCTTCCCTTCTCCCCTCTCCTTATATTTTTCTCCTCCCTCCCCTCCTTCAGAAATCACTTTTAAAAATAATAATTATTGATAATAATAATTCTAGCAAACAGCAATGCCTCATTCTCAGAAAATTACTATCTCCCTCCCTCCCTAAATTTACCACTAATACATTTTCATTCATTTGCAAAAAGTTCTCTATGTTTATATTTCTCTCTGTACATTCAGCCTTCTTAATTTCAATTAATAATAATAATAATAATCAAAATAATAAAAGGTTAGTGTTTTTAATATTAGACTGTTCAAAAGGATTGTTCCAGCAAATAAATGAATACAAAGTTCTACCTGCCTTAGACCAAACTATTATTTGCAATCTCTCTGCCTTCTTAATTTCAAATAATAAATAATATAATAATCATAATCATCATAATCATCTGGCTGCTGCTGCCTACTAATAATAATAACAACAATAACAATGCAAATTAGTAAAGCTTTGGAAGAAGAACTTGCTGTTGTTTTTTTAATTAATAAAGAAAGTGTAATAGTGGGTGAGCTGTGTGATGAGGAGGTGCATCTTTGACATTTGGCAGGAAGGAATGGTGCCTTGCCACTGCTCCTGGAGAAGTTAAAAGCCAGGGTCAGTAAGGCATACCTTTTTGGGATTTTTTTAAAAGGAGATTTTATTTCTAGAAAGAAAAAAAATACTAAAAAACAGGGGATGACTGAAACATTCTGAAACTTGGTGGGCCAGCAGTGGTAGTTGCGCCCTACAAGTGTGGCCATTTTCATAATGGCAGCCCTGAAAATGATGGGAGCCCCCCCCCCCCATTGCCGCCAATGGGCTGGATGTACAGTGTACGTGGTTCACTTTTCACAGATTTGCTTTTTCGTGGTTTTTCAATAAAATCTAAAAGAATATTATAAATCATAAAAATTACAATTTACAGCCTAAGGAAGGGAGAAAGAAGAAGCCGAAGGGAAAGAAAAGCAGCCCAAGTGGCAATGGGAGGAGAAGGAGGTGATTTATCAACACATGATTGGTTGATAAAGGCTTAAAATAGTTTATAACTACTAAAATAATGTATAAATATTAAAATAAATATAGCATCCTTACTTTGCGGATTTTCACTTATTGTGGGTAGTCCTGGAACGTAACCCCCGTGATAAGTGCGGGAACACTGTAGTCACATTTTTTGGCTGTGGACTGAAAATGGTTATTTGTCTGGCTACACGTTTTTGGGAAGTGGGTGAAAACGGAACTGCCCCCCTACCTGAATTTGGGTAGCAGATCAAGGTCCAGCTGAATGCACAAGCCTATTAATGTGTTTTAATGATGTCACCTAATGTATGCAGATAAAAATACAAATGTCCGAAACAGTGTGTACATGTAAAATGTCATACATTTTAAAAATATGTAGAAATATTTGTATATTTTGAAAAATCTGCATTAAAACACATTATTCAATGAATGATTCAATGAATGTTTCTCCATACCTCACAACCTCTGAGGATGCCTGCCATAGATGTGGGCGAAACATCAGGAGAGAATACTTCTAGAACATGGCCATACAGCCCGGAAAACATACAACAATCCTGTAATCCCGGCCATGAAAGCCTTCGACAACACAATGATTCTAATATTTGGAAAACAGCACTTAGAAATATGTACAAATTATATATAATGTCCAAATGGTATCATTTTACACAACATTAATAACTTGCAATCTGATGAGCAAATAGTGTAGGATGAACTGAGAGAAAAATGTGAACAACAGCAAAATGGATAAGTTTATCCATTCCTATATATGGTGACTCTCTTCACTGGAATTTCTTTATGATAATGGAAATACACTTCTGCATGATTATAACATATTCTAGGTTACAAACTGTGGACTGTTTCTGATTTATTTATTTACTTATTTAATTTATATTACATCTTTTTCCTAACATGGAGGCCAAGGTGGTTACAACATACGTTAAAACATCATTTTAGAGTAGATCTATTGCAAAATAGGACATGTTAGCTATGGCAATCTGAAGTCTCATTGATTTAATCAAGTCTGCTCTAAGCAGGTCCAAATCTGGATCTAAGACAAAGCTCTTTAATATATAGAGTCAAGAAAAATTACAGACCCAATTAATTTCTTGCTATAGGTCTTGCAGCATTGGGGTTATATAAGTGGATTAAGGACTGAGCACCTTAGGAAGCCGGTTTTAAAAATAAACTATTGAAAAAATTAGCAATTGGAACTAATAATAAAAAAAAATATTTCTTACCCACCTCTTGTCATGGCTTGAGGTGGGTTACAGATTACTTAAAACACATTGTAAAAATTCCACAAATATACATATTAAAATGTATTTCTATAAAATACATATTAAAATATACAGAAGAGAGATTAAACATTACACAAAGACCTGGCTTATTTTTCTATATCCATGTTGACTATTTAAACCTAAATAAAGTTATGTGCTAGGATGCTTGTTGTACTTTAGCCTAGATTTTGAACACTCACTTCACACTTATTGCAAAAGCAATTTTCTTTCTTGAGATTTGAAATCTTGAGCTAAACTGTGAGGGCAGAGGTCACAATGGCTTGTCTTTTGATGCAGCTTTGAACACAATGGAGCGTTGATTGTGGCTTTTTGGAGTGCTACTGCAATACAGATAAGAATAAGAAGAAACTGGATTTTAGAGAATTGTAATGTTTGTGAAAAAGAAAGAAAGGCAGGAAGGAGCCTGGTCTATTTTGACACGATGGAGATTGCTATGACTGTTGTAAAAGCAGTCCAAGTATCAATCATGAATGAAACATCAAAACTTCCAATTACTTCAACAAGGACAAAAATTACACCACTGATTCTGCTTACATTTCATCTTGCCAACAGTGATGATGTTTGCAACACTTGCTAATCTTTGAAAGAGGTATTGTCTCTACAAGCACACCTACGCACCAAGAAAATAATAGAATATTTCTTGAGAAATCAGCAGTAGAATTTTAATTGACTTCAGCTTCTATAAAAGAGAGTACATATGCTAATATATTTAATGGCTACACATAAAATCTTTCACACTAAGGACCCAATCTAATTTTCCTTACACTTAGCAAAGCAAGATATGTATTTTCCTGGAATGAAAGCCAGGAGGTCATAATTCTGGAAATAATGAGGCTGGAGCCCTCAAATACACATGATATTTTTGTTTTGTTTTGAGAATGTGATTTGGAAAAGCATTTATTGGGTTGCTGTGAGTTTTCCTGGCTGTATGGCCATGTTCCAGAAGCATTCTCTCCTGACTTTTCACCCACATCTGTGGAAGGCATCCTCAGAGGTTAAGAGGTCTGTTGGAAACTATTCAAGTAAGGTTTATATATCTGTGGAATGTCCAGGGTGGGAGAAAAAACCTCTTGTCTGATTGAGGTAGGTGTGAATGTTGCAATTGGCCACCTTGATTAGCATTTAATGGCCTAGCAGCCTCAAAACCTGGATGGTTGCTGCTTGGAGGAATCCTTTGTTGGGAGGTGTTAGCTGGTCCTGATTGTTTCCTGTCTGGAATTCCCTGCTTTTTGTGTGTTGCTCTTTATTTACTGTCCTGATTTTAGAGGGTTTTTTTTAATAATGGTAGCCAGATTTTGTTCATTTTCATGGTTTCCTCCTTTCTGTTGAAATTGTCCACATGCTTGTGGATTTCAATGGCTTCTCTGTGTAGTCTGACATGGTACTTGTTAGAGTGGTCTAGCATTTCTGTGTTCTCAAATAATGTGCTGTATCCAGGTTGGTTCATCAAGTGCTCTGCTATGGCTGACTTCTCAGGTTGAACTAGTCTGCAGTGCCTTTCATGTTCCTTGATTTGTGTTTGGGCACTGCGTAGGAGAAATGAAGAAACACAACCTACAAATGATATACAGACCCAGTAAGAAAATCCAACAAATGCTACATTCAGCAAAGAACATGCTGCTGTGGACAAGTCTACATAGGGATCACCAAATGTGCTGCCCAAACATGAATCAAGGAACATGAAACGTCATGAGATAATGCTCCTGGAACATGGCCATAAAGCCCGGAAAATTCACAGCAACCTATTGATTCCAACCATGAAAGCCTTTGACAAGACATTAAAGCATTTTCTAGTCATGTTGGCTGGAGGATGCTGGATGTTGTCATGTAAGAAAATAACATTCTAAACTCTTTAATTATGCAGAGGAATTGGGAGGTGGGGTGGGGAGACATCTTTGAGATGAATTGCTTTGTTGGATGCACCTCACTGAGAAACAGCAACCAGTGCTAGGCCCCATGTGGGAAGTTGAATCTGATCTGGGTTTTAATCCAGACTTCAAAGTAGATATGCAAGGCATTGAACCTATCCCCAGCTCTTCCACTGAGTCACCATGGTCATCTTGTAAATTGGAATGACTCTATGTGTATGTTTTTTCTTTCTAAAACACCACGGGACGTTAGCAAGAAACCCAGTGTAAATCACACACTGCTCTTTCTTTTAAAAATGATAGGTAGTGTAGGAATACAGCACATAACAAATAAATAGATACATAACAAATTTAGCAGTTTTGATTAGTTAGATTACTACTCATCATAAATCAATAAAACCAGAGTTGGGCATGCTGAATGAGTCAACTTCTCACTTTAAAATTGCTACTGGTATCCATTAGTTTTCATTATTTTATTCTGACGTGAAGGGACTTGATGGAGCTTGCAGGGGAAAATCCATTAGAAAACGACAACCTGTGAATGTTGCATGAAAACATAAGATGATTCCTTTCTCCTTCCAAGCTTGCCATTTTTCACTCCCACATGATAATGCCTCAGGCATGTGGATGAATGATAGCAAAGCACAACGGGGCACAAAATTCATGTACACCATGAACGTAGATTGGTACTGGGAATTATGAACCATTCTAGATGTTCTGGAACTCCTTACAATTGGCTATGCTTATAGCACTGGTAGAAATGGAAGTCAGAAACCTCTGGAGGGCTATGTGATTCCCATCTCTGGCTAGGCGAGAAATAGATTTTTTACAGCAAAAATCAAGGTTTTCTCTTAATTTCCTCCACCAAAGCAACTGTCAGGATGGATTCATCCATCATGATGGATTTTTGGCCTGGGTTGTTGGCAGCTTAGCTGGGTTATTAATAACATCTGTCTCTCACTAAACTGCTTTTGTCACTACTACTTCCCTTCATATCTCATCATAAAAATGATATCAAGCATTATCAGGATGTGTCACTTTCAAGGCAAACAAACATTAATTACCTTGGTGAATTGAGCTAGAAGAATAAGACAATCAAACCAATATGAGTTAGCTATTTTTTACTGGGAACAAGCCAAGGCCACCAGCAAATGTCTCTCTCTGTCTTGGATGTTGATAATTTCACTAGAACTTAGCAACATCTTGAACTTTCTACAAAACCCGAAATGACTCATAAAAACAACTAGATTAGTTCTCTGGATATAACCTTTAAGCATGACTGCTATAAATACTGATCTGTCTCCAATGGAATCCATGGGAACATTGATTGATGGTCAGGGATTTTGGGAGTTATAGTCTAATGCATTTGATGGAGAATGCATTTGATAATGTAAATATCAAGAAGAGAGAAATAATGGGAATAATATGATAATAAGAAGGATGTATGTGATGGATGACATCTTATGAGATACAAACAGAAAAACTTCTAAACTCTGACAAATACTAAATGTTGGTGAAAGTTACTTGCTCTACTCATATCTTCCTCTACTCTTGTAGGTAAATAAATATTTTATGTATCTTTGCTACTCCATTTTTTAGGTGCATATAGAACAGACTACAGTAAATAATACTCTTGGAGAAAAAGCTCCTGTGTGGAATAAAAGTTTACGAAAATATTCAAACTTTCTGTCATCTTCATCAAGAAAGAGTAATGCTGTCTTGTTGAAGCTGACAAATTGAGAAAACCATTAAACTACATAAGATTTTTCAGATTTTGAACATTTTGTGAAAAACATTGTTTGAATAAGAAACTAGGGACCTTCGTTGGAAACATTTCAGTCAATGGAGATTATTTTGCTTTTTCAATAGAAATTATCTCATGCAACGCTTAATGCCAAATCTTACAAATGAATATAGCTATTTTCCTTAATATCTTTTTCGTAGTAGATGGGCTTTTTAAAAAAATACTTTTCAGTTAGAAATGAGAGTGGCAGAATGTATAGGACGCAAAAATTGTTTGTTACGTCTTTGCCTCAAAGAAAATCTGCCCGCTACTCAAAACAAAGGAGATGCTTTATGCACTCCTGTTTTTTTGTGTAAGGCTGTGGGCATTTGTTGTGGAAAGGCCTTACTTCTATAACCACAATCACTTTTGTGAACATGGGGGCATTCACATCAAAGTTCTATGTCAAATAAAAACATGAAATACACAAAGCAAGATAAATCAGCAGGAGGCACATAACAGACTCCAAACTAAAAGCTTTTGTATCACCTGACTGAGATGAAAAAACACAAGAACCGTCAAGCACTAAAAATGAGTTCATCAGATGCCTGAGAAAAACAAAAGCTATTTGTTTGGTGCCTCCAAAGACCATAAGATAGGTGCTAGATAAAACTTTCTGGGTGTTTTTACTCCAAAGATAAGGCATCACAGAAAGTTCTCCCTATATTACATTCAGCAGTGATATCTGAATAAGGACGGTGAAAGATGATGGTAGGATATGGAGAAACCTGGAAATAAACTGTGATATTCTACAAGGCCTCAGTGTTGTATTTGAGTGCACCAAACATGACAATGCATTAATTTCAGAAAGTAATTAGCCAATAGTCATTTTGGGAGATTCACTAAGTCAGTGTGGCGTAGTGTTTTGTGTGTTGGACTACAACTTTGGAACTCAGCTATGTAAACCCTTTTCCTCAGAGGAAAACAAAGGCAAATGCTTTCTGAAGAAAAAGTGCCAAGAAAACTCTGTGATAGAATTGAATTAGGATCACCATATGACCCAACATACAACATGGACAATTGAGATTTTGTAGGATTTATACAAGTCTTGAATTCTCCAAAATTTCTATTGAAACTAGGTCATACATGTGTGAATAAAAAGGAAAATTCTACTATTTGGTCAGAAGTGTTTTTTTTTATTAAACCTACAGTTTTAAACCTAGGCTCAAAAGCAAGGAATTTCAGAATGAATGACTCACTGCTGCCTGATGATATAGCTTATTCCAAGATAAAGAAGGAATGATTGACTTTGGTTTCTGAAAAAGCTAAGTTTTCTTTTTTGCTTAGACAAATTGCAAAAAGATTTTCCTCAGTTAACAATAGAAAATAAGAACATAGCAACACGACAGTCCCTATATGAGTGAAGTTGGAGATTAATTTTTGATAGTACATTCTGTTTTGTGTGATTTCTAAGCCAAAGAAGCTTCCTACCCCAAAGATATTACAAGATAGATTTATAATAGAAGATTGTGCATGTAAGTTTTAGTGACAGGTTCAGTAAGAACAGCTGTGACAAACAACAAAAAGGACAAGTGGAAATGTCATTAATAACATTGGATGAACTCAATCCAATATACTCTCTTGGACTTTGCTGCTTAATAATAATAATAATAATAATAATAATAATAATAATAATAATAATAATAATAATAATAGTAGATTTATTTGTACATAACAACACAGCACACATGCACATTAATTCAAAGAGTTTGTGATTCGTCTCTGAATATCGGGGTCTTCCCAAGGGCCTCAGATATTAGAGGTATTTTTGCAGAATGTGTGCAGTTCCAAGAAGTGCTGCATTCTATAGCATGCTTTGTCCAAACTAAGGCATTTCCAGTGCTTTTCGAAATTTCTTGGAATGCCTCCAAGCACACCAACTACTATTGGTACCATTGTTGTTCTCTTTTGCCATAGTCATCCAATTTCAATTTGCAAGTCCTTGAATTTCGTGATCTTTTCCAGCTCTTTGCCCTCTACTCTACTATCTCCTGGTATGTCTATAATAAAAGCATATTTCTTTACCATAACCATTATATCTCATATGTTATCTGGAAGGTGTTTATCTGTTTGGATTCTAAAATCCCAGAGTATTTTTGCATCCTCGCTTTCCATGGTCTTTTCCAGCTTGTGCTCATACCAGGTTTTACTGTAGGGTAGACCATAGGTTCCAGTGCACTATTGCTGCTAGCCTATTGTGACATTCAGTATAGTCACTCTGGGCTATTTTCTTGCAACCGCAAATGAGGTGCGGTTTTACTGCAGGGTAGGCCATAGGTTCCAGTGCACCATTGCTGCTAGCTTATTGTGCTGTTCAGTATAGTCACTCTGGGCTATTTTCTTACAACCGCAAATGAAGTGTTCCATCATTCTCTTTGCATAAATGGTACCTTGGGTCATTTCAATTCTTGTTTTTATTGCATTTGTTCATAAGGCTTGTTCTTGTGCAGCAAAAATCAGGCCTTCAGTTTCCTTTTTTAGAGTTCCCTTCTAAGCCACTCCCATGTTTTCTTGCTGTCGACCTTCTCTTCAATGTTCTTAAAATACTGCCCATGGAGTGGCTTGCTTAGCCACTGCTCTTTTCGTGTTGCAAACTGTCGGGCTCTGTACTCTTCTTTTGATTCTTTGGCTTTCAACATCTCAGACTTATGAACTTCTTTCAATGCTGGCTCATGGCTTTCTTGGAATATTATTATTATTATTATTATTCTTGGAATATTATTATTATTATTATTATTATTATTATTATTATTATTTCCACAGCACTATGCAAGTGCTGTCTGTAAGCCACTTTGAGTCCCCCTTGGGGTAGAAAAAGGAGGGATATAAATATGGTAAATAATAATAATAATAATAATAATAATAATAATAATAATAATAATAATAATAATAATTTCTTAGCTGTTTCTCCTCATGGCTTGAGGTGGATTACAACATAGCTAAAACACATAATCATTATATAAAATACACATATTGAAACTTATTTCTACAAAATACATTTACTGAAATACACCAAACAAAGATTAAAATATAGTGAGTTTAAAATTCATGATTAAAACTGGTTGAGAAGGCCTGCCAGAAGAGATAGGTCTTCAGATGTGTTTTAAATTCTGACAGCTCATTTAGCTGTCAGATCTTTCAACATTCTTGGAGTATCTGATGAAAAGGTCCTCTGGCTGAAGCACCTGATGATTGTTGAGCTTTGTGGAAAAACTGAAATATGGGTACCAATAAATGGATTTCACCAGAGATCACCAAGTGGTGTATGCAATTGGAATCATGATTCAAAGAGAATGGAAGTTTCATATTCTTCATCCGTGCATACAAGGTCAAATTATCTCTATTGTTTTCTGCCCCCATGGCAAGATTTCTGTGTAGTTCTCAATGGATATTTGTACTTTGCACAGAAAACATGCTTATGAACTAAATTTGTATCTCATGCAAGAATTTGTATCTCATACAAGAAACACAATTTCTGTTCAAAAAGATTTCAGTGTAAAATAATTCCCTGGAAGATGTTAGAAAATCTTAAGAATCACATAATTTCTCTTCTTGGAAGAAGTTTCCTGGGCATCAGGGAACTCATGATCCTGCCAGGCCAACGATTGATATATATATGATATATATACAGGACAGATTAATGAGTGCTTTGTAAATGCAGTGCACAATCCAAGTCAAATTCTTATCCATGCAGTTTGCACTAGTGTAGCGACATGACAAAACAAAAGGTTGTGCGAAACAGGCTGCTGAAATTTCAGTCAAATATGTTGACGCAGCAAGTTTTTGTTCAATGTCACTGCAGCTAACTCAGCCAACAGCAACAAAATAAGTCTTAAAATCTCCCTCTACCTACTTTTCTTTTTAAAACTGAGTGTCTGAAAACCAAACCTTATGCTTTTTGCACTTCATTCATCAACATAAACAAGAAATGCCTCCATGATTAGAGTTTAGCTGGCAATTGCACTGATAGTTCCTGCATCAGAATAATATCCAGCTCATTCTCTCGGAGAGTATAATAGCTCTGCATTGCTAACAATAGTTAAAAAATGGTTTAGTCAGTAAATGGAGTGGAAATCTTTCAAGGACAAAGAGTTATTGCAAAGTATGAAGGGAGCTCATAGCAAAATCAATACTATCAATTGCTCTTTGTCTCCTTGGTTTGGATATTGACCCACAAATTTGACATTTGTGAGGAAAGGAGGGTTATCTCTATGGGTGGAGAAATGTTATTGGTGGTCATTGAAATTACCCAATTTGCAACTCTCCAGACATTTTGAGATATCCTGGACCCGAGCTATATAGCATTTTAGAGTTTGTTGTGCTTTGTGTTTGGATATTAAGCCAGTGCTGGTGGAACTGTTGCATCAAATGTGCATCCAGTTGCAGTTAACAATCTGGTTGAACTTTTTTGACATGTTTAAGATTTTGGGCACTTTTCAAACACAGCCTCAAGTTGAGGACATTATAGTAATCCAAATAGGATGTAATAATGTGTGCAACCCAATGGAATATGCACCTCAAAAATGGGTAAATAAGTTTAAGAATTTATCGTGATGACAAAAAATGCACACAGAAAATGCATTCAAAATGTCTCACAAGTAAGCAGATCTCAACTAAAGGTATGATGGAAATCCATGTGGAAATTAGATAAATGCAAAAAAACCTACTTTCTATTTCTAGGTTTCCTTCTATTCTTGACAAGCCCTCAAGATGACTGATCCTTCTCCCCTTTACTATATGCCAAAATGCTCTTTGAATATTTGTTGTTTGCATCTGATATTGAAGTGGTAGACAAGGCCACTATGATTTCTTCTACCTACCTTTTTTTAGTCATGGCAAATAATTAAGGAATTGTGATGTTCCCTCTCTTGGATCTAGAATTTCATGTAGCTTCAAATGGGACCCAAAATAATGGTGAATACTTCGGCTACTGCTAGCTATACTACCTTTCCAAACAGAAGGGGGAATCTGTACAAAGACTGGCTTTCAAAAGATTGGAGAGAACATCAAGATTTTTCTTAACCTAGATGCTCCCAAATTGTAAGAAACTTCATAACTTCCTGACTGAGGGTGGGGGGCAGAGGAAATTATAATTCCACTAGACCCGAACAGGAAAAGATGTTTGTTATCTTTCTTAATAGCATGCAGGACAATTAAGCACGAAGCCCACAAGCTGTTCAGTGAGCTCTCCCCCTCCCATCCCCACAGCTGCTTGTTCCATATGGCTTACATACAGAGAAAGGCCTCATGAAGAAATGCCTCTGTCCCTATAGCCTTATGTAAGTAAGGGAAGGGAAGGGAAGAAGGGAAAAAAGAAAGAAAGAAAGAAAGAAAGAAAGAAAGAAAGAAAGAAAGAAGGAAAGAAAGAGAAAGAAAGAAAGAAAAGGGAAGATAAGAATTTTTAAAATTATCCAAAAGTGGTCAAAAATATGTTTCTCATATCTCAAGAAACTCTGGTAAGAAAAATCCTAGACTGAGAATATTAATTTTAAGACACACAAAATTCTATTGTGAGCACATTCTAATTCAGTCTATTTCTGCATAAGAGCAGTGTTTTCTGCACAAAATACACTCATTGCTCCTACTAGAGGCATGGATCTGAATTTCAGAACTGAACCCAAAAAAGAAAAAAAAATGAGTAATTTTGGGTATAGACATTCTTTGTCAAATCCAATTTCAAATCAATCTGTGGAATGTTTGCTTCTTAACAATTGTATTTATTGGATCCAATTCTGAATCAAACAGAATAGTAACCTGCCCACCCACTTTTTGTCCCAATTTTTCTATGAACAGGAGTCATTTTCTCCGTGATACAAGTGAGCAAAGAGCATTTGTTTTTGCAACAACAATCTTACTTCTTGCAGTCCTAATTTTCAACCTAATCGAGAATCCTTGCCCCTTCCCACTCCATGAATATCCAAAGAAAGAGAAATTCCCCTTTAGAGGTTATCTTTGCTGCACTATGCTACAGATCAAGTTGGAGAGACAGAGCCTTCTGGCCAGGCAGATGAAGTGCCCATAAATGGAGGTGAGCTCATCAGCTGTTAAGCTTCAGTGATAAGCTTATCTCTTGCTAACTGCTGCGCACGTCCACTGCTCAAGTGAAATGGCCTGGAAAGGGAAGGCATGAGAATGATGAATGGCAGCAGAGTTTATGTTGTACATCTTATCATGCCAAGTTGAGCTCAGGAGATTATGCTGTGATTTCCACTGTTGGGGAAGGCATAAGGATTGAACCTGAGAATACTTTTAAAGGCTGACAGAGGTTGTCTTCCACTTTGTTCTACTGTAAGTACAGGGGACTTGATTTCGACTTGCACATGTCTGTCAGCCTGGAGGCTTGAACCATCATCCCCATCTGGATAAGAGCCCCAGACCTGCTGTTTCAAGAGATATATTAAATTAAGATAATGTCCTGAAACAACAAAGAAAAATACCAATTCATGCAAATTATTGAAATGAATTCAACTCCTCATGGCAAGAATAATATTAGCCCAGAGCCAGTGAATTTGTGGGCTTGTCTACATGGACTAAAAAAAACCTTGCTCCCCTTGTAGGCACTATGAACCTGATGCATGACATCTATGGCAATTCATTTTCAATGCATTTCTTTGGGCTTTAATCTGCTTTAAAAAACCTTGCATTTTGCAGAAAATCCAAATTTTTAGGCATGTGGTTGTTTCTCTATGTGGCATTTCTTCACTGTGTTTTGGGTTAGTGGAGGTTGGTGGGAAGTGAGCAATCCCACTAGGAAGTGGATCTTCCCTGGGTTAATTTTAATGAAAGAAAAAGAGAAGATTCATGTGTGCAGATACTTGCATGTCAGTATCTCAGTATTATCACATCCCCATTTAACAGAAACTATGTCATGCATGATGGGGTGAAAAGAAGAGCAGTCACAGCCATGTGACCAAAATAATGCAAAGGATTAAAAACCTTTCTGTTGAGGTGGCTTAAGGATTAGGTTTGGGGGCAATGAAAAGGGAATGGCATTGGCAGATATATCTGCAATGGTGTTCTAGTGATGGAGGATCTTCATTGTTGTTCGCTGCACAGAAAATGTCAAGAAGCCTTTTTCAATTTGAATATTCTTTCCATCTGTGTTGTTTTCACTAGGTGCATTTTGGAATAATTCTTGAAATAGTCACTTGAAGGTTCAAATCTTTTTGTCTACTTATGCAAGGCTTATATGACCAAGCTGTCCCATGTGCATATCGTTAATTCCAATTTTTATGTTTAGAACCTCTTTCTTTCTTTCTTTCTTTCTTTCTTTCTTTCTTTCTTTTTTGCATTATTTCTGCCTTGGCTACCAAATTTTCTGTTAAAGAAATTCTGGCCAGAATCACATTTGTTTCCTTACTAGATGTATACCTGTGGCACTTGTATTATTTACTAAGCTCCTGTGGCCTCAGATTAGAAATATTTTTAAAGGAGCTGCTTGATTAGTCAGTTAGAGCACATACTGTTCATATCACAACGCAGCAGGCGCCAGCTGCGATGAATTACCCTGCTAACCGCAATCCATATGCTGTGAAATTCCATAACAATTATCATTTTTATATGTCGCTACAAGGCTTGGCTACCTTAATTTGGAGGCAAAAGGGACCCAGTGATAGGTATGAATACATTGTACACCTGAGCCAAATCTAAATAGAATAAAAATAATAAAGACAATACAATTGAAGAATAATAAAAAGATACAGGTTAGGTTCGTTTTCTAAATGAGCCCTAAGCTCATTGCAGTAGTAGACCAGGGGATCCAGGATTCAAAATAAGATAAAGAAGACTGGGTGCTTAGTGACCTTGACTGATGTAGGAAAATGTTTGACATATTCAGTGCCTGATGCTAGGAGAAGTTAGATTGTACCTGCTGAAATTCTCCTTTTTGTACCATCAGGAGTACAGTTTCTTATTTGTATCTGGCTATTTTATCTAATCTATGACAAATGAATATAGTGCCACTAGTATGACCAGTGGTCATCCTGGCTGCAGGTGGTAGTAGTGGTGTTGAGGATAGTAGTCCAAACAATAACTTTTCCAAACTCTCACCCAATTATTCCAGGGGCAACTGGTGGCTTTCCATGTTTAGGATTGGGTGAATTCACTCAGGATTGTATTATTCATACTGAACAATTTATCCAAAGAACTCATTATCTTTTAGGAAGATTTTTAAAGTATGGAATAAATCCTAGAGTTAATTCATTACGCAACTAGAATAGGAGCCACCAGTTCCATCTGGTAGGTTAAAGTCTAGCAAAATTCTAGAATGCGCCTAACATTGGAGCTATAAGGTCCCTCTGAGAAATTAGAGCATACACTTTGCAATGGAAAGCCTCAAATCCCTGTATTTTCCAGCTGGTAATATAAATAATACACATGCTCCTGAGATGGATATCTAAGAGCTGCAGCCAGGCATTGTTTGCACATGAACTTCCTTGAGCTTTCAACTAAGGGAATGACAGTCTGATCCTACTGCCAGTTTGAAACAGCCAATGAATCGATCAAATCTATATATGTACCTGTTTACCAAATTAATAACTAATTCAACAGGTCTATTCATGTTTGAAAATATGAAGATGCAATAAACTTCTCTCCCATTAAAAATCATGCTGCATGCAGGCTCTTTCTTTCTTTCTTTCTTTCTTTCTTTCTTTCTTTCTTTCTTTCTTTCTTTCTTTCTTTCTAGAAGTGCAATCTGAAAAAATTGATCATGGAATATTATCTTTTCCATTTTTCAGGATTGTTTTTCTTACAGCTCCAAAATTTCAACAAGAATATACATATTTAACTATCAGTAAGATCCAAGTGAACCTATTTTGAATATATATCTGCAATGACATCAGCAGCAGCAACAACCGCAAGAACAAACTGTTTGTCTTGCTACTGCTATTTCCTTCAACTTTTCCACATTTGCCATAGGGCAATCATGTCATCCTCAATACCAATATATTATTATTACTGTTAGATTGTCATGTTTTCTGGATTATCTTTAGCCCAACACTGTCTTGACATTTGAATCAGTGGCAGGCATGTTAGTACAGAGCTTATCTATGTCCAGCTACATCTATATCAGCTGTCACTATAAATATATGGCATACCACTGATCATCTTAACAAACTATTTTCCTTAACTTCACATCCTGAGATATTATTGACTAATAATCCTCAACAATGATTATGATTATGGGAGTCACAGCCCCAAAAATATGGGGACCCAAGGTAGATGAAGCCATCATTGTCTTCAATAATATAAAGTACGTTTCGACTTATCCATGGACTCAATCCACTGTGTCACTCCAGAAGCATTTCTCCTGGAAGAGTTTGTGAGTCTCTCTGGGTCCTCCTGTGTGATTCTATGATATTCATCCAACCCTCGCATACCATAGAATAACACTAGAGGACTCAGAGATGTCCACAAATTGAAGTGCTTGTGGGCCTCTCTATGTTCTCCAGTTTGATTTCATGGTATTCTTTTAATCCAAGAAAACCATACAATTGCTCTGAAGGATCTAAAGAGTCACAAAAATGAAATTTTGTGGGGCTCTCTAGGTCCTCTATTCTAGGGTGTGCTTCTGACTCAAGCATAGTCAAAATATAGGGTTCACTATTTTCTGTGGTTTCAAAGACCCACCAGATTTGTTTGGATATTGAATCATATTCCCCCATGAATATGGAGATTGTATGGTATAATAGAAGGATGAAACTCTTCACAATCTTCATCCTTATATGCAGGAATGAAGATTTTCTATACTATACACTCTACTGCACACGATTTGGGAAAAGGAGGTGATATTAATTTTTAAAATCCTGCATAGTTCTTGTATGAGTATTTGTCTGCATAGAAGGATACATTGTTTTACTGAACTAAATATACTTTGTACATGCATAAACTGGAAGCCACAATTTCTGTGCAAAACGAAATTTCCTGTACAGGAAGCAAGATTCCTGAAAAACACAATTTTTCTGTGGAAAAATAAGGTGCATTTCTGCACAGACAAATGCTTATCAAAGAAGAAACACCTTTGTGATTGGGTTTCCTGAGGTTCAGAAAAACTCTTTTTTTGTCCTGGAAATGAACACAGTTGCCCCTTCACATTTGCAAGCTTATCTTTTAATTATTCATGGATTTGATTAATATGTACTCTCTAGGAATCTCTAAATTATCCAGAAATTGACAGTAGGCTTACATTGGAGAATTCTGAGCTTTCTAAAGCAATGTTATCTGAGGTAAAAAAATAGCATTTTTGAAATCCATGGTTTCCCCACTTTCATGTGGGTATTGCAGCCCTAACTCCAGTGAATGTGGAGGGATGTGTAGTAACAAATATTCATCCCAACCCAGTTATAATGCAGTGAGACATTTAGGCATTATGGGAAAATGGGGTATTACAATGTCTTCTTAGTTTTCATCTACAAAATTGTTGGAAAGGATGCGGTTACTTTAAGTATTGCCTGTATTCATGCACCACTTTTCAGTTGACGAAATTCCAAAGCAGATTAAAATATCAGGCACTGTAATCTCTTTACAATACATAAAACCATTGTTATAGATGAAGCATTGCAGAGAGGGATAAGGGACGCTAGAGAGACACAAGCCCACAGAGGAGGTCGAGGGTTGCCTGCATATTTAAATGACTGAAACTTTCACTTCCCTGAGTAATATATCAAAATATAGTTAGGCTTTGTTTTTTTTTTGGAGAGGTTTTGACATTCCTGTGAATTTTAAAATATGTATCTTTTTTTAAAAAGATTAAATATTCATGTTAAGATAAAGTTCACCCTGGGGAATTCATGAAGGCATTCTCACCTTTTCAACTAATGGCATTAACATCGTTTAGAAGTCTTTCTCTTGATTTGTTGTCATGGAGTGGGGTGGAGTTTGTTCATTTCCCTATTCATCCTACATTCTAAACTGTTAGAGTTTTCCCCTACTCTTGCAAACTCACACACTTGATTTCAACATTAAAAGCATCATTTGACAACATAAAAAATACACATGACAGAAAAAATAAATAAGAACAGCCATTACCGATCAGGCCAAAGGCCTATTTATCTAGTCTAAACCCACACTTCAGTGGCCAACTGGTCACTTACAAGAAACCCACTTAATAGGCAAGTATTCTAGAACTTACAGATGATAATTTCCCTGAAACAATTAGTAGTTATTGATAGCCTTGTTCTCGTGAATGTGTACAGGTCCTTCTAAATGCCTTCCAGATTGATGGACATTACAATAGTCGGAGGCAGGACATTTCACTCCTTAGCTATGAGCAGAATGAAGAAGTACAGTGGGTCTTGGAATCCACTACGGGCTGTTTCCAGGTTCCCCCATGGATATCAACATTTGTATATGCTCAAGTCATATGGCATGTGCTGGCATAGTAAAGAGCATTTCATATATAAAATGGCAAAATCAGGGCTTGCTTTTTGGACTATTACAAAAATATTTGTGGATGGTTGAATCTGTGGATACAGAATCTATGGATATGGAAGACAAACTCAACTTCCTTTTATCTGTTCTGAATTGTCACAACTCAAGGGACATTTCAGAGCCCTCTATCCAGAATGGCTAGTGGTCATACATACAGAAGGACACTAAGAATTGAAGCCCACAACATTTCCAAGTTCTGGATGACAGTGGAAGAAATGTTGTCTTTCTATTGGCTTTCTCCAGATTATAAATCATATTACACAGTTATAAATGCATTCATTTTTATCATTTTGTTGTTGCTGCATTCTTTCACGTTGTTTCTGAGTCTTGGCAACCCTATTGAAGTCATTTTCTTGACAAGATTTGTTCAAAGGGGGATTGTCTTTGGCTTCCTCCTGAGCTGAAGATTTGCCCATAGTCACCCCGTTGGGTTTCCATGGCTAAGCAGAGATTCAAACACTAGTCTCCAAAATTCTTTTCTAATGCACAAACAACTGCCCCACAATGGCTCCCTTTTTATACTTTAAATATATCAAATTCGCTGCTCGCTCACACCTACCATTGCATCCTCCCATTGGCATAACCATATAATGCATACAAAATAATCTGTACATTCTTTGCTCCACCCCTAGACCATCTGAATATGAAGCAATTTTGCTATGGTGTCCAGCAAGACATAACTCCCCAGGAACACACTTCTTGACTGTTTGTAAGTATCAGTCACTTGATGCAGGCACTTACCCCAGCACAGCAGTATGCTAATCGAGCACTCCAGAGTGACTAATGCACTGGCAGTACTCTGCGTGGTTAGCACCCTCTTGCCTTTCACAGTCATTACAGGCAATTTGAAGTGCTCAGAGAAACAAATGGCCACTCAGTCAGCTGCTCATCCTGAACCGATTTTTGTAGCACATAGAATGTCACTGAAAAAGTATTGAATCTGAGACCGTATCATTCTTTTAAAATTGCACAATTGTATTGCAATAAATACAGCACACTGGAATAAATCCTATTGGATTTATGTAAGTCTTGACATAATATCCAGCAATTGAGTCCATAGGTCTATTCTAGTGCAAATTTAGTCAGAGCCCCTCCCACCATGTACTTTTCCCTCCATTCCAAATTTGGTCAAAGAAAGAGAAAAGCCTTCTCCATGGGGAAAAAATCCCCAAAGATATTTGGAAGAAAAATCAATATGTGGGGAAAGACAAAACTATGGTTAATAGCAAATCCTATTGAAATTACCACAGAATTTACTATAAAATATTGCTGGAGGACTTGGGAAATTCCTAGTGATGTATCTTCTCCAGGAATTAGCTAGGTTGTCCAGTGAGATTCTATGGTCACTTCCACCAATAGAATTACCCGGATGAGCAAGAAAATTCCTGGAGAGGACCCATTTTGTTGGATGTATGTAGAGGAAATAGAGTACTTGTTCTGTGGGTATAGGGAGGGGGGTCATTCTTTATTTCAATGACATGCTAGTGTCAGGCTGGTCCTATGTGGGCAATGGTTCAATAGGTGGGAATGTGGAAGGCTTCCTGTGTCTTTAAGTTCATCCTCTGATTTATAGTTACCCATTCTCCTCCTCCTGCAAAACTCACAAATAGCATTTTCCAATTAAGAGAGATAAACAACCTTGCAACAATAGGTTTCATCCTACACATTTGACAGTTGCAAGCATAAAGAAACAGTCACCTCTCATCCCTCCATGATGAATGACAACTGTTGACACTGCTTCTTTTACAAAGCTCCAAAAAGTACAGATGGCATGGTTGGCCAACCATGCTTTACAAAAGGAGACAACAAAAATAGATGAGACATGAGGCTGAGGGTTCACTATATAATAAGGGCCCCAATCTTCTTGGTTGGCTACAACTAGAGAAGACCCATTAAATCACCGTTGAATGCAAAGTATGAGATTATCCATTAAATCTATGAGATATATCTATACAGTTTGATCTCTGTATCTATGAGAATGGTGGCTGGGGTTTCATCTATCCACACTTAAGAAAATATGCATTTTTAGGTTTTCTAGCATGGCTCTCTAGTATTTGTGGGTTTTCATTTAATTAGGGTTCACTGTTGTATGTCCCCACATCAAGTCCAGGAATGTATCTTTTCAAATACGGGGGTTATACTGTATATATTGCTATAGTTAAATCCTATAGTGCCAGTGTGTCTACTTTTGTTGAGGCTACCAATAAGACTGAGACCACTGTAGAAGTTCTCACCTCACTTTCAGCCCCTGTGAGAGTTGGATTTTGAAAAATTTGGCTTGTTGTGAAAACAAGTTTCAGTTGAGACACCTTTTCCCCTTGCTAACTCTTTCAAGAGTGAATTTTCCTTTTGAGGGGTAGATTACTCTCACTTCCTATTGTCTCATCACCATTCTTAACTATGAGTAGTTTGTAAGTCAGATGTTTGTAACTTAAGGACGGTCTGTATATGGCTCTCTCTCTCTTTACAATTTATCATTACAACAACCATTTTATGTATGCCAGTAAGGGAGGCAGTGACTGCTCCAGGGTGATTTTATGGGCCAGAAGAGGGAGTACGAAAACCTGGAACTTTTGACACTCTAGTCTAGCATGTTAATCTCAGCCATTCTGGATTCAAGTCTAGATCTGCTCTGCTGTTCTACATTTTGTTTTCTCCATGCCACTGTCACCACCAATCTTAGCCATCCATAGAGCTGTATCTGAGCTCCTAGCCATCTTATAGGTCAAGAAGCTGATATCAGAAAAATTCATTCCCTTTCCCTGTACTTATAAATGCAAGGTGCCAGTGTCCACTCTGTTAAGGATTGTATATGATGTTAAATACAAGCTCTTATGTCCACCTGTGAACCAAAGTCACTCTGCAGGATAATGATGTGCCACTCAGCTTTGTAGAACAATTAACAGGATCTTTACTGACTTCAAAATGATCAAACAGATCAATAATATTTACAATAGTCTCTCTGATTGCTTACAGAGAACAGTAGGAATAAATTGTCCTTTTAAAGTCCATAGAATTGTCTCAGTGCCTTAGAAATAACAGGGCCTCTGAGAGCTGGCAGCTATCTTCTCTCCTGGCTGTTTCCAGTCAGCATACACACACTCACTCTGAGGTAAAAACCTGCTCAAATCGGTTCCCCAGTAGCATGGCAGAGAAATTGACCAATCAGATTCCTAGCTGTTCGCAGGTGCAGCCAATCAGCTTCTTAACGCGTACTTTTCCAGCTAACCCATCCATAATGATGTCTTTACAAACCACAACACACTCTGTATAGTGGATCGGTCCAAACTGAATCCGGTTCCACTGTCTATATTGCCTTAAAGATGTAGGATACTCCAGAGTTTCCAGGATATTCTGGTGAATCTTCTGACTTAGCCCAAAATGAGGCAATTTTTTTCCCAACAAACAAACAGATCCCCATGATACTCACTAGAAGCCACAATGGATCGTGGGGATCTAGGGTATGCCCCAATGTCGACAAATCCTCATTCTATTTGCAGTGCTTTTAAATTTAAGTGAGATTATTAAACTCAGAATTTAGCAAAAGTACATCAATTGGTGCTCACAATGTACTATAAAATGGCAACATCTTGAATTTTAATTTTGATCACTATCATTTAAGTATTGACACAAACCTTTTCACGAATTCAACATTTAGAAGCTTTAAATGGCTATATGAAGTTTAGACATTTTCAAATGTCACTTTTGAAACATTTGAAATTCAGGTGAGTCTTTTTTTCCATTAAATACCTTTAAATATAACACTTGCTGGTGTGTGTTTAAACCTGCAGTGTCTGGTATACAGGCTTCCCCCATCTTTTGACACCTCTTTCTGGCTCTTGCAATGCTTGCAAATTTCACAAATGTTCAATTAATTTGACAAGGGGTCTGCTCTTTTATAAGTACTTCTTGCCCATGAAGCTCATTTGGAACTGTTTGCATGCATTTTCATGATCCCAAGGCTTGCCTATGGAACGAGTGGACCCCTCCTTGAATTATTTTTCAGCAGCAGGCAAAAGCTATTTTAACTTTATCATGCACTCAAAAATGAAATATAGTGTGCTATTTCTTTACAACAGGCAAAATGCATTTGCAGCCTAAAAGAACATGGATTCTATTTTTCAACCAATTCTCCTTTCTGATAGTGCTCCGGTACCTAACTCATCAGATAAACAGAACCTTCCCATAAATATAAATCAGGTATTGTTCAAATATGTTTCTGAATTAATCCAATTTATAATCCAATGTTTTCATGAAAAACATTTGAACCAAAAAAAGGGCGGGTGTGATGAATGTGCACTTTGAAAGTTATATTTTGAAACTTTTAACATTTCAAGTTTGTTGGTGTCTCTGAACCACTTGATTGTGGAAAATTTCAAATATGGCACTTCATGAACAGCTGTCAAATATTAATTTTTATTGCATATTCCCTGTAAAATGTTCTCAAACACAAGTACCCATCAAATGCCATCTATCAGATGCCTACAATTTATTGCATATGAGCCATTCAATATTGTCAGCTATATCACAGAGATGGATTTAAAATAGAAACTCTAGCCACTGAGGAATATTATGCATGTTTGTTGTTTAGTTCATCACATATACTACTTCAATGGGGGATTTTCATAACTGGCATCCTTTAGTAGTAGGAATGTCCCCAATGATCAATTAAAACTTTAGTTCTAGTACCCATACACCACCCACAGCATTTAAACAACAGTAGACTACATCAGTGATTCTCATCCTTTGGTCTTGCAGATATTTTGGACAGACTCCCAGAATATCCAGTCACTGCCAATATTGGTTACTTCTTATGGGAGCTGAAATCCCAAACATCTGGTGGATCAAAGGATGAGAAATACTAGTTTAGAGAAAGAAAGAGAGACAGGGATGTCATATACATACAGATTAATTAAACCTAAAAGTAACCATGTTTGGGGGAAAGCCTTCTGGAGATTTTAAAAGTAATCCCAAATATAACAAACACATTTGGATTATGCTAAAAATGTTTGCTTCTGATATTAATTTCATCTTTAATGACATACATATCAATTAAATGTAATAGTATCATGTGGTCTTTTTGAGTAGAGATATTAATTTATCTCAGAGTTGGGCAAAGTGCAGATGGTGGGTTGCATGTGGATTTTTGGACCTTTAATATTGGTCCTTGAAACCTCTCAAAAAACTTCTCCAGCAATTAGCCTCACAAAAAAAATTTTGGGGGGCCAATTTTGAGTACTTTTTATGTCCCTAAATGGTCCAAAATCTGTCTTTTAAAATGAAGTGTTTTCTTCCTAAAATCATGCAAAGTCCCCCCCCCCCCAAAAAAAAATGACAGCTAGAAGTGGCATCATATCACTTAGGGTTTGCTGAAACTCAACCTGCCATGCAGAAGTGGTCCCCCACTCCATGTAGCTGCTCACTCTGATTTAACTAGATCAACTCTCTGTTGTAGTTTTCATAAGAGCTTGTGGACATATCTCAGGATCCTCAACATGCATGATCACTATGTTGGCAGAGGGATTATGGGAACTGCAATCAGAAATAACTTTTACATGCTTTGTTTTTTATGGAAGTATTAAACTCACATCTGGACTTACTATTCCAGACCGCATATGTCTGTGTCTATATCTGGGAGAGACCCATAAGTAAATGTTCTCCTCAATACATATACAAAGAATGTACAGAAAAACCTAATGTTCAAGAGAAAGTTGTAGTCTAGGTATTCTACCTGATGTTCATTTTTTAATACATACCACATTTTTAAAATTACATTGCATAGTTTGATGGGATACACATACAGAATAAGATAAGGCTTACGCACATGTTGTGACAGCAATATTTTTCCACTGGTTGCTGGTAGAAGTAAATATTCTTCGTAATTCACAGAAAGAACATCACAATGACAGCTGATGCTGACAGTTCTTCTGTACTTTTGTCTTCCAGTTGAGAACTTGGTTGACAAATCCTTGAAGACTTCTTTTGCTCCTTCACAGTTTGTTGATTTCTCAGCAATGTGGACAGACACATTATAATTCCAACACCTTTGGTAGTAAACAAATTGACCTGGATACTGGCAGGTGAAGAAGTCTTAATTGGTTCTTGTAGCTTGTGAACAGCTCAACAGCATGGAGTCCTCCAGGTTGGTGTTTCTCTATAATCTTGACCCACCTGGAGATCCATGGTGTTGAGGCATGAACATATCAAACCAGCATTGTTTCCATGGGGACTTGAGTCTGTTGCATGCCACTTTCTTTTCACTCCCAAGATATGAGTTTTAAACAATTATTTTAATCCCTTTTGGTCTTCACAAAAAAATTTGCAATTTTGTGTATACTTATTTAAGAATAAATCATATGGAATTAAAAAAAAGCAATATTTACGATCAGATACATGTGACATGAAAATGCCTGATACCAATACATTCTTTAAAAAAGTAGGTAATGTCAAAAGATGCTAAGTAAAAGACAATTATTAGGCATATCTTGCAAGATGCACACATTACAATATTCAACTGCACATGGCAGGCACCACAGTGAACCAGGTAACTTGTTGCTTGGACCATAAGACATTATGTTTGGGAAAGGAATGGTATTTCACCAGCTTTCTCAACCTGGAGAGTTTCAGGTTAATTTGACTACAACTCTCATCATGCCTGGACACTAGGGTTTGTGGAAGCTGTAGCCC
Organism: Anolis carolinensis; assembly: GCF_035594765.1. Classification (NCBI taxonomy): domain Eukaryota; kingdom Metazoa; phylum Chordata; class Lepidosauria; order Squamata; family Anolidae; genus Anolis; species Anolis carolinensis. The sequence continues at coordinate 183,266,914 of NC_085845.1, forward strand.
AAAAAATGAGAGAATCTTGCACCACTTTAAAGATCAGAAAGCTCTATGTTGCCTAAACATTATGAAGCTCTGCTCTCAAGGACTTCAGTCTCATTGTGACACTGTGAAAGACTAACAGGTTTGATTTGGGGGAAAAAACTCTTTATGGAGTTTGTAGGCTTGTGTTCGAAATTATGTTTCTGCTTCAACAGACTAACACAGTTACCTCAGACTACAGCAGTTACTTTCAGTCAATTGGGGAAGATTGTCTTAAGAGATGAATTTCCTATCCAGCAATCCAGGAGTAGTGAGGATATTGGCACATGCTTGGCAAATGAACCTTCTGACTTACATAGGTAAATGGCCCTGTAAGACAGAGAGATTTTTATGAGAAGCATTAAAGAGAATATGGCTTAATTGAACACCCTCCATTTAGTGGACATTTTTCACGATTATGAAAGTGATTAAACCACTCTGCATTCCAGCAAGCACTAAAATTATTATGGCAGGTCACATGTTTTTAAAAAAAGACCAACCCAACAAAATGTTCATGTTATATTACCTATACATTCTTACAATCACTCAGCTGAAATAGTGCAAATTAATGGGATCTCAACTGTTAGCTCTGGAGTTGAATACTTGATGGCAAAAAGTATCCTGCCAGTGGATGCTTGCCCCAAAGGAATGCCTTTGCCCAATGAAATGAAGGCTGTAACCTTCAGGGTATGGCATGAAAAGCTTGTCTGAAGTAGATTCTTCTTTTTGGTAGAGCCTCAAGAAGAAGGAAATTGCATTTAATTCACTGGAAACGAGCCCTAGAGAGACGGCTCATTGGAACCGTCTCCTGGAGGCACACATTTCTCCTTGCTTCATCCTTGCTCTAGGATTAGGCCATAACAATTTACTTCCTAATCCACCCACTAAATGAATGCCACTGCTCTTGTGAGGAAAACCAATGATGCCTCATAGAAAAAATATATGCTAAAAATATTTCATTTCCTGGGGGAAACTCTGCTTCTCTCATGAATATTTTTAGATATTTCTCTCCCGTGGTATAGTATCACTTTAGACATTTGCTCTGAGGCAGCTTGGGTGGAATGGAGTTTGGGGACAAGAGGCATCCAACTGTGCACAATCCTCCTCTAAAGTATATTACAATCTTTTCAATGGCATTAGCATTTCTTGGGATAAGAGATTATTGCTTAGGTCACAAATTTGGCCTGGTGTTACAAAAAAGCAACTCAAACAGACTGAGAATTTGCTTAGGGTCTTCTAACAAAGAGATTGGTTTTGAGATCATCACATTCCACAAAGCACAGGTGGGTTGATACTGCAGGAAAACCACCCCAACAAAACAGAGAAATCTAACAATTAGGAGCAAATATTTGTAATATTTGATTCCAAAAATGTCCCTAAATGTTCCAAGTATTCCAAAATTTGAAAAAGATCTGAAATACAGGATACATAGGGTCTGAAGCATTTTGAATAAGAGATATTCAACCTCTATTGTTCATCAAACCATTTAACTGTGGTTTTATAGATCTCCCAATTCAGTCAGAAGAACAGATTTCATAGAAACAATTGTCTGTGAACTGGCAGCAACTGTAGAAGTACACAACTTTATCGGCAGTAGTTAACATTCTCTTTCACACCAATTTAACAGAAAGTGGCAGTATTTTGTGACACTGTGTACTGGTTTTTAATAAACTCAACGTCTACCTGAAAGGTTTACTAGGAAATTTCCTGTGCCTTGGGAAAATAAAAATAACTGTGTAAACCTGAATTTCTCTTATTAAATTTCAGATGGTTATACAGCCTGACTGAGCCTGAGCATAGACACAACAACTTTATATGGAAAGTTGTGTCTTTATATGGTCTTTATATTTCATCCACCCATGAGACTGGTAGCAGTTCCACTTCAAGTCCGGTCTACAGGGATATCATCAGGTCATGAGATAATTTTGATCCCTGAGATCTTATCATAGACTGAATACTACTTAGACATACATCAAAATGTGTTTTAATATGTCACCCCACCAAAAAAAACCTATGTAGAAGTGGCTGGAAATTTAATTTCTGATGTGAAAAAGCCTCAAGAATGACTATCTGACTATCTATCTCCCTATCTATCACACACACACACACACACACACACACACACACACACACACACACACAGAATGGGGTGGAGATGTCTGAAGCTTATAGAAAGCATTAAGTGACAAACTGAGAAAAAGAACAACTGACTTTAGATCTTACCAGAGAGGAAATAGTGTAATAGGGTAGAATTATTATAGGCACTGTTCTGAAGTATATGTGTTTTATTACATATACATATATATGTAGATTTTGGGATGGGGAGGGAGAGGAAGCAATCATACCAATGACTTGTATTTGATTTTGATTAAATATATATTTTCCACAATATGATTAAATAAAAACAAAAGTTATGAGTGAGAAAATATGATAATGCTCAATCAAGTGTATAATACAAATGGATTGATTCTACTAAGGTAGCCATAGCTTTGAGTTTGCCAATCATAAGCATGACTGTGAATGATCAAGGTTCTTAAAGATCTTCTATTCATAAAGTAGCCAGAAATGAAAACTATTTGACAGTAGATATCAGGAGTTACCAGTCATCTGAAAGACAGTCCAACAAAACCAGGTTGAAAAGTTGTGGTATGTAAAAAACAGTTCTCAGATTTAGTTTCTTCAACAGAAAGATGACTATCTATAGGAAACATAAACCCTGCATGTGGAAATAATTATGTAATCTAGAAGAATGTAAGAACAGACATCTTGTGTTGGATGCAATGGCATATCTAGTTCACTTTGCTTACCAAGAGGTGCTTCAGGAAGATTCACAATCTGATCATGAAGTTAAAATCGATCCTCTACCATTAACCATTGTTCTCTGGACATGAGATGTATTTATATCCAAGTCATTTTGCTGGAATAATGGAGCTATTTTGAAAAGTGCCCAGTGAACAGTTGCCTAATGAACGGTGACAAGAAATGGCCAAAGCGGAGCCATGGGAGAAATGAAGAATAAATAATAAAGATGTGTTCAATCCATCAACTAAATTGCTCTTCAAGTGAGAGTTTTTTGAAATGTTTCCATCAGGCAGCAGCAACCTGATGGATGTATTGGATCACAGCAGAATGAATATATTGCCATCCATCCATTTCCAAGAGCTACGAAGTATCTGTGAAATGCAGTCATTCAATGCAGTCATTCAAGAAATTCAATGAATGCGTATGTGGAAAAAGGAAGTTCTCCTCAGTGAAAGAAATTAGAAGACTATGGATTGCATTCTTTGGGGGTGGGGGTTGCTGAAATTCATGTCTTCCTTCTTCTGCACCTCTTTTGTTTCTTTCAGAGTCCCCTATCTCCTTCCCCAGCTCTTCAGAAGAGCTGTAAGCTAGTACTTCAAATATGATGTACTGAGAATTCTCAGCAAGATACCCTATCAGAGAAGAAAGATAATTTGTATTGCATTCAGGCACTTCCACTCAGATATTATCACTGTAATAGTATATTAGCCTCAAATGCACCAGCTGAGGCACATTGCTCAGAATTTCCTGCCTAGAGATGAAGCAGCAAAGAGAGAAATTTACTAGCGAAAAAGTCACAAATGTGCTCCTTAATTTTGGCCTCTGTTCAATTTTTATTAACTATTCCAAGAATTTGCCTGGGATCTCCCTCCTCTCTCCCATCCTCCCATTTACACCGAAAGAAGCACACAGCATCAGTAGCCTTCAGCAACCAATCACACAATAGTATAATTGCGAGGTAAGGCTCTTCCAGAATTGTAGAATTTCAGGCTGTGGATAGGCAACTGCCTCTCTGAAAAGGATTTCCCAGGAGAGTGAAAAAGAAGACATTATATCCTTTTTACACAGAGTAAGAATATATAGATGTGAGAGAAAATGACTTCAACACTGGTATCTTATTTGATTAGCTACTTGTCAAATTGCATTATCTCCTTTAACATTCATGGATCCTTCTGGATCCATGAGCTGCAATGCATTCATTAATGCCAGGATGCATGAACACTATGACCAAGATCTTACACCATTTATCAATACTCATGTAGTTATTCAATGGTTTTGCTACACCACCCTTCTGCTGAATATTAACATTGTGCAGTCAGTGTTGACAATGCTGTCACTTTCTATTTCTATTCACATGTGGTTCATTTGGGCAGAAACAGCATTTTCTGTGTGAAAACTTATATTCAGCCCCAAAATATTAATTCCTGAGAGAAAATAAACATTTCCCTGTAGATAATGCTGTTTTCTTATGGAAATCCACCAGGTGTGAATTTTATGCAGAATAATCTTATCTTGTGGCATTTTCTACATAGAAAACAGCATTTTTGATACAGGAATTATTATTTTTTGTGTTGTGATATTATTTTTCATGCAAAAATGCTTTTACTATGCAAAAGCTTTAGTTTTGTTTTCTTCACAAAACAACCATGTGCAAATTTTGTTCAGTGCAAATCCCAAACTGCAAAGATTTTCGTCCATCCAGGATTACTCCCATCAGGATTTCTCAGCACTAAAAAGTCCTTTGACCATTTTCCAAATATTTTCAAATATTCCTTCAGTTCCTAACACTCACTCTCTCTCTCTCTCTCTCTCTCTCTCTCTCTCTCTCTCTCTCTCTCTCTCTCTCTCTCTCTCTCTCACTCTCTCTCTCTCTCTCTCTCACACACACACACACACACAAAACTATACAGAAACTTCAGAGCCACCAATGGTTAAATCTACTTAGAAATCTACTCTTCTTTTATTTGTTGGCAAATATATATGTCAGTGTTTCAAGTTCTTATGTCTGTTGAAAGTCCAGCCAACTCCTATTGTATTGTCACTCTTTTTCTGAGTAATATTGGACTAATGAGAAGTCACTGTAACTCAATGTGCCTGCATTGTGCTGAAGAACACACATTCTTTCATCCTGTCAATTTCTGAGATGATTTCTCTAAGGGCAAACCTTGGGTTTGAAGGCCAACAAGAAGAAGCAGTTGCTCAAAGTCCTAAAGGAGACAGCAGGGAGTACGGTTCATTTTAAGGGTAATGCCCAGTTGACTTTCATGTTACCTTCCAAATTCTGTGTCAAAGGTTATAATTCAAAGCTGATAGTGACTGAATATTGCTCAGTACTTATCCTTCCTTCATGCTGTTATTGCTACTGCAAACAGGTGGATGGACCTAGGACAGAACAAACAGCTGGCAAAAGAAGGGTTAAAAGGGGCAATGACTGCTTTTGAGGATTGGTATAATACTTCAGTCTAAGGGCATCACCGAATATCTGGAGACTACCAGATGGAGAGCTTTGGAAGTGTTAAATATATTGATTTTGTACATATCAGTGCTGGCAGTTCCCTTATTGGTTGCTGCCAATCCAAATGACACTGTCAGCATGAAAAGCTGTGGCACCAAACTGCTAGATAATATCCAGGGTGCAGTGTGACAATTTCCAGGAGATGGTGACAGAGATAGAAATGAGGGGAGTGGGTTAGACAGTCATGAGAGGCTTCTGTGGAAAGGTTACCCCCTATTAATGAATTTTAATTAGAAGGCATGTTGATACATCAATTCATGGTTAACTCTTTGCTATTACATGCTGTGGTCTTGATGAAAATACATCTCCCTTCCACATGATATTCCCCGTGAGAGAAACATTACCATTGATGCCAAAGCAAATTCCCTTTTGAGGAAAAAATGAATTAGAATTGAGCCACTGTAAATGGAACTGTGATTCTGGGAAGGTGGTTAGGTTTTCAACAGCATTCTCAGTGTTGTAACAAGAAAATTGATGAGATCCTTGAAACAGAGTCATGTACAATATCTGGCCACTTGTCTAACACAACATTAGCAGGGAAATGTTGCCTACTAGGGGTCAAATACTGATGACCTTCCAGTTCCCAGTGGACTGCAACTGCCATCATACCACAGCACTGACTTTTCTGGCATGGGTTACAGTCATTGCAGTCCAACAACAGGTAGAGACCTAAATGTTTCCCACTTGTTTTCTGGATACAAGCTTAAAAAGGAAAAGAACATCATGTTTTTGAATACTTGACCAGAGGGAGGATATAACCTATGGCACTCTACAAATGAACAAATATGTCAATTTTGCTGCTTGTCACTTTCAGGATTTTTAAAGAAACACCCTCAGGTTATTTCTGTCCCACTTCACAAGAAATTTTGATGAGAGCTTACAATAAACAAAACAAAATTTTCGCCATCTGCACCAGCTAAATTTACTGGGTACCAGTATTTCCAACATTGAGTGAACCACGTTGTTTCTCACTCTAATGTAGTGGTCATTCTCATGTAGTGATAATCCTAATTTAGGTCTATAATAAACATGGTCAAATAAATGGAAATTTAGACATGCAGGAAAAGAAGGATTCAAAGACAAGCCTCTGAGAGTTGAATCCTTGTGAAGAGAACAAGTGGGGTATAAATAAACATATACCATATATACTTGAGTATAAGCTGAGTTTTCAGCCCTTTTTAGGGCTGAAAAAGCCTCTCTCAGCTTATGCTCGAGTGAGGGTCCTGGCCGGCTTATATTCGGGTCAGCTTATACTCGAGTATATAGATAATCAGAGTTGGACAGTCTTATTAAAGTCTTATTATTATCTTAAATTACAGTTTTATGTAAATATTCAAAAACATTTAACCTACTGATGTCTCAATTAATATAATTTTATTGTATCTATTTTTATTTTTGAAATTTACCAGGAGCTGCTGTATTTCCCACCCTCATCTTATACTCAAGTCAATAAGTTTTCCCAGTTTTTTGTGGTAAAATTAGGTGCCTTGACTAGTATTCAGGTCAGCATATATTCGAGTATATATGGTAATAATAATAATAATCATCATCATCATCAACTTAGATTGAGAAATCTGGCCTTAAGTATATTTTCTAGTCATACTTGGAGGTGCTAGGGATTGCACATGAGGACACTGACATAGAATCATAGAATTTGAAGGGACCACAAGGGCCATCTAGTCCAACCCCCTGCCATGCAGGAAAACACAATGAAAGCACCCTCGACAGATGGTCATCCAGCCTCTGTTTTAAAATCTCCAGAAAAGGAGACTCCACCACGCTCACAGGTAGCCTAGAGCACTGCCAAACGGCCCATCTTTCAGGAATGTTTAGGAGGAATCTTTTTCCTGCCTTTTCAGGGCAGTTCCCTCAGTGAGTACAATCCTGATATATGTTTCTTAAGCCATCAGATGTGGGAGCACAATTAATACCCCTCTCCCTTGCATTTGCCAAGGTTTGGTACTATTTGCATCCATAAGCTAGGACTGCTTCTTTCTGTCTTGGAAACTGACTGCAAACTGGCAGCCAATGGCTGTTGGACTGGCACCAATCTATGGGCCAACACACTGAATATCATTGCTTTACAGCCAATGAGTTATAGCTACAATTAAAATTTATCGTAATGCTCATGGTAAGCACTAAATTGCTCATAGCTCTTGTAATCTATAGTGAAACTAAACTTTCTTTATCCAAAACACAAACTTATTCTATGGTGCTGACTCAGAGGAGCACAGTTGGTGTGAAAGGTGAAACTTGGAAAGTCACCATTTTGCCCCAAGATTCCTCATGTTCTGAATCAGGATCTACTCAAATGTAACCTAACCTTTTCTGGTTTACGGAATGAGGAAGTTATGTATCACCCAAGAGTCCTGAACTGTGATCATCTGGTGAGGAGGTGGGTGAAATTCAAAGCATGCACAATATAATTCTGTCATAAAACTGGGGAAGGAATGCTTGTGTGCTTGTCTGTGCATGTGTGCATCTATCTATTAGCAAGTAGATACTCACAGATATCATTCAGGCTGTTTAGTTCACATGGGAAAATTAAAATTCATCACATTTCAAATGTTCACTGAAACATATATAATTGAAAATCCAGGCACTGCTGAAATTGTTGGGAAGAAGTCTTTCACATTTTTATCTTTACTGTATAATTATCTTTCCCCAGCTATATTAAAAATCTTCTCAATCTAATAAGACTACAGTCTTAAACACATTTCTATGAAAGTAAATGGAAATTAAATCAGAAGGGACCCACTTTAAATAAATGTGGTTTGAACTGAAATGTACGTATCGCTAAAATATTTCTACAACCCCACAGAAACAGTTTCCCATCATAGTTCAATTACTATGCACTCCTTAGATTATATTTCTTGAAAAAAAAACCCTGCTGCCACATCTTAAGTAGACATTAAGGTAAAAAAAAATCCAAGGCCATAATCATATTTAGACAAAAATATGGTTGCAAAGCACTAATGAGCCAGCTTTGCCCATGCTGGTTCCCTCCAAATGAAGTGAATGAATCACACTATGCTCATCCAGCCAGCATGGCCATTGACACGGACTGCAAATCCCATTGCTCCTTTGATCATGCTGGATGGGGATGATGAGACTAAACAGTCACATTCTGGAGATGCTCTAGATGGGGTTCTCCCCCCTGAGAGAGGGATAGACCTGATAACTTACGAGGTCCCTTCAAACTATTTGATGAGGACTGTGATCCAACAATCAGGGAATCAAGTTAGAGAAGGCTGGTGTAGGCAGTAGACCCAGTTATTAAAGTGACTGACAAATGATAACCTGGCTGCTGCATAGATGAATTCATAATTCCCAAGTAGCAAGTCACACTCAGCTACAATTCTAATGCTGTATTTTGTTGGAGTACTGCATTGCAGAGATTTCAATGGTGCAATGAGAAACAGAAGCCTTATATGAAGAACAATTCTACAAGGAGTCAGCAATCATTAATCAAATATATTACGCAAACCATGTTCCACAGATTTTATACACATACTGTTCGGCATGTTCACTGTTCCATGTGTTGAACTATCCACAGACAACACACTATGCTAAATGCTAATACATCATAGAAGAGTTGTAGCTCAGGGGTACAAGTTATGACTTAGGGCTTCATCACACTAGAGTTTGTTTCCACTCTAAATTCACTTTAAATCCACTTTAGAGAGGGGCCTTTAAACAGCTCATTCAGACAGGGCCTCAACAAACTACAAACTCTAGAATACTGCTGGAGGCAGAAACCAGATTTAAAGTGGATTCATGCTCTTGTGTGATGAGGCCCTTACATGTTAAAGGTCCCAAGTTTGACTCCTGGCATCTTTAGATAAGCTCTGCTCCATTACAATATTAAGGGTTTGGCCTTACAGATATTGTGGAACTTGCAACTCCCATCAGCCTTATCTAATACAACCAACTTCTGGGAAAACCACAGCTTGCCCACCCCTTTGCTAGGTAAGTAAATACTTGACTGGATGTAAAACGCTATCAAACAGCAGTATTCACTAAGATGAGATTATCAACTAGCTGTCCGGAAGTCACTGACCAAAAAGTAATCCCTATTCCTTTCAATTGAATTTATGGAGTGTCAATTTTCCTTAAAAACATAAGAGATGAGTTCAGAGTGTTTCTGTGTACTCTTCTTCAGTCATCCCTGCTAGCAGTACAAAATTAATTACAGTTGTAATACTAATAAAAGTTATTTTAAAATAAAAATATATAATTTTAATTAATGAGGATGTCTAGTGGAAATTTAGTTATTTGCTTTCTCATCCAAATGGGCAATAAAATAACAGTGTTTGCTTTTCTTCCTATTACGAATTCAATGGGCAATACAAGAACAGCAGCAACAATGACAACAATAACAACAACATATGTGTTTTGCAAATTACATGTACTTGCTGGCAGATCAAAACTGCATACAAATTGGCAGAAAAACTAAATAATTTTAACAGAGAAATTACACTGCAAAAGCATATAAGACACCTACAAAAACCAGGAGCAATTGTGTTAGGGACTTGTTTGAACATCTGTGTCCAAAATATACATGGAGAGATAAACGGAGAAAATGCTGATAAATTAAAGAAACCAGAGAGACCAAATTCAGATAATCAACAAATGATCAAAATGGACCCATAGCTCTTTTAACAATTTGCTAATGACAGTTAAAATTGGCAAGTGAATTAAAACAAGTAGGAGTCAACTGACTATATAACTTCAAAGACTCACATACATCTTTCTCCATAAGCACTATTACTGGACGATGTAGTAAGATCTTTGCACCAGATTGTACATTAGAACTGTCATTGAGAAAACCCATGTTCCATTCCATCTTTTCCTCCATATTATCTCACCTTGGTATTTGTAAATATAGTCTTGTTGGACATATACTCTCTGGCTTTTTCTCACTTGTTTTCCAACCCATATTGCTTCGAGTTTGTTTGTGTTTTTATTCCAAGGCTGAACTGGACCAAGTTTGAGCCCAAAGTAACCCAATTCCTTTCATCAAACCAATTTCATTTATACGATGTGAACACATTCACATGAAAATATCTATAAATGTAATTTAGAGATTTCCAATCATGAAGTGATTATTTTCCTGTTTAGTCTGGATGGCAAGAATCCATTGAAAAAACCCTCAACTAAATAAATATTTCACCTTGCATTGGAGAAAGACTCCAATGCAACTTGTCTTTTGTATACAGTTAGTCTCCAAGTTACAGACACCTGACTTATGTACGACTCATGCTTAAGAATGGAGGTGGGACAACAGGAAGTAAGAGAAATCCTCCCCTAGGAAGAGAAATTCACTCCTGGAAGGGTTATCATGGGAGAAAGGTGTCTCCACTGAAGCTTTCTCGCCAGTCTTTGTTTCCATGACAAGCCAAAATTTTCACAGGGACAGCTGGTGAGGTGAAATTTTCTGGGAAGGGCACAGGCAACAAAGCAACAAAAGGGTGTTAACCCTTCCTTACAATATTCAAAAACTTATAATAAGTATAACTTGTCCGTAATCTGGGGACTTTGTGAGTGGGGATCCAACTTGTTTCTCACAATTTGTGTGCATTTGTTGGTAACTGGTATTATTGTCTTTGAAAGTAAAAGTGAAAAGAGATATGGCAGTAACTTGAAGCATGAAAAGATAAAAGTTAGAGTTATTAGACAAATAGGACTGTTAATATTAATGTGATAATAATAATGCTTTCAGAGGAACATGAATCCATGTCCACAATTCATTTTCAATGGTCTGATTTGGGCAGCTGTTTCAATGCTGCTCAATCACATAGTTGTTTCCGACTCTTCGTGACCTCATGGACCAGTCCACGCCAGAGCTCCCTGTTGGCCGTCGCCACCCCCAATTCCTTCAAGGTCAAGCCAGTCACTTCAAGGATACCGTCCATCCATCTCACCCTTGGTTGGCCTCTCTCCTTTTTTCCTTCCATTTTTCCCAGCATCATGATCTTTTCCAAGCTTTCCTGTCTCCTCGTGATGTGGCCAAAATACTTCAGCTTTGCCTCTAATATTCTTCCCTCCAGTGAGCAGCCGGGCATTATTTCCTGGATGATGGACTGGTTGGATCTTCTTGCAGTCCAAGGCACTCTCAGGATTTTCCTCCAGCACCAGAGTTCAAAAGCATCTATCTTCCTTCGTTCAGCCTTCCTTATGGTGCAGCTCTCACAACCATAAGTTACTATGGGGAATACCATTGCTTTGACTATGCGGACCTTCATTGCCAGTGTGATGTCTCTACTCTTCACTATTTTATCAGTATTTATCAATAAGACTCCAATAAAACCTGCAAATATTCATTTCACCAAAAGAAGAAGAAGAAGAAGAAGATAAATACTGAAAAAATTAATTTCCTTAGGTGAGGACCACAATAATTCATCAAACAAAAATATATATTTTAGAGCAGAGCTGTCTCTTTTCCACCACCTCCACCCCCCACTTTAAAAAACAGCTTGAGAATGCAGAAGAGCAGCTCTTACTCCTGCTAATGTGGGATGCTTTTCTTGCCCACGCACAGCTGATGGCGTCAGTACTGACTGGCAGAAACTTTCCTGTAATTTATTGCTGCCATCCTCCACCACCATCAATTCTAATCAAATCTAAGTGTGGATGAGCGCGTAAATGAATTTACAAACATCATCTTATTCTTCCTCAGTGGACCAGGCATGAACAAATAGTCCCATTTTATAGATGCAGCTGAAAAAATAATATTTTAAAAAACCAAGCATAGAACAAACCTTTGAAGGAATCCAGGTTTCTCAGCTACCAGTTTCACTCTAAATTAGAGCAAACATTTTCATTCTAATGTGGATTTGTCTAATGTGCATGGATCAGAGCTTGGAAAAGTTTTGATACATACAAAGAACATCAAGGAATGATCATTCTGGCTGGAATATTATGGCAGTTGTAATCAAAACGAATAACCTTTTATTATTCTGGTGTAAAGTGCCAACGCTGCTTGCAGGTCTCAAGTTTAATCCCTGCTATTTCCAGGAAGGATGAGAAAATATTTGCCAGGTCAGGACTATCACAGACCATGAAAGTTCAGGTTCAAAACTTGAAGCATAGGGATGACCACCACACATTTGTTTTCTTTCTTTCTTTTGTAATATTTCATGGTGCAGATCCTGCTGATGTTACGATGCTGATGTTCTAAGTGACAGTGATGCTTGTCATTCATAGAATAAAAAATCAAGTTTGACACATAGAGAGATATTTCTAGGCAGTACTTTCTCTCTGAGATTTCTCCCCCACTACCTAAATATTGACAAAGAGAATCTCAGCCTTGAAATTCAGGTACTGACATCTGAGAGCCCTAGATGGGTGAATACAGTAGAGTCTCACTTATCCAACATAAACGGGCCGGCAGTACGTTGGATAAGCAAAAATGTTAAATAATAAGGAGGGATCAAGGAAAAACCTATTAAACATCAAATTACGTTATGGTTTTACAAATTAAGCACCAAAACATCATATTTTACAACAAATCGACAGAAAAAGCAGTTCAATACACGGTAATGTTGTGTAGTAATTACTGTATTTACAAATTTAGCACCAAAACATCACAATATATTGAAAACACTGACTACAAAAACATTGGCTACTAACAAACTGACTACAAATAAAGATAGATTTGCATAAAATGAACTTACAGCAACAACATTGTTGGAAATTAAATCCATAAAAAGTTCAGTCCATGCCTCCAAGAGAAACAGCTGTGGATCCAGGCAGGAGGCAAACTGCATTGGATAATCCAGAACTAATGTTGGATAAGCGAGACTCTACTGTACTTCATGATTCCCATGTTAGGGAAAAGCCAAGATATAATGTCAATGAATAAACAAATTCTTAAAACCTTGTAAAGCTCCTTCCAGTTAGCATCGGCAATACTGAACTAAAAGGGCCAGTTATCCAACTTGGCACTAGCCACATTCCTATATTCCTAAAATCTAAATATCCTGGCAGTTGATAGGAACTGAGGTTAGGGGAAGCTAGGATGGTACCTCGAAGGCAAGTAAAACCTCTTCAGATCAAAGCAGCTAATAAATAACAAATGGCAAAAGGACACAGAGGGATCCTAGTTTGCCTAAAATTAAAGGAAGAGAAAGCCAGAGGGAGGTTTATAAAAGCAATGGAAAAGTTATTTAAAAGAATGAGGAGAGGAGAAAGCACAGCATTGGAGCTGCAATGGAGAAGAAAGTTGAAATTCATGTATTGATTAGAACTAATAAGCAAAGCTTTGGCTGAAGGCCTATAGCCTGGAAATTAATACCTGCAAGTTATGAGCTATAGTATTGACAGCTCTTGGATTAGATGGGAGCTGTAAATTTCTGCTGCACAAGAAGAGACCAAGGAAGTGACTATAAATTCAGCTTTTCAGTTAATGCCTAAGAGGCAAAGCTAAGCTCTGGAGAAGGCAGACAAGGTGGAACATTTCACAAAGAATACAACTGCGCTTAAAACCCATTTTTTTACTTCTAGGAACAAGAAAACCCATGATTGAGAACAAAACAAAATGAACAGTGACAGAATTTGCTTAAGGCTCGCCTTAGGCTCTGGGTTTTGCTTAGCGGTATTTGGACCTCTTGAAATTTGAACAGCCACTTCCCCCAAGGAAGAGTTGGGTCCTGATATTGTATGTCTTAAATTGGAAATTTCAGTTCTAAAGAATTTTCTTCCCAAAGAACATTTGTTCAATACTAACAAATTCACACCAGTTCTTCTTCTCTCTGCTTCTTTTTAAAAACAACAGCAGTAAGAATGATCAGTGTCAACTTGTCCCTGTTTATCATGTCAGCAAAAGCTCAAAGGGCATCACCTCGAATGGACTGCAGAAGGAGAAAAGAAATGCATATGGCAAAAGGCTATGCTTCTGGCAAAAGGCTGCTTCTGGAAAGAGAGAAGGGAACAGTTCATGTGGTAAGAATGAGTCAGTTGTAGCAAACAAGAGGACAAAGATCACCCCCAGCCTTTCTGAAAATATAAGGACTGCTCCAAGGAAGTGGAAAGAGACAGAGGGGACAAGACATAAATCAAGAGAAATAGCACCAGACATAGAGGGACAAGGGAGAACGGGAATTTGTCACCAGATACAACCATAACTTTTGGGGTGAAGTTATGTTCAACAGCCATGTTCTACTTTCAAACATTTGGGCAAAGAATAAAACCAATGTGTTCTGTTCAACAAGCTTTGGAACTGACTGTGATATTCCGAGTGGAACCCTTAAGTCATGATGCACTCTGGGTCTCTACACTGTGGATATGTTAGATCCAACCTGGATTGTATTTGGAACTCTAAAGTTGAGATCCATCCACACTGTACTGTTATAACAGTCTTGATTCCACTAGAACTACCATGGCTCCATTTTACAAGATTTATAGTTTCATGAAGTGCCTAGACTTCTTTACTGTACAATAGTACCAGAGCTCTCAAACAATGAATTCTAAGTATGTTAAAAGTCTTCAGATCCAAATATTACATAAGATGGAACTATAGCAGTTAAAGCAATTCAAGATATGTAAAGTTTGGAGGTACCCTATCTTATTTGTAGAAATTAAAAGTTCAATTCCATTTTCTCAGACAGGCTTGGAAAATAAACTGTTATTCCCCTCCAGTAAATTATTAACAAAAAAAGTCCAAGTCATTTCTTGGCTGCAATCTGAGGCTCATAAATCACTGATGCATACTCCTTATCTGTACATTTCCCATGAATGGATTTCATTATTTAGTGGCTACCACACATTTTTGTAGAATTTATGTGATTTCTCATTTTTCTGGAAAAAAAATGATATTCTGGGAAATTGATATTCTGTAGCAGCAAAGTACAGTGGTTTGAGCATTTGCAGATTATTAATGGATTTGATTTAAAAGTTCTCTTAGGTTCTCCAATGCATTTCTATGGTTAACTCCTGGCAGCAATGTCATGATAGAGAAGCTAAGAATTCCTAGAGATATGTTCCCTCAGATTTAAAAAAACAGTTTTTATTTGTGTTTTCTCTACTTTTATTCGGGGGTGGGGTACATGCCCCTGAGCCCAACAAATGTGGATGGCTAACTGTAATAAAAAATCAATGTGAAAGAAATGGAAACTTTGATTTATCCATTTAGGTTTAGGGCTTTCAGCATCACTTAAAAGTCTGGGTTGAATCACTTTGTGTTCTATTATATAAGTACTGGATTACTGTTAACACCTTTTTTCCTTGAGATGCCCATTGCTTTTAGCACCTACATGGCAAGGAAGTACAATACAGTCCTCTACAATAACAGTGACTATTTAATTTAGTGAGTGAGGATGGGAGGAGTAGGAATCAGGATATGTTTCCCTTTGTATTTGAAATTCTCAAAAACCTTCATATCTGGGATAGTCTTTAAAAAAGTAAAATGTGAGAGACAGCAAAACAATAGATATTTCTCACTCTTGCTCTTTCCTTTTATGATAATACTGCCAATTCCTTAACTCCATCCACACAGACGGATGGGCAAACATAACAAATGGGGTACCCAAAGCAAACCCCAAAACTGTACTTCTTGCTGGTGGCTTGTCTGGTTTTGCTTTTGGGTTTTCAGTGCTGCTCTTCCCTCTTTCCTGATATTGTATTGAAATCAAAGATAGATGAACAAATAGGCGATTTAAAGGAGAGAAAGAGAAAGAGAGCAATGACTGCTCCCTGTGACTGTGAGTGGGTTTGAAATAAGCATATTTTGCTGGCCTGAACCCAAGATTAAAAAAACAGAGCAAGAGAGATGGCTTGCGTGGGAGTATATTTATTTTGTCATATAGATGCATACATATATATTCAGCCAGAGATCCTGTAATGAGCTCTCTCTCAGCAGATACTAGAAAAAAACAGGTGGCAATGATGAGCTATCATTTAGAGAAGCATTATTTTCACAAATGAATCTACCCTCTAACAGGGAGTACAAGAAATATTTTTTATTTGTTTTTTCCCCATTCATTTTCATCATTAAAGGTTTGCTTGTTCTTTTGCTTGCTCGTCATTCACTGATTTGGAACATATTTTCTCATTTTTATTATTTGCATTTGGTATTCTTTCCTGGTAGCTTCAGTTCAAAGCGTGACACAGTTACCACGTCATCATACTTACCTTTGGAAGTATGCTTTCGCCTTAACTACAAGTTGGATGGGCACGCTGTCCATCAGATGACACAGAGGAGCTTCCAGTGGAAGGTTCTCCTCCACTTGGAGTGGAAGTGTTGTTCAGTGCTCCACTCTTAACACGGGAGGCTTTCCATGTTGTTCTGGCTCCAATTTTGCACTGCCTGAGTGGCGTTCCCTCCATGTGATGGGGGTAGCATCGCTGCAAGGGAGCAGTATGCGGGTGACAGCTTCGCCTCAGCTGCTTTCCATTTCCAATTTTCCATGGCTAAGCAAGGTGAAGTGTCCCGCTATAATGAGGTAGTTATTCTAGTGTTAACCACTGGGGGATTTTCAAGCATTTTGGCACTACAGGGGCAGGCAACTTGGTACCCTCTATATGCTGCAAGACTCCCAACTCTCATCATCCCCAGATAACATAGCCAGGTTTCTAAACACTCTTTTGAGTTGTGACTAGCAGTTTCCTTGTCCACAATGTGATCAGACCATTCTGGATTCTAGCCAAGACCTTTTAGATGCTAAACCATATTTCCAAAACAGTTCTAGAACTTTAAAGCAGTGATTTCCAAACTCCAGATGTTTTAGGCTTCAATTCTCAGAAGCCTCAGCCATTTTGGCCAATGGGCAGAGATTATGGGAGCTGAAATCCAAAGTATCTGGAGGACCTAAATTTGGGAATCTGTGTTAAAAGATATCTTCTTTAAAACTCAGATGAATTCTACACTGTACAATTAATGCAGTTCAACACTACTTTAGCTGTCATTACTCAAAGCTATGGAATTCTTTCAGTTTTATGAAGTCTTTAGCCATCTATGCCAAAGAGTGCTGGTGCCTCACCAAACTCCAGGACTGCAAAGAGTGAGACACTGGTAAATCACCTGCACCTGAAATTCTTCCATTTGATCTCTTTGTAATATTTTAGGTACCTTTGTATGACCCTTTTCTTTTGAAGTCTAAACTGAATTTCTAAATGTTTAGCAGAAAATTTAAGTTGTTGAAATGCTAGAAATGTGAGGAATGAAGATAAATTTTATAGGTGGGCAGATGTTTTATCTGGGGGAGCAATACTTTTACCATATCCACCTCATTAGGGTTGGAGTCATCCAGTGTGGTAATTCATGATGCCACCCATACACCTCCTCTCCTACTAAAATGTTACAAAATATTTAAATATTGCAGTTGAAATACAAATTTGATAAACTACAGGACTATAAAAATCTGCAGCAATAAAAATGAGAGTGTATTTGTTATACATCCAGATGAAACTACAGGATGCAGAGCATCATTGTTATTGGGTAGCAATGACAGAAAGTAAATTGGCACAGAGTTTTAGCCTTGTAGGTAGCTTGATGCAATATTTGTAATCTGGGTTTACAAAAATGTTTTTGTGGTTATATCTAGCTACAGGGATATCATTACAAATAAAGAATGCATTTATACATTTAGCATAAATATTAAAATTTGCTAAAACACTGCACAAAAATTATGTAGAGACATTTTGGTATGGTTCGTACCCTCTGTATCCCACTAGAGGTGCTACTTTTGCTTCTCTGCTTGGGTCTAATCAGGAGAGTTCCAGCAATTAGCATTATAACTAAAATACTGATACCATCATCCAGTTGTTAACACAAAGACATTAACATCATTTTAGTGTATACAAAAATTAGTCTGTAAAAACACAGAATTCTTAAGGAATTTTTCAAACTGGGAAACAAAACAACAATTGGAGGCTTTTAAGCAGAGGCTGGATGGCTATCTGTCGGGGGTGCTTTGAATGAAATTTCCTGCTTCTTGGCAGGGGATTGGACTGGATGGCCCAGGAGGTCTCTTCCAGCTCAATGATATCCAGGTAATATTGCTAGGACTGCAAATATACCTGAAGTCAACCATCTGGAGCAATGTAGGACTGTGCTGCTGGAGAGCAGGGCACTAAAGGATCACAGGATCACCCCACAACCACCAGTGAGTGATTGTTTAGTCACTGAAATATCAAACAGGGTAGCGAAGCAGGAATAAACAAATTTCTGTAGACTTCTTTCTATGAATTCATCCAACTACAGCTGAGAGAGAAGTGAAACTGTTTAACACCTTCTTGTTGATCCAGCTGGAACCTAATAAAATTTGGCCTCTCCTCTTCCCATAAGAATCTCCATCTGACTACACCAGAAAGAGAGGTGAGAAAAAGGAGATCATCTCTTTTCACCTGGCTAGGATTAATTGCCATTTGGCTTTGCTCTCTGATAAGTGCCTCTATCACAAGATCATTATGTAACAATTATGTAACATGAAGAAAGTGTCGCTGTCTGAATTTGCTCATTTCCCTTGTCTCTGCCCGTTTTCTTTAGAACACGGCTTGTGAAATGTCAAACCACCTTGCAAGCTTCACAGAGCAATGGAATATAACTGCAGTCAACTCAGATGATGCAAAACCAGGTCCCACATGTTTATAACCCACCTCTGCCTCCTTTCTTGTTCCTTGGGGATACTGTTACTGCTGAGCTTTCAGCAGATGAGAAATGGGGAAAATAGAGAAACATATACATTTCTGCTCACTTGATAAACCTTGTTTACTCTGTCTTTGCTTCACTCTCCGTCTCCTGTCTCACACCTAAAATTGAAACCCAAGGATCTTTGCAAGTGATAAAATACATACACATACGCCCTGTTATAAATGAATTAGGGACTGCTGGGAAGATGGCAACAGAACAGCAAGACAGATTGAAGAACAAATGGTTGTACTCATTATTTCTAAACTATGACCTGAAGAAAATCAACAGTTTATGTAGACTGCTTGATTTGATAAATAGAAATGTAATCACCGGTGCTCCCTGACTTCACAGAGAATGTGGGAGGTGAAATCAACAAAGCTTACTGAGCAAGGAAAAATCTCTGCATTTCAAAAACCTGATGCCTTAATAGCTTTATATAAGAAATGAAGAAGTCTGAAATTCCAAATTGTTCACATATCAAATAATACAATACAGGTGATGAGTCTTTGGCCCACCAGACTTTCGACCTTATCTCACCCTAGATTCCCCGTTTTCTTACTGTCTTCTTATGTTGAGTCCCACTGTCTTCCCATGACACACAGCCACATCTGGTAGCTGTGTGTTGAAATCCATCTTACCAGCATGCAAAGACAGTCAGGAATTGGGTGTTCCCCTGACTCCTGATTGAAGACAGTGGCAGGAAATGGAAGAAAGTGGAGAAATGTCATGGGATGGATGGTCATCCCCAAAGACGGATCTTACCAGGGTAGGTCCACTATTATCGACATTTTCTCCTGCTTTCCTCCGTTTCTCCCCTACCCATTGGATAAGGTTCTTTTTTTGGCTTACAGACCCTATAGGTTCTGCCCATTGTGGGTGAGGAATTGTACAAATGGTTGCCAACCCATCAGTACAGATATGTTCCCTAACCCCTACTTCTAGATCCCACACAACCCTAGATGTCTCTGTCCTATACTTTGCCTTTAATGTGTTCTTCCACTGTTGATTTTTTTTATTTATCCCACTTCAAATGTAGATACAACCCTTGATCTGACACGCATACTGAAAATGGCTATAGTATGGAAAACCTAATAACTGATGTAATACTGTACAGGGGGCATATAGGATGGAGCAGACAAAACATGGAACTAACCAAGTTGGCTGAAAAATAAAATTATTGGAGTAGAATCTTTGGATAAGATCCAGTAAGCCTACCGGCATAGCACAAGTGTCTACCAGTGCACTTAGAACAACTACAAATAAAATTTCATATTATGAAGTTATCATACAAAGTATCATAGAAATGAACTATAAAGAGAACTAAAAGCAATTTTAAAATATACTCACTAGAAACAGCAACAAAAAATTCAGACAATACAGCTCCTTAATTAAAAAATGCTTTCCCCATCAATGGTTAGTTCTCAAAAGCCAGTCAAAACAGAAAAAAAATGTATCTACAAAGACACCATGGAGTACACGAGTCTAAGTAATTGTAGGGAGGAATTTCCAGAGCTTGGGAATAGCCTCCTTATTAAATGTACTTGTGAAAGTTTGTTTAACTGATATTGGTTCTTAAAACATGGAAAGGATTCTGTGTGAGAATATAATCATTCCAATGATCTGGACCTGAGCCATTTAAGACTTTTTAAAGAACTTCACTAAACTGGCTACAAAACCCCCCAAGTGGCTAGAGGTGTCTCCTGACTATCTTATTGACATTCAGGGACTTCCAGCTATTAGTGCAGGATAAATTTGGTTGAATTGGTTTAGCCCCAAGGTAAGTAAGGAAAATCAGGGATGCTTGAAAGTTTTGATGAAACTCCAGAGGAGCCCCACACTAAGGGCAGAGTGTGAACAGAAGACTGGCTCTGATGCCGTGTAACGGCATCAATTGCCACTTGTAAGCCGCCCTGAGTCCCCTCGGGTGATTGAAATAAATAAATAAATGCAAGCTAACTTACTCTCCACACAGGCTGGCAACAGCATTCTTTTTCCCCTGTACTCTTCAGTGTGGAGTAAAGAGAATGGATTGGGCATATGTCACAGAGCTCTGTATGGCCAGAGAAAAGAAGGAGAATCATCCCCCCTTCTTCCTGGCCATGTGAGCACCTTTGCTGATGTCAGCACTGTGCCTGCAATGGCCAGAAACACTTCCAGAACTCTGCAGCAGTCCAGCAGTGATAATGTCAACAGAGAAGGGAAGATGACGACTCATCTGGACCAAAATGGTTTTGGCCTGCTTGAGCTGTACAAGCTCCACCACATTATTGCTATCAGTCCAGGACGAAATCTGTAAATACCCCTGAATTCAATCTGGAGCATTTCTGCTCTGGGCTGGCCCCAAAATAATTGGCCAGTGTAGTCATCACTGGCACTTAAAATTGTGCCTGAAAACAGAAATCAATGGACCTGATGTAACAAAATTGTTGTATGTTCCCTCTAGTTGTCTCTGTCATTCTAGCTGCAGCTCTTCCATTCAGATTTTGAACATTATTCAAAAGGCAGGCCCACAAAGAATATGCTACAGTAATCCAAATGGGATGTAATTAAAGCAGGTATTGCTGAGCAGTTATAGTGAGTGCAGTCAGCACACAAGCCTTACCTGTACTAATGCACTCCTGGCCACCATGAAAACATGAACTTCCAGGCTCAAAGCTGAATCCAAGAGTGCATTCAAGCTGTGAACCTGTCTTCAAGGAGAGTGTAACTCCATCCAGCACAGTGTGAATCCTTATTCCCTGATCTGTCTCATGACTGATCAGGAGCACTTCTGTCTTGTCTGGATTATGTTTAAATTTGTTCACCCTCATCCAGTCTATTAACAAATGCTAGACATCCATTTAGAATCTGACAGCAAAACAAACAAAGCAAAAAACACACTCACAAAAACCCAAGAGCAAAGAGCTCTTGCATTTCTGGTTTCCAGATTTGATTTGTTTAGGTTGATTTAAATCAAGAATGGGTAAACTTAGGCCCTCCAGGTGTTTTGTACTTCAGCTCCCAGGGATAGGATTACTTAGAGTTGAAATTCAAAAAACCTGGAGGGCCAAAATTTACCCATGCTGGATTTAGACTATGGATCTCATCATATCAACATGGGAAACAGCGGGAGGATTCTCCAGGCAGCACAGTGAATCTGGCAGGCAGCAGAGGAATCAGTCACCCTGCACCCTCCATTGCCCACAGCGCTGCCTTCCCCACCACATGGGGGAAAGTGTCCCCCCCCCACGTGCTCACCTCGTTGCTGGCAATGAGAACATGGGAAGCCGCCTGTGTTTTCATAGTTATGTTGTATGACGTGTTCACTGTAGTTTGAATATGGAGCCCCACCAGAAGTAACTCTACATCGTTTGATGGGATCCAGTGGGATCAGGCCCTGAACTGTGCTGCAAGTGTTGTACAACAGGTAAATTTGCCCATGTAATGTAGTCCTATGGCAGGGTGATCTGGAATACTTTTCTTATGGTATGAAGAACAAAACACACAAGACAAGATTGAAGGAGTTAGGCATTTGGTAAAGAGAAGGCTGAGGTTTCGCAAGATTGTACTCATTAAATAAACCAAGGATTGTCACAGGGAGGAGCCAGCAGAGCCAGTTCTCTTCTGCCCTGGAAGGTAGATGTTCATAACCCACCACTGTTGGAGAACTCCACTAGAAATATAAATCTTTGCTAGTTTCATTCTCAAAGGAATCAATAACCAAATGTATTTATTTATTTATCACATTTATATCATGCCCTTCTCACCTCACAGGGGACTCAAAGCGGCTTTACAAAAAGGCACAATTCAATGCCACAAACATACATACAATAAAATTACAAATACATTAAAACATCTCAAACATTAAAACAAAAAAAACACAACTAATTTAAATCACATAATCCAAAATTGTAATCTACAGCTGTTCCAATTGTCATTGCACTATTTCATGTTTCTTTATTGCACTGTAAATTACTGTTAAAAAGCTTGGACCCAAAGCTACATTTTTACTTTTTTTCTGAAGGTCAGGAGGGAGGGAGCTGAACTATTATGGCTGGGGAGGGAGTTCCATGGACAAGGGACCATCACTGAGAAGCCCCTGTCGTAGCTATTTTTAGCTATTTTCTTCCCATTGCAAGAATGTCAATGATACCATTTTGAAGCCATTTTTAAAAATTCCTGACAGTTCGGGGACTCTCTACAAAAAACAACCCCATAGGTATTCTGTACAAAAAAATTATCTGCAGGAAATGTTTGCATAAAACAAAAACAAAACAACAAGCTGTATGGAGTTCCTCCTTAAATCTTCACAGTTTGAGAATTATATACAGTACCCTCAGTGCAGGTTTTCAGCAATAGTCACTTTAAGACCAGGATAAATATGCCACAATTTTCTCTTTTTCTCCATCCTGCCATCCAACAGAGAGCCGTTGTGAAGAGTCAAATGAACCTTCACCTGAATAATGTAGAGCTGTGAGATTTTCTCCAAACAGAAACATCTCCCCCATCCCCCTAAAAAAAAACCTGGTTGGGATAGATTGCTTTTATTTTCAGGCCAAGACCTACGCCAACCAGCAGCTGGAAAATAAAAACAGTTTGTGACAGGCAATAACCTCTTTCAGGAGCTAAGCAGGCTTGGTAATGAAGCTGAAATCACTCTCCAGATCTCTCGTGGTCTCACATTTCTCTTCCCTTTTCCGCAAAACTGGCACTTCCAATCTATTGAAGATCTCTTTTTCCAGTGTGATGAGTTCCACTCCTCCAGCTATTTGTGGGTTTTATAGAGGGGAAGAAAGGAGCTGAGCTTTGACTCATACCTCACAGAGACAGTAAAAAAGAAAAGAAAAGAAGGCAGCTGCATATATATTGCATGTGTGTGATGAATTCTTTTAAGCACAATCTGTTGGATGAGGTGCAGATTTCAGCTTCCTAATAATCTCAGCATTTGGTATTTAGTTATCAAACACAGGTGTCTAGCCCCCATGGCAACAAAAAGATATGATTGCAAATGTGTGGGTTGTGGCTTGTGACATGTAAGCTGTTGTGACATGTAAACATTAGTACATTACAGGTAAATTACCCAGTACCTTCCACAGCATATTGCTCCCCTTGGGACTGAAGGAAGCAGAATGCCTTATGTTTGGGATGAGCAACATGGTGCTCTCTGCAGTTGGTTGGATTGCAGTTCCTATCAGCAGCATAGGTAAGGGTAAGGGATAATGGAGGTTGCAGTTCAACAACATATGCAGAAAGACAGCTAGAAAGTGCATAATGCTGTATTAGGACTCAACTGGGAGTAGCTAGTATCAGGAAGCTAACCAACTGTCCATTTGAGATGAGTTTGGGATTTTTTACTAGTGTAGAAAAGCCTAAAATCTGCTTAGCCATATATACACTATACAAATATGGGACATGTTTGGCTCCAATATTTTTTTAGCTCTCCTTGTATGGTTTCTGAC
Source organism: Anolis carolinensis (assembly GCF_035594765.1). Taxonomy (NCBI): domain Eukaryota; kingdom Metazoa; phylum Chordata; class Lepidosauria; order Squamata; family Anolidae; genus Anolis; species Anolis carolinensis. Next base: position 183,291,314 of record NC_085845.1, read on the forward strand.
CAAATAGGTCCTATGAGAATATAAACAGTAAGACAGTTGTGGTCTATTCATTCACTCTATTCATGGAGCACTGTTAAAACATAGTCTGGGCCAGCAGTATGAAGAAAAAGTAATCGCAATGACACAGTGCTTGTGCTATATGCAGAATGCCTGTTTTCTCGCTTCATGGGCTCCTGTGCCTGCAGTTTGCATCTGGTGTTGATGTAAATGCAAATACAGCTCTAGCATTTGCTGATATCCAAAGATGGTTGAAAGGAGAGATGAGGACTTGGATTTCGCAGTTGAGATCCGGATACAGACTGAACCAAGCCATAATGGGATGTTTTCAATGTCCCTTTCACACTACTCTATAATAACACTAAAATTCCACTTCAGTAGACTTGACTACTTCCTTCCATATGGAATCCTTGGGTTTGCATTTACGGGAGGTACAGTATCTTAAATTCTCAGCCAGAGCTTTAGTGCACCACTAAACTGCAGACCCCAGGACTTCATGGGATGCAACCATGGCAGCCAAAATGGAACCATAGTGCTATAACTGTGCAGTTCAGATGTTCTGATGACTGGGGAGCATATCGGCTTCACTGCGTTGATGCACATCTCACCTCTGCTGAAGGGCCCCTGAACTGGCATCCATACAAAATCTTACAGCTGATTTCATATCTAGTAGAAATATATTGTCCTGTATCACAAAGCAATTTCCAAGTGTTGCTTCCCCGTCCTTGGTGTTTTGTTCTGCTATGTGTTTGCAGGGAGAAAAGCAGCAACTTGGGAAGTAATACATCTCTTTTTCAACCTTAGGCAATTGGAACACAAGCCAATAAAGCTGGGCATATAGAAAAGCAAATCAATTTTATCTTATTTTTGTTCCAAACACCTGGGTCACAGGAAGAAAAAGCTGTGTGCTTGTCTTTCTTTTTCAGTCACTACAGTTAGATCAGTAAAATCTATAAACCTTATTCATTTTGGTCTAGTAAAGCAGCTGAGGACCCATCTACACTGCCACGTAATGCAGTTTCAGAATACAGTTCAACTGCATCGAATTGCATTATATGGCTGTTCAATGCAGTTAAAGTACATTCCGAAACTGCATTATATGGCAGTGTAAATGGGACCCAAGTTATTCTGCTGTTCTTCTGAACAAAGACCTACAACATCTTAAAAATGAATGAATGAGTAAATGTACCTTAAACTATTGATAAACTAGTGAAACTTCGGGTGACATCACTTTTATGAGTTTCAAGTTTCATTTTAATTCAGTTAAGACTTTGTACTTCTCTATCTCCAATTTTATTACAAGATAAAAATCGCAATATTTCCCAGGAGGAGGGAGAAGACATAAAATTATCCTCTCTCCCCCAACAAATTTTAAAATTTTATCTAAGTTTTGAGTAAATTGAAGATAGAACTATGCCCTTAGCTTCAGCCAACAATATGATGCAACCTCCTTAGACCCTGACCAAACAGATCTCGCCTCTTTGGCCCCAAAAAAGATTTCTTTCCAAAGTATATGGTAAACACACTTGATATTATCTTGATATACAATTTTACTCTGTATTATCAATACTTTCTTTCTTTGGCCCTTCAGCCTTAGTCCTCTCCACATGAAGATTAGTAAGTTGTTCAGCCTTAACTGTATAAACAATTTTGTACCAGTGTCATTATAACTTGAGAGATATTTCATTGATTCAGGCAGGCTCTATGGAGATTTAAATTTTTTTAGACATCTAACTTGACTAACAGCAGCATTTCAAAACCTTTTTGGGAAAAATTATGCTTTGCTGGGCATGATATCTGATTTCCAATATTTAGCATAAACGAAGCCTAGCAGCCACCAGATTATTTCATGTAATCTTCGAGATACATGTTGTATAGAATTAAGTCATAAAACAAATAAATGGCTCGGGGGGGGGGGGGGGGGAGTGAGCTTTATGTTTTCCTAAATTATGTGAAAATTGAAAATGAAAAACTTCTTTGTCCAGGTCCCAGAGAATGTGTACTGCTCAGTAGAGTTAGGAATTGCTGTTAATAATACTTTTAATTAATCCCTGTCTCAGGAATAACTAATATTTATGCCAAACTAATTTTCACATCTATGCAGTTTCCTTCTTTTTCACCATTTTCTTTTTCCAATTCTTTGTAACTATACCTTTTTAAAAGCACTTTTAAAAAAAGGTGTTCTTTAAAAAAACTGGATATTGACCTAAGTTTTATTTAAAAATGAATGAATTACATATGCTATCTTTCTTGATGGATAGAAAGACCTATGCTTTCCATAACATGGAAGGGTTTTGTTGAGTGCTGATTGTTAAATACTTCTCTCTTTTTTAAAAAGAAAGAGTCTCTGATTTCCAGGGTGTCTGACCCAGAATGAAAGGTTAAAGAAAGTCAAATGACAGCTAAGAGGTTGGGTTAACGGATTTACTGATATTGAGAAACATGAGCAAGTTGCTAACTGAATGGTAACTTAGGACAGCTTATGTGAATTGTAATTGCCTTGCTACTGTTGACCTTCTTTGTGACTCTGACCAAAATTTGTTCTTCTCCAATACCTTTTTCCTTCAGCTTTATCTATTTAACTCAGACCATTTGAGAAATGGTAATTAGGAGGCAGATCTATAATGCACAATTTTCTTGTTAGGAAACTTATCATTTACATTTATATCAGGCATGGGCAAACTTCAGCTGTTAGGAATTGTGAGAGTTGAAGTCCAAAACACCTGGAGGGCCGAAGTTTGCCCATGCATGATTTATATCATAAATGATGGAACCGCTGGGAATATCATTTTTAAAATCATTATTCACCATTATGGTTCCAAGCCCCCCTAAAGTTGTTTCTTATGATTAATGTTGTTGTTCTGTACTTTAAATAGTGACTATAAGTTAAGCTATCACAGGGTTTTCTTGGCAATACCTGTATGTTGGGAGGGTGAGTGGGATCTTTGCCTTCCTCTGAGGCTGAGAGAGTTTGCTTTGCCTAAGATTTCCTAGTGGATTTCCATGGCCGAATGGGGATTTGAATCCTGGTCTCATGACTATTTAAGTTCTTTGTTTTCAAATGTAACAAACTTTTAAATTTAGTCATTTTAAAAGATACATGTGAATGCTACAAAAAAAAAAACACCCCTCCCCTTTTCTAGTTAAGTTCATCATTGCCTAGGTGCCCACAAGAGACACAATATGAGCAAACCTGAACTGAATTGTTGGGAGTTTGGCAAGACCTTTAGCCTTCTCTACTGAATAGTGCTAGTGTCTCACCAAATTGTTGTTGTTGTTGTTGTTGTTGTTGTTGTTATATTTTATTTATACCCTGCTTTAACTCTCCTGCAGGGGACCCAAAGCAGCTTAACATAAAAGTATTAATACACAATTTAAAATATATGAATATATAAACATTAAACCCTACCTCAATTGAAAGGTTTTAGCCTGCCCATGGAAGGACAGCAGGGAGGGGGCCATACTGGCTTCCCTGCGCAGGGAGTTCCAGAGATGAGGGGCAGCCACTGAGAAAGACCACTCTCTCATTCCCAACAACTAGGCTTGAGATGGAGGTGAGACCAAGAGAAGGACCTCTCCTGAAGATCTCAGGGCCCGGGCAGGCTCATACAAGGGCATGCGGTTGGCCAAGTAGCATGGACCTTAGGGCTTTAAAAGGTCATAACCAGCCATTTGAATTGTGTCCGGAACAGAATGGCAGCCAGTGAAGCTTCTGCAACAGGGGAGTTGTTAGAAACCTGACTGCAGCTCTTTGGACCAGCTGAAGTTTCTGAGCACTCTTCAGAGGCAGTCCCACATAGAGCAAGTTACAGTAATTCAGATGGGATATAACTAAAGCATGTACCTCCGTGTCCAGATCTGACATCTCAAGGAACAGGTGCAGTTGGTGTACAAGTTTTAATTGTGCAAAAGCCCTCCTGGCCACCACCGATACCTGGGCCTCCAGGTTCAGTGCCAAGTCCAGGAGGACCCCCAAACTGCAAACCTGTGTCTTCAGAGGGAGTGTAAGCCCATCCAGCACAGGCTGATCCTTCCGACTGATCAGGAGTACCTCTGTCTTGTCTGGATTAAGTTTCAATTTGTTTGCCCTCATCCAGTCCATTACTGATGACAGGCATTGATTTAGAGTTAGGACAGCTTCCTTAGCATTAGGTGGAAAGAAGTAGTGGAGTTGGGTGTCATCTGCATATAGGCGGCACCATATTCCAGAACTCCAGATGACCTCTCCCAGCATTTCATGTATATGTTAAACTGTATGAGGGACAGGTCCATGGTCAGGGGTTCAAAGAGGAGTACCACCTTCCGGGTACGACCCTCCAGGAAGGACCAGAGCCACTTTAAGACAGTGCCTCTCAGTTCCATCCCAGCGAGACAACCCAGAAGGATACCATGGTCAATGGTACTGAAGGCTGTTGAGAGGTCCAGGAGAACCAACAGGGACACACTCCCCCTCTTGGCTCTCTACGGAGGTCATCCACCAAGGCAACCAAAGCTATGTCTGTTCCATAACCACGGCTGAAACTAGATTGAAATCAATCTAGATAATTCATTCAGTCTGATTTCTTCGAGTTTTCCGCCAACATCAATCTAGTCTCCATCTCACTCACTTCATCACTGCCAACTCTTTGGAAAACCAAGGAGCTGGTTTGGCTCTGCTCCGTGAGAGGGGATATTCAAGAGTGATTGTGTCCAGAAGTCAGCTAGAGCTTTGATAGAATCCCCTGCCAAGGCAACAGGAAAATCCCTAAGACCCATCAGGCATCCATCCAGATCCATATGCCTCCTGGAGCAGACCATCTCAATTGGTTTCCCACCCCTGTGGAGGTTTGGAGTCCCAGCAAGTCTACACCTGACCAAGTAGTGATCGGTCCATGATATCAGAACTGTGACAAGTTCATCCACATCATGATCACCATCATTTCATCCTGCACAGAAAACATGGTCAATAATGTGTCCAGCAGCATGGCTAGGGCAAGACACCACTTGGGACAGACCCATGGTTGTCATAGTGGTCATGAAGTACTGAGCCATTCTCAACAGGGCAGTCTCAGTATGGATATTGAAGTCTCCCAGCATTATTATAACTCCTATGATTCCATAGCATTGAGCCATGAAATTTAAAGTGGTGTCAAGCTGCATTGATTCTACTGTGTAGATGCACTCATAGATCAGGCTGAGAGGTGATGGCTGCTCTGCGGCCATCCAATTAATTTCAGGTTTGAACAGGGACTTGAATGTGCACTTTCCAAATCCTCATCCAATTATTTTCTTTGTCCATTCCATCTTGAATTGTTCTTTGCACTTACATTCAAATAGTTCAGCATTGCTATACCCTGAGGAATTGGACCTGAGGTCTACAGATCACACATGGAGAATTCAGGTTGTACATCGCACCAAAACCAAACTAGAGAACTTTGCTACAATGTAACAAAATAGACAATAAAGGAAGCCTTTTGAAATGAAACAGACTTGAGCAGATTGATCTCATAATATAAACAGTCCATACAAAAGCTTATGGGTTAGGTTCCCTGTCCAATTTGAGGAACATTGGTTTTCTCTGTTTGGTACAGTTATTGTGTCAACTCATAACAGGTGTTAGGATTTTCTGCCTCAGGTGCCAAACTAACATTTGTGTACAATACACCTTGAACTCAAATAGGTGAGAAGATGAAGGAGAAATTTTCTACTCCATCTGAAACAGGAAAACGTCTTGAGTATGAAAAATGAGCATATTCATGCCACAGGTATTCTTAGGTGATATAATACAGAATGAAAATGGTCAATTGTGTCTTTTCCCTGAAGACCAAAGACCCAATGCAATAAATTCACTAATCACGACACACTAAAACCATGACCATGAGCTCTTGACACTGCAGTGCACAGATATCCCTCTTCCATGGCATGCAATAGGATGAAAAAAATCCATTAATTAACAAAGCAACCCAAATCAAATAAATGGGGTTCCAGTGAGGCTAGGTAGATTTTTCTCTTTTTTATAATCATTTCTATCTGAAGCATAGCCATAAGTCCCCACCTCCATTGCTTTTTTAAAGCACTGTGGCTCAAAGAAAGAAAACAATGTCCCTGAGAACATTGCAGAGAGATGTTCCTAAAAGCAGGAAAGTACCCCTGGGATGTTTTAGTTGCACTCACTGCCATCTCCTATTAAAAATGATAACACCATGCAATGAAACCAGACCTCCCAGAAAGCACAAAATATTAAAGAGCAAGGGGATGTATCTCAGCTTTATACATCCTACCTGTCTAATTAGAGAAGAACTTAAAAAACATTTTTACCTTTAGAGGCTTCAGTTGAGCATTCAGCTCTCACTGCTACATTCACTGGATACACTGGTCTCTTCATAAGCTGATCTCATGAACCAAGTGTGCACACCTTGCACGTATTGCTGTTTTGTGGGGTCTGTTCCTTGGATATCATGGTCTGCAAGAAAAAAACACAGTATCTTAAGTTTGGTTGCGGAGAAATTCAAAGTACTGGCCCATTTGTGTTTATCACTGCTAGACTCAATTCACTGAATCAACAGGATTTGCTGTAATGGTGACTTATCACTCAGTAATTGATTTATTAAGTCTAATCTATCTGGCATGAACACTGTTTCAAAAGAAGGATATTTTAACATAATTTGTTGTTTCTGGAACTTATATACATTTTCTCCTTGTTGATCCTTAAGTTTAGTTTATGTGTTGGAATATGATTCTAGAGATGAGGATTCAATTCCTTGTTCAGTCAGAGAAACTCACTGGGTGACATTGGATGAGTCATTCACTCTCAGCCCCAGAACACCCTGTATGAGGTTCAGCTCAGAGTCGCCAAAAGTCAGAAACAACTCGAAAGCACACAACTAGAAAGCACACAACAATAAATCTGCAGGATGAGCTCAGGACATAACTCAGTCCACTGAATTTTCTGGTCAGTATGGCCAGTATTTGATTCTGGAAGATGAAATAAAAAAAGAAATATTTCCAGGCTCTAGTTTACGGACATGGCGAAACAGGATGTTGTATGTGTTTTCAACTTTTTGTGTTGATGTGATCATGGTGGCTTCTCATAAACTACCAAAATGAAGAGAACAGATGTTTATAACGTTTTTCATATATGGAGAGGGAGAAAGGGAGAGTGGTGAGTAATTTTGAAGGCTGAGCATTTGTATAATATGTCCATTGATGTATATTTAGTTAGAATTAGCAGCCTTCAATGTCAAAATGCAGTATATCTTAGTAATTTTAGATACCCAGTGACTTCTGGAGAAGCCAGATAATTCTTCTGTCCAGGTACAAACTGGTTTTAGCCAATTTTAAGCTTCTTGCTCTCATTTTGGTGTGTAACTTTCTAAATCTTTAGATTAATAGCCTTCCTAGTAGAGGACCACATATTATGTTCAAGTCAATATTCACTTTTCACAGGTGTGAATGGAATAATATAATATTAAAATGCAAATATTCAAATGCAAAGAAATATCATTAAAAACCAAAGCCAGAAGTATCCATGCCACAGTATTTAGTTACATTATAAATGAGAAACCAACTCATTTGAAATGTGGTGCTGGAAGAGAGTTCTGCAAATATCATTGAATGTCTAAAAAACAAATTAATGGGTCTTAGAGTAAACCATACTTGGATTCCCAGAAGTCAAAATGATTAAATTGAGACTGTTGTACTTTGAATGGATCATGAGATGACATGACTAAATGAAAAAGTCAATGATATGCATCAAAGCAGAAGAAAAAGAGGAAGACCACATAGTTGAATTGAGGAAATAAATCCATCAATCCAAGAAAGCCATAGACTGAGTCTGCAAGACCTGAGCAAAACTGTTAATAACTGGGACTCTTGGGAAACCATTATTCATAAGGTTGCTCTGATGGAAAATGACATCAACAGAACGGAAACCCAAGAGACGGTATTAACTTTCTAGGATGTCTGCTGGGATCAGGAAAATAAATAATTTTTCTGGATTTGATTGGGAGAGTGAGGACATCCTTCCATTTATTCCACCTTCTCTCCTATGCAACTTAAACGAAGAAGAAAACTGGAACTGACAAGGGACAATTAAGAGATTTCAGTGTCCATTCCTTGCATCCAGGAAGAGAATACATAAAACATCTTCATTTTATTTGTGGAAACTTAGCAAAGCAACTGACGGAATTGTAGTTGGAATTGGGAAAGGGTATACTGCAACATTGGAGCAAAGCCACATAGAGTTTTATAGCTTAAAGGCAAGGGTTGTTGTGGTTAATTTTGAAGGCAATTTCATCTCCATTTCAGACAATATACTAAAAATTTTTAAACAGTCTTTATTAAAATATTTCACATTCACCCAGAACCTTTGCCTCACTATTTACAAACTAGCCAAATGATCTAAAACAATCTCTGTGCTGCACTTCTGTTTTCGTTCATTGATTCCAAGTTTTTTAACGAATCCTACCCAAGTTATAGTAAGAGGATTTATTATTATTTTCTCCCATTCCCTCCAGGTAGAAGTAGTTAACCTTTGCCAGTAGTTTTCCAATAGTTATATATCTGCTGAAGTGGTGTCACATATCTTCACCAGTGATCTGAAAAATGTCATATATATTTCTCTCCTGAGGTCAGTTCTTCAATTTACTCTATCTATCTATCTATCTATCTATCTATCTATCTATCTATCTATCTATCTATCTGTCCATCCATCCATCCATCCATCCACACACACACACATATACATACATACATGCCCCCCCACACACATATATATATTTGGGTGATTTTTTTAAAAAATAATATATAAATCACTCAGTTCCCTTACAGATACCCTTTCCCAATGATCCATTTCTGCTTCTTGATCCAACTTAGAGAATATCACATCTAGGCTTCTGAAAAGAACAGTTTCAATTCCATCTCCAATGACCTGTGATGACATTTTTATCACCTGTTTGTGAAATTTCTCGCTTGTGTATCCAACCAAAAACATGATTACTTGGTTCTCTGCTAAAGATAAATATCTTCACCTATTTCATTGTTATTTCATACAAGCCAGAAGAAATAATTTCAAGAAGGTTCACTGCACTGGATAAGGTCAATAGAGGTTTTGTGTATTTTCCATGATTTTTTCACACTTTTGGGATCTTTGTTTTTAAAACAAGTCATTTGTGCATTTATACACTTGTTTGCTACATATGTTTTTTGTTCAGAGAAAGTGGGATTTTTGCACAAGTGAAGTTTTGGCAATAAAGACTTGTTGAGACTCCTTTCCTGTTCAGTATTCTTTACAGTCCCAGTTTATTTTGATTTAAACACAATGGTTCTGATTCTGTATTACCTTTCAAAGGTACAAAGTAAAGATGGAAGAGAACTAAAAAAAAAAGAGAAAGAAATGGGCATAGTTCATCAGTTTGATTGGGAAACAGCTGGACAATTATGTTTTCTTTTTTAAAAAATTATCCCTTTTTTAATTATTTTGGATGCTCTCCAATGGTCTCTTCTGTTTTTAATATGAAACTTGTTCTTTCTAAAAATATATCCCTACTAAATTGACTCACCATGTTACTTACTCTACATTAATCTGTCTTATCAGCACACTCACAGTCTTAATTCCTTCCTATCTGTGATGACCCATGGGCCTTGTAGTCCTGCTCATGACATTGTGATGCCTGATGAAGAAGAAAACTTGGGTTTTTTACCTTCCCAGTCAGAACTGGATTCTTCCCAGACAGATTCTTCCCAGCCAGATCTGGGAACCTTGCACCTGCAAGAGGATTATGTTCCAGAAGTATGTCAAACAAATACTGAGGCTACATCTCCAGTGTTTTCTCGCCATGAATTTTGTAAACAACAGAGAGGTTTGGAAGCAGCCTCGCGCAGGAGTGCGAGAATAATTGCTAAGAATTTGCCAATTAAGCCTGCTTTCCATGAGAATCTTTAAGGAGTCAAACATCTGGTCTCAGAGATTAGCTTTCGTTTCTGGTTCCCAGAGAACTGCTCTCGGCGGGAAAGTTAGACTCTATATAGGTGTTTTACCCGCGGAGTTACTTTGCGGAGTCAATTCGTCAGCCTCCGGAGCGAGTTGTGTCTGGACAGCGCGCTCCGTTTCAAGCCTCGTTCCTGCTCAAGCCTTGTCCTTGTTTCCTGCCTTCGCTCCTGCTTCCCAGCCTTTGTTTACCTACGGACCTTGCCTTGTTTCCCAGGACTAAACCTTGCCTTGTTTCACGGATTTTACCAAGTTATTCCACGGACCTTGTTCTAGTTCCTCGTTACCTTGTTCCACGCTTCAAGCCTTGTTTCAAGTATCAAGTTATTTCCTAGCCTTGCTCAAGTTCATGGACTAAAGGACCTTGTCATCTCCCCTCACTTGCCTGGCAAAGTGAGTGTTTCGGTTATTGGATTACAACTTTGGACCTTAATATTTCATATTGGACATTGTTTCTTTGGACTAATTTTGACCTTTCCTGAAAGGTCTACTTCTGGACTAACTTTTACATTTGCTTTTACTAACTTTATATATTTCCTTAATAAAGATATTAGATAGAATCTGGCCTCTGCGTATGGTTATTGGTGCTCTGTAGCCTGGGTCGTGACAGTTTGACTCCGCCCCCCTAAGCACCAATTAACCTCGGCCAGAATGTCTACCGGAGTCGTACCTGGGCCGAGCGGCCAGCCGATTACCTACACCATCGACAAGGATGAGGTGGACCGAATCCGTGATAAGCTCAATGCACAGGATGGAGAAATAAAGGGTTTGAAGGAACGCGGAATCCGTCTTCCGGCCATGGCGTTGCCAACCAAGTTTACTGGAGAAGCTTCTAAGGTTCATGTTTTCCGTCGCCAATGCCAAGCTTATCTAGAGGCCCGTGATGCCGAGTTTCCCCAGGAAGACATCAAGGTGGCGTGGATTTACAGTCTCCTAGACGGGCCAGCGGCTAACTGGGCGACGGCTCTGTTCGACCAAGCCTCCCCACATCTAAGGTCAGCGCAACATTTCTTGGACCACCTTAAGGCGACCTGGGGAATCGAGGACAATTTGGAGGCAGCCGGGCACAAACTCCGCCGCCTCTTCCAAGGAGACAGACCCATGTCTCAGTACATAGCCGAGTTCCGAGTGCTGGCCCACAACACTGGCTGGAACGATGTTGCCCTCAGAGGACAATTTCGGGAGGGTCTCAACATTGAAATGCTGGAGGAAATCTCCAAGGTGGATCCTCCCCAAACGCTGGAAGCACTCATCGATCAATGTTTACGGGCTGAAGTCATGATTGCCAACAGGAAGCAGTGGGTACGAGGCCAGAGCGGTAGAGCTGGGGCAAAACCCCCCGCTCCCGCCAGCGTTCAGCCGCGTCCAGTGTGGAGACCCCCACCACCATCCCCATACCCCAGGGGGAGCGAGGAGGTGCCGATGCAGTTGGGCAATGTGCGTCCCAGATTAGATGCCGCCGAGAAGGCCCGCCGTCAACGCCTAAATCTCTGTTGGTATTGCGGGAATGGGGGCCACTTCGCCAGAGAGTGCCCAGCCAAAGGGAAGCCCGCCGCCCGTCTTGCGGCGGCGTCCTCCACGGAGACGAAGACGTCTGAGGCGGCTGGCACACAGCCGGCGGGGGAAGCCAACGACCGGGCGTAGAGAGGCTCGCCAACCCGGTCAAGAAACCCATTCAAGAGCCGCCAACCGGGGTCCTGTTCCTTCTAGTGGTCACCTTATGGTCAGCAAAAAAGGGACCCGTCATGATCCACGCCATGATAGACTCAGGAGCTACCAACAATTTCATTGATCGAGAGTATGCCGACTCTCTGGGATTACAATATCATGACTTCAAGAATGCCCGTGTGGTGCAAGCCATCGATGGCCGCCCTCTCAAGACGGGCCCCGTAAGCCAGTGGTCGGAACCCACCAGGATGTGGATAAGGGAACATATGGAAGAGATTTCCTTCTTTGTTACTGAGGTTCCCCATTTCCCTGTGATTTTGGGGATTCCATGGCTGACACTTCACGACCCAAGCATCTCCTGGTCCAACAGAGAACTGCAGTTTGCTTCAAAGTACTGCCAAAACCATTGCCTCGTAGCCAAGGTCTGCCATGCCACAGACACCGAGCCCATTATCACCTTGCCAAAGAAGTACTCCGAGTATTGGGATGTATTCAATGAAAAAGAAGCCGAAAAATTACCCCCACATAGACCTTATGACTGTGCCATTGACTTGGTGGAGGGGGCCCCGATCCCGCGAGGGCATCTCTACTCCCTGACTGAACCAGAGCAAGAAGCTCTCAGGGAATTCATAGAGACAAACCTTCGCAAGGGATTCATCAGACCCTCTCAATCCCCAGCCGCCTCCCCAGTGATGTTTGTGAAGAAGAAGTCAGGGGAATTACGCTTGGTGGTGGACTACAGAGCATTGAATAATATCACCAAGCGGAACAGCTATCCCCTGCCCTTAATCTCGGATCTGTTAGACCGACTTCGAGGAGCCAAGGTTTACACCAAGCTGGATCTTCGGGGAGCTTACAACTTAGTTCGCATCAGAGAAGGGGACGAGTGGAAGACCGCCTTCCAGACTAAATTCGGATTATTCGAGTCCCGAGTTATGAATTATGGATTATGCGGAGCTCCCGCAACGTTCCAGCATTTTGTCAATGACATTTTCCAGGACTATCTAGATAGGTTCTTGATAATCTACCTGGACGATTTTTTGGTGTTTTCTAGATCACAATCAGAACATGAGAACCACGTCAAAATGGTGTTGCAACGATTGCGGGATCATGGACTTTATGCCAAGCTAGAAAAATGCGCTTTTGATCTACAAGAGGTAGATTTCCTTGGATACCGTATCTCGCCTCTAGGGCTCTCCATGGATCCAGCCAAGGTCTCAGCAGTATTGGAATGGCGGGCACCAACTAACAAGAAGGAGGTGCAGCGATTCTTGGGGTTCGCGAACTATTACCGTAAGTTCATTCCAGATTGTGCCCGCTGGTCTGACCCAATCACTAGCTGCATCCGTGGAAAACAGCCCTTCCGCTGGACTGATCAAGCAGAGAAAGGGTTCCAGCAACTAAAGAAATTATTCACATCCCAGCCAATCCTTCAGCATCCAGATCCTGAAACCCTTTTTGTGGTGCAAGCGGACGCCTCTGATGTGGCAATTGGGGCTGTGCTCCTACAACCGGTGGGAGATCACCTTCATCCTTGTGCCTATTATTCTCGTCAACTAACCGCACCAGAGAGGAACTATACCATTTGGGAAAAAGAACTATTAGCCATAAAAGCAGCTTTTGAAACTTGGAGACATTGGCTAGAAGGGGCCAAATTTCCCATTGAAGTCCACACTGATCATCGGAATCTAGAACATCTAAGAACTGCCCGCAAGCTAAATCAGAGGCAGCAACGTTGGGCTTTATTCTTTGAACGTTTCAACTTCCAGATTCATTATGTGACCCCAGCCCAAACCAAGCAAGCAGACGCCCTGTCACGTAAACCGGAATACGCTGCAGGACGCAAGGAGACCTTTGAATCCCAACTACTACAACCCGAGAACTTTGCCACGCTCACAGTGGGGAACACCAAATCCACTCCCATTGATTCAACTCCCTCTACTCCAGGGCCCATCTGTGCTCAAGAAATCAGGGCTAGTCAGCAAGCAGATGCCTGGGCGCAGGACCAACTTCGTCAAGGTCTGCATTTTCCCTTTTCGCTTAAAGATGGACTGCTTTGCTATAGAAATCATGTTTATATCCCACCCGGACCGGGCAGGGAAAAAGCACTTCGTCTGTGTCATGACTGCAAACCAGCAGGGCATTTCGGACTATTTAAAACCATGCATTTGATCCTAAGAGATTTCTGGTGGCCCAAGATCCGCAAGGATGTGGAAAAATATGTTAACACCTGCCCAGTATGCCAGCGCTCCAAGATAAGAAGGGAGAAGCCCTCAGGGCTTCTACACCCCCTTCCTAACCCATCTCGCCCATGGGAAATAATTTCTGCGGATTTTATCACTGACTTACCACCTTCCTGTGGATTCACCACGATCCTAGTGGTGGTGGACCTTTTCACCAAGTTAGCCCATTTCATTCCCTGTGAAGGTCTTCCCACGGCCCAAGAGACTGCAGATTTATTCCTCCAACATGTTTTCAGACTACATGGATTGCCCAAGAGTTTGGTCACAGACCGTGGATCCCAATTCACCTCTCGTTTCTGGAAGGCACTACAAAAACTATTGGGCATAGACTCTCGTTTATCTTCAGCTCATCATCCCCAAACGGATGGGCAAACGGAGCGCACCAATGCCACTTTGGAACAGTACCTTCGCTGTTATGTAAACTACCAACAGGACAATTGGGCTTCTCTGTTACCACTGTCGGAATTTGCCTACAACAATGGAGTCCAGGCTTCTACAAAAGAAACGCCGTTCTTTGCAAACTACGGCTTCCATCCACGTTTCTTTCCCCCTGTCATTGAAACTTCAGAAGTTCCCGCAGCAGAAGATTGGCTGCAGGAACTCACAGCGGTGCAACAACTTTTGCTCCAGCAACTGGAACAAGCCAAGGAGGACTATAAACGTCACGCGGACAAACATCGCCAGCCGGGCCCCGAAATCAAGGTAGGAGATCGGGTTTTTCTGTCCACTCGCTTTTTGCCCTCCCATCGCCCTTGCCGGAAGTTAGATGCCCGTTTCATTGGCCCCTATCCAGTGGTGGCGCAACTTAACCCCGTGACTTTCAAACTCCAACTTCCGCGCTCAATGCGCATTCACCCAGTGTTTCACCGCTCCCTGCTCCTTCCGGCGGATGGTGTGCGGCCAGATGTAGACCGGCCGGCCCCCGTCCCTATTTTGGTGGATGGGGAGGACGAGTTCGAGGTTCAGGACACTTTGGATTCTCGCTTTCACCGCCGCCGCCTGCAATATCTCATTGACTGGGTGGGTTTTGGCCCTGAGGAACGCTCTTGGGAAGACGCTTCCACAGTTCACGCTCCTGATCTAACCCGTCGCTTCCATCAGACCTATCCCGCCAAGCCACGACCTCGCGCCTCGGGGAGAGAGTCCCAGTTTGGGAGGGGGCTTGAGGAGGGGGATAGTGTGATGACCCATGGGCCTTGTAGTCCTGCTCATGACATTGTGATGCCTGATGAAGAAGAAAACTTGGGTTTTTTACCTTCCCAGTCAGAACTGGATTCTTCCCAGACAGATTCTTCCCAGCCAGATCTGGGAACCTTGCACCTGCAAGAGGATTATGTTCCAGAAGTATGTCAAACAAATACTGAGGCTACATCTCCAGTGTTTTCTCGCCATGAGTTTTGTAAACAACAGAGAGGTTTGGAAGCAGCCTCGCGCAGGAGTGCGAGAATAATTGCTAAGAATTTGCCAATTAAGCCTGCTTTCCATGAGAATCTTTAAGGAGTCAAACATCTGGTCTCAGAGATTAGCTTTCGTTTCTGGTTCCCAGAGAACTGCTCTCGGCGGGAAAGTTAGACTCTATATAGGTGTTTTACCCGCGGAGTTACTTTGCGGAGTCAATTCGTCAGCCTCCGGAGCGAGTTGTGTCTGGACAGCGCGCTCCGTTTCAAGCCTCGTTCCTGCTCAAGCCTTGTCCTTGTTTCCTGCCTTCGCTCCTGCTTCCCAGCCTTTGTTTACCTACGGACCTTGCCTTGTTTCCCAGGACTAAACCTTGCCTTGTTTCACGGATTTTACCAAGTTATTCCACGGACCTTGTTCTAGTTCCTCGTTACCTTGTTCCACGCTTCAAGCCTTGTTTCAAGTATCAAGTTATTTCCTAGCCTTGCTCAAGTTCATGGACTAAAGGACCTTGTCATCTCCCCTCACTTGCCTGGCAAAGTGAGTGTTTCGGTTATTGGATTACAACTTTGGACCTTAATATTTCATATTGGACATTGTTTCTTTGGACTAATTTTGACCTTTCCTGAAAGGTCTACTTCTGGACTAACTTTTACATTTGCTTTTACTAACTTTATATATTTCCTTAATAAAGATATTAGATAGAATCTGGCCTCTGCGTATGGTTATTGGTGCTCTGTAGCCTGGGTCGTGACACTATCTCAGTCTATCACCTAGACAGTAATCTTAGTTCAAAGAGAGTTAAATAACCCTCTTAGCCCCAAAATTATTTGGATTCTTGGCTTGCTTTCCATTCAGATTTCTGAAAAATCATGAAAAAGACAAAAAATTATTGTAACACAGATGGTTCTTGATCATTGTTTAGTCAGTGATACATACATGCTTGCATTATACCCAATATCACCCCTCCTCTTACATAGTTTTAGATTCCTGTGCAAGAGCCAAAAAGCAATTCATGGCTACTGAGCATGTTTGGTTTGTGCAAAGCATGAGACCATTCCAAACCTTCTGATATTTCACTTAAGTGAGAGAATCCATGCAGAAAAGCTTCCAGATTCATTCATATATGGCAAACCTGAGGTCATTTCAATCAGTGTGTCTGTGAGTATGTGTTTGAGGGATTAGTGTTGGGATTTAGGACTTTGAGACAACAGGGTTCAAATTCTAAACATGGAAACCCAGTGGGTGAACATGGTGAAATCACATTATCTTAGCCCAAGAGAATGGCAAACCACTTCTGAATAAATTCTAAAAAGAAAACCCAACAGTTTTCTCATTGTAAGTTGAAGTTAATGTCACATATCAACAAGTGTGTGTGTGTGTGTGTGTGTGTGTGTGTGTGTGTGTTATAAAAGAAACATTTGCCTGAATGTCTGGGCCTGCTCCCCCTTTGTAGCATCACATGTTTCTTAGTTTGTTTCTCTGTTTTCACAGATCCTCCCTGCAAATTCACAAGTGAATGCTGAATAATTTTGTGGAAAGGCCAGCTCATTCATATTGCATGTGAGAATTGGGAAGAGGGCAAATTTGTTTTCTCAGTGAGATAATTACAAGTTTTGGTGACATCTCAAGCCCCGTTCAGAGGTTTGTTGTAGTACGCAAGCAGAAGGAGCCAGAAAAATACCCTGCTCTTCCATTCCCTCCCTTCCTGTATTGATGGGAGAAGCCTAAAAAAGGAGTTGCAACTGCATTCTGCTTAATACTACTACAGAGTTCCATATATTTGGGGACCTTAATCAGGCAGGGCTTATGTTTCAGTTGTTGGAATTCCAGATAAAGTGCTCAATCTTTATTGTTGTTAAGCACCTACAAATTGAATCTGACTTGTGGCAACCCTATTAGAGTGTTTTCTTGGCAAGGTTTATTCAGAGGGGTTTTGCCACTGCCTTCCTCTAAGGCTGAGAAATTGTGACTTGCTCTGGGACCTCTGCACATTGAAGTCCCTAACATGGGAAACAGTGGGGGAATTCATCAGGCAGTATGACAAATCCATGGGGCAGCAGAGGAAACAGTCGTCCTGTGCCTCACACTGCTCACACCGCTGCTTTCTCTATGACACAGGGAAAAGCATTGCCACCCGACTATGCCCCACGCTGGCCCTGTTGTAGGCTATGAGAACATAGGTAGAGCTATCCATGTTCTCAGGGCTCCATCCTAGAACGTTTCCAGGACAGAACCAGGATGGAGCCCCACCGGAAGTAGCCCTGCGTCACGTGAAGAGCTCCAGTGGGCTCTATCCTGATTCTGTCCTGAAAGTGTCCTAGGACAGAGCCAGAAGTCCATGTGATGAGGTCAAAGTCACCCAGTGAGTTTCCATGGCTAAACAGGACTCAAACCTTGCTGTTGTTATTCCGATACTTAGACCTCGACAACAGACTGGCTCCTAGAAGTGCAATATGCAGACTGTATGTATTTGGTTTGATGGTGTTTTTTAGTAGCTTGTTTTTCTTTCAGTTTCCATAATGTGAGTTGGACTTCTGCTGTCAGGCGGCAGGCCCTTCCATCCAGAGGTGAGAAGATATAGCTGTCAGAAAGAAAAGCTGCCAATGTCATGAAGCAGTTCCAGAGGAACACGCGGTCTCTCCCACACAAATATTCCAGCTAGGCATACCCATTCCCACACTCCATATGAAGCAGTGACACGAAGCAGCATAAGAAAAGGCATTTGTTGCCTCAAACAAGCAAGGATGATAAAAAGAAAGAGAACAAGAACACCCTCTGAGAATCACAATGCTTTAATCTGCATTTCACTGATGGGCAAATGAAGAGCCTTTCCGGATGGCTGCCTTTAATGCAACCAGATTAGAAGCCGCTACTTTGTTTTGGCAAAAAGGACACAAATGTCTTTCCTCAAAGAAGCACAGTCATTGCTGGCAGCAGAGGCAGAGGGAAGACAGGGAGAGAAGAAGATAGTCCAGTTATTTTTGCTCAAGGTGGTCCTCCAGCATTTAGACAGACAACAAGGGCCTGGGGGATCAGGCATATAGCATGCCGCTATATATAACTTTATTTTTACTCTGCAAAAGGTCCACTGAATACAGTCAGGTGGTCTGAAATTGCCTCATTTGTTTTTTTTTCTTTATTGTAAAAAAAATTGTCTCCTCCTCATATATGTGTGTATGTGTGCCTTCATGATGCCTTTTGATTCATGGGGAACATGGGTTTCATAGGGGGTTTTTGAGACAAGGAATACTCAAAAGTGGGTTTGCCAATTCTTTCCTCTGAAACATAACATACAGCACCTGGGATTCGTTGCTGGTCTCCCATCCACGTACTACCCTAAGCTGACTTTACCAAGTTTCCAAGATCAGATGGGCCTAGTGCGTTTACAGGGGCTTAAAACAGAGAAAAAATATTGCCACCAATATATGTGTGTTTGTACAAGGGGGGGGGGGCAATTTTGAACATATCAGCTGGAATTCTGCTAGTGATATAGGCAGAGCTAAGAGGAGGAGGTAAAGGTAAAGGTTTCCCCTGATGTTGTGTCCAGTCATGTCCGACTCTATTTCTAAGCCGAAGAGCCAGTGTTGTCCGTAGACACCTCCAAGGTCATGTGGCTGGCATGACTGCATGGAACGCCGTTACCTTCTCGTTGGAGCGGTACCTATTGATCTACTCACATTTGCATGTTTTCTAACTGCTAGGTTGGCAGAAACTGGAGCTAACAGCGGGTGCTCACTCCACTCCCGGGATTTGAACCTAGGACCTTTTGGTCTGCAAGTTTGGCAGCTCAGCGCTTTAACACACTGAGCCATCGGAGGAGGAAGAGGCCAGGATTTTGAGAGACGTTCAAAGAAACGAGCATGGAAGCTAGGTGTTTCTGGTATGCCTTAGCTATCCAAAAGGAGCCTCTACAGTGCCAATGTGTTATCACTTACTTGGCAAGGGGACTAAATTGTCCAGTCAGTGTGGCTCATTTTTCATGCTCTGTGGAACAAAAATACCACTCTGATTCTTGCAACAGCCTTAAACTGTGGCCAATATATTGTCAAAAAAGTAGGTTGAATGTTTTTGTCATTGTAGAGAGAAATGGTGATTAGTTCCATCCTTGTATAACTCATAATAAAATATGTCATGAGATAGCTAGATTTTGACCTGCTTTACTTTTTGTATAAAAAAGTTTTTTGGTGCACATTTATTAAAATGTGAATTGCCAGGTATCCATTGTTTTGTCTGCTGTTTGAATTAAATAGCACTGAATATGTTTTGCTAACTCAGTGTCCTATTAAAATAATCCTTAATTTCTAAAATAATAACCAACTTGTTCTTACTTTCAGGGATCAAGAACTGTGCCCAATTTCATTTGTAATATACACATATGAAAAACACAACAAAACCTTCCAGACCTTGACATCTAAATTTTGTGCCAGAGCCAAGATCTTCCAGAGTGGGTGGCAAATGCTTACAGTGCTATCTCAACATACTGTAATAGTCAAGAAAAAAAAAATGATAACAGCGAGGTTCTTTAAATACTGTATTTGCCCTCTCACTGCTCTTCATTCCCCCATTGTAGCCAACTAAGGGTGGTTGCCTTTATCTGTTGATTTTCTAATTGACAGAAGGAAGAGCAGATATCCCCAGCAAAACTGTTACTTCTTATATGACAGTATCTCCATCATCTCATAAATCTTTTCCTTGCTTACTAGAGACTATACCTCGCTTCCCTACATCTCTGCAAGGCATACTGAGAAACAAAAAGAGACTGAGCCATTTCTCTTCCACTTTCAATGGAATGAGATCAGTTCTCTCTTAGGGCCTTTCCACACAGCCATATAACCCAGAATATCAAGGCAGATAACCCACAATATCTGCTTTGAACTGGATTATCTGAGTCCACACTGCCATATAATACAGTTCAATGTCTATTTTAAATAAAGATTTATATATCTTATACAACTGTGTGGAAGGGGCCTTAGCCTTATTACTCCACCCTCGAACTGCTTGAAGTCCTCTTCCAAGCAAATATATGAAGCTGCCTTATACTGAATCAGAACTCAGTACTGCTGACTTCTCCATTGCAGCAGCTCTCTGGTCCTGAATCAGAGCATTTCCCAAAGCTTGGAAATTAATAACATTGGAATATTATTTGCTGTGCTGAAAAAGCGATTTCCTGTGCAAAAGAATTACTCTTTTTTATGCAAAACAACCACACACATGAATGTTATTTAGAACAAGTACCCAGTTACACATTTTCTGCACAGGAAACAGCATTTTGCAGCTTTAGCAGAAAGTGCTGTGTCCTGCAGAAAATAACATATGTGAATTTTGCACAGAAGTACTAGTTTGTGAAAAGTCTTTTCAGTCCAATGTTTAAAATATTTTCAAATATTATCTCACGAGTATACCAGGGAATGTATTTTGCAATATTTTCTGCATGAAATGTTGTGGTGGAGGATTCTGAGCAAACCATTTATGGTTTTATACAAATGATTTTTGTCAGCAATTGTTTAAGCATTTTAGGATGGGGCAGCTAAACCAGGAAATTCCAATTGGATGGCCCTCCACAAGGGTCTGCCTCCAGGGGCAAACCAAGAATTGACCACTTGGAAGTCCTTAAACAGACTCAAAAGTGGAGTGAGCCGATCAAAAGACAACCTAGCAAAATGGCACTACCTAAAAGAATCCTCTACCTTGTGCGACTTGGAGCAGAACAGACAACCGCATCTGCATGCTTGTCCGCAATGTCTTGCCTCATGTATATATGCGGATGACATGGTTTTGATGTCTAATACTCAAATAGGTTTACAAAGATTACTGATTAAACTTAACACCTACGCCCACAAAGACGAGCTGACAATAAACAAAACCAAGTCAAAAATTATGGTGTTCAGAAAGCGCTCATCTAGGCACAAATGGGTTCTAGATGCAGAGCGTATAGAACAGGTTAGCTCTTTTATTAGACTTAGTATACTCAGAGACTGGCTCTTGGCTGGCACACTCCCAATCTTGCGCAATCAAGACTAGGGCTCGCTCCAACACACTGGCAAGACTGCTAACCCACCCTCTTTAACTCCAATAATCAAAGTTTATAAAGCAAAAATCCTGCCCATGATATTATATGGAGCAGAAATCTGGGGCCTAAGCAAACTACCAATGGATACTTGGCGTTGACACTAAGACCACCACTGCTGCAGTTAGAGCAGAGTTAGAAATATATTCTATTGAAGGTCTTGCCAAAATCAGGGCCTTTAATTACTGGTCTAAAATAAAAAATCTCAAAAATAACAGACTGCCAAAACTGTGCTTCTTAGAACAATCTAATGGCTTAAACCAAGATTCCTGGGCAGAACAACTAACAAGGTTTCTTTGCACCTGCAGATTACAAATTACTTCCTTAGACCAGAATAGGGATGCCAAAAAAGGACAGTAATCCAAAGGATCCTAGTTATTGAAGCCCAAAAAGACATAGCCACCCTGTCAAATATAGGATCTCTGAAGTGGTTAGGACGCTTTAAACGTAATTTTCAGTGGGCGTTATACCTAAAAGCAATATGCCAAGACACCTAAGAATCACTTTCACCAGGGCAAGATTCGAACAAATGGAGTCCATGGAGAGATACGGCAGATTCAACCACATCCCATATGAAGAAAAATTATGTATTTCTGGCGGCCCTGAAGTCGAAAATCTGAACCACATTTTGCATAATTGTAACCTATATGAAAAAGAAAGGAAACAATACTTATGGCCTTTTATTTGTAATAAAACAAGCTGGGTTATTGAGGCCAAAGCTTCATTTTTGTTGGCCGGTTATAACCCCACTCTGACAACAAAAGTGGCCCTGTATTTGTTTAAAGCTGCTAAAAGGAGATCGGAGTACATAAATCAGATTGGGGTGCAGTGTATGGGAGACAAGGATAGTTGATGCATAGATCTATAGTTAAGCTACATTGGCACCAAGCAAGCAAATACCTGTATATCTCTATTTTATTTTAAGTGAACTGATGTATGTTGTCTGTTGTATTTGTATTTGTATTGTCTGTTCTTGATAAGGCCAACTGGCTAATCAATAAATTGTTGTTGTTGTATCAGTTTTATACTAATGTATGCAATGCTTTTGATATGAAATAAATAAAGGATGGGGCAAGACACCTTTCTCATCAAGGAGAAGAACTTTTGCAAGTATTCTTTATATCTGTATTCTCAGAACACAGACAAATGCATGAAAATCAATTCGTCCCATAAATCCTTTAGCCTAAACTTGGAATGCTCCAGCTTAACTATGACTACAGTGGATTTCATTGGCAGCTTGGGCTCTCCCATAACTTCTTTTTTGATGTGTAGATTTTAAACTCATTGGGGGAATGAAATAGTGGAGAATCTAATTCTGAGAGAGGGATGTCTACATCCTCCAGGGGAACTCTGATGTGCTGGGACTAGAAGTCAAGTAATTGAATAGCATTCAGTCACATCTGTAATTTTATGTCATTTCAGCCTGGCCAAGAACATATCCCCAGAAGATACAGGAGTCTTATATATTTTATCAAATGGCTCTAAGTGCATTTAATCATTCTTGCCATCTCTTTTTTTTCTCTAAGAAGGTATTTGGCTTTGAGAAGGAATTATGTGTGTTTTGTGTATGTTTGGGTATTTTCTCCACTATTTGCAGGCAACAAAAGTTGAGCATTGTTTTACAAAATAACTAGAAGCTTTACATCATTATCTGTAAAATGGGGCCAAGAGGCTGTATGTAGTCAACTCTGATCTAGATGATTGCGGCTAATCAAGAAACTGAGTTGTAGTCTATCAAACTGTTGAATTTAACCATGAATAAGAATTGTCACTCCTACTGTCCAAAGAAGCTAAAGCATTGTTCTGTTTATGCATTCTCATTTAGTTTGTCTGAAGCCATGTCCCTGCCTCTTGGTGCCTCTTGACTTGTTTGAGATTATAAAGCCAAAGCTACAATAATGCACTCCTTTTCAAGGAGCTTTATTTCCTCCCATATCAAGGCTTGTTTAGCTGGATCTTCTAAGTTCACTCCACATTGATGAATCTGGACAAATGACTTGTAAAACCTCAAATGTCAATTTTAATGAGAACTAACAGAGAGCCCATAAGACATGTTCTTCTTCACTAATGACAGCTAAACAGGCCCATTATTACCAATATCAGAAGGAAAGTGGCCTTACCTATCTCTATCTCCTCCTATTCCCTTTGCCTATTCTTATATTGGAGGAGGAGGAGCTTCTAAGTGTTTGTGAAGAGAGGAAAAAATGATTACAAGTGAGGTACTTGGTTTATTTTCTTGCCACTGAGGCTCAAGTGCCAGCCCTCAGCTGACAGTGTCAGGTTAAATATAGCACACAGATTGACTGCAACCTCCCTTTTAATGTCACTGTGACAGCTTTTGCCAGCTCTGAATGCCTCATTACAGCCATAAAAGTGAATGCACTGGTAGAAGAAGATGCCCGTGGGACAGGGATGGAGAACTGCAATGCACCAGGGCAAGGAGCAGACCTCAAATATTTCCCCCATTTAATGGAAGCACATTTCCTGGCAAAGAAACAAAAACTATCCATGGCCCATAATGCTCATGTCAAACATGAAGTGAGCGATGCACACACACATGTATACCAAAATATTCTTTTGCAACTCAATTTTTAATCCTAGACAAACAATCAATCCTGCCTAACTTCACCCATCAGCTACCTGCTTATTTGCCTTGGTGCTTCAACAGTATCAGGATGGAAGAATGGCCAAAGACATAATTCTTCCTCTATCCATCTTGGAAGGAAACACATGTTCTTCCTCCATTCATTTATAACCTGCACTTGGAAGCTTACTGCTAGTGGGACTAAGCTCTCATCTCTGCTCCAAAGAGAATGGCAGGTTGGCTGATCTGGTTTTAAACTGGACTCAGATCTTGTGGTCATGAAAAGGTAGAAACTTTAGTTTGATGAGTCCAGCTCTGAGCTTGACTGGGAAGTTCACCATCATCATCATCATCATCATCTTTATTTGTAGCCTGCCCTACCTTTCCAGAGGGAGTCTTCAAAAAGATCATCCAGACTGATTGAAAAATTCCATTTTTTTTCCTTTTCTTACAAATTTTATGCTGAATTAAAATAAATCAGACTGGAGAGTTGATATAAAAAAGTTTCTGAAATTCTGGGATAAACAAAATGTGTATGGATTTCCAAAATAAAATTGGAGTGAACAAGAACAAAACCTGGACTTTCTGGTATTTTTAATTCATATAAATGTGCCCTTAGTATAAAGTAACATATGTTCTTAGTAGAGATAGGAGCAAGTGAATATGCATGGCATTAATCTTTCTACCTCTCAATTGAATCCAGTTACCCCACTGCTTTTTGTGATTTCATGACAAATTGCCCGCACATATCATTACAGCCAAAGGGGCTTTAATTCTCTTTAAAAATAAATATATCCATAATTCTCATAACAGTGCATTAAAAATAAAGTATATATAAATCACTTATTTGTATTAGCAGGGTGCCCAATTAAAAATGGACCATAGCATAATAAATTCTGAGGGGAAAAAGGCTAAGCCAAACATTCTTTTTTTAAAAAAAAATCTAGTCAACACAACATTTATTAGAAGGCATCAGAGTCAGGATGGTATAGTGGTTTTGAATGTTGGACTAAAATAACAGAAGAACAGAGTTTGGATCCCTGTCAGAAACCTACCATGGAGAAGTCACACTTTTTCACCCTCAGAAAAAGACAACAACAACCCCAGTCTGAATAAATTTTGCCAAGAAAACTCATGAAGGTTTTGCTTAGGGTCACCACAAGTCATAAATGACTTAACAGAACACAACACAACACTGAGTTGTGGGTTTTTGGTTTTTTTTTTGGGGGGGGGGGGTTGGCAGCACTTTTAAATCTCATTACAGATAGAACCAACTTCACCATCCTTAGAAGAGACTCTGCTGTGCTTCAACAGAAAAGGTTCTCTTATGTAGCTGGCAGTCTGGTATCTTTTGGTGATAGAACATACAACTGGGCATATAATGAAGGTCAGTGATTATGAGCAGACCTGTACATGAAGACTTGGTCTCCTAAGTGACTCTTAACTGTTTAGGGCCATATTTGTCACAACTGGGCTCCCAGATGTTTTTGGAAAAGCTCTTAAAAGTCCACATGAAAAGAGTAGATGACCAGATGAACTCAAACAATGCCCACAGATCCAAATTTGAGAATCACTGTTTTGGGTTTCATTGGTGAAATCCTTGAACAGGGCTCAGAAAGAAATGTCAAGCCCATGCAATTGATTCAAGTTACATGAAGAACACAGATAATTCAGATCAAAATCTATCCAGCCTAATATGCTGTTTATAACAACAGCTAATGGAAACTGCAGTTCCCTTTCTGCTGGATTAATTGCTGTAAGCAACACCTGTGCTGCAAAATGGGCCATACATTGCATGGACGGCTTACAGTGGTTGCATAGCAAGTCTGTTTTATATAAACCTTGTAGGCAGAGTCATAGGCTGGATGTACACTACCCTAAAATCCAGTTTCAGAATGTGGATTAACTGCATTGATCTGAATTATAAAGCTGTGTAGACAGATATAATCCAGTTCAATGCAGTGATTCTGAAAATAGATTACAGTGCAGTCTACAAAGAGTTATATAGAAACTGTTCTCTCAGTTTGTCTCAGAGCTCAGACCCCTTTGCATAATGATATTCCAGACTAACACAGCTACGTCTTTGAATGTCAAAACACACATCATTAAAAATATATAGCCATTTAAACCAAGATATACATGAAACACACACACACCATTAGAGAAACATTTCTGCTAAATGAATTAATTGCCAAATGCCTGCTTTAATAAAGAGATCTTTATCTGTTGGCAAAAGGAGACAAGAGAAGGGGCCAAACCAGCCTTCTTAATTCCACACCTTGAGGCAGCCACCAAGAAAGTCCTCTTATAAGTCCACATCAGACAGTCCCTCTGACAAAGACAGGACTGTGAAAAAGACATCTCTTGAAAAAAATCTTAAGACTTCAGCAGGATATATAAAGAGATAAGATCTTTCAGATATCTTGAAGTTCAGTCACAGGACTATAGAGCATAGAGATTCGACTGTAGTTGAAGATACCAAAAATCTAATTATATTGATTTTGGCATGCTCTCAAGAAAAGACATGAGGGAGGGGGGATACAAGATAGAGCCATTCTCATTACATATCTAATCCTTGATGAAAGGGAGAAACTTGGAAATGAACGCTAACCCACTTTGTGGAGAAAACAAATTTCAAGTTCCACAGCCCCTGATAAGAAACATGACACATCAAGGGACTTGCATTGACAGAAAGCAAACACAAGCCTAAGAAATTATGGTGGGCGATTTTGACTTCACTGAAATTGACTGATCAATAGATCAGAATTTGAGCCCAACCTTTCCCAGATGCATGAATTTGAGGACAGACAGTTCTAGAAGACAGCGACAGGACCAAATGCAAGTTCAAGTTGATTGCAATTGGTATGTGTGGTGTGTGTCTACAGATCTTGCAAGAGGGTGAAAGGTTTTTTCTTAACTCGAGAACTTACCTTTTTCTTTTTTAGTCCAAGAACAGGGAAGATGGTTGGATATTTTTGTGCATCTCTGTCATGGAAGCTCCCTCAGTTCCTTCATGAATCTATGCTGTGAAATTTGTGACCTTGCAGCATCCCCATCCCAGGGTATTGAGTCTTCAGTCAAACCAGGAGCAACCCATTCTGAAACCAACATACTCACTCTGCTACCTACTTGTCGGCTAACTTACCATGATTCACTTTGAAGAATTTTCAAGTTCTACTCTGCTATGCTAGAAATCTGGAGAATACTGGCCATACGCCTGAGCCATCAAAGCCATTCTCCCAATTCAGTTGGTTCTCACCCCCATGAAAATATTGAAAGAACAGAAATGGCAGAAAGGAGGAGAGATGCCCACAATGTATGGAGAAGAGCACTCAATTCATCTCAATTAAGTTATGAACCAACCTTCCTCCCTCCCTTCCAATGCGAAATAGGTTATGAGGATATTTTTTAAAGGCAAATCAGCAAATTGGGTAAAGAACTTTATTTTATCTCCTTCACCACTGCTCCATGTTATGCAAAGTCCAGCTCTTCTGCCATTCTACTCCCCTCACTCATCTTTCTTCAAGTGGCTGAGCATCCCTAGACCACCACAGGCATGGGATTCATTCTCATACTTCTGCAAATCTTTGCTCAGAACAGTTTTCTTTGTGAACAGGCTGGTTATGTGGACTTCTACTCATGTTGAATAAGCTGAGACACACACATTAATGGTTCTGGCACTCAAAGATCTCCGCTCAAGTTACCTTTCAATTACTAGATGTATCTGTGTGTGCCTATGTATGTTTATGTGAAAGTATGTGTATAGAAAGAGATGTGGGTGGGGGGAGTTAGAAATACAGGTTGAGCATCCCTTATTCAGAATTCCAACATTCACTTGACTCCAAAATGGTCCATACTACTAACTGAGACCAATGCATTTGTTTTCTTGATGGTTCAGTGTACACAAAATTTTGTTTCATGCACAAAGTTATTAAAAGTATTGTGTATAAATGTACTTTCATGCTATGAGTATAAGGTGAATTTTGTGTTTAGACATGGGCCCCATCTACAAAATATCTCATTATAAGCAAATACAAGTGTTCAAAAACATCCAAAATCCAAACCACTTCTAGTTCCAAGCCTTTTGGATAAGAGATAATCAACCTGAATCAATATAAGTTGTTTTCAGTTTCTTCAGAACTCCTAAAGTTTTCTAAAAATTTAAATAAGAGGGCCAATACATTTTGCCAAGTATCTGCTGTTGTTGTTTAAATGAACCAAATGAAGTCTAAAGTTTTCCATGCTGGACAATTCAATAAGTACAGATATTCACAGCATGGGTAAAACCATGTTTTGTTTGCTTGCCATACCGATGTTAAAGATGAAGAACCTCTCAGGAGAAAAAAAGAGGGGGATTAACAACCCTTATTCAGCATCAATAACAGGTATTCAATATCCAGTTTTGAAGAGCCAAGCATTCTGTTCAAATAGCCCTTGAGGTTCATGGTAAGAACACAAGACGGCATTTTGCCTGGCTTTTTCAAAGTGAATGCCCCCAGACCTGCCAGATAGAAACCTTGAGGGTGAGATCCTACAACTGCTCATAACTCAGAACATTCAATTCCATGTTTCCCATTGGAAGAGAGAAAGAGAGAAAGGAGTCACAGAGAAACCGCTGGTCTCAGCTCTGAGAGAAAATGCACTCTCAAATGAAGTCTGCCTATCTTTTCCTTCCCTCAAAAGCCCAAAGCAGTAGGATTTTCAGTCTCAAAGGGTGCATCGACATATCAGAAAGAATGCAGTTTGACACCACTTCAACTATTAAGGCTCCATGCTGTGGAATTCTGGGATTTGTAGTTTATTTAGGCACCAAAAAAGACTACAGATTTTGTAAAGCTACTATTCCTATGATTCCATAGCATTGAACCATGGCAATTAAAGTGATGTCAAACTGTATTAATTATACAGCATAGAACCTGCCTAAATATCGTCCTCTCCCTTCCCTTTTCTGCCAATGAATGATGGCAGCAGACAACCCCCCTTCCCAGTATGAAGTCTGGGGATAGAGCCCTAAGGTACTCCATCAAAAAAAAGGGACTTACCTGAGGGTGAGCTGCACCCATGCACACACATGTTACTAACAGGATGCCAGCTTGAGAATGTTGCTTTCTCACACTCTTGGTTTTTTTAAATGTCAAACTTCTTGAGACCTATGAAGAAATGTGTGCATTTGGGAAGTTGGAGGAATGAACCAAGCCATATCCTTAACCCTCCCCTTTTTTTATTCCAGTCCTCTAAATTTACCTGGAATTTTATATGACATGAAATTTGGTAGCAAGGAACTGTTTTAAAATTCTGTCAAGCCCTGGTATCAACTAATACATAAGGCATGGTGGGAACTAGCACTTCACCAACAATATGCTTTTCATTTTCATCTTATACCAACCAGAAGGTTAAATGCAAATCTGTCTATATGGCACTTTCTGGCATTTCCACTTGGCCAGTGCATTGTTTTCGGTTTTCCCAAGGCGGTTGGGGCCATAATGTTTTTAAATAAATTATAGAAAAGAAAAATGGATGATTTGCATCATTTCATTTACTGAGAACAGAAGATGTGGGAAGAATATCTACACTCTCCCTCACCCCCACTTCTTTTAAAAATACACTCACTGAAAGCTACTGAGGTGTCAAAGAGGAGGTGAGAGAAAGAAATCTGGGAAACTAAACAAGCAGCCATGTCACATGTACTGGATAGGGCAGCCAAGAATTTCAGAGGAATTCAAAAATGAAGTGGTGGAGGCTGATAAGAAAGCTGTGCTGTCTCTGGTGGGAGACAGATACTTCACAACAGGCCTGGATGGAGGAAATCACTGTGGATTGCTTGCAGAAATGGCACTGGAATGTTTTGTACCCAGGATCCACACGTTGGACCTAAAATCAAGTCTTTCTATATGAAATGTTTCACTTCAAGTTTCCAACGATGACATGCCCCCTTAAGACTCTCTGTTCCCTATCCAACTGGGTTTTCCATATCCTTCCCAATTTAATAGCTTGTATTCCATGCTCACTTATTCAATGGCCTCACTAGGATTGGTGTCACCCAGTGTGGTATCTCATGGTGTCTGTCTACCAGACTATACAAAATCCTTAGTGATATTTTATACTAATGTTATTCTGTACTGCCAGCAAAGGTGAAATGAGGAGATGGCACCAACGGCACAGAGGTCTCTGCTTCTATAGCTCACTGGTGGGAGAGGCCTAGAAATATCCTTCAGCACCCTGTTCACCAGTATTTATTTACTATTTATTTACCTTATTTATACCCTGCCTTTCTCTACCCTAAGGGGGACCCAAGGCGACTTACAAATGGCACTTGTCAGTGCCTTAAAACATAAAACATGAACATGAAATAAAAATGGGTTAAAATTAGTGCATACATAATAGCATAGATAAAAAATACATTGCAATACTAAAACACATCATCCAGAATCAGAGTCTAGGCCATTCTCTAGTCAAATTACACAATTTCCCTTAAAAGTTATTGCACTGCTCTATTTTTCAAAGGCCTGCTCCCACAGGCAAGTGTTTATCTTTCTTGTAAAGGCTAGGAGTGAGGGGGCTGATCTAATATCACTGGGGAGGGAGTTCCATAGCCGAGAGGCCACCACTGAGAAGTCCCTGTCTCTCGTTCCCACCAGTTGCGCCTGCGAGAGGGGTGGGACCAAGAGCAGGGTCTCACCGGATGATCTTAATCTCCAAGATGGTTCATAGGGAGAGATACGTTCAGACAGGTAAGCTGGACCGGAACCGTTAAGGACTTTATAGGCTAAAGCCAGCACTTTGAATTGTGCTCGGAAGCAGACTGGCAGCCAGTGGGTGGTATGCTTCCTGTATACAGCTCTGGCTGCTGTCTGCTGGACCAATTGGAGCTTCCGTACAGTCTTCAGAGGCAACCCCACATAGAGTGCATTGTAGTAATCTATACCTGCAGGTACCACCAGTACTTGCAGGACTCCTTCACTCAGTGCAGTGCTTGGCTTTTAGGTGAGTTGTAGGGGTAAAATCCAAGACAGAATGTAGTTATAGTATTGTAGCTACTTGTCCCATGCAAGATTTCATCCAATTATATTTATTGGTTGACCTTTCAGTAGTTTTTGATATTATCAACCATGGTATCCTTCTGGGCTATCTCTCCAGGATGGGAATAGAAGGAAGAAAGTGGTGTAGGGGAAGGTGTTTTTGTGCCTCATGTTCTGTTTAACACCTCACATGAAACCACTGGGAGAGGTCGTCTGGATTTTTAGGGTGCGGTGCCATCTACATGCAGATGATACCCAACTCTACTAGTCCTTGTCATCCAAACCAAAGAAGCTGTCTTGGTCCTAAATCAGTGTCTGTCGTCAACAATGGACTGGATGAGGGCAAACAAACTGAAACTTAATCCAGGCGAGATGAAGGTACATATTGTTTGAATCCTTTTGGGGATTTATCTTGCACAATCAACCAATTGAATGAATGGTGGAATTACTGGACCAACTTACATAAGGTGGTCTCCAAGTTCGCCTTATGCATACTGTGAGACAATCCATGTCACTCCTAGAGTGTAATAGGCTTGCTGACTCAGTTTCCCCTACTATCCTGTAGACTTAAATTGGTGACATTTTATATTACACTAGCTCTCTGCATGTCCTTGGCCTACGTAATGTGCCTACCATCATGAAGAATGCAAGAAGAAAGAATATAAACTATTTATTCAATCATGTTGCTGAGGCCACCAGTCTGCAGAGTGCCTGCATAACAGTGTAGTGATCACTACAGCATTTCCCCCCATTCTTCTCTTTTTTTTTTTTTTAAAAAAGAAAGAAATGTAGAACAGGCAGGCTGGCAGCTATAATACAAAATTCCAGATAGTAGCCAAACCCCCCAAAAAGCAAAAGAAGTTTGCTACTATTAGAGTTAACACTTCAAAATTACTTGTCCAACAATGTCTTCATTTTCCCCCACAAAACAGACTGTGAGTTATGCTTTAGATAGAGAAAGGTTTGAGGCTTCAAGGGAACCTTTTGTATTCTCAAAGAAAGAATCAAGTTTTTTGTTGTTGTTGTATGCCTTGAAGTAGTTTCTGACCTATGGTGTTTTGCTGTTCTGTTTCTGTGGCTTTTCTTTTTCCCAACAAGTCCTGGGCCTTTGGGCTGTGGTGCCTGACAAGCTTGCATTAATAATCTTTATATTCTTTCCTACAGACCAGATGAAAGCAGCATGTAGACTTGTGACTCCAACATCATCACTTTTTGGCTTCCCTCCCAATAAACATCTTTGCCTTACAGAGAAATGTTTGTTTTGAAACTTAGTGCACCGATATTTCTTGTTCATATTTGATGAGCCTAACAAAAATACAAGCACAATATGACTTTGGAATCCATGTTTTAGTCAACACAAGCACTGCTTCTTTTGCATGACTTTATTTTCCTATTTCTCATTATCTAACTAATATTTTAACTAGCATGTTTGCAAGAATACATTTTTGTCAAAGGCCTTACTGGAATCAAGATATGCTAAATCCACAGCTTTCCCTTGATCTACCAATCTTGTAACTCTCTGTTTTTAAAAAGAAGAGATACAATTAATCTATCATGAACTCTTTTTTTGAAAAACCTATGCAGGATTTTAATTATCATTGTCTTTCTGTCCAAGTGCGTAAAGATCACAAGGGCCACCCAATTGAACTCCTTGCCATGAAGGAATACACAAAGCACTGCCGACAGATGGCCATCCAGCCTCTGCTTCAAAATTTTCAGAGAAGGAGGCTCCACCACGCTCCAATGCAATGCAAAATCAAAAATTAAGGCAAATGTTGGTGTAAACTTCAGACTAGGCATAAGAATTGGAGGGTAATGAATGGAGTTAAGAGAAAAGCTGCAATCCAAAAACATTGCTCTGTGTAAAACATACATAGAGAAAAGGGTAATGTCAGTAGTTATGAGTGAATGCAATGCTTATCCCTCAGACTTATGGTGACAGATGTTTCATAAATCTGAATTGAAAAAGTGGCAAACTCAGTGCCCAGGACCTCTGGGGCACCCTAAAGACAGCTTGGAGGATGCCTTCATCATTGCTCACCTAACTACAGGCACATAGCCAAATGCCTCTCAACCTTTGCTCACTGACAACTACATGTCTGCATCAGAGCAGGCCACATGAAAATGTGAAGTTTCAGAAAGCTTTGGTCATTATGTGATGGAAGCAGAGAACTCTGACATCTGCAGTGATTACTTTAAACCATTACTGAATGTTCAGCAGTCATCAAAACGAGCAAGATATTAAATGGCAAATCATGAAGCATGTGAAACGCAGAATCATATTGAAAACATAATGTTATAACCCACTGGATCTTTTTGCTTGAAATTCCACATTATGTGTTTGTTACTATATCTGGAAAAAACAAAGTGCTAAAGAATAAGTAATGGAATTAAGAGAGGCATGGGGAGGAAAGGGAGGGAGCTCTACAAGCATATTTCAATGAGATGGATATGAAGGAGTGGGAACCTGATGCAAGTAAAATGATGAGCAAAGCAGAGAAAGTACACTGAGTCTTTTCACACAATAATTTGGTGACAGTAAAAAAGGAAGGCAAAAATTTAGTGGTTATATATAAAAATATTGTCTTTTTATGGCATATAATTTGTCTTTGACTTCAATGCTACAGGAGCTGGTTAAGGCCAAGAGATTAGCAGGCTTCAGAGCAATATTAGTTTTTTATATGAATAAAGAAAATGTTCACAACTGCATTAGGAGAAAAAAAAAACAGGATGAGCTGCACAAATGAGAGTGTGTGATTTTGTGTAGGTGACAGGTTCAATGTGCATTTCCCAAGCTTGAAATCACTGTTTTTAACAATGCACCCTGACATGAAGTATTCCCTAAAACCCATAGCAACATTTTGTAGGGGGGGGGGGGTGCAGCACAAAATCCAAGTTTTGTATTGCTTTGCTACTCCCAGCCATATAACTGACAAATCCAATCAGGATTGCTAGTTGATGTCCAATAATCCAACATCATCAGTTACATGGGAAGACTATGGCAAAATGTTGTGGTACCTTTGTAGTTGCATGTGGGGTATGTATGGGTCTAGTAGTTGCTGTTCAGCTTATGTCTTTCCAATTGATTACATGGATTGAGGGATACACTACTATCTTTTGCATTTCCAACACAATATCTGCTGATCAGTGGTTGCATGAGGGAAAATAACATGTTGCTCTCTGGCAGAGTGACAAATAGCAACTTCTACTACCACTATTCTGTCTCATGCTACAAAATACCAAAAGCTAGTCAAATTATTTTGGCACTTGAAGAAGAAAATCCTATGGACATTTCTCCCTCTACTTTACAGTAAAAATAAAGCACAAGCAAAGGGAAAAAACTATCTTCTTGCTTCTTCATGACACCCAAATCTGCTCCTTGAGCTGATCACCTTGCCTTGCTTATGTAGGAAAGAACTTTCACATTTTCTTTACTTTCAACAAGAAAAGGTGTCTTGATATGTCTGGATACTCTGACAGAAAACTGTCAGCCATTGTGAGATGTTTTGCCCCTGCGCAAGTCAAAAGCCTAATGCTTTTTTCCATACTAGTAGCAAGCAGAAAGGAAAAACCTTTTTACTGAAATGTTTCATTTATTTTATGCAATAAACAACATGATTTTGTATGCAAAAAAAACCCTTCACCAAACCCCCCCCCCCAATACAGGCAATTCCCAAATTATGAACAAGATAGGTTCTATAGGTTTGTTCTTAAGTTATTTATTTATCTATTGCGTCAAAAGCAAACTGAGGATACAGTTATAATGTATTTAAGAACACACACAAAGTCAAAACTTGACATTATACTACATTTCCCGTGACCAGAAACTGGCCACTTGGAGTGCCTCTGGTGTTGCTGTGAGAAGGTCCTCCATTGTGCATGTGACAGGGCTCAGGCTGCATTGTAGTAAGTGGTCTGTGGTTTGCTCTTCTCTACACTTGCATATCGTGGACTCCACTTTGTAGCCCCATTTCTTATTTGTATGTAAGTCAGAACAGATAGATTTTTAAGTGTAACTCCAGATATATAGATATAGATATAGATATATGCTTTGGATAAAATAGGGAAGGCTTAACACCCCTGAGGTGTTTGTTGTGCTGTCTCTGCTCCTGTTCAGAAGATTTCACCTCTTTTTCTATCCTTGCGATAATTGGATTTTGACAAATTTGGCTTGTTGTGGAAACAAGGATTTGTGAGAAAGCTTTTTTCCCATGAGAACTCTTTCAGGAGTGAATTTCCCTTCTGAGGGGTAGATTCCCCTCACCTCCTGTTGTCTCACCCCTTTTCTTAACTATGAGTTGTTTGTAATTCAGGGGTTGTCTGTGTAAAACAAAACAGAATATATGAAAAAACTATTGTAATCTCAACTAGTATGAAGAAAAAGCAACTCAATGTTTTCTCCCTATGGGTGAAAATGAAATATGCAAAAATTTGCATCCTTAACCTAATGGTAGGACTGGCCTTGGAAGGTAGACCTAAGGAATGAATCTGGATGCATTTCTTTTCCTCTCTGTTGTCCACTCATGAACAGAATGCAGTTTTAAGAATGTGTTTTCCAATTTAGTCTATCAGTGTAAATGAATATGGATGATATGTGCAACGCAGTACAGAGGGTATACTAAAATAATACCAGTGTGAGTTTTGGTCCTTGATACTTGAAAGCAACCATGAGAAAAATTGATAGACCAGGCATGTGCTTTAAAAAAAGGAAGATATTAAGCCCTTCAATTTCCCTTTTCAGGTGTTTATTTTCAATTTGTAACTTGTTATCTCCAATTGTGGTATAGTACTGCAGAGGTGAGATAACTGCTTTTTTAAAAAAGTAATTAATTCTTTTCCTAGCCCCCACAAGGTTAGTTACCATGATGTTTTTAAAAAACATCAAAATGTTTTTTAAAACATCAAAAGGGTTTAATTTTGTTATTCAAATGTCACTTTTAGATTTACTGTCATTTCATTTAGTCAGTTTATTCAAACGTAACTTTTAGTTTAAACTGAGTTCCAGAAGCTGCAGGCCTATAATCCAAAACATACCCAACAAAATGAAGCCGTATACTTGTAAACATAAAAAGAACTACTGTACCTCTTTTTAAATTTTCTTTTCCTTCCCTTTTATGATGCCATGGACTAACACATCGATCTCCTAAAAAACTTCTCATTATATTATATCAGAAACATCGTTATGTTTGGAAATCACTGGTTACAAATCTCAGAGTTTGAAAGTGACTGGCTACAAGTAAGCAGTCATGTATGTTTAATTTCCTTTTTCAAGAAAGAGGCATAATATAGTTTTAAAAAGGGAAATTATTTATGAGCAAGTAGTGATTTGCAACCTGGGACTTCCAAGCTCGGAGGTTCTATTACCAAACAGTTCAGCATGAATCGTACAAGAGATGTTAATCATGGCTGGAATGTCCAGAAGTGTATTTGTCTCATTTATTTCTCTTTTGTTCCTCTGCCCAAAGGCATATGATCCTGATACAATTAAACAGAAATCTAACACACAGTTGAAAAAACTATCAAAGAACAACATTAAAGGAATATAATAACAGCGGCATAAGGGAGAAAGACTTAATTGCACTCGCAATGGGAGAAGCAATAAAACCTTCAAGGTGGGATGTACAAAGTATCCAACCAACGGAACTAATTAAAAGTATGAGCGGAAATGAGAGTTTTATATCCTGCTCTGTATGCCTTTAAGAGTAGGTTAAAGTATATACTCCTTCCAAAAGAGAGTCGTACAGCTCGTAATCAGCCACTGTCATGACAGTTATGATCTCATTCTTCTGGAGGACATTTAAAGATCTGGTGACTAGGAGCAGTGTGCTCCTATTTTTAATTTATTTATTTTAGATTTATCCCAACTTGCTCTTATTCAAGGTGGCTTCTAAACAAACAAGTTGTTTAACCTACAGAAGGAATTTATTGATCAAGTTGTCACAGATATGAGATATTTAGGTTAAATCCTTGCCTGGACAAGGTATGTACAGCACTGAAGCTATCTTGACTAAATTGTGTGCTAACCTGGCCCAGATATGTGTTGCAAAATGGCACCATACTACAGCTACAGATAGCAGCCAGTATGATCTTTTAGGTCAACTTCTGCCAATGCACCCCATATCCCACTGTGTGCATGTGTTTGAGTGGCTCAGCCTATCAAAAAAATGGACAAAACCCTTTTCAAGTGACTAATGAACAACAAACAGTCATATTTCATGCTAACAATGGCAAGAATGCCCGTTGGAATCATCTCAAGTAGTTACTGAAGCAGCTGAAGTGTTCCCAATATATCATCCACAAAACAAGTTATTCATTTGTAAGAATATTGCCTTTCTTCATTTATTTTTGGAATGTCCTTCAGATTTTTCAACTTCCTCACTTTCTTAATCTCACCGCTACCTATATGAAGCCATAAACTAGTTAATGAACTCACAACTGAACTCTCAGGTGCTTAGTTGAATTCTTACTGTTTTAATAGTGTGGTTCTAATAGACAAGAACCTCTCTATAGAGCCATGGGTGGTCCTTCTTTTCAGTTTATGTTAGAGGTAATTCATGTGTTACCCTCCATATATCATTAGACAGCAATCCCACAATCCTTTACTAACTAAGGTTGGTACTATCTAAGGCTGACAGAAAGGGCAGTTCAACAAGATCTGGAAAGCTCCAAACCTTATTGATGGGATTAAAAAACTTGCTGCCTATTATTTTCCCACTCTAGGGACTATAGCTGAATTAAATGAACTGAGATCTTAACAACTAGTACTGTATTTGTCCCCCATCAACTTTACCCTAAAAAGACAGGTGTCTTCCTTGCAGAAATGACCACGTCTTTGTGCTGTTGGCTTTTCTACTGTCCTCCCACTTTTCAGGACAGAGGAAGACATAATAATCTTTTGTGGACAATGATCGTTTCTAACATTAGACCATACTGGCTGATGTTATGGAAGTTATGGAATCTTGTGCTCTCAAGCCAGCAGGCCATTGCTCAGCTGGAGGTTTTGTTTGTTTGTTTGTTTGTTTGTTTTGGATGCTTTCAGTACTCCCAGACAGTAACAGGTTGACCGCACTTGCTCCTTGGTTATTTAAGAGCTTGTTGCAGATCTTTATTTATTAAGGTCAACAAGAAGCTGTGAGCCCTTAGCTCCTAACTGTTCTCTTGTGTCTTCTTTTGGAAGAGGAATGCAATTATTAGGCAAGACATTTCCTAGCACAGAAAATGACATGATGGGGAAAACTGCATCTTCACTGGTGCCTTTATTTACATAAGCTCCTCTGTTATTTCAGGGAAGCACAACTCTGGTGAAAGCAGGAAAACTGCAAATAAACTGCTATTTTTTAACCTGGGAGAACACCTTTCTCAGAATCACTAGGTCCTCCAGAATGACCCTTTGGTCAATGTCCACCAGAGGTTAACTACAGAATTGCATTGGAGGAACTACAAATACCTAGAGATTCCTGGAAAGAACATTTCAGTCAAATGATTGAATTATCAAATTATCAAATCAACAACAGTTAAACTCAGAAATGTGGAAGGATGAATGCATTCCATATCAAGGAAGAGGAGTGTTATCAGGAATCACACCTCATATTAAGGTTATGCAGACAGTTCTTAAAGTGGGTGACCCTAACATTAGAAACAGAGGTAGTTTTACAGAAGTTGGATCACTAAGTAAAGTAAATTGCCAGCAGGTTTTCTGAATGATTTGCATCTCACTTTCATGCAAGCTGCCATTTCCAGGAAGGAAATCAACTCATGGTGACAAGAAATTAGATACTAGGCCTTGTCAACAAACTAAAAATTAACAAATCACTGACTGACATCCACTGAGGAATACTTAGCAAACTCATATGCAAAACAGGTAATTTCCTCCCTATATCTGGCCACTTGCCAGCCCACAGATATAAAAGCTAATGTAACATCAATTTGTAAAGAAAGCATCCAGGGGGAATTGGATATTACAGACCAATTAGCTTAACATTTGTTGTGGATAAATCGGTGAAAAACATTATGAACGATAAAAATAGACTGTCCAATTTGGCTCTCTTGGTATTCTTGGACTAAGAACTCATTATTCCTTATGATGGGCTATGCTGGCTTAGGTCAAAAACATCTGGAGGGCCACAAGCTGCCCACCCTGCGAGAGAAGGTCATGTCTCACTGAAAAGACATTACAGTTTCCACAATTATTGATTCTGCCACATTGTTTTAGGCTTCTCTGAGCACGTGGAAAAGTATTTAATAAACAATATTCATGTTCTTCAGCATTTCACAGTTGAAAACTGGGACACATGTGGCCACGTGATATCAGAAGATGGTCAATATGGGCCAAGGTTTATAATGAGGAAGAACCTACAACTTGGAGAAACTGGAGTAGTTTGTTTTTTCCTGAGTCTACAGGCAAGAACAAGCTCTAACTGCCTTCTCTCCTTCTTGCTGAGTTAAATGAATGCAAACAACTTTTTCATTTTGAACTCAGTTTGCATTACCTGAAGTAAGCTGAGGACAAAGGGGGAAAATTGGAGGACAGGAGAGAAAATGAGACATTTTAAAAGTAGATGAAGATGTGAGAAGGAGGAGGACT
This sequence comes from Anolis carolinensis, assembly GCF_035594765.1. NCBI lineage: Eukaryota > Metazoa > Chordata > Lepidosauria > Squamata > Anolidae > Anolis > Anolis carolinensis. The sequence goes on from NC_085845.1 coordinate 183,330,841, forward strand.
AATCTAGATTGTCCCTGCTAAATTGGAATGGCTGGAGGGCATGCACTGTGTAGAGATACACATTCATAAAGTATTTGACAAAATCCATCACCAAAGACCTCTAAGGAAAATTAGCTGCCCATAACAGTTTTCATTATCATGCAAAGGGGTGATCAAAGAGAAAAGACCCATTGGAGGGTTGGAATAGAGTGTAAGACAGCTCTAGGCTCTAAAACAGGGCTAGTCAAAATGTGTCCTTCCAAATGTTGCTGAGCTGTAGCTCTCAATACACCTCACCATTGGCCATGACGGCTAGAACTCATAAGAGGTCCAGTCCAACAATACCTGGAAGGCTTTGTTTTCTCCACTCATCTACTAAAAAAGAGCCCCAGTCATAGGAAAATTTAGTAATTTGTGATCTACAGGAAAAAAAACAAGTGTTTGATCTCATGTTTATATTTATTTATTTATAGCATTTATATTCCGCCCTTCTCACCCCGAAGGGGACTCAGGGCGGATCACATTACACATATAGGCAAACATTCAATGCCTTTTAACATAGAACAAAGACAAACAAACATAGGCTCCGAGCGGGGCTCGAACTCATGACCTCCTGGTCAGAGTGATTTATTGCAGTTAATTGCACTGGCTTGCTCTCCCGCCTGCGCCACAGGCGCCATCATTAATACTGATTGTTTTATTTCAGCTACTTTGGTCAAGATCTCCAGCAGCTAGGGATCTGCCTCAAGATGATGTTCAGCTTTGTTTTATTGTGATCTTAGTCGCTGAAAACAGAAACATATGGTCCACATTACCACTTTGGAAGAAACCGTTGTGTATAGAAGTATCCCCGTAATATTCCAAAGATGAGGAAGATGACATTTAACACATCTATTTGCCCATCCACTCTGTTCTTCAACTGATACAGATCAGTTGGTGGTGACAGCTGAAAGATCTATCCACGGTGTGCCAAAGTTTTGCAATATCTCATGGTGCCTGACAAGTGTCAGACACTCAAGAGCAAAAGTACAAGATAACAAGTAAAATACTGTCTTCTGTGAGAACAACCAGAAGTATCGAGAGGATCTGAAAGTCTTCAAATGTAAACTAGACAGTCAAACATTTGGGAATATCTTTTTATGTGTTTTCCAAGGAAGCAATTTCTATCCAGATTATGTGAAAGATTTTATCTCCCTATATGAACTTGTCAGGGTCTTAAGATCATCAAGTGGGTTTTCACAGGCCTTTCTAATTAGGATATGAGAAAGGACTTTCTCAGAAGCAACCCTGAGGTTGAGGAATCTCCTTCCACAGAAGGCTCGTAGCCGTACCTTCCTTGCATGATCCTTACACTAGGAAGCTAAATTCCTTTCCTTTAAACTGGCATTTAATCATGAATTGGTGATAGGGAATCTTTTATGGAATGTGTGTGCTGTATCTTTAACTTTATTGTGATGCTTTTCATTGGGTTTGCATTGTTTTGACCAGTTTATTCCTTTGTCCAGCCATTTGTTTTTTGAATGACAGCTCCCATAGACTCTAGCCAACAGGGCCAGTGATGGGGCCTCAAGGAATTATATCTGTTCTTTTGTGAACTTCTTTCAGTTCTACAGTTTTCTACAGTACAATGACTTATGTTTCCTTTCCTATTCAGATGAAATGTTAGTCAATCTTCCAGCTAAAGAGGAATTCAGAGGGACTCGCAAATCCACCAAGCAAAGCAAACAGGACATTAACTCACTCATAGTAAATATTAGAACTGTGCATAGGTGGACATTTGAAGGTCACTCTCCACCCTACATGATGGCAGAAGAACTAGAAGGATCATTATAAAAAAATATCTGTAGAGACAACAAACATTCCTCAACACTTTTTCAAGCTTATCTTTCCAACAACACTAGTGCTATTTTTTTATTTTTTTCTCCTGAAATGTTTGTTCACTTGCTTTATTTTGCAAGCACTACATACAAATGGTGACAGCAATAGGAAGTGTAGCGACAGTAGCATGGTGATCTTTGTGAACTCTCCGCTTTGTTTTGAAGTTCTGAGTACAGGGGAGGAGGAATAGTGGTGTGGTGACCATAAACAATGCTAAAGAAAACTTTGGAACATACACAACTCATATGCTTCATCACTGAACTATCATAATTCACTTTACAAATGCTATTTTTTAGCTTTTGAATCCAGTGGCTGAGATACTATTCCACTTTAGCATAGCATAAATTAAATATCTGATGGTTCCATTATACAGCCCCTACACTAAATACGAAGGTAGCGATGTAGTTAATCATCAGTATACATGATCTGAAAATGCACTGCACAATCGCAATGCACAATGTACAAAGGCAATGTACAAACACAACACTTATTCACATACTACTCCGTGTACTTCATTATGCTATGACATGCATACCAATCTCTAATGTGCAACTCTGCTGGATACAATCGTTGTGCAATGTCCAAAAATCACTATATTCATAGCACAACTTACATCCATGTATGTCAATAACAAGATACTAGCCATTATACTCAAGTTTTTTTAAAAAATCAAATATGTAAATCATATTTATGCTCATGTTTAAACCTAGATGTAGATTCTTGTATGTGAAAATACAAAGAGGGGACCTCCACAAGAACCAGAGATATTTTTAAAACAAAGAAAACCCAATACATTTGAATAGTAGGAGAAGCATTATGTAAGCTGGCTAGGGAAATAGATTTTCAGGTGATGGCCTCTAAAAATCACTGAATGAGCATCCTTAACACTGTACCGCAGAAGCAAACAAGGAAGGGGGAGAGAAATTTATAAGGTAAAGAAAAAACAATTAGTTCAATAGTTGAAGCTGCAAAAACAAAAACTCTAGCCAATAAATCCTTCTCAACGCATGGATACTGAGTAAATATGCTGAGACAGTGCTATAAACAGAATGGTTTGTGTGGGGAAGAATTGTATCTCATGTCACACACATTCCCACACAAAAATGTGTACCCACAACAACAGCCCTAGAAGTGTATTACACATATAAATAGTAGGGAGTGAGTTATCAGAGGGTGGTATCATATTTTCCTCATCACACATATTTTTCTCACTACATATTATAAAACACTATGCACCCCCCTTCCATCAAGCAGAACTGCAGAGAAGAGTCACAAACAAGAAAGAATTAGTTTGCATTTATAACAAGATGAACTAAGGTCATGTTAGAATCATGGTCCTTGCATGAGAATGCTTGACTTCCTTCACCAAATTCTACTGCAAATCCGATTGACCCCTTTATATACATTCAAAACTGTCTGATGCACAGATTTAAAGGAGACTTAACCATAAAGCTCAGCTCTGAATATGCTAACAACCAAAGCCAATTCTTGGACACATCATGATATTGCATCACTTTTAAGAAAGTACCACTCACTCACTTTCTAACTCGACAGTACATCATTGCAAACCCCCTCCCCTCCTTATTTATGGACATCATAAAATCTGCTGTAGCATCAATTTAAACATCTGCGATATTCTGTCCTTCTATATGTAAAAGGCAGTTTCAGAGACATCATTTGGGATGGCTATGATTCAATAAAATATCAGGTACACCGATTGATGCTGAAAGATTTGGACAGCATACAGAAATGGCAGCTTTGATCTCCTTATTCAGATGAGTCATGAAATTTTGTGTTGCTATGTTAGTCCTCCTTACTCAGCACTTCTAATCATCCAGACTAGATGAGGATTATGAGTTTTGTTGTCTCACACTATCAAAGAGCAACACGCTAGTGAAGGTGGTACTATGCCAACTATGCTAGGTGGGGATCAATTTTCATCTGTGGTTCATTCTTGGTGGATCAGAAATGCTATCTTCCAGTTCCTCTTTAAATTAATGTTCAGCTAGTTTGGGAGGCAGAGGCCTGAGTTTAGAGTTGCTATGAGGGCAGGCTAACATTTGCATTTGTGGTCATTTTTAATGAGACTTCGACTATTTGGGGATCTGGGGTTCATTTACAAATATCCTAAAGGCCACAATATGGAGCTGGAGACAACATGGGTCATATCTTCTGCACCCTAGCAGATGGGAACGACATACAAACACAGTAATGAAAAGTTATGAAAGGGGATATCAAGTGTGTGTGTGCATGCAAGTGCATGTAGATACAGTAGAGTCTCACTTATCCAACATAAACCGGTCGGCAGAACGTTGGATAATCCAGAACGTTGAATAAGTGAGTGTTGGATAAGTGAGACTCTACTGTATATATAGATATATAGATAGATATAGGCATGCTGACAGAATTGAGATTCCTATTCTGGTTAATTCCCAAAGTGGCTGCCACTCATATCTCACATGCATGCACACAACAACAACAACACTTACCTTGGAATAAACTAGATCCATCCCATTCAAGCGTGTATAAGCTTGCTTGACAGCGTAAAATTTTAATATACTTTAAGAGTTTGTCCCAATGGGGTTTATAGTACTCACATCCAGGTATAAATGAATAGAATCTCAGTCTTTTAATCTAAAACTGGAAACAATACAGAGTATGACCCCATGTATATGCAAAGAATATCCACAGAAACATGAAACCACAGATAATGTCATGCCTAATCGAATTGAAGAACTTGTGGCCCAGGAATACCATAGAGACGTCACCCTGAAGCACTTTAAAAATGCCTATAGATGACATATTTTGTTGGACATAAATAAATGAAATCGGGGTAACTAGTCCTGCAGTGAAGAGGATTGTACCATAACCCCATATGAACCTACTACTCTGAGACTGTATCGTCATATACTTAACATTTTATTAGGGCTGCAACATTTAATTAATTGGTTCTATGAGTCCACTAAAATTAATTGACTAAATGGTGCCCCTCACTAATTGCACAGCACAAGAATGTTTTACGCTCCCAGACATTTTAAGACTTCATTTTTAAAAGAATAGACAGATAGATAGATAGATAGATAGATAGATCTTAGAAAAGATCTTATTTTCATTTTCATTGTCTTCTGAAGACATTTTAAATGTTTGGGGGTTTTTTCACTATGTTTGGTGGTGTTTTATATTTTATGGGCTAATAGTCCTTCCTACAGTCTCTTGACACGCAAAATCCAATGAAGGTGGGAAGTGATGAAGCAAGTCTTATAGAATGCAGTGGGACAGCAAAAAGTGAAAGACTGTTCCCACTTCATTTTCCCCCCAGAAGTAGAAGGATCTTCTTGGATTCTGATCTTTTGGTTTAAGCTGGATGCTGTTGTATGCCTTCAAGTCACTTAAGGCATTTCTAAAATGGGCTTTGTTCAAAGAAAGTTTGCCTTTGCCTTCCTCTGAGCCTGGAAGAGTGTAGGTTACCCAGGGCTAACCAGTGGTTTCATGACCAAGTGGGAATACAAATCAGGATCTCCAGAGGTATCTTCCAGTGTTCAAACTCTATCATCCTGGTGCTTCTCTGGGTGGTATAGATGCAATACATATTTTTTAAATGAGATAGATCCAGATTTAGTCATCCTTCTATAAACTCACTGAGGTCCTATAGATTTCCATAGTATTAGGCTATACATTGGAGCCCCTGGTGGCGCAGTGGATTAAACTGCTGAGCTGAACTTGCTGACGGAAAGGTCGGCGGTTCGAATCCAGGGAGAGGGGGTGAGCTCCCACTGTTAGCCCTGGCTTCTGCCAACCTAGCAGTTCAAAAACATGCAAATGTAAGTAGATCAATAGGTACCGCTCCCATGGAAAGGTAACACGTTTCATGTAATCATGCCAGCCACATGACCTTGGAGGTATCTATAGACAACGCCGACTCTTCGGCATAGAAATGGAGATGAGCACCACCCCCCAGAGTTGGACACTACTAGACTTAATGTCAGGGGGAAACCTTTACCTTTATCTAGTCTATACATTACTGAATCTGCATAAATCTGATAAATATGAATACATCTTGGAAAAATGGATTGAGCACCACCTTGAGTATCTGTATCAGGAGAACGGCAGTATAAAAACAAAGTGAATAAATAAAAATAAATAAATATTAAAATGGGGAATTCCTACTTTCTCTCTCACACAGGAGTGAACCTCCAAAATGAAACCTGCCTGATATACGTAATTATCAGAGAAATCTCAGGTTTTTATTTTGAATCAACATACCCATCTTGGGGGTCCTTTGAAGGTCTGAAAAGCAACCCATATGTTTAGAAATAAATAGGTGTTCAAAATATTTTACTTTTAATTAATCCAGAAGGAAGCAACTTTGGCAGGGGCAAAATTTAACCTTCCCTCAAAACATGGGTTGTCTTGATTTTAAAAAAATTCCCTGTAAGAATGAATTTCCTTTACAAAACCAATTTAGGAATACAGTAGAGTCTCACTAATCCAAGCTAAACGGGCCGGCAGAAGCTTGGATAAGCGAATATCTTGGATAATAAGGAGGGATTAAGGAAAAGCCTATTAAACATCATATTAGGTTATGATTTTACAAATTAAGCACCAAAACATCATATTATAAAACAAATTTGACAGAAAAAGTAGTTCAATACGCAGTAATGTTATATTGTAATTACTGTCTTTACGAATTTAGCACCAAAATATCACGATATATTGAAAACATTGACTACAAAAATGGCTTGGATTATCCAGAGGCTTGGATAAGCGAGGCTTGGATAAGTGAGACTCTACTCTACTATGTTTTCATTAAAGCAACATTCTCTATGTAGCTACAGAGGAAGAGCTATACTTTTTGATGTTTCCAGAAGCTTGATTCTCTTTGCTGGGATCAACAACCAAAATCTACTAGGCATGGCTGGGGGACCAAGACACCAGTAAAATTATAATGGGCCACAATTTTACCCTTAGGACATGTGTTACCCATTCCTGTATCCATCCTTGAAACATTTCTGGACAGCAGGAAGGTATTTCCATCCTTCAGATAGAAAGAAAGAAATTAATCTATGATATTATCAACCCATTTGATGCAAGCTATCTATCAAACAGGAGGTGAGGTTTTCTAGATCCCTCACAGCTCACACTGTTAGCCGTAACATTCAAGCCACTAATTTGTTTTGGATATTTCTAGGCAGTCATCTATGCCAAATGGCAATCAAAGCAGTGTGCAAAGTTAAACAGAATCAAAACATTAAGAATACATAAATAATCCTGAAAGCTAGAAGAGCCAGCTGGACTAAAAACCACGAAAAATACTTTAGAGATAAGCTAAAATAATTGCACAGGAGTCTCCGGTGGCTCAGTGTGTTAAAGCGCTGAGCTGCTGAACTTGCAGACCAAAAGGTCCTAGGTTCAAACCCGGGGAGCGGACTGAGCGCCCGCTGTTAGCTCCAGCTTCTGCCAACCTAACAGTTCGAAAACATGCAAATGTGAGTAGATCAATAGGTACCGCTCCAGCGGGAAGGTAACAGCATTCCATGCAGTCATGCCAGCCACATGACCTTGGAGGTGTCTACGGACAACGGCGGCTCTTCGGCCTAGAAATGGAGATGAGCTCCAACCCCCAGAGTCGGACACGACTGGACGTCAGGGGAAACCTTTACCTTTACCTAAAATAATTGCACAGTCCTCTGTCATCAAAGGGACACCCCTTCCCCAAAATCCATTGACAAAATAGCAGCCAAGAAGAAAGCAAATGTGTTGTGGCAAGGTTCATATTCCTCAAAGTGGGCACTAGTGTTGACAGTGCTCTGAAGTGCTTAACAAAGGACAGAATGCAAAGCAGAACAGTTCTTGCCGATCCTAAGGGTGATATTGATTGGTGACGGGGCCTCTTAAGGTATCAAGCCCACTACAAGATATCAGCAATGTTAGGTATCTACCAATGTCAATCAACAGTCCCTGGAAAGATCTAGTCTTGTGACTTCTTTTCCTCAGTGATGCTACCAAAGGTTTGCCTAATCAGAACTACCTCAGGCCCTGTGATTGTGGTACCAAAAGCTGAGATTAGAGACAACTCTTTCTTCTATCATAAGAAAGGGGCCCCAGTGGTATTAGAAGGCACAACTTATGGAGAAATCATTAAGCACAATGCATGAAACATCCACTACATGTGCGCCGAGTATACTAATCAAATAAAAACACCACTAAGTAATGAGAAAAATATGGATTTGTGTTCTGTTCAAGTACCACCCCCACCCTGAGATTTCTCTACTTGTCTTGAGAACTGGAGAATCTGAATGCCGCCTGTTTAGTTATCCAGAGTGAGCAATGAGACCACCACATTTCCCTCCTCCCTTTGGGGAGGTGATAGAGATTGGTTTCAGAGGTAAAACAAGTAACAGACAGTGGATATAATAGCAATGTGAAGGTGAACATATGAGGATGGCATGAGGGTACCCCACTGAGAGTCTCTCAAAGCCTGAAACTGTCATTCTATTATATGTAGTACCTTTAAGCTTGCAATCAGAATTTCTCAGAAATTTTACAACTTCCCTGAACAGAGTTTTATTTCTGAAAATAAAACTTACCAGGTATTGTGCAAGGTAGATTAAAAGGTATACATGGAGGAGCATTAAGAAGTCTTAACCTTTCAATGGAGGAGGATTGCCAGGATTCAGTCATCACAAACCCAAAAAAGGTACGGCTGCGGTTCCCGAAACAGCAATGCAAAGATTACAGAAATACCATTGAACAGAGCAAGAGCTGCGTCACTATAAATCATAGGACTGAGGTATGCAGATATTTAAGCAAGAAGAACTGAGTATACACGTTCCATTAAAGAACTGCAAAGCACCCGCCTCCTTACACCACAAATCAGTCTATTTATTGCTCATTTCAGTTTCACCATTAAGGTGACTACTAGAGATAAAACTGGATCACAAAAGCATCCAAAGTCAGAAGTTTCTTTCAATTTGCAAGAATACATTTCTCTTTCTCCCTCTTATAAAAATGAGGCAAACATACTAATAAAACAAATCGGTAAGAGCACATGTAAGAAATTTCAGAAGTTGGGTAATGTTGGGGGGGGGGGGTGAGGAAAGGAGAAAAAAGATGGAAAAGGAAAATGAGTTGGACAGTTTGATCCCATTAGCAGCCTATATCTCAGGTAAGGCATATTTGGCTGGAACCTGCAATAAGACCATTGTAACATGGTGAGAAAAGGAGGTAGAACTTGAAAGTAGTATGTCATACTGGGGGTTTCCGTGTCTGTGAGGTGGGAAATCCATGTTAATTTTTTTACCTGAACATTGAATGAACTGACAAAGATACTAAGCTTGTTCTGTATGGTGTTCTACATTTTGGACTAAACATGGCATGGATTTATTGCCCCACTGACATGGGAGGTACCCATCACTACTGGAGAATCATTACCTACAGAAAGGTTTCACATTTTTAAAAAGGGACAAAATTAGTTTGCCTATAACATTTTCTTGTGATCTTTCACAGTTATGTTTGATGGGCATTTGGATGGGAAGTAATTATATTATCAGTCTTATGCTTACCACCACCACCATAAAAAATCAGTGAAAAGAAAGGAAAAAAGAAGTTAGTTCTTTCTTTATTTTCTGTCTGCCAAGAGACAATATTATTTTTTTATTTAAGCAGGACATCATTTCTTAAATAATTTTATTGTTTTTAAAGCAGTGTTTTTATTTTTATTATAATTATGTTGTAAATGTGCTTAAACTGATTTTAACCACATGCTTTCTTCATGGATTTGTTTGATTGTTTTTTACTTTTATAAATTATTTGCAGTGTTTTCTTTAATTAGCATAAACTACTTTGAGCCCTGTGCCAGGGCAAAGGTGGGATATAAATTCAGGAAGGAAGGCAGGGAGGAAGGCACAAATCATTGTATAATGGAACAAAGTGATTTAAAATATTGTAATACATAATGGCAACAGATTGCTTTTCAAACAATGGGAACAAATTGCTTTTAAAAATTAATTTTCTGAGTGTTCACAGGAGGATACAATACAACATTGGGGAAGAGGAGCCAATTTTTAGTATCTTCTAAACAGATAGGTTTAGCAATCACCGCAGTGACCAATTTTGCTTAAAATACAGCCTTACACATATGAAAGCTATGTCCCCCAAACCTTTTGGGGGGGGACCCAACTTCCTTTTATGGGGGAAGGAAGTTAGTTTCAGTTACTGGAAATGACTAGGAACAGCAATTTACCATTTAAATAGTGCTCCTGACAGTGTTTAACATAAAAAAGTTTCCAGCCACTCCCAATTTTAATGCATTTTCTTTTGCAACTTCAGATGGTGACAGGACAAAATGTAAAAATAAACTAAACACAATTAAGCCAATCCCTGCCTGTTGAGTTACCCCAAAAACAGCTGGAGGAAAGGATTTACAGAAGGTTGCCTGCTGCCTATTTCTCCGCAAGACTCATTGGATGACAAGGAAAAGAAGAGGATGCCTCCTTCTCTAACCAATTGTGATCCGGATGTCATTCTTGTTCTGTGTCTTACAAAAGCCTTTCAATATTGACAACTGAATGATAGTAGCTTCAAATATCTGAAAAATTATCTGGAAACCGCTCTTCTCAAAATAATGATAGAAGTGGGCCCAAATGATATCAGAAGAAGTGTTATATGTCTCCATACATAAATGGCAGGCTTACATAACAGGTGATAAAATAAAGACAATCTTTTCCTTGTTTTTTTTTAAATACAAGGACAACCATATCTGTATGGCCCGCATATTTTGACTATATTTGAGGTGGAAGCATACCATAGAATTGTACCAGGAGAACTAGTAGTCAGGTCCACAAATACTTCCAGGAGACGAGAGGTGGGATATTTTTTGAAATATAGGTAAGTGAAACCATGGATATCAAATCTGTACTGTACATATAAAAAGTTTCTCTCTCACAGAAACCAAGCGACACCACAAGAAGATCATAGCCTCTCAGATTTATCTTAAAACAAGAAAAGATTAAAACAGGAGCCAGCATGGTGCAGTGTTTTGAGTATTGGGCTGGCACTCTAGAAGATCAGAGTTCAATTCCCTGCAAAGCTATGGAAACCCACTGGCTGACCTTGGGCAAATTATACACTCTCTGCTTTAGAGAAAGGCAATACGCAAACCTCACTGGGATAAATATTTTAAGTATGCGGTCACCATAAGTCAGAGTTTATGCGAAGGCACATAACAAGAGGAGTTTAAAACATAAATTGTCTAGTGATACAAAGGCATGTGTTTCACTGGTCAGGATGCTGACTGAGATAATAAACATCTTGGTTTCATAACATTCAGCACCTTGAGGGAAAGATGCCAAAGGCTGAAGGGCAATCTAAGCCATGCCCTGCAAAATGCCATTGCAGACAGATGATAGTGTTTGCCTTCTGTCAGACTAAGAGACGGGGTAAAGGAAAGCTTAAGAAAGCTTCTGAATATAGACCAAGTCCAAAGGTGAAAAAGGGAATACGTGCGCGCACACATACACACACACACACACACATATATATATAATGCCTCTACCTTGTGTCTCCTTGAGACCTCCCTTTGATCTGCAAGCTCGTTTCAAAGACTCCATTAGGAAGAAAGTGGTGTTTGCGACAGTGGGATGCTGATTAATTAGGCTTCAAATGAGTGTGTCTCTGATTTACTGCAACCACGTCCCCCATTAAGCCGGGATCCTGCGTGGGAGTCACAGCAGTGTTTAATTTGAGGACTAACCCCCACCCTGGGGCCCTGGCAAGATGCACAGAGGGAAGGTGCTTGCTGTTGAGAAACCGCAGTGAAGAAATAACACTTGTTCGCAGAGACCAGGACTCTTCCTCATTGTTCTGTTTTGCAGCAGCAATATCATTTATTATTTGACTATGTTATTAGCATTTGATTGTCATTTTTGGCACCAGAAACTCCTTTTCCTTAACACATGCAGGAACCTTTTCAGCTCAGGGCTGTTCTAGAAAAAGTGGAGCTTACCTTTATAAAAATAAGATGAAAGATTTGGGAGGGGAGGGAGGGTTGGCTTGCAAAAGCCTTTGGGAAAAAGGAAAAGTTTCTTTTTATTACAGGGGGATAGAATGCTACAAGTTTGTTTTCTTTTAGTGCTGTGAGAGCTTGTTCCCATTTTAGTTTTTGTAAACCACCTTGTGAACCAGAAAGTCAGCATGGTGTAATGGTTTGACTATGAATTTGGAGACAGAGTTCAAATCCCTGCTCAGTCATGGAAACACACTGTGTGACCTTAGGCAAATCATACTTTTTCAGCCTCAGAGGAAGGTAAAATCAAATCCACCTCTGAACCTATCTTGCCAGTATTGCCTCATGATAGATAACAATAAGTTGGAAAGAACTTGAAGGCATATATAAACAACAACAAACCATCTAGAGTCCTGGGCTGGGGAAATGGCAAGACACAAATAAATTCAAGAAGGGCTGCCACAAAAAGGAGAGACAGACTTGTTCTCTGCTGCTCAAAAGGGTAGAATTAAGTGTAATAGTTTGCAATTACAGGAGGGTAGATTTCAATTGAACATTAGAATGAACTAATTATCTGAAGGTGGGGTCTTCTTCTTTAGATGTCTTCAGAAAGAATCTGCTAAGCATGCTTCATCTGGAGATCCTGCACTGAGCCAGTGGTTGGACTCGATGGCCATGAAGCCACTTCCAACTCTATAATTCTATTAATAAGGGCCACCAAACTACCCCACAGGAGAAAAGGGATCATTTTCACTCCAAGAAATACCTGCAGTGCCTGTAGTGACCAACACTTTTCATATGTGTCAGATTACATATCCCACCAGAATGTAACCCCACTGAGAGCTTGACACATCTGGAGAGCACCCCAAATAATGAAAGGTGATAGTCATTATAAAATGTCAAAAAACAGAATTATGTATGTAGGAAGGTAGAAATGACTTTGGAGTTCATGTAGTACAAACCCATTTTATAACAAGATGTGGATATAAAATGCATTGAACCCCCCTTTTCATTTCAGCATGATTTTTCAGGATCTTCCTTGGCACAATAGAGCTAATGGAAGAAGCAAATAAGAATAGACTTCCACTGAGCTTTTGGACTGAGACAACTGCTGATTTGAAGTCAAATATTGAAGGCCAATTCCTGTTGTGGTTTTTCACGTTGTCATTTAAATATATATTCGTGAAGATTTACCCTGTGTACCCTATCATGATACCACTGAAAATACCTTATATCCAATCAGAATATTGATCACTCTAGCCCACCGCCTTCTACTCTGATTGGCAGCAGCTTCCCAGCTTCTCAAGTTACTATTTACAAACAAGATTAATATCCTCCAAAAACAAGATTCAAGGTGACTAACCTCAAAAGGCACAAAACAGGCACTGCTCAAATAAAAGCAAGGCTAATGATTTACGTGTTTAATTCATTTGAAATTAATATTATTTTACACCCTTAAACATCTCTCAAAGATGCCAAGATTTGAATCAAGAACAACCTGTATGTAAAGTCTGTCCCTCTCTCTTCCTTGTACGGATTAGTATCTTTTATGTGCATATAATTAATCCATGTGTCCGATTCTGTCTACCGAAAATGAAAAGACGAAGATGATGGGACTGCTCAGTCAGGGTATCCTAATATACTTATGAACTAATTGCTTGTGATCTTGGATTATGGGAAAGAAAGCAAGCTCATGCCAAAATCGTGCTCCCATTTTCTTTTTAATTTTTTTTTCCAAATTGGTTTACCAATCCTCTCTGCATCCACGATCTTACCAAGGTGGGTAATCTTTCCAAGAGAAAACAGGAGGGAACAGCTTGAATGCTCAAGACCTTTGAATTAGGAGGGAGATTTTTTATCTTAGCACCCTTAGTGGATGCCCACTTTTAGAACTTCATGTCAATTATGCCAAAAATACACCACGTCAGAATCCTTCTTCAAGAACATATTTTTATATACATAAATAAAATGCCAGTGGGTGAGCCTAAATCTTTTAAATGGCTGTTTAACAGTAATAGATATTTCACAAACCATGAAACATGAACATTCGAAAACATACATTTCTTCATCAAGGCAAGCTTGTGGGGTGGGGGACAGAGAGAATGCTCTGAATATATCTTGTTGCTACAGAAGGCAGGATAGTCCCATACGCACTCGCTTTTCAGGGACTGCTCTTGCTAGCATATCCTAACATAACCCTTAAGCAATTGATACGTAGTTAATTCTCAAGTCTATTAATTCAGAGGACCTGTCATTAAACTTCTGTACAAGCAGAGCATGGGAAGTTAATACATCCGATAGCACCCAAACTCTGGCATCGGATCCTTTGCATTTCTGTAGTATTTGGACACTAAAATGCAATAGAATAATAGATGCATGATAAGTGGAAGATTTACATATTAATAACTATCCGTAAGTATCACAGGGCAGATTGAGCTGGAGTGGGGGTGCAGAAGAAAGAGGAAAGAAAGAGACTTTCTTGTATAGATAGAATTTCATCTTAATCATTTCCTTCCTGCAGTTACCTGATTTCCCTATTCTTATAATTCTTATATTCTCCCCCCCCCCCCCCCCAATAATGTCGCTTGGAAATGTAAGCCCTCTTTCTTCTCCAATACATCATTTAGATCCCTGGTTGTTGTTTTGCCCCACTTATTTTATATTTCTATGAGTAAGAAAGCCAGAGCTCCACCATAATGGCTTTCTTCCCAAACCAAGGGAACAGTGCCAGGCAATTCATTTTCATGTCTTTACAAGATTCTGAACTGGAACTGTAGGAATTTGCAGAAATATGTCACATTTGTGCAAGCATGCTAGCAAAAGAAAGCTATGACAGGCTAACATTTTTCAGACTTATGCCCACCTAATAATAAGCCGTTATGTAGAGTGAGCACTTGCATACAACTTTGAAACATATGTAGCTGCTGGGAGATCTTGTCCCCACTCTTTTCTCCCATGCAATCTCTCTTTTCTTTCCTATGGTTCCCCGTTCTGTATTCTTTCCTCTCATTGGCAAATGCCTCTCTTAGATCATCATTCCCCGTTAAAATTTCATTACGTACATACATTTTATTTCTTAGATGGGCAAGTTCATGCTGAGACACTATGCTAAAACAGTAATTCGCTAAAAAAGCAAAGTGCGTTGAAGGGCTTTAAAAAGGATTGTGGCATAATACGGAATGGCTGATTTTTTTTTTTTTTTGAAAAACACACATATATAACTGCAGCCAACCCTATATATCCCTATAATCAGTTTGGATCCTGGCAATTTCCTATATGGTGTTCACTCACTAGATAGATAGATGATGTATACCCTTATATTGCAATTTTCTCCATCAGTCTGGACTACAATGTTCAACACTTTGCACCAAATGTTGGCAGGGCTGATGGGTGCTGGAGTCCCACATGTCCGCTAGAACATGGCCAGTGAAGGCTCCGACTATTGATCCCACTAGCCTAGCCCAGCACATGAATATATAAATTAAATAAATAAATAAATAAATAAACAATGAAGGTGGCTCTCTAGAAATTTGGAGGAAAGCCTTACCCAAATCTACACCTTGAAGTGAAAGAACTCCCTGCAAAATGGGACCCTCTCCAGACCTTTGGATGGAAAAACCACAGAAAGCCATGGGCTCTCGGACAAATTGCAGCACCCTTCTCCAACCCGGCCTCTTTCTCAATATACAAAGGACTACAACTCTAAGAATCCCCTTTGCTGTGCTTCCCAGATTTGCCCCACTCTTTTCTGAGGGATCCTTAGAGTTGTCCAAGCCATCTGAAAGGCATCCCAGGATGAGGAAGGTTGAACTTACAATATTGCTAATATCAGGCCCTTCCGCAGGTTCAGTTCTTGGACATAATCCTTTGTGGATGCAAACACAGAACCCAGCTGCCCTGCATTTTCTCTCAAGAATGGCATAAAAAGTGTTTCCTTCCTGCTGAACCATATCAAGCACCAACTGACTATTTATAATCCTTACAACTCCACAACTTCAAGTCCCCAAATTTTCCAGATTTGTGACCCCCTTCAGTTCTATGCCCCCCCCCCCCCAAATCTGCTTTGGGCAATCCATATTTTAAGCAACCCAAACCATAAGTGCCTCACCCCTGCACTCAAATAACTTTGGCCCTCATTTTTTTTTTAAAAAAAAAATCAGGCTAAACTTTAGTCCAGAAAAACTTCTCTGAAGATAAATCCATTGGCTTTTAAAGTACCGAAACATTTTTTCAAGAAATTTCCCCTACAAATAGGCTTTGTTTGAAGGAGTTTCCAAGTGCTATGATCTCAAGTAGGAATTGGCCAGATTTTCAAAGTTTTACCAGATGGATCTGATTTCTGAAGTCAAACTTCTAGTTCTCATGAATTTTGAAACAGGAAGAATGATAAGGATTAAGTGAAATATCCTGAGTAACCAAATCAAAGAAATAAAAATGACAAGAAGATGGAGGAGAGCAAAGAATAGAAAAGGATCTCCTACCTGCAGTCCAGTGACCTGAAGTTTCATGCCTTTCCACAGTCTTCCTTGCAAACAGTGAAGTCCACAGAAAGCTTGAAGCTGGAACAGTGGGGAGAGAGAAGGGCGCAGACTGCTAGGGTTGGAATCCAGCCTTTGCCTCTGTATCTTGTTCTTCCATATCTTTCCCAAAAGAAGGAGGAGGAGGAGAAAAGGGGAGGGAAAGGGGAGAAAGATTAAGATAGATTAGCTGACGTGGGAAAATAGATCTCAGAGGCTGCAATTCTGACCTGTGAGTAAGCTCAGGAGGACCTGTCTCCAGGCAAATAACACCATGACATTTTGCCTTAACAGCAATGGAAGGAGGGTTGAGGTACTACTACAGACAGCCCCAGGATCCCTAGAAACTTTGAGCCAGATCCTTTGGACCGAAGAGGATTGTTTTCCAGTTATGTTTACTCAAGAAAAAGCATAATTAAACAGCAATAACAAAACATACAAGTTCTTGGGAGAGATATACACTTCATGCCTGAAAAGAAACGGAACCCACACAGCAATCAAAAAATATCCCAAAGCTCAGATCTCTCCTGGTGGTGCCCACCTTTCATGGCAGAGATTATATATCAGGTGTAGCCTTTCTCAAGCCCAACTGCATTGTAGAATGAAGGGTCGCTGTTTTTTCGAGCTGTATGGCTATGTTCCAGAAGCATTCTCTCCTGACGTTTCACTCACATCTATGGCAGGCATCCTCAGTGGTTGTGAGGTATATTGGAAACTAGGCAAGGAAATGGGTTGCTGTGAGTTTTCCAGACTGTATGGCCATGTTCCAGACTCATTCTTTCCTGACATTTCACTCACATCTATGACAGGCATGCTCAGAAGTTGTGAGGTATATTGGTATATTGGAAACTAAGCAAAGGAGGTTTATATATCTGTGGAAGGTCCAGGGTGGGAGAAAGAACTCTTGAATGTTGGAATCAAGTATGAATGCTGCAATTAAGCATGACAATTAGAACTGAAAAGCCTTGCAGCTTCAAGGCCTGGCAGATTCCAGCCTGGAGAGATCCTTTGTTGGGAGGTGTTAGCTGACCCTGATTGTTTCATGTCTGGAAGTCGCATTTTCAAAGTGTTGTTCTTTATTTACTGTCCTTTAAGGGTTTTTTAAATACTGCTAGCCACAGGGGAATTCATCAGAGCCAGCTAACATCTCCCAACAAAGGTTTCCCCACCCAGCTGGAATCAGCAAGGCTTTGAAGCTGCAAGGCTTTTCAATGCTAATCAATGTGATTAATTGCAGTATTCACACTTGCCTCCAACACAGAAGAGTTATTTCTCCCACCTTGGACCTTCCACAGATATATAAACCTCCCTTGCCTAGTTTCCAACAGACTTCATAACTTTTGAAGATGCCAGGCTGCCATAGATGTGGGCAAAACGTCAGGAGAGAATACTTCTGGGACATGGCCATACAGCTTGGAAAACTCACAACAACCCAGTGATTCCAGCCAGGAAAGCCTTCGACAACATAGTTTGACACAACTTTACCTGCCATGGTTCAATGCTATGGAATCCTGGGATTTAGCTGGTGCCTCATCAAACTATAAATCCCAGGATTCGACAGCATTGAGCCGTGGCTGTTAAAGTCGTTTCAAACTGCATTCGTTCCACAGTGTAGATGCAGCCTTAGCCTGAGTTCAAGCGAGAATGTTTATTCTGAAATTCGGGGCTGCATCTTATGAAGACTCGAGGGGATCAAAACAGCCTTTACTGGTCGGGGTGCGGGATGGGGATGGAAGCCCTGGCGTTGACATTCTCCGGCTGAGAGGGGAGGTTGCTTGGACATAGAACCAAACCATTGATGCACCCTCCATAATAATAATACTAACAACAACAACAGTAACAACAACAATGGAAGATAAGAAACCTCTACCTCTCTGGAAGAAGGGGCTCGCTCGCTCCTTCTTTCCTTCCTCACCCTACTCCGAAATGAAATCGCTTCTCAAACGTACACATATATCAGAGCCACCTTGGGGCGATCGAGGGGTTCGCTAAAGGGGGGGGGGGTGGATGGATAGACGTGGAGCAGCTAAAGGGGGGAGGCTTTAGCCTACGAGCTGCCTCTGCAAGGTAAACGCAAGCCGATTCCCGCAAACAAATAAGGGCTTCTCAAAGTGGCTCTCCCCCGGTTTCCACCCCAGCCCCCAAAGTTGCCTTCTGGGGAGAAAAACCTGTTTCCACCTTTGCAAGAGACTCCAGAGGAGAAGGGCTCCGGCGAGAAATCCTGGTTTTCATGGGAGTGGAGACTGAGGCAAGAAGCGGCGGCGGCGGCTCCGGTTCGGCTGCTTCGCTCCGGCGCTGTCCGCACCGGTTTGCGAAAGGGCGGGCGAAGGCGGGATATTTTTCCCCTCTCTTTTGCGGGGGGAGCGAACAGGCGCGCCGTTTTCTCCCCTTCTGCCGGCGAGAGACGCTTCTCCGCCAATGGACGGGGCGCTGAGCGCTGATTGGGCGCCGGGATCTGTCTCTCTTCCCCCCCCCCCCCACCTCCCGCATCTGAAGACAGTTCGACGACGCTTTCACTACCCTGGCACACGACTGTGTGGGATGCTGGCAGTGGTCGCTTTAGAATGTCAAAAAGGCTGGTGTATCACCAAGTCTGATGATTCCATAGCACTGAACCAGAGCAGTGGAACAGGGCGAAACAGGTTGCCATTGCTCTCCTCTGAGGCTGAGAGTGTGTGACTTGCTACAGGACACGCAATGGCAATCAATAGCCTGGCAGGAATTTGAACCCTGCTCTCCAAGAGTCTTGTGGTGTATTTCCAATTTGCAAGCCTGTCATTATTTATTTGTTAATGTATATACAGTAGAGTCTCACTTATCCAACATAAACAGGCCGGCAGAATGTTGGATAAGCGAATATGTTGGATAATAAGGAGAGATTAAGGAGAAGCCTATTAAATATCAAATTAGGTTATGATTTTACAAATTAAGCACCAAAACATCATGTTATACAACAAATTTGACAGAAAAAGTAGTTCAATATGCAGTAATGCTACGTAGTAATTACTGTATTTATGAATTTAGCACCAAAAATCACGATGTATTGAAAACACTGACTACAAAAATGTGTTGGATAATGCAGAATGTTGGATAAGTGAATGTTGAATAAGTGAGACTCTCCTGTATTTGCTGAGCCCCCAATAGTGCAGTGGATTAAACCGGTGAGCTGCTGAACTTGTTGACTGAAAGGTTGCCAGTTTGAATCCAAGCAGTAGGGTGAGCTCCTGCTATTTGCCCCAGCTTCTGCCAACCTAGCAGTTGGAAAACATGCCAATGTGAGTAGAGCAATAGGTACCACTCTGGCGGGAAGGTAACCGCGCTCCATGCAGTCATGCCAGCCACATGACCTTGGAAGTGTTTACAGACAACTCCAGCTCTTCAGCTTAGAAATGGAGATGAGCACCAACCCACAGAATTAGACACAAATGGACTTAATGTCAGGGGAAAATCTTTACCTATATTTACTAACCTGTATTCCATGTGTATGTTGATTTGCCAGTTTAACTGTACCTCATTGGTGTATGTTGAGGGGTTATAGACATGTAATTGTACTGAGGATGTTCAGATTCAGGACTCCTTTTTGTGGTATGTCTGTTTTACATCTCAGTGGAGGTGGATGCATGTTTGCTGTTTAGACTTCAGTAGAGAAGTATGGACTTCAGTGAGTACAACTATACCTAAGGATTAACCTATTGATTAAGAATGATATCCTGTGTACTCAACACACAGAGAGAAACTACATCCTATCTATAAATGAACTTAAATAAGAAATGTGCCTGTATGGGTAAATTAATACAAGATGTTTGTGAGTAAAACGAGATATGTTATTTTTCAAAGAAGACTTTGTTTTTTAATCTCTGAGTGTATATTTTAAACTAAAAGATTTTTAAAGGGAGTGTATATGTTTTGGGCAATTATATCTGCAATTCAACTTCAAAATATATTTTTTGTAGTTGCTTGCTTTTGCCCTTGTCAATTCAAATACATGGTTCTTCAATTTAACAACTGAGTTACCTGTGTGCCATTACATGAATTCTTATGAATATCACTTGTTCAAAGGGTTGACTTGTAACAAGGCCATGCTTTTCTTGACTAGTGCTTTTCAAAAGGTGGTCTCCACATGTTCATGGAGATTCACATTTGCCAAACATATGACATAATTTTTCCTTTTCAATAAGGTTATGATTGCCATTTATTTTCAAAAGGATATGTGCCCCGAGACTGGGTGCCATTATTTTCCCATATCTACAGTATAGAATTAATGCAGTTTGACACCACTCTAATGGCCATGGCTCAGTGCTATGGAAGCTTGGGAGCTATAGCTGTACAAGGTGGCCTCCTCCTCTTATCAAAATTCAACTCCCAGTCCAATACTCAAACACAGACAGAATTCTGTCTCTATCTATCTTTCCATATTTATATGAGAAAGTATTTTCTCTCTCAATTTCTGTCTTCATCTCCCTCCCTCCCTCCTCCTCTGTATATAGATATATGTGTGTGTGTGTGTGTGTAATTAAAGGAATACAGTATTTTTCCCTATTAAAACAGTTCTAAAAATGTTTCATGTTCCCTTTATACTGTACATTATTCAAAGGTTTCATTCTACAAAGAGGCATGCTGATATTATCAATAAATGTGTCAACAATGGAAGGCACCAGATTATATATCTATACATAACAGAATTTAGTATGATTTTTATATAAGGCTTGAGATGATATAAAACAGGCTTTACAGGGGAAAATTAATAAAGAATTAATTGATTATTATGTAAAAGCATTTCTATAATATAGTAACTATATATTATATTGCAGCAAAATGTTATTTTCTATCGTGATATATTAATTGTTTTGTTAATGTGCTCCATATGATAAATAAAAATAATTAATATAGCATTATGTAATAAATATATAATATTATATTATCTAATACTGCTAGGTTTCTTTTACTATGTCTTTCTTGCCTTTTTTCATTTACTATTTCTTCTCCCAGAAAGGGATGCAATGACATTTTGAGCTGCTTTCCAGTCTGAGATCCTTCCCTAACAAATCTCATTAGCATTTGCATGCTATCTGTAGAATGCAGAAATTGTCAGTAAAACTAAACCAAACTAAAGCAATTTTTTTTTACAAAGTGCTTCTGTGAGTTGCTCTAAGCATGTGCAGAGTTCCTGCTATTCTACGCTTGGCTGGAGTGTACAAATGCAAAAGAATGCAGGACTCCTGCACTTGTAATAACTGTGCAAAAAGAAAAAATGAGCATGCCATGAAATCTGCTTTTCTGCATTGCTTTTAGCAGTGATGTCCCTGAATCCTCACCTTCACGCTAGACCTTGGACACCAGTCTTTGTTGACACAGAGCTTGAAAAGTCCCCTTTTTAAATTAAAACTCTCAGAATCCCACTATCAACCTAGCCATTGCCCACACAGATATTTTGGGTGCGGTACTTCTAAAGAAATGGCACTTTTTCAAGCTCTTTATGTAGCTTGTGAATGATTAATCCCTTTGGACACCAAGTAGGAAAACAAAACATTACTTCCCCTAAAATCAGTGGCATCTTAGTTTGTTTTCTGCACACTGTATTGTGCTGAAATATTTACCAAGCTTCCTTGCTTGGCACTCTGACAAATAGATCCATTCTAGTGAACAACCATTTATTCTCCTTGGGTGTAAACCATTCCCTTTTAATTAATAGTCATTAGACTGAAAGAAGCATTTGCTTGGCTTTAGGGAATTTGCTGCTTCTTCCTCAATGAGAACCGGGTCTAAATAGCACGGATTTGTAGGTTTTACTTTGCTTTCTTTCACACACACACACACACACACATTATTTTCCCAATCTATCACAGCATGTTTGAAATAAAATCAGCTTCCAAGAACTTTCTTCAGAGGAAAATAAATGTTTAGGGCACTGTTCTGTATAACTTCATGGCCTGGATGTTTACTGTTTGCTTGCTTCTAGGAAAGTGCTGAGATGTGTATGACTTTAATTCAGATCTGAAATAGCCAGTAAGTGTCCATGGACTACTTCTGGCCAATGCCAAAAGTTTGGTGATGCAAATCCTATCATTCTTGGCCTTGTGATTGTGCATGTGGGGCTAATGGGAACTGTAGTATAAAGCACATGGAAAGCACCATACTGTGTCAGCTGGTGACTCAGGATTTTAGCCAAAATGTTGCAGAAAGCTCCGAACTCCATGTCTCAAAGTTCTGAGTAAAAGTCTTAGTGCATCTACTAAGGTTGAAGCCAAGTTTATTCTGCTGGGATAGGTTGTTCTAATCGATTCACCAACTTCCACCAAGAAAAGAAAATCTCTTTTCATTTTCCAGTAGAATGAGTATATCTCACTTTGAGGGGGAAAATTATTCTCGCATGTGTTAGATGGATTATACAACCAGTCCTCCAGATTCAGGGTTGGGGCAAAGGACATCCATGAAAGTGAAGAAAAAAAACACAGATAAAAATAGCAGTTTTAAAAACCTAAAAAAAACGCCTCTCTAAGAATCTCTAGTTTTTCTATCATGCCTCTGTGGTCAACTTTTGCTGGAAGCTGACCATACAATTACATCGAAGAACCTAGCGTTTCCTAGGGAAGTGTTTTCTCTTGAAATCTCTTTGTCTTCTAAATGACTGGAGGAAGTCGACCATAGAGCCACACTGGAGGACCTAGAGATTTCCAGAGAACATTCTTAATCAGATCTGTGATTAATTAAATCAGCAAAAATCAAACCTGCAAAAGTGGAGGGACAATTGTAGCTACACAGAACAAGAAGCACACAGAAAGACAGGTGCCAAAGTGGCAAGATTCTTTGATGTGGAAGCTTTGTCTCTTGTAACAGACTTCTCAAAGTGAACTGAAATATTTAACATTAACACATCAAACCAAGACATGTTTTCCCAGCAATTAATCCCCTGGGCTCTAATAGAGTTAACTCGCAGATAAGGAAACTATCATAGTTCTCCATATTCTATGGTAGGAATGGAAAAAAATTCTATTGGCCTTGACAGTCATGGCAAAAGCAACAATTTGGCACCTTCCAAGATTTGTTACAAGAAAACGGGCATCATGCCTTCAAGCATTCTCACATTGTAGAAGCAGCCAGGGAATTTCCAAGAAATAAAGAAGAAAGCTCTTTTAAAAACCTGGATGGCAAAAATGTGCATCTGTTTTAAAAGAGTTAGTAAAAAATGGCAGCCGGTGTTTTCAGTATCAGAAACCTAGTAAATCCATTTTAATTTCAATCTGAACCTTAAAGAAGCTATAAAGGTAAAGGTTTCCCCTGACGTTAAGTCCAGTCATGTCTGACTCTGGGGGTTGGTGCTCATCTCCATTTCTAAGCCGAAGAGCCAGCATTGTCCATAGACACCTCCAAGGTTTTGTGGCCGGCATGACTGCATGGAGCGCCCTTACCTTCCCACCGGAGCGGTACCTATTGATCTACTCACATTGGCATGTTTTCGAGCTGCTAGGTTGGCAGGAGCTGGAGCTAACAGCAGCCGCTCATGAAGCTATACAAGGTGCTAAAACTAGGCTGATAGTAACCACAAAGTCTGGGCTTTGTGTATGTGTGTGTTTTTAATGAACCCAATGAACCTGGAGCCAAAAAGCTGCCACTGGCATAAACTTGCCTCACTTTCTAGGTGGAATGTGGAGGATGAGCAAAAATGATTGCTTGTTTTCTACAAGGTATAGTATCGTTTGAAAATAGACAATCCCACTAAAAATAATACTCAGAACTTGTTTCGATCATCCTATAAATAAACGTCCATCAAACTTAATTTGAAAAAAAATCAAAAATGTTATTTGGAATATTTCCCCACTTGTGTTCTAGCGGGGCCAAGTTTAGGCTGACAACATGAAAACAAAATCAATGAGGTGCATTTTTCTTTTATAGTGTCGAAGAGGAAATTCCAGGGAGGGTGAATTTGTACAACACATTTTGATATTTTCTTAACCAACAAGGCCCAGTACAATTTAAATGATATGAATCTGACATAGCTGGATAGTACTGCAAATATATAACTCATGTGATGTTTGTTATATATAAGAAACTTGGCAGAAAATCCTCTCTGTTGTTAAAAGTACCAGAGCACATTGCTGTTAATTCAATTGGCAGTTTGTTTAGTTCAGGAGTGGGAATCATTTAGCCCATCAGATATTGATAGAGTGCACATTACAGTGTGACTTGTGACATTATCATATGAGGCAAGTGAAGCATCCCGCTTTGCCTGGCTTTGCCACCAAATGGCGGAGCAGTGGGGCGAATCTGTTGCCTTGTGTGCCACTCCCTCATGGCGATGGTTCTCCCATCACATGTGAAAAATGTCACCCGAGCAGCGAGGATCTGTGCCGGCTCCATTGGAGCCGGCACCATATAGGCAGGCTCCCGTGTTGGGAGGGAAGCATTGTACCACACTTCCACTCCAGTTGTGAGTGGCAGCATTCCCATTCATTGCGGGTCTGGTGGGGAAGCATACTAGGATGCTTCCCAAGCCCCATTTTATGTGGCCCATAGTGCCAGATTTACCATTGTGCTTAGATATGCTTAAGCACAGGGGCCCGTTGGCCAGGGGAGCATCTTCCTGCCCAAAAAAGAATTACAATGAATTTTGCTTAAGTGGTGCTCTTTTTAATTTGAAGGTGTTCTGTTTCAGAGCAATTTCAAACATAATGACAGAGTTGATAGTCCATGGGAACGCACCACAAAGCAGGTAGTGTAGGCCTACTGGACATATCTCCTTCAGGGCCCAAGTAAGAGGCCTCATAACTTAACTAGCACAGGGCCTCATTTGTCCTAAATCTGGCACTGGACATAGTAGATAAAATGCTGAAAGAAATGCATGATTACCATATATAAATTAGTCTTTTAGAGAAAGAAAATGTGGCACCCCAATTTAATAGTAACATCACTCAAACATATAAAGAATCCAGCCTAGCTTCTTCAGAGGTAATACTCTGCATACTGGCCTGTGCAGTTGACTTCTGTCATTTTCAGTTTCTCCCATATTCATTTTTTAAAAAGAACTCAAAAGTTATTCCTTCCTGAAGATCTGGAAATTTGTCATTTTTAGCAAAGCCTTATAAAATATAAATGGAAATGACATTCTCAGTTGAATCACTGTCAAGCTGAAGACCAGAAATTTGGGAGATGTCAGACTTCCTTATTAAATGGTTTTAAGCAGTGCAGGTACAAAGCAAAAATCCACTGGCTTCAACAAGCACATCAACATCGTTTTATATGTGGAGGACTAAAGCACTTTATGAGGATTGGGAAGGTTTGATCACTCACATTATGCTTGTTCCCAATAAGCTCTTCCTTCTGATATAAAATATGTCTAATACAAATGCCACAGATTAAAACATGTTTTGTCCTACATGCTGTAAACAGGCATTGTCCTATGTCGGCATAACAATAGGGTGATTCCAATACAGTGTACAACTGAGCATGAATAGCCTCTTTGGATCTTTACTCAAGAGGGTTCAAAGAAAATTGGGTGGGAAGCTTTCATTAATTTCTTTGGTGGAGAGGAATTCTCCAGCATTTATCTCAAGGACTGAACTCAACATTAGTGGGAGGCAATAGCACATCTTCATTATTCTGTGAAAAGTATTATATTTTTGATGCCACTGCAGGCTGGTGCTAGTACTTTTGTTTATCTAGGCCTTCTTTATCTTCTTTATCGAGGGATTGAACTCTCAGACACACATTAAGAAAAATAATTTCTGAACACTGAAAACATCTTAAAAAGTAATGTGCTACTACAGCCATAAGACTTTCTGTTGGGACTTACAAATTCAACACTACCAAAAAAAATTCCTGACACTCTTTTTATACATGGCAACTGCAGCAAGGATTATATATGCGTAACATTGGAAACGTAGCCCCGGTGGCGAAGTGTGTTAAAGCACTGAGCTGCTGAACTTGCAGACCAAAAGGTTCCTGGTTCAAATCCCTGGAGTGGAATGAGTGCCCGCTGTTAGTTCCAGCTTCTGCCAACCTAGCAGAAAACATGCCAATGTGAGTAGATCAATAGGTCTCCTGCGGGAAGGTAAGGGCGCTCCATGCAGTCATGCCAGCCACATGACCTTGGAGGTGTCTATGGACAACGCTGGCTCTTCAGCTTAGAAATGCAGATGAGCACCAACCCCCAGAGTCAGACATGACTGGATTTAACGTCAGGGGAAACCTTTACCTTTAACATTGAAAACAAGAATAATTTCCATCCAAAATTTATGGTTTACAAAAATGTTGGACGTTAATTGATATATAATGTTGGTTATATTTATATTTATAGTGAGTGAGTAACTCTTCATTCTAGCCCAAAGACAAAACTATCTCTCTGATGATGAAAAGGTTACTTTTTGGACTGCAACTTCCCATATTCCTGAGTTATAGTCAAAAAAGCAATTTTTCCAAAGTCTGATTTATTTGATATGCTTATGGGAAAATGTGCTCAAATTCATGCATGATACAAATGACCCAAGTGACATTGTGCCATTTCTTCTACTTTCTCCAGATCAGTACCATCCTTTTATTTTTATTTCATTTTTTAAAAATTGTATTGCTTTGGAGACAAGTTGCTCAGTTTTATTTGTAACAGAAAGAGAAGGCTGGACTCCAAATAGATGTTGGCAGTGATGGTGTTTTGTGTACGAAGACACATGGATGTGACAGATGAAACTAGACAGCCCAATGTTACGCTCCACTGTGCAGTAGTTACGCTGCATCGGATTTCTTGCACGATTCCCTCTCTTTTTGGTTCTAGCAACTAACCATGAGCTCTAGCCAGGAAACTAGTAGCTACTGGCAGGGAGGTGACACTCGTGGACCACTTTCAGGCTGAGGGTGAAGGGAGGAGGCAACAAGGGGTGCCTGTTGTAGTTTCAGCTGTGTGAGAATGCTCTCAATAAGCAGAAGATACTCATTGCACTTGAAAGCTTCTTTGGAGAACCTGCTGAGACATTATACCACCATATTACCTTGGACATGCCAATTCTCATATAATTTAAGAAACTAAGAAGAGTTAGAACTATTTGGTCCTCAGATGGGAGGCCTCCAGAAATACAGGGGATATCCAGGGGAAAATCTTGATGATAATCCTGTACAGTCATGAACAGTTAATATTACCGGGTTAGACTGACCAATGGTCAAACTCAGTCTCAGGTAGCTTCCTTTGTTCCTACTGCTGAGAAATAGGAATAGGAGATAATGGCAAAATGCTCTAGTAAGGAAATTAAGTGTCTGACCCCACTTTCCTCAACTAGAAAGGAAGTCCGACAATTGCAGAGAAATTGCAATTGAAATCTTGACAACACAGAATAACCTTAACTGACCTTGTAAAGCATAATAAATGGGAGGTAATGGGAAGGGTCTACAAAGAGTTTTTGCTGCAGCAGAAAAATCTCTGTCTTGGGTACTTACTCATTTTTCTCTGTGGTTAGCAAATTGAAGCACTTCAGATATTTTCCAACTAAAACTCCTATGATCCATCAGCATGAGCTAAGATCGCTATGGCAGATGGAGCTGCACTCCAATAGCATGTGCAGGTCCATAAACTGTTAATTCCTGCTCTATGGTCTCATATAACAGGGCTTCCAACAATGGTAGGAAATTCCAGACAAGCTCATACATCGTATCGTATTTGTGTTAACTTAGGTAGTTGAGAAATTGTCTTCAAGCAGTCACCAGAATGAATTCTTTTAAGGGGAAGCTGCTACAGGTAATGCAAAAAAAAAGGTGTCTATGATTGGCTTCCATGTCTGTGGGGCAGAAATCCATAGTGGTGTTTACTCTGAACTTGAAGGAAAAGATCAACTTTATGACCTACCTAGGACATAGAGCTCAGTACTTTGGACAACACCTTTAAAGTACAGACTAAACTCTAGAATATATTAACTGCGCACTGACCTGAAAGGCATGTATTTCCACTTCTTGAGGATGTGTTGAGTTGTGTTCCAACAGACCTGGAAGGTAACAATACTGAAGGAGGCCAGTGTGCTCTTGTCCATTTAAGTCACTGTTTAGGTTCACCCACTGCACACTGAAGGAATAAGGGAACTTCAAACAATCATTTCCCCCTTCTACGCTAGCCAAAAGTGAACAAAGATAAAGACTTATACTTTTATTTGTTTGTGTGAAATTTACATTTGCTGAAATTCTTTTTTCTAAACCACTGTTCAGGGTGGAACATCTCTGGCTACCTTTTACTTTGCTAAAACCTGAAGTCTCAGGCCACAATCCTGGGCATATTCACATGGGAGGAACATAATGAGATGGACTTTGAAGTAAACAAATATGGGAGCACCACGTAAGAATTGAATCCTACACTCTTACTGGGAAGTAAACACTACTGAATACAGTGGAATGTTTATCCACATGATCCTTGCATGGAGTTTTGGTGTGATTTCCTTAGGAATAAGTCAAATTTAATTCAGTGGGACCTCCTTTCAAATAATTAAATAGAATCTCAATATCACAAGAGTTGGAAAGGACCATATGGGACATCACGTCCAAACTCTTGCTCAATGTATGATCTTCAGCTAGAGCATCCCCAGTTGGTAGTTGCCCATTTTTGTTTTGAAGACATCCAGAGAAAGAGACCTCACCACTTTTATAGACAATTGATTCCATTGCCAAATCATTTCCAATTAGTATCTTGCTGTAGTTGTTTTAGCCTCATAGGATTCTGTGTTTATCATTCTTTGTTTTGTCGTGCATGGAGAAGGTACACTAATCAGCCCACACACCAAAACGAAATGAGGACACCAGAGATAAAGGAAAGCTAACACTGAGGCTGGTTAAGGTTTGTCTTGCATTTCAAAAATACTGATCTGTGAATACTTTAATTAATTCTCTAAGAATCAAGGTATGCAATCAAATATTCACAGTACTCACTAGAGAAAGCCAGAGTATATGCATAGTTTTCCCCACTGCCATGCTTCTTCCAGTATAATGGGGACCTTGAATAAAGAGTTTCACAAAAGAAGATGTGCAAAGGAATTATTGGAACAGGTAAATTCAAGGTGGGATAATGCAGTAGGATGTGGGGGCTATTGGGCCTAGACTGCAAGTTAAATATCATCCTCATATCGAAATATTATTTTTAGCATCTGATAAGCTTCCCATCTCCTTATGCTAAACCATATTGGTCCCTAATATGACATTCTCTGATTTTACCTACAAGTGTAAGGGGGTGAAATGTTCCAATCTGGGTGAAACTTTGGGACCAGAATCAAGTCTAATGTATTCAGTAGAATGGAAGATATCAAAACTGTAATAAAAAGAGAGTATTTTCAGTTTGGCCCTCCAGGTGTTTTGGACTTCAGCTACCAGAAACCCTGACCATTTGCCAGGTTGTCTGGGGTTTCTGGGATTTGAAGACCAAAACATCTGGAGGACCAAACTTTAGGACACAGTGTTGTAGATCAGTGAACAATAGAAGTCATAGATTAAGATTGTAGCAAGTGGTAAAAATGTCACTACCTTAAACAATACATTCCTCTGTATGCTTACTTAGAAGTCAATCCCACATTGTTGAACATCAGTTCACATATTTGTTACATTCCTCTCCCTAGTAAGAAACTGGGGGCAGTCTACTATTTCACCAAACACCCTTCCCAGCCAGTGGATATGGGAGTTGGGACCACATGTATTTAGACTTTACAAAGGAGGTGGCTGAATGGCAAACTGAATGTAGTTTCACCTTCTGGTGATCTCTTAAATTTCAAATCTTCAAATGGTGATCTCTGCAAAGCCATATATCCCAGAATAGGCTGGAGAATAGGCTGGAAATCCCACAATATCTGCTTTGAGCTGGGTTATCTGAGTCCACATTGTCATATATTCCAGTTCAAGGCAGATAATGTGGGATTTTATTCAGCTGTGTGGAAGGGCACTCCACACAGCTGGACCACTAGGTACTGCTAATCTTTGCCAAACATAAAAGATCAATGAACTGAAGAATTCTAGTAAAACAGAGACAAGGAGAAGAAAGGAAAATAGAGAATACTTAGACCCTTGATTTGTGGACTCTGGATTCAGGATAGTGGGACACTGGGCTTGAACCCCACCAGGCAAGGCTAGGTAAGATGGAAATAATATGGCTCCATGGATCAGGAGCACTAAAAAACCAATGTAGGGCCCTTCCACACAGCCATATATCTAAGAATATCAAGGCAGAATATCCCACAATATCTGCTTTGAACTGGGCTATCTGAATCCACACTGCTATATATCCCTGTTCAAAGCAGATAATGTGGGATTTTATTCAGCTGTGTGGAAGGAGGCATAGCTATTTAAGCCTCTGAGTGAATTGTCCTAATGTATAGTTATTATTGCATGCTATATTTCCTCTTTCTGTAATACACTGATTTTATGCTCTGACGGTTTTATAATATTTTCTTCATTATTTTTGGCAGTGTCTTTGTGGTGGTTGCATTACTAACTGCTTCAGCTGGTGATATTATTATTATTAGTAGTAGTATTCTGTGTGTTTACTGTATTTGTAAAAACACACACAATTCATTATGACCTGTCTGCCAATCATGAATCTCCCCCTCACATACATGCTTTCAAAACTGTTCCAGGGTTCTTGCCTTGATTGATTGAAACCAAAAATCCTTGGGCTTTTTACTATTTCCCCCCCAAAAATAAGCGGCTCCTTTTCTGCCTCTTTCATTTTAGTATTCATGTCAGAAACAATTATGAATTATGTTGTATTCATAGCTATTTTTCAGATCAGTCTCTCTGATATCCTGTGGCTCTTTGGTAAACAATGTTCTTTTAAATCTGGTATAACATCTGCTATCAACAAACTCTTTTCTTTAGAACAGGAAGGACCCAATCCTCCAGGAAAGTGTACTGTGATGGCTATAGCTATTTCTTATGCATACTGTCATCTCTCTGTGTCTCTGGATTCAATCATCTGTGGCTTTAAAAATAAAATTTTATATAAGGGATGTCATTTTATTAACAGGACTTAAGCATCCATAGATGTTGTTATCCAAAGAAGCACTGTATGTACAGTACTTGGCAAATGCAATTGACTTATTCTGAGTTATAGTGTTTTATTGTAAACAAACCTTCAGATGGGAATCCTGTGATCCTTCAGATGGTTTTGGACTGCAACTCCCAGCATTTCCCAACATTTGCTATGTTGGCTAGGACTGCTTGAAGTTGCAGTCCAACAAGAACTGGAAAGCTTATGATTTCCTTCCTTCTTTCTCTCTTTATCATTTCCTTAGTGTAGGAGCCAAGGCAACTTACAATGAGGTTAACATGAGATAAAGCTCAAAAATCTGAAAATGTCAAAACACGATTATGCAAGATAATCATGTCAAAATGCCATTAATATGAAAATGAAAATGTGTAAAATCATGATAAAAAGAGAACATGAAAAAGAACGTGCACAAACGCATCATTAAAAGACTCCCAACAACTAGTGAACCAGAGTTGTTGTATGTATGGCTGCATGGCCATGTTCTAGAAGTATTCTTTCCTGATGTTTCGCCCACATCTATGGCAGGCATCCTCAGAGGTTGTGAACCATCAAATGCCTGTCTATTAGCCCCATCTAACATGGTCAGTTATAAGGAATTGTGCCAGTTGAAGTCCAGACCATCTGGCCAACATTTCTGCATTGCTGATATTGACACTGAGAATAATTCAGTGGAGCTTGCTTCTGGATAAAATACCTTTTCTCACTGGGGAAAGAAGAGCAAAGAGGAACCCAGCCTTCGCTTCTGTAGAAGGGAATTCCACAGCCTGAGAGCAGCCACCAAAAAGGCTCCCTCTCATGTTTATTCCATATGATGAAGCCAGCGTAGCCTCTTGAGCCAAAATATAATTGCAGGTCTCTGTTGGAATTGACAGTTCAAGCAAGCAAGCAAGCCAACGAAAATATTGATTGAACAAGTTGTCTTTGAGTCCCTGGATCAGTTTTACTTCAGACTAACAATTGGTCTTCAGTCCCCAAACTAATGCCATTCCCTTGGTGTTAATGCATGTGCCATTTGCTCCCGCAGGCAACGTGTAATCAATTTCAGTCTGCAGGGGACTCTTCCTGTGCATGAAAGGTTTCCTCTACTGTTCTATTTTTATAAAAGCAGCCTGCTTCAGACCAAAGTGAATAACATGCAATTTGGAAGCTCAGACACTTGTTCTGACAGACTGTAGGCCAATCCCCCCCCAAAAAAAGAGAGTCCAAAAGTCTAGGGCAGGCTATTATCTTGAGGAATATCAACAAACCAGTCTGAGCACTGTTCATTCCTCCATCCCCTGGAAGCAGGTCTTTTGTACAGCTAATGATCCTTAAACGCCCATTCAAGATCAAGATACCAAATACAGGAATGTCTCAGACAATATAATTGGTAGTATAATACTTTACTTTCCCTGCTATTGCCTCCAATAAATAAGGAAAAATCCTCCAGTAAATTGTATCCTAAATCTGCAGTACTGTAAACAAAGGTAGAGAGACACTGGTTCTTTGGATAGCTCACAATCTCCAAAAGCCAAAGTTAATATGGTCAGTTATAGGTAATTATGGCAATTGAGGTCCAAATAATCTTGCAATTTTTTTTGCATGGTAGTTATAGACACTAAGAATAAACCACACTTTAATTCAATAGATCTTATTTCTGGATAAAGCTTCATGATACTTGTGTTGTAAATGATATAGGCAAAGCAAAGTGATGAAATGTGCGCACATAATAAATTGGATTGAAGGAACCACGAGGAGAAAGAAAATGTACTTCCTAGTAGTCCTTTGGTTGCACCAGAGGTTGTAAGGTGCTGTAATGAGAAGGTTCATTCACTGTTCTTACACTTCAGTGGTTTCACAAATGCTTGAACAAGTAGTCTTTATTTTATTTTTTTGCATTACTGGAGTCTGAGATCTGATTTCACATACTTCTTGTGCAATATTCTCAGTGTAAATCAGTCCTCCTGTGAGCATAAAGTGCTTTCTGCATGTACAAATGTAGTGAGAGATCCAACACATCCAGCTTACACTAGAGCATTAAGGCAAGAAGAGATTGTTTGGGTGGGTAGAAAGAGAAAACAGAAACAGATCTGCAAATATACTGTTGGTATCTGAAAAATACAAAATGCAGTTTTCCTTCCTCTTTGAACACAAAAAATGACTAATGATGCCAAAATTGCTTGGAAATAATACTCCAGCAAATTGATTGTGGCTTGAGAAAACATGGATGCATTGGGACAGTTGTCTATGTGTGTTCCCTCAGGAATCATTCCCACTCGTTCAAGTGTGTACATGCATCCCTGCATGTCTTCTCTTTCTGCAGTAAGCCTTTTGGGATAAGATCTTCCCTGTTCCACTTTGAATCTCCAAAGATGCAAAGTGGATTATTCTACTTAGAAATGAGGGTCCAAGGAATTCCTTTTCCACCTTCACTTAAAAACCTTTCACGGTCACCCATGCAGGGGTTTTTTTTTAAGTCGTTGATCTGTTTGGTAGTCTGCCTGAATACGGCTGGTCACAATATTTGGCTGATGAGACTGAGTTAAATTGAGGGGTAGCAAACCGTATATGCCAATTCTGTTGAAAACAACCATTTAGACCCAATCTTAAAATGTATCTGCTCTCTTCTTTGGGATGAGGAGTCCATCCACCAAAGAAATAGCACTGGCAAAATGTCAGTGGATGGATCCACAGGTATCACATAAAAGTAACTGTAACATAAATGTTTTTAATGTAGCTGTTGTCATTATTAGCATAATACCGCAGTACCATTCCTTCCAGTACTTCAAGAGATATACAAAACACAGATAACTGAATGAAAAAGTATCTTTCCTACAGACACACGGGCTCAATTCTACAGCAGAGTGAGTTCAGAAGGATTTTAAAAAACAAGCGGTGAGTTGACAGCATTAAAGATGCTTTGGCATGGATGCTAATTCACTGCTAAGAACAGCATTTGGGCCAGCAGGTATTCTTTCTTGAATGTCATTTCATTCAGCATAAAAGCCATTTTCAAAGTGAACGCACATCCCTGGCCCTTCTAAAGGTGTCATTTGAATCCCAGATGCAGAGAACGAAAAAGCCGACATAAGCAACGTTAGGGAAATGGTCTCAACATTTCAAAGCAAACCGATATTTGCAGAACAGGGCTCTTTCCGCAGTGGGTTACTGTGGATATAGTGTTTTGTGGTAAACTGTAGCAAAAGAGTGAACAGGATAGCTTAAAGGCATCTGGTGTCTTTAAGAAGACAGAGCGATGGGCCCTGAAAGGTAATTTTTACGGCAGGTAATAGCTTATCTATATCACAGACTAAAACTGTTTTAACAGTGAGTCTCTTTGACGTGGGAACCCTGCAAACTGTCAAGCTGTTAAGATGGACAAGAGACCTCTAATGTGGAATATTAAATGCCCCAACAGTTCTCAGCAGTCTTTGATGAAAAGGTACAATTGTGAAGCTTTTTTAAAAAACGATACAATTTTGTAGTACAGATGTGTCATCCCTATTTTTATTAGAGATGTGTAAAGGGTCTTTGAAAATGTAACACTTTGGATTTCCTATAGAATTTTTTTTGGTTCAGCTATTATCTGGTGAACCCCCGTGTGTGAGCGGGGGCAGAGGATGGTAGGTTTTGAACATGCTTTATAGATTGCAGAGGAAGGCTATTAAAGGCCAATTTCCTGTAAAAGCCAGAGAGGCCTTTAAGACTACAACTCCCATAAACCCTTACCATTGATGATGCTGGAAAAGTCTTCTGGGGAAAATCTGAAATATCAAGGGTGGGTGTTGTATCCAAAGGAATCGCCAGCGTGTTGTATCGTTGTTGTTGTTGTTGTTGTTGTTGTGTGATTTCAAGTTATTTCCAATTTATGGTGACACAATTGCGGAGTTTTCTTGTCAATATTTGTTCAGAGGGGGTTGCCTTTGCTATTTTCAAAGACTGAGAGTGTGCAACTTGCCCAAAATTTCCATGGTTGAGCAGGGATTTGAACCCAGGTCTCCTAGAATCCTAGTCCATTACTTAAACCACTTCACCACACTGGGTCTGCCTAGTCTTGGATTATGTACCACAGATAACAACTCCACATTGGCTCTGCATATATGACAATGTGTCTAGACCATAATGTGTAGGATTCTATCACAGAAATTATATTATTGCTCTCATGCTCAGGGAAATGAAGCTTCTGGGAAATGGAGCTGTGTAAAAGAAGTGAAATTGCTGAGGTCTGCTTGCCGTGACCCTATCTCAGTGGTGGAACACACGCTGTGAAAGCAGAAGGCCTCAGGTTCAATCCCTGGCATCTTTAGATTACAAGTTGACAGCAAAGACTTCTGTCTGTGACCCTGGAGAACTGCTGCCAGTCACAGAAAACAATACTCATGGAAGGGCTAAGAATCTCTCTAACCTGGCATAAGGCAGCCTCTCAGATTTCTAGCTACTTGATTTGAAAAGTTGCTCTTAAAAGTAATTAGCCAGCATTATAATACCCCAAGACCTTCACAGCAGTTAGTTGCAATATTTGAAAGTCATATTCTCTTCATAATCCTTGGTGAAGTAATATTTTCAAGTTCATTTTAGAAAATAATTAAAGGCTGCAAGCTGGTGCCTTGCAGTACAAAACCCTTTCTCCCTCTAGTCCACCTTGCCATCATCTCTGCACCCTCAACAGAGCACGTGGCATCAACATGAGACACAGCACAAACCAGCACTTGAACCATGTGATATTTCTCCTGTACCTTTTCATAGAATCAAAGAGTCAGAAGAGACCCCTAAGGACCAACTCTCTGCCATGGCTCTGTTACAAGAAAATAACAAAAATGTGATAGTTGTACTGCAAAAGGGATAAAGTTATGCTTCCCCAAATTATAACTGCAATGTAAAGTAGTTATAGCTTTTTTTATGGGGAGTGGGTGGGATTCATTACACATAATTGATAGTTACCCCTAAGAGGAGGGTGGTCTTAATCCACATGTTAAAGATTCCTACACAAAAGTGATTTGTCACATAGAGATCATTTGTGATGTGGAATTAATCTTGCTTTTATTCCTATAATGTGCGTCCATCCATGTTCTTCTCCCTGAAGAAGGAGTAATTATTACTGTTCTCTTATTTCAGTTCTTTTTCATAATCCTTGGTGAAAACAGGTGCTCATTCATATAACCCATCAGTTACTCTGTAAATCCAGCTAAATTCAGTGAGGTTGACTTTCAAGGAAGCCAGAAGATAAGACATCTCTGTCTAAGCAGCAAGTCTAGGAGAATCTCTGCTAGAAACCTTTTATCACTCCAGTTAGGCAGTACTGGGGCAGTTCTTGTTTTAATACACATTTGAGTTGATTCCCACCTGTGGTGACCTTATCATGGGGTCTTCTTTAAAAGGTTTATTGAGAGGAGGGTTGCCTATTGCTCCCTTTTTAGACTGGGATAATGTAAATTTACTCTAGGTTGTCCACTAGATCCCCATGGCTCAGCAAAAATTTGGATCGTGGTTGCCTACAGTCCTAATCCAATAGATACTCATGTTCCTACAATATGCTGTGAAATGTATGGCTCAAAATAGCTTAACTCCATTCAAAAATACACCTAGAACTGTCCTCTTTGGAAACTCTAGCATCACTCCTAAAATATACTAACTACAGAATTAGAGATATTTATTGACTTTTCTCCATCTCAGGATACTGTAAGATTTGTTGTAAATGTCATCTGAGATATCCCTTGGATGCAAAACAAAACAATGAGTATCCCTGAAGAAGCATAGTAGAATATCCTCTGCAGCAGAAGTTAAAAACAGCGGATCCAAGGGCATTGCAATGACCATCAAACTCTTGGAAATGGTCCCTTGGTTAGAATGCCTCCAGCTCTTGACTGCAACTCCTCCTCCTTCTGCTCCAGCCACCAAAGAACACAATTAAAACTATCTAACCAGAACATTTGTAGGGTTCTTTGGAGAGTGAAACATTTAATAGAGTTTCTAACTGAACCTTAGCTCAATGAAAGCAATAATTGTTTCTATCTCCCCACATCCACCCACCTCAAGTACTGTCTTGTCTGACCTTCCCTGAAGCACTTTCTCAGGACTTTTGCAAAAAAAAATCATCTGAAAGCATTGTCAAAGACATGCATACATTAGAGAAAAGGTGGGTTTCTGTTACATTATTACATTGGGAAAATTATTAACCACTTAGATCCACACATTTCTTAACTTTTCATTTGGTTCTGCTAATCGCGTTTCCAACATTCAATTGACATTATTTGGATATTTTTGCTGATGGGGGAGGAGGGCAACTGGTGTTGATGGATGCTATTGCCAGTTAGCCTTTCATGCATCTAGATCTACTCCATCAGATTTGGAACTCTTGCATTCCTCACATTTTACTCAGTGAGTGCAATTAATATCAATGTCTGCTTTCTAATTCCACCACTGAAGGCAACTCCAACACACGCTTTAGATTTACCAGCTTCCTGGCCCTGTTTTTTAGATGTAGAATTGTGCATCAACTAAGGATGAGCTGAAAAATTAGGATAGTAATAGATGTTGAGCTAAGGAACAGTTGTTCTTACATTTTGCTTCAAAACTGCACTGAAGGCTGCAATTCTATGCAATTGCACAGGTACCAAAGAATGAGCCCCATGGAATCCAATAGGATTTACATTAGAGTAAACTGCCTATATACCCTAAAGGAACCTCTAATTAGAACTTGGATGGGAGCCTACCAACAATCCCAGTTGCCAGAGGCTATATTTTAGAATAGAACTGGCAAAAAAAACCCTTCTGAGTATTCCTTGCCTAAGAAAACCTTGTGCATTTCATAATTTGACAGGAGACTTGAAGGGACTTACAGGAACAAGCATGCAGAGGATCATTTTAACTTAATGCTGGACTCAGTCCTATTGCTAGTCCCCACTACACTATAGCCATTGAATCAGCTGAGTTTATTATTCTACATGTTGATTCATTTGATTCAAAAGGTCTCCTCCAGTTGGATCACATTGAGAGTACTCCAGTTTCTACCCTCTTATTTAACCGTGATGTTCTTTGCAGTGCAATGAATGTCATTCTGATTTTGAACTGATGAATTATGCCTTAAGGCACTTGACTCCTTCTCTTGCTTTCAACTGCAGTGTGCCCTAAAGTGCATCTATACTGCAGAGTCAATGCAGTTTGACATCACTCTAATGGCTCAATCCTGGGATTTTTAGTTTGGTGAGACACCAGCATTCTTTGGCAGGGAACGCTAAAGATCTTGTAAAACTGCAACTCTCAGGATTCCATACTATGGAGCCATGGCAGTTAAAGTGGAGTCAAACAACTGTAATTCTTCTGTAGTTTGACTCTCTGATTGTAGAGACAGATCATAATAACAGCAAAGTATCCATCTTTCTTGCATTCTAGTCTCTTTTATACATCCCACTCTCCCAGTTCCATCCCCAGAGTTTCAAAGGAGCCTGACACTTTATGTGAAGGGTTTCTCATGAAGAACCTGTGAACAAGGATAAGTTGCTTGTGTGTCCCATCACACACAGGGGGGAAATGCCTGCTAACCTGATACCCTTTGAAAGATATATCACATATTCCTGTATCATCCCAGGAGAGGGGGAAAAAATCAAAGGTTCTGGGAAGGAGGGTGCTGAAGACCCAAAGTTCATTGGAAGACTAGCCATGGGGTGCATCCATAATGTAGAATTTCTAAGCTGTGTTTATTTGGGAGGAAAAGGTGGGACACTAATAAAGATGAAAGATAGAAGCATAACTATTCCTCCTGACAAAGTGGCACTGATGGTAGTGATAAGGAGGAGGAAGATGTGATCCCATGGGTGCATCTACATCTAATGCAGTTTTGACACCACTTGAACCGTCATGGCTCTATGCTAAGGAATCTTAGGAGATGTAGTTTTACAAGGTCTTAATCTGCCAAAGAAGCCCTGGTGGCAAAGTGTGTTAAAGCACTGAGCTGCTGAACTTACAGACCGAAAGGTCCCAGTTCAAATCCCGGGAGCGAAGTGAGCGCCTGCTGTTAGCTCCAGCTTCTGCCAACCTAGCAGTTCGAAAACATGCCAATGTGAGTAGATCAATAGGTACCACTCCGGTGGGAAGGTAAAGGCACTCCATGCAGTCATGCCGGCCACATGACCTTGGAGGTGTCTACAGACAACGCCGGCTCTTCGGCTTAGAGATGAGCACTAATCCCCAGAGTCAGACATGACTGGACTTAAGGTTAGGGGAAACCTTTACCTTTACCTAATCTGCCAAAGAGCACTAGTGCCTCACCAAACACTCAGGATTCTATAGCATTGAGTCAGGGCTATCAAACTGCTGTGTAGATCTACTAAATCAGTGGTTCCCAACCTGTGGTCCATGGACCACCAGTGGTCCACAAGAACTTAAATATGGTCCGCAGCCACCAATTTTCTTGGTGTCTTCAATTTTAGGCCTGTTCCTGGGGTTATTTGGGGTGCCGATTCAGAAAATTGCATTGGATAGATCACATCAGCTCTAGATTATTAAATATGATTTTATGTGGGTGAGAAGATAGCAACTACTGAGTGACATACTCAGTATGCCTAGAAACTAGAGCTGATGTGGTCTATCCAATGCAATTTTCTGAATCAGCACCCCAAATAACCAAACCAAATCTAAAGTTGACCAAAAATGTATTCCTAACCCTTTTGGTACTAATGTTGGAGAGTGGTCCTTGGTCAAAATAGTCCCTGGTCAAAAAAGGGTTAGGAACCACTGTACTGGATGCATTCCTGTGAATCAAGCCAACGGGGACTTGCACCTATTAGGAGTGTAAGAGAGAAGGAAAGAAAGGCGGAAGAAGGGAAAGGAAAGAAGGGAATGTGTCTCCGAAGGCAAGGATGAAAAGCCCTACCTCGAGATGGGAAAGCGAGGAACCCGCTAGCTGCCTCCGTCTCCGAGGCGGTCCCTGCCGGAGTCAGAAAGCGGAGGGTGCCCGACCTGGAAGGAGCCCCGGAGCATGGTGGGCTGTGGGGGGCTCAGCCTGGCAGCAGCGTCGCCCACCGAGCTCTCCTCGCCCGCCTCCTCCTCTTTGCCGGCATGCCTTTCCCCTCTGGGTGGATGGAAGAAGGAAGGAAGAAAGAAAGAAGCCCTCTCCTGCCCGCTCTTGCCCTCCCAAGCTCTCGGAAGCCCTTCCAGCGCCGAATTAGTACTCGAGAGCCCGGCACTCTTTCTCCACCCCCAGCTCGCCGCCCCCTCCTTTGCACCGCCGCCCCCCCCCCTCGCCCCGATGATGACGGCTCCTTCCTCACAGACCCGAAAGCGCCTGGCAGCTTGAACCGGAGTCGAACCGGATTGCGAGAGAGGGACTTGGAGGAGAGAGGGGCATGGGGAAGGGGGGAGTGGAAGAGAGAGAGAGAGAGACCCCAGCTTTACTTTTCTTGATCTCCCCCCTCCCAACCTAAACGAACACAAAGTGAAAGCGACAGGGAATCAGACGCCGTTCGCTCCAGATTTAAGTCTCTCCTTGGAACCTCTCTTGAGTCAACAAGGGCCTTTCTTTCTCCCGTGTTCACCCAGAGAGCAAGGCAGCGATCACCCTGGAGAAAGATGCAGGGAAATGTCACACACGAAGAAGTGCCCCTCAAGAGTGACTTCGCTTCCAGGGGTGGAAGAGGAACTGGACTGGGAAAGGCTGACAATCGACATACTATAGGAGTGTGGTGGTGAGAATCTTAGAATCACAAAGTTGGAAGAGACCACAAACGCTATGGAGGAAAACACCGTCAAAGCCACCTCGCCCCAAGATGGACATCCAGTCCCATTCCCGTACTAGCCAGAGCTTAGTTTCTAAGACCAGTTGAGATCTGGAGCCTTTAAGGCAGCAGTTCCCCACTTTTCATCTTCCAAATGATTCAGACTTCAACTCCCAGAGAAGGAGACTCCACCAACTCTCTGAACAAGCCCTGTCAGGAAGTTCTTCTTGCTATTTAGATGTAATCTCTTTCCCTGCAATCTCAATCCATTGCTCCATGCCCTAGCCTCTAGAGCAGCAGAAAACAAGCCTATCTTCTTCTCACTAGGACATCCTTTCAAATATTTAAATATGGCTATCCTGTCTCTTCTCAACCTTCTCCCCTTCAGAGTAAATATACCCAGTTCCCTCAGCCATTCCTCACAGGCTTCTAGAGCTTTGATCAGTATTCCAGGTGAGGTCTGGCCAGAGCAAAACAGAATGGGACTTCCCTGGATCTAGACCACACAACCTTATTGATGCAAGCCTTCAAGGCATTTCCGACCCAGACTAGTTTTGGCTTGGCTTTCCTTTGATCCCAACCCTGGTCTCCAGAGTTATAACTCCATTACTCCTCAGCATCGCAGAGCTACTCCACTGTCGAAGGAGTTTCAGATAACAAAAATGGCTACAGATACCAAAAGTTAAGATTGAGAGGGGGGGGGGGGTTAGAAAACGGAATGTGGAATGAGTGAGGACTTCAGAGATGTAGCCCAGTGACTTGGAGACTAGAGGATTTGTGTAGCCTAAAATTTTAAAATAAATAGATGGATGAACACAGAAGGATGGATGGAAAGATAGATAAAGAGAGAGAGGATAGATACATGGATTGATAAACGAAGAGATAGATTGATAGGAGGATAGAAAGGAAGATGGATAGATAGATGGACGATAGTTCTCTCAGCATACTAGGTATTGCTTGACAGGCACACACATAACAGGAGCTCCAGTGAGCGCTAAGGGTCTGGCCCCTTTCTCCAGCCAAGGTTGTGGATATTTACTGAGCGTGTTTATCAGAGTGAGACATCCATTCTTTCGGTAAACAGAGACACTGCGTGGATTTACGGCGAGGCGGCTGTCCTCCTCCCAAGAGGCGATGACCTGCCGGGAACAGACTGTGAATGTACCACGGAAGGAAAGGAGAAGGATGGGTGGTGGGGGAGCACATCTAATAGCCAGATTTGCAAGGAGTTTAATACACTGGGTTGCTGTGAGTTTTCCAGGCTGTATGGCCATGTTCCAGAAGCATTCTCTCCTGTCGTTTCGCCCACATTTATGGCAGGCATCCTCAGAGGTTGTGAGTGTTGCAATTGGTCAGCTTGAATAGCATTGAATAGCTGGGCAGCTTCGAAGCCTGGCTGTTTCCTGCCTGGGGGGAATCCTTTGTTGGGAGGTGTTAACTGGCCTTGATTATTTCTTGTCTGGAATTCCCTGTTTCTGAGTGTTGTTCTTTATTTGTTCTCCTGATTTTGGAGGGTTTTTTAAATAATAATAATAATAATGGTAGCCAAATTTTGTTCATTTTCATGGTTTCCTCCTTTCTGTTGAAATTGTCCACATGCTTGAGGATTTCAATGGCTTCTCTGTGTAGTCTGACATGGTGGTTGTTAGAGGGCCAGTTAACACTTCCCAACAAAGGATTCCACCCAGCAGGAAACAGCCAGTCTTTGAAGCTGCCAGGTTATTCAATGCTAACCAAGCTGGACAATTGCAACATTCACACTTGCCTCAGGCAGACAAGAGTTCTTTCTCCCACCCTGAACATTCCACAGATATATAAACCCCACTTGCCTAATTTCCAACAGACTTCACAACCTCTGAGGATAATTGCCATAGATGTGGGCACAACGTCAGGAGAGAACACTTCTGGAACATGGCCACGCAGCCCGGAAAACTCACAGCAACCCAGTGATTCCGGCCATGAAAGCCTTCGACAACACAGTTTAATACACTCTCGTTTTCCTGCGGTTGTAAACCCAAGGGATACTTGCGTGTCAGGCTTGGGGGAAAACCTAAGCGTCTGATAGCCTAATAATTATCGGATTTATTGAGTTAGTTATAGCATGTAGAAACACAACCTCTTATGACCCGAAAGTCTACATTAGGTGACATTACAACAATTGGTAGTGCTTGGAGAAAAGAGCAGGACCAGGTGCTAGCGGTCACTTCCAGAGCATCTACAGTGCAGAATTAATGCAGTTGGACACCACTTTCACTGTCATGGCTCAGTGGTATGGAACCAAGGTATGGCCTCCTCTGCCAGAGAGTGCTGGAAGCTCGCCAAAGGACAATTTCGGGATTCCATAGCTTTGAGCCATGGTGTCAAACTGCATTAATTCTACAGGGTAAATAGATGACGTGCCCGAAGTCTTCGCTGCTTTAAGGCAATTTTTTTCCTCGGAGAGATTTCAGCACCCTGGACAGCCCCTCGCTTCCCTCCCTGCGCTTCTTGCTTGAGAGGGAGGGAGGGAGGGGGCGGAGGAAGAAGAGCTGGAAAGGGCTTCACGAACGGTTGTGACAAAATCTCTCGCCCCCCTCAGCTCCCCCGGTGTCACTATTATGGCTGGTCTAGGGACTAAATTCAATTGATTTTCGCGCGACTCAATAAACATGAGTTTATCTGCTTCCGAGTTTGACAAGCTTACATACGTTTCACTGGAAAGTCTTCTCATTTTCGGATTCTCCAAATCCTTCTTTAAACTGCAGGGTGCACTTAATTTATTTACACAAAAAGGGATATTCAACCTATCCGTGTGTGTATGAGAGAGAGAGACAGAGAGAAGAAAAGGAGGAAGAAAAAGGAGGAAAACGCAGAAGTAGAAGAAAGAGGTGGATGGTGGAGGGACCAAAGCAGAAGGGAGAATATAGTTCATAGCATCCACCATTCCAAATAGCCATAGACAAATCTCCCAATTCCTCGTGACACTTACTCAAAACCACATAAGATAAAATGGCTCTAGTCCTCATCAACTGTAAGTGTCCTGTTCTGCTCAAAGTCAAAATGGCCATTCCTATTCAAGTACTTTGTTGTTTATTCATTCAGTCATTTCTGACTCTTTGTGACCTCATGGACCAGTTCATGCCAGAGCTTCCTGTCGGCCATCACCGCCCCCAGTTC
The DNA here is from genome assembly GCF_035594765.1 of Anolis carolinensis. NCBI lineage: Eukaryota > Metazoa > Chordata > Lepidosauria > Squamata > Anolidae > Anolis > Anolis carolinensis. Next base: position 183,375,064 of record NC_085845.1, read on the forward strand.
CTTCAAGGTCAAGCCAGTCACTTCAAGGATACCATCCATCCATCTTGCCCTTGGTTGGCCCCTCTTCCTTTTCCCTTCAATTTTCCCCAGCATCATGATCTTTTCCAAACTTTCCTGTCTCCTCATGATGTGGCCACAATACTTCATCTTTGCCTCTAATATCCTTCCCTCCAGTGAGCAGCCAGGCATTATTTCCTGGATGATGGACTGGTTGGATCTTCTTGTGCTCCAAGGGGCTCTCAGGATTTTCCTCCAACACCAAAGTTCAAAAGCGTCTATCTTCCTTTGCTCAGCCTTCCTTATGGTTGAGCTCTCGTATCCATAGGTTACTATGGGGAATACAATTGCTTTAACTATGCGGACCTTAATTGCCAGTGTGATGTCTCTGCTCTTCACTATTTTGTCAAGGTTGGCCATTGCTCTCCTCCCAAGAAGTAAACGTCTTCTGATTTCCTGGCTGCAGTCTGCATCTGCAGTTATCTTCGAGCCTAGAAATATAAGGTCTGTCACTGCCTCCACGTTTTCTCCCTCTATTTGCCAGTTATCAATCAGTCTGGTTGCATTAATCTTGGTTTTCTTGATGTTTAACTGCAACCCAGCTTTTGCATTTTCTTTTTTCACCTTGTTGATAAGGCTCCTCAGCTCTTCCCCATTTTCAGCCATCACTATGGTATCATTCAAGTACTAGCCAGAGCTTAGTTTCAAAGATCACATAACATCTGGAGCCTTTAAGGCAGCAGTTCCCCACTTTTGATCTTCCAAATGTTTGAGACTTCAACTCCCAGAAGTCCCAGCCAGTTTGGCCAACTGTCAGGAATTCTGGGAGATGAAGACCAAAACAGCTGGAAGACCAAAGGTTGGGATCCATTGCTTTGGAGCATTTCGGTCACAATGCCTTAAGGCAGAGTGGGAAGGGAGTCAAGCAACCCCTTTGATATTGTTGAGAAGCACTACCCAGCATTCCTCACCATTAGCTTGAGCTTCTGGGAGTTATGGTCCAAAAACATCTGGATAGCTAGGTTATTCCCATTTTGGTATAGAAGGATTGTAGATTCTGTTGTGCTTTGATGATCACATTCTGAATATGTAGCAATATGTTAACCATGCCACTGGATGTGCACCTCACTCTGTGAAGACTATGTATTGATTGGCTGTGCACTGACCTCCACACATTTAAAAAGAACTCATGCACAGAAACATAAAATCAAACCAAAAAGTCCCATGTTGTCCAAATGCCCGATCACCGTTTCCCAAAGCAGTTACTATACTCCCAACTCAAGAGCAGAAAATGAAATGTTGGTGGACAGGAAAAGAGATTTAAAGAGGGGCTTAAAGCTAACCTTAAAAACTGTGCCATAGACACCAAGAACTGGGAAGCTCTGGCCCTTGAGCACTCTAGCTGGATGTCAGCTGTGACCAGCAGTGCTGTGGAATTTGAAGAGGTATGATTGGAGGGCGAAAGGAATAATTGTTCCAAGAGGAATGCGTGCCAAGCCAACCCTGACTGGGACCGTCTTCCACCTGGAAACCCATGTCCTCACTGTGGAAGAATGTGCAGGTCAAGAATAGGGCTCTACAATCAACTATTGTACCTACTGCCAAGACACTACACTTTGAAGGCCATCATACTCAGATAATGATGGATCGCCTAACTAACTAATATGTTGTAGTTCATGGGATGCTCCTATTCAAGCTTTCTAGATATATTGATACTTGGCTCTACCCTCTCCTTTGCATTTCCAGATTTCCTTCCACTTTCAACGATCACCCAACACTTCATGACCAAGTGAGCACACTCAGTCTAGACTGGACATCTAGATAGCTTTCATTTGGGTGTGTTCAGGGACACAGTTAGACTGTATTTTTATGTCAATGGATCCCATAGCACTTTTGAGACTATCTGAGAGAAAGAAGTCTGTAGCCATTCATTCTCTGGGGCCTGGAAGGGAGATTGCAATGATGCAGGACTTTGTGGGCACCATCATATATTGACATAACCAAGGAGATTAAACATAACAATGTGATTCAGATTAAGCAATTATTCCTTTCCTTACATTACCTCTTCATATTTCAGCTGAACAACAGTCATCTTGGGGAAATTGGTATTGTTCTTGTTTTTGTTTTTCTTGCAAGAAATGTGCTTACTCCTTTTTATTATTATAGTTTTTGTAAACATTGCCTTCTTTTTCTTAATTCTTGTTTTCTATTTGTAGTGCTGTAAAGATTTTTTTCCCCATACAAAACATAACAGTAAAATGCGCAGCAATTTTTGCTGCAGTAATAAACAGTGATTACTCAACTGGTCCGGGCTGAAGGGGGCTCACTAACACACTGGGAAAGGAGTGCATAGACTGCAGCTGGGGAACCTGTGACCTCTCAGATGTTTTGGACTCTAGTTCCCATTAGCCTAACTTTGACAGTGCTGTGGGGTGATGGGATTAATCGTTCATAAACACGAAGAGCTGACATTCCCCAATCACAATCTGAATCATAATGAATTAGACTTACTTAGGCATGTAAGATAAAACATTAGCACATCTATGAATATCTAATCTCCTGAACCAAATGGCATGACCTCATGGTTTATCTGCTTCTATAAAGCTGAAACCCTATACTCAGTTACTTGGGAGAAAGTTGTATTGAATATACTTTTGTGTAGATATGATAGAAGTGTACCATAAAATCAGTGGGCATAGATCTTCCTCTTTAAGCTTCAGTTGTGACTATTGACCAGTATAATGTTTGAACATAGCTGCAAAGCTGTATGTTTATATGGCTGCTAATGGAAAAACCAACTGTTTCCTTTTGCTTGATTTACTGATTTAATGACAATTGTGTTATCATCCAAGAAAGCTGGTTACTTGCCTAGTACAAGAAATTAGGAAACCACGGTTTGCAATCTCTTATTTCTTTTTGGGGAAGGGTCAACATTCACTTGTTATGATGTCAAATGGAAGTCTTTAAAGAGACAGGTCTCCAGCTTCCTCTTTCAGTAAATACCCTCCAGATTTAAATTCATTCATGTATCAGCTCAGACTGTTGAGGGATTATAAAGAAAACAGAACATCAAAGGCATGCACATGTATAGATATCAGCAGAGTAGGACAAGGGAAGTATTGCAAAAAGCTATCCAATTTGTGACAGGAACAGCCCAAGAACAATAAGACACATGCTGAACAGATGCGCATTCATCAAGCAGAAATAATAATGTAGAAAACTGCCACATGACACTTTGAGAGCAGAGCTTGAGGACATAATGTGTCTTTGTATGTAGTAGTGGTAGTTGTTTAAGAGAGAAGACAGGTCCCATTAGAGTGCCAAAATACTCCAGCTGTTCTGATATAAAATGCTTGATGTATTTTGGCTAAACATTTCAAATCTGAGATGCAACAAAATTAAAAAAAATCTGTTTCTGTTTTGAAAGTATTATTTCCTGTTTAATTGAGCAATACTTACCTTGAAAGAAGTTGTTATACACCAGAAACTTTGTTTTTTAAATTTTTCTATTACCTGAAAGCCAAAAGTTAGTAATTTTCCTTATTGAAAATAATATATGCCATTTTCAACATTTTAAAACAAAGTTTTCCATGTTTTTTTTTTACATGAAAGAACCAATTAGGAAATGACATTGATAAGACAGGAAAGAAAATCATGTTATATAGTGTTATCTAATAAAGTGGAGCCCCCGGTGCAGAAGTGGGTTAAACCCTTGTGCCGGCAGGACTGATGACTTGAAGGGTGGGTTGTTGACCTGAAGTTTGCTGGTTTGAATCCAACCCAGGGAGAGCGTGGATGAGTTCCCTCTATCAGCTCCAGCTCCATGTGGGGACATGAGAGAAGCCTCCCACAAGGATGGTAAAAACATCAAAACACCCAGGCATGCCTTGGCCAACGTCCTTGCAGACAGCCAGTTCTCTCACACCAGAAGCAACTTGCAGTTTCTCAAGTTGCTCTTGACATGAAAAAAAATCTAATAAAGTAATGGTTCCGATAGTGGTAAGATATTTTTTTATTTAGCTGACTATGCAAGATATTATAAATATCCACAATATCTAAATATTTACAGCCTTTTGCTGATGAACACTCTCCCTTTTCACAATTTAATATCCTGTGTTTTGGAATTCATAGTATGATTTAAATCAGAGGTTCTCAATTTTTAGACCTTCTATGTTCTGGACTTCAGCTCCCAGAAGGACTAGCCAGCTTGGTTAATTGACAAGAATTCTGGAAAGTGAAGTACAAAACATCTGAGGAACAAAAGACTGAGATCTAGATCATGTTTGTAAGCATACTTATTTATTAATTTATTTACTGTATTTCTATTACAATAGGCTAGCAGCAATGGTGTACCGGAACGTTTGCTAGAAGTATGGCCTACCCTGCAGTAAAACCTGGTATGAGTACAAGCATTGAGTCTCTGACTGTTCCTCCCTGAACCCTAAGGCCTTCACAGGGCACAGTCTGAAAACCTCTGATCTAGACAAATGCATTATTTTTGGAGATATGCATTATATGAATGTGAATGTCTGTATATTATTATTATTATTATTATTATTATTATTATTATTATTATTATTATTATTATTAACACCCATTGGCACATATCAGCTGTCATGGGGAAGCAGCCCTCTCTCAGTCTCAGCTTAGGGTACCAGAGTTACTATTGTTACTTATATTAATATTATTATTAACACCCATTGGTACACATCAGCTGTAATGGGGGAGCAGCCCTCTGTCAGTACCTGCTTATTGTTACGGGGCCAAAACTAAAGGAAAACAAAAGCAAGCACAATGACTATGCAGCTTTCATTTTTGTGTCGCCTCTCATTTCCTACGAAAATGTCATTAATTTTGTGTAGATGAATGGTCAAAACAAAATGATAGCATGAAGGAAATGAAGGAAAAAATTTCACGCAATCTCTAATATCTACTCATATACATGTGTGTATCTTTCTGTTTATTCATCTATATATCTGGCTGGGACAATGGAACAGACTACTTTGAAAGTTGGTGGTGGAGTCTTCTTTATTGGAGGTTTTAAATAGAGTTAGATGATACCCTTCGCCATCTTTCATCTACCGAGCTATTCATATGTCTATTTATCTAGTGTGCATCCATATGCCAGTTAATTCCAAAAGTTATCTTCTTCCATGAACACTGTGTTTCCAGTGGGAGAAAGGAACATTGCAATTTATCCTGTAATTCAGATTGTGTCTTATCATTAGTGTCTTGCCATTGGGCAGCCAAGGGAAATTCCACTGCAATACATAATTTAGGTAAATTAACCCAACATGTAGTAGGCTATTATCATCAAACTGAAGAAGAGAGGCAAGATTGCACAAGACGTAAGTAAGTCTAGCTTCATGTGGCAAATAATGTCAATCCTCTGGATGTTTTGTACAAGGTGGATACATAAATGAGGATTCTCAGTTTTAGGGAAGGTCCCTACCAATATACATGTACACAAATAACACCAATTCCTTAGAATAACATAAACAAAACTCTTCCATCTTTCATAGGATGTGCACAGGATACATCCAATTGATCTCTTTTCATCTATTAATGTTTGAATAGAGGTGAATTTCCTCAAGATAAACTTCTATCAGTTTGTTAAGAATATTTCAATGGTTTATTTTTTTAAAAAAAAATCTCATAAGTTTCTCTTCTTTAATGTAAGAATCCTAGTAATGTTTTAAAGTGCTCTATAGAAACCTGATGGCCTTGTTATTTTATCACAATTACTGAGGAAAAAATCTAGTCTTTTCTTTTCTGGAAGAAATGAAGCCGATCTGCAAACAAGAGTTAGACAATTCATTTCTTCTTAACCTCCTTCTCATTTCCCACAATTGTGTGTAATTAGGTTCCATTACAACCATATTGCTGATGCAGGTAACCCTTCAGGCGTATAATATATGCACCCATTCTGATATTACTCGACAAAAGTGTTTCCACATGGAACCTCAATGCAGAACTGCCCTCCAGCAATACATCAACTGAAAAGCATTACAAAGAATGGAAGGAGCTCCCTTGAAGACAGAGGGAATAGTTTTAGAGTTCTAAAATTACACAACAACGCTCTGAAAAAAATGGCAAAAGAAAGTGAAAGGTGAAACACTTACAACAGACTAGCATATTTTAGTGTCACTGGGCATGAGTGATCACATTCTTGATGAAAAGCTCATCTAGTTCATTTAGCACGGAGTATGCTAATCTAGACATTGAGCAACAGCAAGGCTAAACTAAACAATATAAAAGCATCTTATTTATTTAAAATGTATGCATAGGACCAGCTCCAGGGTATAAGTCATAGCGAACACAAATATTTTTTAGGAGTCCAGGCAACTGTAGACAAATAGACAATTGTAGACAATTAAAAATAGGATTTGAATTTGTAATTAGTAGACAATTAAGACTACAATTTGGATTTGTAGACAACTAATTTGTAGACAAGAGCCCCCAGTGATGCAGTAGGTTAAACCACTGAGCTGCTGAACTTGCTGACAGAAAGGCTGGCAGTTTGAATCTAGGGAGTGGGGTGAGCTCCTGCTGTTAGCTCCAGCTTCTACCAACCTAGCAGTTTGAAAACATACAAATGTGAGTAGATCAATAAGTATCTCTCTGGTGGGAAGGAAATGGCGCTCCATGCAGTCACGCCAGCCACATGACCTTGGAGGTGTCTATGGACAACGCTGGCTCTTCGGCTTAAAAATGGAGATGAGCACCAACCCCAAAGTCGGACACGACGAGACTTAATGTAAGGGGAAAACCTTTACCTTTACCTTAATTTGTAGACAACTAGGATTTGGAGGGACAACTATGAAAGAACTAAACATAAAGTGTGAAGTTATATCACTGAACAATAAATTTTTGTACCCCCAATTTGGTGTATGTTTTTATAATGATGTGTTTTAATATATGTATTTTATTGTATATATTTTATGTTCATGTTTTGATTTGGTTGTACCCTGTTACAGAGGTGGGGAACAAATAAATTATATTCTTGTTGTTGTTAGGATGGACCATGTATTTTCCGTTTCTGCATTAAACTGGATTATATGAGTCCGCATTGCCAGATAATCTGGGATAAACAGAAAACCTGGGTTCAGATCCTGGGATATAGAGCCTGTCTGGAAGGGCCCTGAGAAAATCAGAGGCACCCTAACAGAATGAAAAAAGTCATGCTGGAAGAGACAAAAGGCAGACCAGCAATCAGTGAAATACTTCTGCAAAATCCAAGAGCAGGACATGAATGAATTAGTTACCCTTCTGCTTTAGTTCCATTGCAACTGGTTTTGAGAAGTATATGGTCTGAGCCTTGATGCTCTATGAATCCTCTTCCAGATTAAAGAGGCAAAATGAATTCCTACTTCCACAGCATCCTATTGACATTGCAATCATGAAGAGACCCATGTTCTCATTTTTGGCATTAGAATAATAGATTCACAGAGTTGGAAAGGGCTGCAAGTGCTACCTAGTCTGAGCTCTACTATGCAGGAATATATAACTAAAGCACTTCCAATAGTTGGTCATTCCGTTTTTATTTAAGATCACTGAATAAAAGTAGGAGAATTCACCACATTTCAAGCCAGTCCATTCTACTTTTGAATAGCTCTTATGATTAAGAAGTTCTCAGTGCTTTGACTTGTCTCCTAGTCTCTGGAACAGCAGAACACATGCTTACTCCTCTCCTCTGCACCAGCTCTCTCATATACCACCTTTCTCCTGGCAGAGGAGCAAAGGCAGCTGGCAACCAATTAAAACAAAGTACAGCTAAAAGTTTATTGCAAAAGGGTTATTTTTAAACCAATTAAATGAACAATTCTATTAAAACAGAGAGTTAAAAAGGTTTAAAATGTCCCCAAAACATGATAAAATATAACAACACAGCATGTCACATTAAAAAACTGTTCTGCCACTAAAATACAAATTGAATTCTACTTAATATATCGACAAGGACAACACAAAATTAGTTATATTCTCTAAAACATTATTCTATACAGCACAGTGCATTTACACATTTTTTAAAAAAAATATTCTGGTGTTGTATTATATACTCTCCCAAAATTATATTTGTACTTTTTAGGGTACCCTCCAAGGAAGGCCAACTCTGTTAGTGGCAAAATATGCTGGGCCCCTTAAAACAAATAAAACAACCAACCATTTCTTAGAACATGCCACTTTGTCTTCTAATTTGCTTTGTTGTTTCATCTGTGTTCATCAGTTCTCTCCTTTGGCATCTGGTGGAACCATAGCAAATGTATAAGCCATTCTTACATATCTGTAACTGCTGGCTATTCATATTTATGATTGTGTCACTATTACCACAATCAGAAATACCGTCTCCAAACAACCTGCATCTACATGAGTGGGGAACTGCAGGAAGATGTTTCCAACTCCTCACACCAGCAAGCTGCATGCAGGGGAAACTCCTTTTGTAATTCCTTATTGTACTGCTACTTAGTAATCCTGCAGTTCTCTGAATACCATCAGAACATATGTCTATCACTCAGTATGACTGCTAGCGGTTAAGGTAGTTTTTGGGAGCCATGTTAGGAGATAATACATGACACACATTTGTAACTGCAAGTGTGATGAGGGTTATGGCTGGCCCCCTTAATTCAATAGTTGTGTATCTGCTTTTTAATGAAGCAGTGAACACAGATAGATGCTTCTTAGCAAATCTCAACCTCTTTAATTTTGAAATGAAGTGTGTGTAAGTAGTATACTATATAACATAACAATAATGAGGAAGCAGATAACAATAGAGGAAAATGAAATAGCTACTGATCAAAGTTAGAATAAAAGGTCACCAGTGACATTTCTTTTTAGTCTTTTGTCTTTTTAATTTGTGTTGTTGACCTATATTTAATATACTTTATGCCAAGCTTCCTGCTTTGTTGCATTAGACCAATAAAGAAAGGTCATTTTAATATTATCTTTCATTAACTATGAAAACAGTACACCAAAAACAAAACATTGTAAAAAAAAGTTGAAATTAGCTTAATTTACTGATTACAATACAACTCTATCAATCAACTAAAGATTTAGTTTAATCTTCTTTCTGCCTGGCATCCTCCAAAGACATTTGGCTGTAATTCCCATTATACCCAACCAGCACAGCCAATAGCATTACTGGGGTTGAGATGATGGGTGCTGAAGGCCAACATTCTTGGAGGTGGCAAGATGTAGTTGATTGGTTTTTCAAGATTTGAGTTTTACTTTTGTGTGTGAGTGCAACTTCTTTAATTAGGGCTAGTTGGAAGAGACCACATGGGCTGTCTAGTCCAACCCCCTGCCATGCAGGAAAAGCACAATCAAAGTAGCCCTGACAAAGGGCCATCCAGCCTCTGTTTAAAAGCTTCCAAGGAAGAAGCTTCCATCACACTCTGAGGCAGAAAGTTCTACTGCTGAATAGCTCATACCGTCAGGAAGTTCTCCCTAATGTTTAGGTGGAATCTCCTTTCCTGTAATGTGAAACCATTGCTTCGAGTCCTAGTTTCCAGGTTAGCAGAAAACAAGCCTGCTCCCTCTTCCTTATGACACCCTTTCACATATTTATACAAGGCTATCATGTCTCATCTCAATCTTCTCATCTCCAGGCTAAACATACCCAGTTCTTTAAGACACTCCACACAGGGATTCACGATTTCCAGACCACTGATCATTTGAGTCGCCCTCCTCTAAACACCTTCCAGCGTGTCAATATTTCTTTTAAACCATAGTGCCCAGAATTGGAATACTATTCCAGGTGAGGTCTAACTAAATCAGAATCGAGAGGTACCATGACTTTCCTCGACAGACACTATACTCTTTTTGATGGAGCCCAAAATCCCATTGGACTTTTTAGCTGCTGCATCACACTGTTGGCTCATGTTCAACTAGTTGTCCATGAAGACACAAAGATCTTTCTCACATGGACTATTGTTGAGCCAGGCATCACCCATTTGCAATCTTTGCATTTCATTTTTTCTGCCTATGTTAGTATCTTACATTCATTTGTTGAAATTCATTTTATTAATTTTGGCCCAGCTCTCTAATCTTTTAAGGTCATTTTGAATCCTGTCTTCTGGAATATTAGCTATCCCTCCTAATTTGGTGTCATCTGCAAACTTGAAAAGCACACCCTCTAACCCTTCATCCAAGTAATTAATAAAGATGTTGAACAGAACTGGGCCCAGGACCAAACTCTATGGCACTCCACTAGTCACTTATTTCTAGGATGTAGGGGAAACATTAATGAGCACCCTTTGGATTCGGTCACTTAACCAATTACAGATCCACTTAACAGTAGCATTGCCTATCCCACATTTGACTAGTTTGCTTGCAAAAAGGTCATGGGGGACCTTGTCAAAGGCCTTACTGAAACCAAGATATGCTACATCCACAGCAATTTGCTGGGTACTCTGTTATTGTTTACAGTGGAGGTAAGGGATAAAGGGTCTGGATTTTTGTTGAAAGTTGTTGTGCATTATGAAAACCACTAGTGTAGGCTTTGGGGTGGGTATATTTTGTTTTGTTTTTGCTTACATATATTCATCCAATGTTTCACTACTTGGATAGTTCCCCTAAAGTTCAGATTAAAGTCTGAAACAAATTTGCCATACAACTGCCCTGGGTATGCCACCAAATGCCTTTGACTACATGTAAAAGGACACAAAAATTCCATTAGAAAAAGACTCCGAAAGTCCTATTAAAACCAGAAATATTGTATTCATCATCAAATACATTCAGTTTAATCTGAAAACTGACTATGTTTTGCTTATTAGTTCTTTGCTTGCCTAAGGAAGTTGTCACCTCTTTCTGTTGAGTGCGTTTGAGTCATCACCCTATTTGATAACTCTGAGCGTAGCCCCACACTGTGTTGTCATGCTGTCACTCACTAATTATGATGCTTTGGAATGCAAGGATGCAACAGTGAAAGGAACATTATGCCTAGAAGTGCAACAGTGCAGATGGGAAAATAAGAATCAAGCTTGCAATAGGATTAGACTTCTCCATGCCCCAGTCCATTCTCCTGTGAAGCAAGCCAACCAACTCAATGAACCTCATTGCTTGGAGGCTCCAACTCTAATATTCCTGTCTCTTGCCACAATTAAACCTTCCAGTGTCATCAGCTGCATGAGTGCTTTATTGGCCACACAGAGATTTCAGGATCATTAACGCAGAATAAGTCCTCACTAGCTTAGCTTAATTGTTCCCAAGTTTTTCTCAGTTCAGGCCAGGAAAAAAGAGCAAAGAATAATGAATCATTGCTATTTATGTAACAATTATTACCAGAAGAAAGATGGCAGTTAACCTAAATTTGAGTTTGTTTTGATGAGTGACTGGATAGGTGGGGCATTTAGCAATTATCTGCTTGGAGTGTGCCTCTGCCCAGCCACACTGGATTAATATCAGACTTCTTCAGAGACCAGGACAAATTTCAACCCTTATTCTTGTTTTCTGTTTCAATTTATAGAGGAAACTAGAACAGAGTGTAAGATTCTGACCTCAGAAACCAATATACAGTAAAGTCTCACTTATCCAACATAAACGGGCCGGCAGAATGTTGGATAAGCGTATATGTTGGATAATAAGGAGGCATTAAGGAAAAGCCTATTAAACATCAAATTAGGTTATGATTTTACAAATTAAGCACCAAAACAGCATGTTATACAACAAATTTGACAGAAAAAGTAGTTTAATATGCAGTAATGCTATGTAGGAATTACTGTATTTATGAATATAGCACCAAAATATCATGATGTATTGAAAACATTGACTACAAAAATGTGTTGGATAATCCAGAACGTTGGATAAGCGAGTGTTGGATACTACTGTAATTGGAGGGCCTTAGACTTCAGATGCTAGATCACACTTAGTAACCATTGGTCTGAGTTCAGCTATTAGTTCCACCTAGACAAGATTACTGAACTAATGGACATTCAGGGGCATTGAACTGACAAAAGTTCCATCATTTAAATGGGTCTGCTCTAGTTCAGGATGAAATAAGAGAAGAAACGAGATCTACTAAGAGCCTTTCCACACAGCCATATAACCCAGGATATCAAGGCAGAAAATCCCACAACATTTGCTTTGAACTGGGTTATCTGAGTTCACACTGCCATAGATTCCAGTTCAAAGCAGATAATGTGAGATTTCATTCAGCTGTGAAAGGGGCCTAAGACTCCTAGATCCCTTTCATATGCACTGTTTTCAAGCCAGGTATCACCTATCCTATATCTGTGCATTTCATTTTTTTTCTACCTAAGTTGCAATTCATTTTGTTAGTTTTGGCCCAGCTCTCTAATCTGTTTAGGACATTTTGGATTCTGATCCTGTATTCTGGGGTACTAGCTATCTCTCCCAATTTGGTGTCAACTGCAAATTTGATAAAATGTCCATTATTCTATTTTTAAAATAATTGATAAAGATGTTAAATAGCACTGGTCACACAGCAGAAACCTGTGGCATCCTACTAGTTACGTCTTTTTTAGGATGAAGAGGAGCCATTCGTAAGCTCCCTTTGGGTTCAGCCAGTTAACCAATTCACAATCCACTTAACATTAGCATTGTCTCTAGCCCAGAATTTACTAACATCTTTGTGAGGCTATCATGGGGGACCTTATAAAAGGTCTTACTGAAATCAAGACATGCTAGTTTTGACCAGTAAAAGTCTATAGTGAATGAGAGAATAGGTTGAATGTCTGAGTTCTTCTCTCCAAAAAATTCATCCCAGAGAAGAGCCAGGGTATTATTGTTCTCTGGATCCTTTCCTTCCTTATTTCCATATCATGTTGTAACTGTATTGTGATGGGCATCTTCCCTTTCTGTAATCAAATGAACCAACAAATATAGTCCCTACATGAAGCCAGGTCATTGCTGAATAAGCAGATGGCCAGATTAGATGGTGGTTATGTATTATAGACCAGTGAATTGCAGCCTTCTGATTTATTTTAAAAACAACTGATAGTAAACCAGTGTTCTACACTAGTTACTTAGTTAACTAAGTAGTGGTTATGAATATGGAACAGTAACAGGTGAATAAATTGCTACTTAGTCACAGTTGTGACATTATCCATGATCGTAACTTCTCCCTTCAACTTTATCAGACATCAAAAAAGATCCATTCTGCCATTGATCAGAAGAACATGAATAAATTATATATATCTCTACATGCACCTGGAAATATTATTTGTTTAAGTATACTTTACTTAGCAGCTGATGTGGAGTACTGGCCTCCCTCTGTTAGTTTAGTGTGAATGTGAAATTAACATGTTTTTTTAACATTGTAAATCCAGTGGCAACTAACTACTTAAAATATGCTGTAATATAAATAGATTTTCAAAGAAACCTTCCAAGCTCCACAACTAGAAATGCAATTAGGATCTTTACCCCTGTATCTCTCAGCAGCAAGTAACTTTGTGCCACCAAAAATGTTTAACATCAGCATGTTTCTTTTCCAAAGGCTAGCTCTGGACAAATATTTACTAATTAATCTTTCATTGGGATTAACTAATGCATTTGGCAAGCTGGTGTGCTTTATCCTACTTTACAAATAAGTGGGTGGTGGGGAACAGATAAAAAGATTTCAACTAAAGTCCTCCTGACTTGCATATTCTAGCCCATTAGTTCCCATTTTCTCTCCAGATAGCAGCAACTACACGTTAGTGCTGCATCTCCATTAAAAGTCTTCTAGCAAACACCTTCTATACAAAGGGACCATACTAACAAATTGCTAAGCGTTCTGTGACACTTCTGTTAATAGGTAGATAAAGGACACTTCTACCATGCAACCAACTAGTTTTAGAGGCAGGCAGCAGTCTGAACAGTTCTGTAACACCCCATTATCCAACAACTGCCAAGAAAATTATTATCTAATGCATCAGAAGGTCGAACCCGATAAAATAATGTTGTCTTGTTTTTCAGAATGTTGGCTTCAGTGTGATGAGCTTGTAAACATTTTATTAAACCTCATTAAAAATGTTCAGAAAAGGGAAGACACATGCCATCTTTTCCAGTTTGTAATGCATCTCTTGCCCCTGGGTGGCAACTTTCCAGAGCCTCACAAAATCACAAAATCACAAGTCGAACACTTCTCAAGTGTCTAGGACTGTGTGATGTATTTTCGGATGATGCGTGCAGATCCCAGTAGGGTGGCTTTTTGCAGTTGGCAGATCGTAATTTTGTCAATGTCTATTGTTTCCAAATGCCGGCTGAGATCTTTTGGCACGGCACCCTATTATTATTATTATTATTATTATTATTATTATTATTATTATTATTATGTTGCTGTGAACCATGAAATGAACACTATCTGGTTCCAAGTATTAAAAAAACTCTAAAATCAGAACAGTAAATCAAGAACAACACTCTGAAAACAGGGGAATTCCATACATGAAGCAATCAGGGCCAGCTAACATCTCCCAACAAAAAATTCCCTCAGGGAGGAAGCAGCCAGGCTTTGAAGCTGAAAGGCCATTACATGCTAATCATTCTGGCTAATTGCAGCATTCATACTTGCCTCCAATAGACCTAAAAGGTACAACCAGAAATATTGTACATTCACAAGCTTTAGGAAATAACATATACTAACTACCGCCAATTCCTCTATACTTTATTTCCCATACCATCGCATTTTGCCACAGCAACGCGTGGCTGGGCACAGCTAGTTCTTTCTAAAAGGAATCAGAGTGGACAAGAGAGTGAGAAAAGAAGTGGCCTAATAGTCTAAAGGAAGAACCGAGGAGAGGAATGTTATGTTGCTTGACAATTTGTTCTATTTTATGGAGTTTGTTTTGTTTATAGAAAAACTTTATTGTAAGACTGTCAAAAAACAAACAAATGGCGACAAAGGTTAACCGAGCAACTTTGGATTCTATCACAATTAATGGATCCACAAGGCACGATTGAGGTGTGTGGAGCCAGAGTCATATCTCAATTTAGTTATTTTAGCTTCTAATGTGCATTTGGGCTAAGACCCAATCATTTGTCTTTTTGACAGTTCATGATATCTTTAGACCTTTTCTCCTGCATGATATTTCAAGAGAGCTGATGTTCCTATCAGCTTTTTTTTTTTTCATCATTCAGCTTTCACAATCATACATAGAAATCAGAAAAACTATGTCATGGATAATTCAGAGTTTGGTACTTAATGATGTAACTTTTTGCTCAAGTATCTTGTCTAATTCTGCCATAGCTGTCCTTCCAAGTCTTTTTCTGATTTCTTGACTGCAGTTGTCATTTTGATTAATGACTGAGGCAAAGTATAGAAATTCTTTGAAGTACTCTGATACTTTTATTGCCAGCTCCTGTTATGTAACTCACCTGTGGTTATTATGTTTTTTTCTTAATATTATTATGTAATTCTGCTTTTGTAGTTTCTTTGTTAACAATTATTAGTCGTACCAAGTCTGCTAATTCCTAGTAGGAATATAGTGCCATCTGTGTATCTTAAACTGTTGGTGTTCCTTCTCCAAACTTTTATGTCCCTCTTCCTCTGAATCTAAATATTATTTTAGTATAATGTGTGCCACATATAAATTAAAGAAATAGGGTAAGAAAATGCAGTCATGTCAGACCCATGTTGCCAAGAGAAAATGATTATATTCTTCCACATTATGTTGCGATAGTGGCTTATTGCCCAGGGTATAGGCTACCATCGGGAAAATCAGGTGTTATAGCACACAAATTTCTTTTAGAGCATAATTTCTTTTTGTCATGAAATACTTGGCAACAAGAAATTGACCAATGAAGACGTGAGAATAAAATGGTGAGACAATACAACCTTCTGACCTACTTGATTCTGGCCAGAAATGCAGAAGTGTATGAAGTGTAAGAGAAGTACTAGAAGACTTAGGTGAAGTGGTCTTGAGAATCTTTTACTGAGAATATAATAGTATGATCCTAAAGAAAAGTTCTTTGAGATGTTTGAATTGTTTAGGGTGCTTTAAAAATAGTTAATTAAATCAAATTAAGAAAACCTTTATTCGCTGACTACAAAAAGTCACCTATAAGAGAACATAAACTTTGTTCAAAGTAAGTTTTTGAGGCATGAAACATTCCATCCTCGTGTTAATTTTTTCTTTCCCTTTGCTTGTTCCCTTTCCTTGTTATTTGCTAGACTGCTTGTATTAGGTAAATACATTCTGTAAACATCTAATGTACTATCACCACCTCTACACAAGCTAACAAAATGTGCAATAAAAATATCTGATGGTGATGATGATGCAAAAGCAAAGGGAAATAAAGGAAATCTTTCTTAACTTATGGCTGAAATCCAGCCAGTCGAACTCCACCAACACTTGGAAACCCTGCCAGGGAGAAAGGAAAAAGTAATGACAACACAGACGGGCCTCAGGATGCTTCAGAGGTTCGCTCAGCCCTCTTTGTCGTTCTCCCTCAGATCTCCTTCAACATAACCAGCCCTTGTATAGGCCAAGTTCTTCAAGAATCAGCACACTAAATTTGAATACAAAATACATCATTTTGCTACCTGTTCCACTAAAGGGGTTATTTATGCTATCACATGTTCATGTCTGTTAATGTATATTGATCAGACAGGCAGGGAAGTCAAACTTTGAATTACAGAACAAAAAAGTAAGATCTGAAACCATTCTATTGATTCTATTTTTACAAGCATTTTGAATCATAGCACTGAGTCACTTCAGGTCCAGATTTTAGAAGTTGTTACACCTTCAAAGGGTATTAATTTTCAGACCAAACTATTACAATGTGAATTATTTTGGATTTTCACTCTCCAGACAGATTTCTCTAAAGGTTTGAATGACACCAATTCTTATGACTTTTTAAAAAATAAATTTGTTGTATTTCTTTAAATGCGACTCATGAGTTAATGCTACACACTGCATTGTGTGAGATTTTTTGCTATATAAACAACAGGTTGAGCCACTTAGGCTCATACTCGCAGTAGAATACAGAACGCTTTGTAAGTATAGGCCAGGGCCGGCCCAAGAAAATTTTAGATGTTAAGCGGGGGGGGGGGGGAATTGCGCCCCCCCCCCCCGTGCTGCGGGAGGCATGGCCATGCACCGCAGGAGGCGGGGCATGGCCAGACCTGGCCTCGCCTCCCGCACCCTGACCCCGCCTCTCACGCAGCGTGAGAGGCGGGGCCAGGGCGCGCTGGGAGGGAGGCAGGGCTCTGCCCAGACAGGGCCCTGCCTCCCGCCCCGCACGCCCTGGCTCAGGCCAGCCAGCCAGGAAGCGGCAGGAAAGTCTCTCCATGTCAGACCCCTGGCTGCTGGGCACCAAAAACCATACACGGATGCCAGTCTCTATCTAATATCTTTATTAAGGAAATATATAAAAGCAATAAAAACAAGTGATGAATATAGTTCAGAAGCAGACCTTTCAAATGAGGTCAAATATAGTCCAAAAATGTATTGTCCAATAAATGATATTAGAGTTCAAAGTTTTAATCCACTTGACCGAAACACACATTTTGCCAAGCAATAGTGTGGGGAAATGTCAGAGTCTTAGAAGTCCAATGAAGCTTGACAACAAGGCTGGAAATAACTTGGTTCTTGGCTAGGTCCGTGACTAGAAACAAGGCAAAACGTGAAGTGTGGAACAGGGTCCGTGGTTAAACAGCAAGACAAGGCAAGGCAAGGCTTGAAGGCTTGATCCGGGAAGCAAGGAACTGGGGTTACGAAGTCCACACACGATCTCTCTCCTGAAGCTGATCAATTGACTCCGCAAAGAATCTCCCGTGTCAAACACCTATATTGGGTCTCGTTTTCCCGCCAACAAATCTCTTTCCCTAGAGAACAAGAAACGAAACCCAACTCTGTCCAGATGCAAGACTCCTTAGAATTTCCCAAGGGAAACAGGCCTAATCAGCCTGTTGTTTGGCAGCGATCCGTAAACTCCTCCGTTGGGCTTCTCTGACTCCCCTGTCTCTAGAATAAGATTCCTTCCTGGGAAACGGAGGGGAGTCCTGTCCAAGGCCTGTTTTACTGAATTCTTGAGGGCAAACATCAACATCCGGCAGGTGAAGAGACTCCGGCTCTTGTTGAACCGGCGAAAACCCCATGTTTTCATCTTCATCTGCCACAATAGTACTAGGAACAGGACTACAGGGCCCATGAGGCATCACACTCCAGGCCACTGTGACTGTGGCCTGGAGGGACTCCTGCTGCAGCCTGGCCGGCTGGGCAAGGCCAGCTGGGCGAGCAGCATGGGAGGCGGGGCCAATGCTGGCCCCGCTTCCCACGCTGCTCGCCCTGACCCAGCCTCTTGCGCAGCGTGAGAGGCGGGGCCAGGGCGCGTGGGGAGGGAGGCAGAGCTCTACCCAGACAGGGCCCTGCCTCCCGCCCCACGCGCCCTAGCCCAGGCCATCCGGCCAGGAAGCGGCAGGAAACTCTCTCCAGGCCACGGTGACCATGGCCTGGAGGGACTTCTGCTGCAGCCTGGCCGGCTGGGCAAGGTCAGCTGGGCGAGCAGAGTGGGAGGCGGGGCCAATGCTGGCCCCGCCTCCCACACTGCTCATCCTGACCCCGCCTCTCGCACAGCGTGGGGGCAGGGCCAGGGCACGTGGTGCGGGAGGTGGGGCACCGCCCAGACAGGGTCCCGCCTCCCGCCCCCGCATGCCCTGGCCTAGCTGGCCTCCACGGCATCCCCGGGGACCGTGCGCCCGAAGCGGGCATTTCAGTGGCCTCTGCGTTGGGCCGGCCCTGGTATAGGCACCATACCTTTTCAATTATTTGATGTTTATTCACACTGTGTTTAATGTATTACGAGAACAACTTGTAAGCCACTGTATGTTCCCATTAGGTTTCACAATATCTATGAAAGATTTTTCAGTTCATTGATTACATTCTTGAATTTTTGAACTAAATAACAAAAGTAAGTACTAGTATGTATTAATATTAGCTAATTTTACTAGGCCAGAAAACACTTTGTACAATTATATATACCCAATACTTGTAGACCCTACCACCAGACGAAGACAATAGGTAGTCAAAACCTGTTGTGAATCAGGGGTCTACTCATCCTTTACAAAGAATCAAGAAAATAAACAAGAAAGCTTACTACATCATGAATGCAACTACAATTCATCATACTGTGAATGCAACAGTTTGATTGTGATTTGTAATCACTTATCTGACATTTATATTCATTTATTGTACATAATACAATACTTAATTATATCTATTACATTGTTGTCATTCCAGTAATGGGTACTTGTGAGTTATACTGGTCTGTTATAGGCATAGGGAGAAGACTTAAGAAAACGCTTTTGGTTACAAGAATTACGTGTAAGATCCTTTCTATGGAGAAATATTGGTCATATAATATCTTTGGTTGGGAACAATTCTCTTTAGTTGGGAACAATTGTAGTAGACTCCACTGTAAATATTCTTCAGGTTTCCTCACAACCCAATTAAAAATATACATCTGGATGGGAAATCACATTTCCAAGTCTTTAATCAGTTTTTCCTTTAATCATTGCATCCATACATGGAAGGTAATTGGCAATAAGGTCAACTGTTTCAAAGCAGCAATGCATTTCTTTTAAAAGGCCAGAGACTCATCCCTCAAGAGAATAATTTGGTATATGCAGCCATTTAATGCTGCTAAGAGCATAAGCAAGGGCTGCCAAGGGTTGTCCCTGAACAGTGGGTTAAGAGCTCTCAAAGCTTGAAGCTCTCTTGCCCCATTCATTACTACACTCTTCTCCTACTCAGCAGTCACTAGTCATCACCCCAACAGCAGCAGTATAAAGAAATTTCTCTATTTTTGAGAGCTCCTTTACGTAGTAATCCTGTAGTTAGATTCCAAAGTAAAACTGGCATAGTTCCTGTAATGCTTTGCTTCCATATATATACATGATATATATATGACTGTTAAAATACACCCCCCCCCCGTCTCCATGGGGAGTATGTTCCCATATCCATGGGGGATACATCCTCAGATAGCAGTCCTATGGATATGTGGGTTGTACTATACTTGCTTTTGCTTGCTTGTAAAACCATCAGAAGGATATAAGCTGCCTGCTTATGGTACCTCTCAAATAATGAGTTCACCTCCATCACTGCCCCAGTAAATATGCAAGTAACTTCCTATGGTAAAAAAACCCCCCAGCAAAGTCATGTGTCCAACTTGAAGCAAATGTGACAGTATTTCATATATGGTAAGAAAAAGAACCACTTGGGGAAATAGATAAGTGATTAAAACATAGCTAAAACAGTTTCATATGTAACATAGACGGAGTGAAGCCCACCATCATTACTTGAAGATCGCAATGTAACAGGTTTACCCCACTTTACCCCACTTACAATTAATTTGGTACTTACCTAGTCAATTTTAAACTATGAATTTAAAATTTACTTTCTATTAATGTAGCAATTTAATATTTGTACCATGTATTGTAATATATGCATTTTATAGTAATGTGCTTTAATATATGCATTTTATTGTATGTATTTTATGATGATGTGTTTTTAACTGTATTTTCCTCCACCTTGAGCCATGAGAAGAGGAGGGTAACAAATAAAATGTATTATTATTATTATTATTATTATTATTATTATTATTATTATTATTATTATTTATAATTGACACAGAGTATGACACAGCAAATGAGATATATATGCTGGATTTCATATCCCAAAATCACAAGTTGAACACTTCCCAAGCATTTAGGACTGTGTGATGTAAGGTGGCCTTTTGATAGATCATAATTTTGGTGCCACCTTGTTGTGGTGGTGGTGGTGGTGATGGTGGGGGCTTAACTGTTCCAAGGATGGTGAGAGTTGTTCTGGCAGTAGTGAAACTACCAGCAGGTCCAACCTAGTCAGACAGGTCTCAGCTGAGGAGTGGAACTAAGAGCACCTAACCCATTAGCACTATGAAGAAACAAACCTAAAAGAAGTCTATACTGGGCCTTAATAAAATCAATGAATTCACTAACTCTGCCTCCAATTGTAGCCATATCATAGGGACAAAATTTTCTACTAATTTTCATCTTATAATAAGCAAAAAGTAACACTAGCATTTTTCTTGTTATGAGAAAGTCTTTAACCAGTCACCTCTAGTTGGGATTAACTAGAAGCCAGTCCATGATGAATAAAACACAGTAATCAATCCATCCAAAATTTCACTTTTGTATATTCTGTTTATTTCAGTGAAAGTAGGAAAACTGAGCACATAGTTAACTTTATCAGTAAAACAAATGCATCCTAAAATGCTTAACATTGGCTGGATTGCGGCCACAGATCTTAAGAAAAAGGCACCTGGGTAGTTTGTTCAAAAGTACTACTACTATTCAGTAAGCCACACTCTCATGCAAATACAACCAGGATTGTAGCTTTAATTGCATCGCTGTTCTGTATTTAACCTGTCTTTGATTAAGAAAGATGTTTCTTCTTTGCTGTCAAGTCTTGAAAACAAAACCAGAAATCAAAAGCAGATACTGTCACTAATTGGATTAACTTCTGAGAACCTCATAAAAGCAGAAGGTCCAGTTCCCATCTTTAGCATTACACAAGAATGGCTTTACAGACCTCTGAGAGATGAAATAAAATCAAGTCTGGAGTGTTCTGTTATTAGATCAAAAGATGAACATAATTAGTGCTGGTAATTACTACAAGATGTTTATATTCAACTATTTAGACATATTCCTGCACTTCTTTTTGAAAGCATTCATTTTCTATTGTATTCCTGGTTTTCCTGGTGAGTGTTTGTGTGTGTGTGTGTGTGTGTGTGTGTGGAGGGGGGGAATGTTATGGACAAATATTTGCAGAACATAAAAATTATGTAAATGCAAGGAGCAGAATTATTTATAAGGATGTGTCAAAATCTCTCTAATTACCTTGCACAGGTTCACATAAATTCTACTTATCTAACCATGGAAAAGAAAGAAATTTGAAAAAGGAAAAGCTACATAGCTAAAAGATTTAAATGTACAAGGATGCAGTTTCAGTCAAGCCACAGAGAGCTATGGGTAGGTCAGATTTATTCCAGATCTAGAATCCAAATCCATGCCATGCTTAACATTCAGAAAACAATATATCATATATATTCATGTATAAGTTGAATATATTTTAGAAAAAAATACCCCCCTCAAAAAAAATCCAGAATCATCATCATCATCATCATCATCATCATCATCATCATCATTTAATTACTTATTAATCGCCCTCCATCCAAGATGCTCTAGGCGATTTACAAGATAAAATTGTAAAGGATAAAAATACATACATACAAATATTGATAAAATTAACATAGATTAAAAGCTCTAGTAAAGCTTATATGTATATGTGAGTCAGTGCTGGCTTAGAGACCCAGCAAAAAGGCAATGAGAAGAGGCTGAGGTGAGAATCTCCCACGATTCCCCCTCCCTTTCTCAAACCAGAAAAAGAAAGATAGATCCCCCCTTTCCTTGCCTTTGTTTTTGGGCTGAGCAGTCAGTCACATGAGGCAGCCATTTTTGGCACTTTTGAATTAGATTGCAAACAGCCATTTTTAATAAGGGCTTTCAGCAAAAGTCTTTTCTGGAGAAAAATTGCAGTGGCCATATTTAATAAGGTCAGGACTATTTTGATTTGGTTCCAGGAGAGTTTCAAGATATCAAAGTCCATGAATTCTCCAGTTGTGTTATACACAGTGGCATAGTAAAATACTGTCCTTTATATAAAATGGGGAAGACAACCAATTTTTTTTTTGGAATTCACACACACTCACGCACACGCATGATGATTGAATCAATAGATGCAGAGCATGTGGATGGGGGGGGGGGGGTCAACTATACTTAAGTGTCCACTCTAGGTCTCTGAAACCTGACAGAAGCATCAATCACCCTGTAACACCCCTAAGCAGTACAAACACTGGAAACCAACACGGAGGCCAATAAACAATCTAATATCTTTATTAAAGCAATAAAAGTTCTAAACAAAAATAAACAGAGTATATAGTCCAGCAGTTGACCTTTTAGAGAAGATCAAAATTAGTCCAATAAAATGAAGTTATATGTCCAGTATTAGAGTCCAAAGTCTATAATCCAAATAACCGAAACACACTCAAACTCTTTGGAAGTTTGAGTGGGGAAAGAGCAAGGTTTCACAGGGAGATTCTTGAAGTAAAGTCCAGAACAAGGATTCAAGGCTAGGCAAGGTATTTCGTGGTGGATCTGAAACACAGTCCAAACTTGGCAAGGAGTGGAACGCAACTCCCGGTCTACTCATGAGTAAGCGCACCGGAGGGCTGCTTGGAAGCTCAGGAACAAGAGACGATGTTCTTCAATGAATAGTCACGTTGACACCGCAATAGGGAAAGCTCAGTGCAGAACTTTTATGGTAGTTCAAGAGCTCCCCCCAAACAGGTGTTTGACTCCCCAAATCTTCCCAGAGAACGGAGCTGTTTCAATATCGTACCAGATGCCTGCCTCCCCGAAACTTCCCAAGGTTTAGTCACAATCGCCTCTCTCCGCTAATCTCGCGCTTCTCCTTAAAAACTGCTTTTGGGAGCAATGTGTTTTGAGAAAAGTCTTCCTATCAAACACCAAGCTTTCCGGAGAAACAGGCTCTGTTTCAAGGGCGTCTCTAATTGGCTCTGGCACGAAAATGTCAACAGGAGACATCTGGAAAGGAACAGAATCTTGCTGAGATGGAAAAAAGCCCAAATCCTCTTCAATTTGATCTATGATGGCTGCGGGGTCATGGCCCAAAGGTCCCTGAGACATCACACACCCTTGCCCTGATCTCTGAGGAAGGACTTCCTTTTCTCATGTAGCTGATGACCAGTAAAGGGTGGAGAGAGTTATGATCATGGCAATAGTTTCACAATTATAACTAAGTGAAAAGTGGAACAATTATTCAGATAGAGTTATCCATAACTATTCGTATTCATGACTGCTAAGTACTTATGATTGTGACACTGCAATTGGCCTTCTGCATCTTCAGACTCTTGGTCTATGTATTCAATGGATTTATTTATTTTTTTATAAAACATATTAAAATGTTATTTATAATATTAGATATAATACTCAAATAAAAAAGTAGTATGGCATCTCATCTTTTGCCTGGTGGCCTTATAAGAAGACCATGTTGGAAGCTGTTGTGCAGTGATTCCACTGCTGAAGGCAAAGAAACTGCCAAGATGGGACAGGAAGATAACAAGAAGGAAGACGATAGAAACTGGTTAACATGGTGAGGTGTGGAGGGGAGGCTGTGATTCATGCACACATGTGGCAGTTGCCTTCAGAGTACATGCAGAGGGTGGTGAGATGGGTGGGGTCGGGTGGCACTCAAGTTCTCTCCCCATTTTAGAGCTCCATATATGAATGATTTGAGCAGCCACATATTTTGGTATCCATGTGGAGTTCTGGTAGCAATCCCTCACAGGTACAGTGGATCAACTATATTGACACAATTACAGCTCTCACCCCAAGTTATTTTACTAGGCATCAGCCTTAGGGGGAGAAGTTGGTCCATTCTTTTAGAACATGGCTTAATTACTTTTTTATTAGGTTTGGGGGACTTGGGCTGGTAGAGTTTACTTAGTTACCCGAGGAGCTGATAGAAAATGTTGAGCATTATTCAGAGGAAATGTCCAATGAAATATCACCCAGTTTTTTTAAAAAAAATAAGAGGAACTGTTCTTTCTAATATACTTGTTTTCTAATTTTAAAAAAGGGAAATGAATTTGTTATGTGTGCTTGAATAAGTTTCATTCCTGAGGGCTTGTCCAAGAAATTTTGCTGCTGCCGCCTCTGTTCTGGGCAACTCATTTGCATTTTATGCAAATTATTCTAATTATGCAAATGCTTTAATTTGCATTGTAATTATGAAGCTCCAACACATTAATTGCTGTATCTTTTTCTTCCACTAAGTTTCAAACATTTATAACAATTACAAATGATCTGATATAACTAGCAATGTTTAAAGCATTGGACTTGAAACAAGGAGTTCCAAAATCAAATCTCTGTTTATTAGTGAAATTTACTATGTGACTTTGGAGCACTACTGCTTCTCAGCAGATCTACCTCACAGGACTGCTGTAGGGATTAGAAGGGAGAAAAGGACCATGCAACATGAACATGCTTTCCTTCTTGTGTGCCTTCAACCTGTTTCTGAAGTATGGTGCCTTTATGGGTTTTTTTGGAGCTGAGTGAGACTTCCATAGCCAAATAATAGTTTGAACTCTGTTTACAAGAGTCATAATCCAATGCTTGAACCACTAACATGGCACAAATAAAATAACAACAATAAAGTTAACATTTCCCCATGTATAAGCACTTCAAATGCTGTTCCCACCAGATGACAATGACTTCATATAGTTTTTTCATTTTTCACTGGTGACAAAAGACTACAGAACCATGAAAACACCACAGGAGGCCTGACTGCCTTCTGATTTGCATGAGCAGAAGTAAATGTGTACTGTACTTGAATTTTCCCTCCTACTAACTTTCTCACTTCACCCAGAACCCTTGTAGTGTATCTGCCATGTTTTATACATTTTGATGCTTCCACTGTTCATGTTCCCTTTCTTGTGTCATTTCACTTCATACCCCTGCAACATGCCAGATGATGATCCAAATGGGCACTAGGTGGCATGCCCAGAAGCCTTGGGAAAACCCAACCAAACTAGGGGTATGGCAAAACTTGGTCTAGTTTTGCCATACTTCTAATTTGGTTGTTCTTATTATTATTTTGTAAATTCTGATTTTCACACCCTTTCATCAGTATTGCAAGGTAAGCAGGGGCATTTGGGAAGTTGTAGTTGAAATATTATTTTTCAACTCTCAGAATTCCACAGCACTCAGCCATGGCAGTTAAAGTAATGTCAAACCACATTGATTCTACAGTGTAGATGCCCCCTGAGGGATGAGCATAGAAGTCTTGTAGCAAACATCATCTTGAGAATGTTCCCAGGCTCTGGCAAACTCTCAATAACAGAACATTTTGTCAATGGAAGAAAAAGCTGGGTTAAACAGACTTGTTGCTTAATGCATTTAGCAAAATACTCCAGAGCAAAGCAAAAATAAATAATTTTCTTGCCCTGTTCTCAAAACAAACAATTTTCCTTCCACTTCTGAGCTGCTCAGTAATGGTACATAATTATTCTCTTGATTGCTTACTTCAGAAATTGTCACTGCTTGGATTTAAAAAATAAAATCCCCAGGTAATAGGATTAAAGCTGATATGATTTTCTTAACTGCTGCACAGATAGTTCCTTAAATTCCTCATTCATCAAAACACTTGTTCGCATTATTTTTGCATTTTTTTCTAGGAGAATCAGGGAATTAAATGCAGTTAAATGTTGCTTAGAATATAATTTCAGATACATTTTTTAAAAATATCCACTCCCCCAAATAACAATGAGAATAATGTGCATTCAGTTTCTGTTCATGTTTGCCCCAAAGCAAATTCCATTTATGTCAATGGATCTCATTCTCAAGAACAAAAAGAGAGGATTTCAACAATTATTTCAGAATTCTATTGACTCAGCTTCAACACTGTATCTTCCAAAATGTATATAGTTTTGAGCAACAAAGATTACAGGGTCTAGGTGTCAAGGACAGAACGCCACAAGATCAAAGATAACAGAGTTTATTGAATTACAGAACTCAAAATGCCCGTAAAATACAAGGGCCAGGCAGTATTAGCCTTTAAAAGCAAAAAGGGGCAAGGAAAAACGTTCAAAAGATAAACCGGATTAAACCGGAGTTTAATCCGGGTAAAAACAAAACAGCTTGCTTCAGCCTGGGGATAAACAAAACAGAAGCCGGGGAACACAGTGTTCAAAAGAATGCAATTAATTGGCAGCAGATTCCTCTCTGCTGCCAGCACTGTGCTTTGAGTAACTTGAGTCACTCCTCCACACAGCAGGCAAGATTTCCAATACACACAGATCAGCCGAGGATTGAAGCAGTAGAGTAGACCCAGTTCCTTTCCGTAGTTCAAGCCAGAAGCAGACGTTTGTAGTTTCACCAAGTCCGAGTAGGGGGAAGTCAAGCCGTGGTCAGTTCAGTCCGAAATCCAAAGCAGGAGATGGCGTCCGTCAAGAAGACGACGGAAGGTCAAAGCTAATGAGATTAAGCACAAGTTTGCACAAACAAAAGCCCACACAATTCCTCCCGCCGTCTGACCCCAAATTCCAAAACAACTTACGTATCAGCACACGAAAACACACCAGTCTTCAGGAAAGCGTCCCACACAGATCCCAAGCGTTCGTCCAGATTACCTTGCCCAACGCAATTTGCAATTGCTCCCAAGCCTCATTTTATGCCAGTTACAAATCCTCATCACTATCAGCTGCCCTCCTTAACCCGGGCGTTTCCTCATCACTTTCCTCATCAGAGCTGGAACACCTCTGACTACGCCCCACAGCATCCCCAGCTGTGGATCCCGTCCCATCCCTCCAGCTTGTCCATGGGTCTAATCCTGAAGGTCCCCATTCATCTTCCATCCCATCATTGCCAGTGGCACCCAATTCCTCCCTCACCCGAGTCCAATCCATCTCATCCTCCTCCGAGCTAACCAGCCCCTCCTCCATTCTCTCCGTAAACCCCTCAAAAGACTCTTCGTCAGATGGTGCTGCAAAGATATCTCGCAGTCTCTTTCTTTCTCGCTCCTCGAGAGTATCTGACTCTCGAGGAGTCTTACGCCCACGTCTGCCAGTAACAGAGCCATGAGGCTCAATCATAACACTAGGCACTTAAAATCTAAGCTAGATGCCCTAAGAGAATTGGAATTATGCTCTAAAGAGCTGTTTCTAAATGTACTGAGGGCACATACATCCAAAGTGTTGCTTTAGTTTAATGAATACATCTTCTTTACTTTAGTCCTCCAGAATCATATTTTGTTGCTGGATTCACAGAAAACCAGATCTACAATATAGGCATTTGATGAAATCCTCACCTAAAGAGTTATCAATAGTGGTCATGATCTTGCACCAAGAGACATAGCTGTGATGCCCAATGAAGTAACTACAAATACATAGCTACATCTCCTGATGCAATCTCTTAAAACCCATCTTTTAAGTTACACAGCACCCTCAGCAGATATACAATGGTGGTGTTGCTATTACGACATGCCCCACTACTACGTAAGGTCTGGATTCATCATCACTCAGCACTTGAATCTCCAGTGCCTTGTGGGGAGGTAGATTTTGTGGAACATTTAGACATTGTGATGGTCTAACCCAGTGGTTCCCAACCTTTTTTTTTATCAGGGAACACTTTGACCAGGGCCCACTTTGACCAAGGACAACTTTGACCATGGACCATTCTCCACCATTAGTACTAAAAGGGTTACAAATCAGTTGTTGGTCAACTTTAGTTTCAGTTTGGTTATTTGGGGTGCTGATTCAGAAAATAACATTGAATAGACTACATCAGCTCTAGTTTCTGATACAGAACATATGCTCATCCACAGAAATCTAGAGCTGATGTGTTCTATCCAAAGCAATGGTCAGCTCTGTGGAAAGGAGCGGGAATAAAATAAAATAACTAAAATAAAATAATTAATAAAGAGGAAGGAGGTTCGTGGACAGGATTTTCATTCTTGTGGCCCACTACTTGGCCGCGGCTCACAGGTTGAGACTCACTGGTCTAACCACTAGAGATGTGTGATCAATAAAAAGTATTCAAAGGTTGTTACAAAATAGGTGATGCTGGCTCTTTGTTTCTAAAGTGCTTCTAAAGTATACTTAGTGAAAAATTCGTTACTATAATGGGAGTCATGAAATTTCGTTACTATTTCATTATAATAATTGCACACAATTAAATTAATATAATTGGGGAAACTTCAGGGGCTCACCAAATTTCAGAATGTTTCACTTATCCACAGATTTTTGGGGAATTTGTAAAGTTTTTATAAACAGCATTTTTAATAATAAAGAAAATATGTTCCTAGTTTGAAAGTGTTATTTCCTGTTTAATGGTGTAATCCTTATATTGAAAGTAGTTGTTCTACTCCAGAAACTTTGTTTTTGTGGCACATACTACCTTAAATTGGAAGAGAGTCAACAAAGCAAAATGTGCTATAGCATGATGTCCCTCCCACAAAGGGACAAAGTTTTTACAGTTCAATAAACTTTCCCCACGTTTCTATGATAGGAACTGATATTTATAACCCAGGAACAAAAATCAAAGCACCCCCGACAGATGGCCATCCAGCCTCGAATTATGCTTCCGCTACTGAGATGTAGGGGACTCCCAAGGCCCATCTAGTCTAACCTCCTCCTTCCAGGCAGAAGGGCACCATCCAAATTCTCTTTACAAATGGCCATCCAGCCTCTAAACTAATTAATAGGCTTTCCCTATTGAGTTGGAGGGGACCCCAGGGGTCATCTAGTGCAATCCCCTTCTTCCAGGCAGAAAGGTAACACCCAAACTCTCCTGACAGATGGTCATCCAGCCTCTAAACATTAATATGCTTCCCCTATTGAATTGGAATGGACCCCCAAGGGCCATCCTTTTAAGAATTTCTTCCCAGCTCAAAGATTTACTTACTAGAAGTCTCTGCCATTCCTTCTCTTTGCAGGTTTAACAATTTATTGGACCTCTGGCTTGTTCCTGTAAGGGAGGGACAAATATTTCTCTCTCCCCTGTCTTGATTGGTGCTTTCTGATGCTTATGCATTCTGGGAAATGTAGTTTAAGGCAGGGCCTTTTGAATTCTCTGGCATCAGGCTCCTTCCTTCCTAAACTACATTTCCCAGAGTTCTGTGCTTTTCCCAGAAAACTCTGCTCCCTCCTTTCCTGCTCCTAATGGTGAGAGGCCATTAATGTATAGAGGAGTGGCAGGGTTTTTTTGTTGTTTTTTTGCTTTGCTTTGCTTTGCTTGTTTGCAATGAAAATGAAGATCAAGCTGACTCTGGGAGGGAGCCTTCTGATATGAACACAAAATACAGTAGAGTCTCACTTATCCAAGCCTTGCTTATCCAAGCCTCTGGATTATCCAAGCCATTTTTGTAGCCAATGTTTTCAATATATCGTGATATTTTGGTGCTAAATTTGTAAATACAGTAATTACAACATAACATTACTTCGTATTGAACTACTTTTTCTGTCAAATTTGTTGTATAACATGATGTTTTGGTGCTTAATTTGCAAAATCATAACCTAATTTGATGTTTAATAGACTTTTTCTTAATCCCTCCTTATTATCCAAGATATTCGCTTATCCAAGCTTCTGCTGACCCATTTAGCTTGGATAAGTGAGACTCTACTGTACAAACAAAAATATATTGGGTAAGTTTTGATTCTAAAGTTTTTGGTGTGGGCCACACAAACGCATTGGATATTGCTTTGAATATACAAGACTTACAAACTTCCAATTTACAAAACTTTCAAAAATTATGCACATGTGTGCTAACCACAGTAAACGTGAATCAGTGTAATTTCAATGAACAATATACATTGCAACAGGCAGAAATGTGGTGCCAGTTGTAATTCCTCCTTGCATGGGACATAAATCAGTTAAAGCAGAGTGGGATTGCGAGTCTTCTGCTTCCCAGGTAACAAGGGAATGGACACCCATCAATTGCAGCAACTGCTTTCATGTTTCTTGTGTTTTGGGAGCTAAATTAGATGCAAGGGTTCACATTCTTCAGTTTTGGGGGTCAACTCCAGGCAAAAGGAAAAGACTGAGTGCAAATTTCCAGCTCAAGTACCAGAGCAGTGGCTTGCTACACTTTGCAAGGCTTCATTGATCCATTGTGGCAATTTGCAAAGACTCTCTGGGAAGATGTCAATGTGTTTACTCAGTTAACTTCCTCCTTTCTTCCTAATCATTATGGTGCCAGGACTTAGACTATCCTCTGCTCTTTATCTACATCTTGCTAGAAGCAGGTAGGCCAGATTAAATGTTCCATATCTCATCTCCATATTTCCCTGATAATATTGTTTTGTCTTGATCTGAGAACAACCCCTTTAGCTAAGATTTATGTCTTAATTTCCAAACAGGAAAATATGCCCCCCCTCTCTCTCTGTGTTAGAATGAAAAGCTATGAGCCATTGTGATTGGTACTTAATGCATAACACTTAATGAGATCACAAGGGGTTTTCCCTCGATTTCCTTTTTGGCTTGGAATGATCCAGGATCTAGGATCTGTTAATGAATAATATTACAGGAGACCTGTCCCATAATCAATCTGGCAGCTCTGTCTTAATGTAGTACCAGTCCTGAATGTAAAAGATAAAGAAAAAAAGGAGATGTGGCCATAGGCTTAATCATAGCCATTTGGTTTAGATTCTTACACACATATGTATACACAAGTGGGATGGAAATAGCCAAGATGGAAAACTATCCACATATGTTTGGTACCAGTGGGCAAACGTTCTCAGGTGATTGGCCCCTTCCACACAGCTGTATAAAATCCACATTGAACTGGATTATATGGCAATGTGGACTCAGATAATCCAGTTCAAAGCAGATATTCTGGATAATCTGCCTTGATATTTTGGGTTATATGACTGTGGAAGGGCTCTAAGTTTGATAGTAAAGCTACCTTTAGCTTTCAGTCTTTCTAAACAATTATTTCTGTTCAATTCAGACACATTTCAAAACTCTGTCCAGTCTGATCCTGATGAGGTGCCTGGCATGATTAAAAGCCAGTTTTCCCCTTCCTACAAGTGTGAAGTGGTTGTAGAGGGTGGATTTGGTCTCCTGAAGGGAGCTTGCCCATCCCTACTTAGTTATTGGTATCTAGCAGCAGTCTTTCAACATCCTGGCAGGCTTATCTCTGCCTTGCAGTTTTTCTTCTACACATAGTTTTTACTGACAGTCTGCATTCATTAAGTAAAAATTAAATTCAGACACCGGCTGGTTTTAGAAAACACCCAATTGAGTGTTGGCCAAAACACTACATAAATAAATAAAGGTGGAAGGCATCTGGTAGCACTGGGCTCTGTATCTTTTCAGAATAACATTCCATATGAAAACAGGACACATTAATAACACCGCCATTTCTTTGACATATAAACAAGCCCAAGAACAACCCCCCTCCAAAAAAAAAATACTAGAGAAAAAGGGGAGAAAAAGTTTGAACAATTAAATGCACGCCTCAGGGAGCTCAACATGCAGGTCTGTGAGTAATTGAGTTGGAGGGAGGGTGGAGAGAAGCAAATAATTAAAACTGTGAATTGTGATTTTGCAAGCTAACAAATGGAGATGCCAGCAGGGGAAGATCTATGGAGGAAACAATACTGGCTGCTTCCTGAGTTTTGCAGTGGGTTCTTTATCAACTGCACTGCATTTCACTAACTCCATTTGGCATTTAACAGAAAGGCATTCCAGTCTTTTTGGGGAAGGGATTGCAAACCTCTCTTGCAATTAATTGGAAAGCTAACTGAAAAACTTGTGAAGGTGAAACAAAATGATTGAGATCCTACACCATGCTTTGTTGTGGTGTGTTTACCAGCGTATGTTTACCATAAACCAAATCTGTCATAGAGTTTTCTTGGAAAGATTTGGTGAGAGAGGTATTGCCATTGCCGCCTTCTTAGGGTGGGCTTCCATGGTAAAGTGAGAATTTGAACTCAAGAATCTCAGAGACCTAGTCTAATGATCTAGTTGCATGACTTATTTTGCAGAAAATACCATTTTATTGCATGGCAAACAAGATTCCTATATAGATAGCAGCATTTTCTGTGCCATAATTTTATTTTTGTCTGTGAAGGAAATGCTGGATATTTGCAAGAAACACCCCATATTTTTTCCCCACCAGAGTAAGTCATGAATGTCAAAGATTCTTATTCCTAGGATTTCCCTTATCAGAGTTTCCTGACAGTCAAGAAACTTCAGGTCATTTAAAAAACAAACATTAAAATTTAATATTCTTTCCATCCTTTCTTACTTTAGAGTTGCACTACTACTACTACTACTACTACTACTACTACTTATTATTATTATTTACACAAAGACAGAGTATGACACAGCAAGCAAGATATATATGCTGGATTTCATATCACAAAATCACAAGTCGAACACTTCCTAAGCATTTAGGACTGTGTGATGTTGTTGTTGTTGTTGTTGTTGTTGTTGTTGTTGTTATATTTTGCAATGAGTTGTGTTATCTGCCTCTCTGTCTGCTTCTTGTCCCATTGTCCAGCAGGATATAGATAGTTGGTGTTTCTTAAAATGGCATTGAATCCACTTATGCCTTGAATGGATTGAGAAATTGTTATGCACCATCCAAGTATACACAATTTGATGGATGACATCCTGTTGCTCAATTTCTTCTACTGAATCAATTGTTGAATTGAGAGTCAAGTCACTGAAAAGCCAAATGGTCCAATGGCTGTGTTCTAGGCAGAGATAACTATAGGAACAGAGTCCATGTGTCAGGGGCTTCCGCACATCTGTATAACATCCACATTGAACTGAATTCTGTGGCAGTGTGGACTCAGGTAATTCAGTTCAAAGAAGATATTGTGGATTATCTGCCTTGATATTCTGGGTTATATGGCTGTGTGGAAGGGCCCAGGGCTACAATGGCAGAGCTCCAGTGACATAATGGAGCAACAGCCTATGCAATAGCCAAAATAGTACAACTGCAGGTATTAGTGAACTTATATTTGTGTACAACACTGAAACATTGATTTTCAACTATTGTGCAGATATAGCACTGAAATGATGCCAAAATACAACAAGCTCTATATCAGGAATAGAAGAAGCTTTGAATTCCCGTACGACTACAAACTACTACTCCTATCATGCCTCACCATGAGCCACACTAGCTAGGGCTGATGGGAATTACAACTCAGCAACTTTTGGAGAGTCACTGTTTCTTCAAGGCAGAAAAGTCCTATAACTGGATTATTGACTACAACAATTTAAGCATTTTTAGATATAAAGGGATTGATGTAATTGAATGATTGAAAATATCTAGTTCTCTCCATCTGCCAGGAACAGCTAAAAGGGAGCTCCAGACATCCTGAAATCTATATTACATTAGAGGTCCCACCAAATTCATTTAAGAGTTTCTTCGAGCTGCAGGAAATGTTCAAGGAATTTTGAGGATTTTCACTGTTGCAGAGAGATTTATTTCATATCCCTATAACATTGTTGCAGGGAAATTTTTCACACTCTCAGAGAGCACTTGCATGGGCATCTGGTCATTAGAGGGATGTTGTATGGGTACCATTATAAGATGCCTGTTATGAGTGCTAGAAGCTAGTCTAAAAAGATGAGTAAATCGTTTCAAAATTGAGTACAAGGCAGAGCATAGGTTTAATAGCAGAACACAAAATCATTTTCTTGATTCTACCATTTTCTGTCATGAACTAAGACCCTATTTTAAAGGCAAATTGTTGCAGCAGACTGTTTCCAGGATTATCCACTCTGCACAACACTGGCAAAGTGTGGCCAAGATGATCAGTTAGTAAAGAACATAGCGATATATGGGAAAGTTAGATGGGAGCGAGTTAAAACTTGTGATTGAGGTCTGTGAGTAGAAATGCCTAGGGAAATTTCCTCAGCCAACATGCCAAGCAGTACTTAAAGTAGCAATCCAAAAAACCTATCTCTCCGATTTTTGTATGATGGGCACTATGGGATGCCTCTGGAGGCACCCTGCCAGGAAGCATAATGGTGGAGCATAACTGCTGGCCAATGTGATGATGTGCACTGGATGTTATTTTGTCTGAATGTTGCTAGCAATCTGCTGTGGTGATTGTGTTTTTGTTTAGAGATGATGATGATGATGATGATGATGACGACGACTTATTTATATAAGTCCAGCAGTGTACATAGCACTATACAAGTAAAAGAATAACAAAATAGTTGTCTACCCTTAGGTGTACAATCTAATTAAAAGATAACACAACAGGAAAAAGGGATGTTGCCTCCTCTTTCCTTCTTCCTTTCTTGAGGAGGAAGGGCCTTTCACCTTCTTCTGGGCTTAGGCCTGATGGGGATGTGCCAGCCTCTGTTTCACTCTCTTGAGGCCATTGGAGTGGAGTTGGGATCTGCTTCTGGGTTCTTGTAGTTCTTGTCTAGTTTCTTCCTGCTGTGTCTTCCACAGAGCTTTCCATTATTGTATTCAATAAATTGAGTTGATATTTGTCCTTTAATTCTAAACACTGAGACATGTTATTGTTAGAGCACAAGCTTTCATGATGATAAATGACGCAGCAGATGGTATACAGCACAGAGGAGCATTTCAACTTCTGATAAGTTCAACATACCTTCACAGCTAATGGTAAAATTAAGTCCCCAAATAAATTTGAACCAAGTTTATTTTTTTAGCTAGCAACCAAATCAAATCCCCATGATTGGATTTATTATTATTTATTTATTTTATTTATTTACAGCATTTATATTCTGCCCTTCTCACCCCGAAGGGGACTCAGGGCGGCTCACATTACACATATAGGCAAACATTCAATGCCTTTTAACATAGAACAAAGACAAACAAACATAGGCTCCGAAGGGCCTCGAACTCATGACCTCCTGGTCAGAGTGATTCATTGCAATTAATTGCAGCTGGCTTGCTCTCCCGCCTGCGCCATATTATTATTATTATTATTATTATTATTATTATTATTATTATTATTTCTACCCTGCTTTATCTCCCCAAAGGGACTCAAAGCGGCTTGACATAAGAGCATTTAGCACAGATATAGGGCATCTGAGTCAGGATGCATTTCCACCCAAGCAAAGGCTAGTGGAAATTGGGCTCCCAAGTGTTATATAGTCCAGAAGCAAACATAGACAATCAAAGTGACTCACCCTCTCCCCACATAAAATCAAAACCATGTGAGAAGATTTGCAATAGAGAAAAAATTACTCCACCATCCATTTCCAGCCTTCATAACTTTTCCTAGCACCAGACTCCAAAATGAATGCAAAATGTTAGCAAAGTTACTAACACAAGTTAAATCTTTCAGGCCACTGCACTGTGGTTAATGTTTGATCATAATGCTAACCAGGACTCTAAACCCATCTGTCTAGTGGTAGAGACTGTACTCATTATACTATACTACTAATTCATATTTGAAGTGATGAAACACACTACCATAACCTTGATGAGGCTCGGATTAGACAAAAAGAAGTTATTGGTAGAACCTTGTATCAGCAATATAGTCATTAGTGGAATGATCCTACCCATTTTACTTTATGAAGGATGGTCCACTTGGAACCACTGTTCCAAGGTAAATGGGAATAACGTTCAGCTTATATTGTTAACCCAATAGCATCTGGTAACTTCTGTGTCCGTGGAGCAGTGCATCTGCTCCAGGTTTTAGTCCATTAAATAAGCTATTCAATATGCTGAATCAAAATTGGTTTCACACTTTCAATAAATCTTTTAAAGTTTAGATGAAAATCTTAATGGAAAGTCACTAGCCTGCACTGGAAGGGCCTATTTGGAAAGGTACATGAGGTCTGTTGCGTATTTCCAAGGAAGCTATCAAAACTTGGTTCAGATGCAGATGCAGATGATGTCTGATGACTCACCACACCAGATTAGGGAAACCTTGTGTTCCCTTTGAGGGGTGGGTAAAATCAGAGACTTGATGGCTGAGGGAGAGAAGTCCTCATTACCCATGCCAATCACATCCCTCCCTGCTGATAATTGCCAGAGAGTGCAAGAAGGTACCTGTAATCATAAAGTGAATTAAACATATAAATAAGGTTCGTGCTGGTAATTGCAAGCGAAATGAAAAAGAGTGAAACAGAAAAGCCAGAGCAAAAAGAGAAGAGCTAAATGAGAATTTGATGAAAGACTTTGAAGAATCTTCTGTCTTAATTGATGAATTCTATTCATAGTTATGCATTCATGGAGAGGAAATTGATGGGAGGTGGAGAGTGAAAGGAATAAATTTAGAGATTAAGCACACAAACACAAGCTGATTACCTCTGCCTTGCTGGTATGTCTTCTTTTATTTAGCTGGTCCAAAGATGATTCAACATTTTCCAACTTCACTTCATACAAATTAGGATCCTGTGTTGTACATATTAACCTGGCAGATGGGGGTAAATCATACTGAAAGTACTAGAACATATTCCAAAGCAAGTGTAAGGCTGCACTTTTACACACTGTTATTTATTATTTTATTTATTCATTTCATAGAATTATAGAATCTAAGAATTGGAAGAGACCTCAAGGGCCATCCAGTCCAACTCTTTGCCATGCAGGAACACACAATCAAAGTACATCTGACAAATGGGCATCTAGCCTCTGGTTAAAAGCTTCCAGAGACAGAAACTTCGCCATACTCTCAGGCAGCATATCCCACCTTACTCCAGATAATAGGATTCAAGGCAGCTACCAACATTGTAAAACATACAGCTTAATAGAAATTTAAGGTTGTTAAAAGTATAAATATAAAAATTTCAAAATCAATTAAACTGTTTTATAAGTTAAAACAGTAAACAACATTAATATATTAAAATGCATTAAAACTAAGTCTATAGTAAAGGTAAAGGCGTTCCCCTTGACATTAAGTCTCATCTCCATTTCGAAGCTGAAGAGCCAGCATTGTCTGTAGTTGTCTCCCAAGTCATGTGGCTGGCATGACTGCATGGAGTGCTGTTACCTTCCCGCCAAAGTGGTACCTATTGATCTATTCACATCTGTATGTTTTTGAACTGATAGGTTGGCAGAAGCTGGGGCTAACAACGGGAGCTCACCCCTACCCACAAATTCAAACTGCCAACCTTTTGATCAGCAAGTTCTGCAGTTTAGCCCACTGTGCCACCACAGCCCCGGAGGCTATACAATTTTTTAAAAACATACTGAGTTGTAAGTCTATACAAATTCATAAAAATTAATAACAGCAGCATTAAAAGCTCAGTCATACCAGTATGAGAAAGTATTCATTAGTGTGACCTGTCGCCAGGAGTGCAAAGATGGGGCTATCCTGGTCTCCTAGGAAGGAAGTTCCAAAACCTGGGAAAAGCCATCAAGAAGACCCTCTCCCTTACTCTTAATAACCAAGCCTGAGAAGGTGATGGAACAGAGAGATAGGTTTCTCCATGATATCAAACAACAAGCCCCAAAAAGATGAACTTCAGAGTCCATAGCTCCATAGGGTAGCATGTACCTTTTCACTAGTTTCAAGTCATCCTTAACTGAACTTCTCTAGAATGGTACACAAGCACTACACACACTCTGGACCCTGGGGAATTACTATACATTAGTTAACATAAACCCTTCATAATACTCTGAGAAGACACATGGAACAAATAATGGGGTTTAGAATGAGGCACAATGTTTTTCCTGATGTAATCTGATTTTATTCCTGGGAATGTTTCCTCACCTCTATTGCTAAATCAGGCCCTCTCTTTGGGGTCTCCATTTCACCCAAATCCTGGCCACCCTTTTGTCTACCTGGCTGGCACTCATTGTATAGGCAGTCCCCAAGTTCTGTAGTTTTCTTCTTACGTTGAAATTGTATGTAAGTTGAAACAGGTACATTTTTCAAGTGTAACTCCAGACAAAAATTTTTTATTTATTTATTTATTTATTTATTTATTTATTTCCATCATTTCCATACAAAATACTTGAGCCATTCATCCACAAAAACCTTGTACATAAACCTTAGTCTAGACTGAGTCGAAGCTAAAAAAACTTATTCTTTGAATGCTTGCTCACATAGGCAGGTCTTCATTTTCTTTCTAAAACTCAAAAGGGATGGAGCCTGCCAGATGTCACTAGGCAGGGAGTTCCACAGCCAAGGAGCCACTACTGAGAAGGCCTTATATTAGCTTTGGATAGCACAAAAAGGGTTAACACCCCTATTTTGTGTGTGTGTGTGTGTTTTGCTGTCTGTGCCCCTGTTCAGAAGATTTCATCTCACTTTCTGTCCTTGTGATAATTGGATTTTTTTAAAAAAAAAATGGCTTGTGGAAACAATGATTGGTGATAAAGCTTCAGTGGAGATACCTTTTCCCCATGATAACTCTTTCAGGGGTGAATTTCCCTTCCTAGGGGTAGATTTCTCTTACTTCCTGTTGTCTCACCCCCATTCTTAATTATAGGTCATTTGTAACTCGAAAACTGCTTGTATTAACTAAAACAGAGAGATTTTCTCTTGCCTCA
Organism: Anolis carolinensis; assembly: GCF_035594765.1. NCBI lineage: Eukaryota > Metazoa > Chordata > Lepidosauria > Squamata > Anolidae > Anolis > Anolis carolinensis. The sequence goes on from NC_085845.1 coordinate 183,414,054, forward strand.
CCACATTCCTTTCTGCTTGCACTCCTCTTCTGGGAAGATTAATAAACAGATACAAATATACCAATGACAATTTATTAAATTTCTCACTATGACTGTAACCAATAAGCGATGATGATGGACAGAGTCCCTGGACTTATCAGAGAGCAGATCCTAGCCAGCACCATTTTGGACCAATCAAAAGCCAGCATGGCCCAGTGCCTTTGTTTTGAATAACTATCAAAGTGCTAAATAAATCTGTATGTTCGGAATTGTTCTTATTTCAGCATGATTGGAGCACAGACTCTGTTCACATCCACTTTGGCCAGGGTGAAATAAATGCCTCAAATTTTGTCTTCAAGCCATCTGTGTCTCATTCGATCTCTTTGGAGCTGACACATTGGGCTCCAAACCCACGGTTCTTGCTCAAATGCTCTTATGAGTTCTACTTGACTAATTCAGAAAGATATCTACAATATAATAAGTAACTTAATCAATTGAGGCAATGAATTTAGGTAATTTACAGATGTTGACTTACAGTTCAGCATCTGACTCAAAGAGTATACTCTAGTTGGGACTTGCCGCTATTAGAGACTCTGAGTCTTAACTCAAAAAAATAATTCTGCCAAGCTCTGTCCTTTTTATTCCTCTTTTCCCCTATATCTCCTTAACTTAATCATCTTAAGAGGCTGCTCCCCTCCCTCTGCTTTCCCACCTGTCTTTTATGTATAATAATATTGAAACTTCAAATTGGTCAGGTACATGCATCTAGAACCTTGAAAAGAAGCTCCTTGAAACCCTTCTATGATTGGCATGCATGGCCCTTGTGGTTTTCCAACTCTATGGTTCCTCCATGAGATTATTCTGAATAAGAACTCACAAAGTTCACAGATATTAAGAAAGGCCACTCATAGGCTCTCTTGTGGCAACAGCTTGTACTGGTTACTGGTTCACTTCTGGACACATCTGAAGAATTATTATATGACCTTTAAGTTCTGGTTATCTGAAGGTCCATTTTCTCCCATATCACCCTTTGTGTACTTTGAGATCCTATGTGGAAAGCCTGCTCTGTGTCCTAACAGACTCACAGGTGCATCTGCTGGATACATGGAAGAGATTTTCCCAGTTGCTGCTCTCAAGACTTTTTATTTTGGCTGACTTTTGTAGATGATTTAAACAAACTGGATATTGCAGAGCTGTAGTGTTTTGTTTATTTGTATAATAGTATACAACCATTATTACCAGTTTATCTTCTGTCTACACTAATTGACAACAGGTGTCCAAGTTTTCAAACAGGAATTTTTCCCAGTACTACCTGACACCAGGGTAGGAAGCTAGGAAATTTTGTTCTATGAGTGAGCTAAAGGATTCCACGGGTTTGGAGAACAATAATCATATAAAATATTTGCAATCAAGAGAGAAGTGGTTGACCTAGATACAGAAAAAATTGGATGATTTGTCTGTTTGTGCCATTTACAGCAATCAAGGAGGTAATCTGATTGTATATGTTTTTACAAAGCAATTGGCTTCGTAGTTCATGCAGTTTCACTATAATCAACAAGAATTTAATTGGCAATAAGAAGCGGACATCATGGGACATTCGTGCTTGTATGTACAAAGCAGCTTGAAGGCTACATTCTATAAAGTGGGTGAACATTTTATGAAATCTTACATTTGGAAGGGAACCCAAGAGCCATCTAATTCAATCCCCTGCTATCCAAGTATCCACTGCTAAACCATCCTGGAGAGGCAGATATCTAATCTATGATTTAAAAACCTCCAAAAAAGGAGAGTCCAGTGGTTAGTTCAGTGGTTCTCATCTTTGCTCCTCCAGGTTTTTCGGACTTCAGCTCCCACAGTTCCTAACAACTGGTAAGCTGGCTAGGATATCTGGTAGTTAAAGTCCAAAACACTTGGAGGAGAAAAGGTTCAGAACCAGTTGGTTAGTCATTGTAAATCAGCTTTTACAGTCAAGAAAATATTTCAGACAGATTCACCCATGACTTCTTAGTTCATTCAAGTTTGGAGCTGAATCTCTATCTGTCATTCTGAATTTAAGCTGCCATGTTATCTTGAACAGCTACATGGCATGCAAGCTTATATTAGCTACAGGGATGGCAAATTGAGGCATTGACTCAATGTTTTCTTCATAACTTTTCCCAGTGAATTTTTCTTCCAGTCCCCACATGGGATTGCAACCATTTTAAAATATCTGCTGGGCACTGAGAAATAGAATTTAGGCATCCAAAGAAAAGGGACAGGCAATAGTACCAAAGGAATGTGAACATGGCAGTCTAAAACTTCTAGGTGTGAGTAATTTTCAATGGCTCATTCTGGGCAATGTTCTAATATGCCCTGCTCTTTTGCCAAGCATTACCATTGCATAACAGGCAGATATATGATCTTCTCTGTAATGGAGCAAGCTATGTCCATTCAATTTAGCTAGTGAAATGAGACTTTTATATCTTTTGTCTCTTGCTAACCACTTACCAATATTCACAAGCAATTGTGATGGAAAGAACTCAATGCAGGCAAAACAAAAGCCCAAATGTGTGAAAAAATAAAATAGAAAGATTCATCAATCTTGAGATTACACAATAATATAACAGTATCTTGTTATATGATCTGTACCAAAGCAATCCTCAGAGATAAAGTGGTGGTAAAATAAATGCACTGATCGATTTCTGTTTATTTTTTAATATAGCTGGCCTTTTAAAAAATGACAAGAATTTGTCTTCCAAAAGAGTTAAGTCTCAATTTCTATGACATCTTTATTTTTCCAGATTTTCATCAAGAAGTTATTGATGAGTAAGTAATGTTTATCAACAGGATAAAACTCCAGAAAAAGACATAGAGAAATTAAGGTGTATATGTACATGCTGGGAAATGATTTTTAGAGCTCTGGTGAGGATACAGGAGGATCAAAAGAAGAAGACAGCTGCAGAATTAACACATTATTATCCTTAAAAATACAAAGCATCTTTATTCTCATTGTTTCTTTTATACATCTTTGTAAAATTAGGCAATACAGAGTGACTGCTATTAGGTGGCATAAACTACAGATGGCAAAAAAATATATAGAAAGAATAGAGCATCCCCAGAAATGTGGCAGGGAAAATATATTAAATCTCAGCAGCAAGAACAACCAATAATTGAGTCCAAATGAAGAGGGTGAAGGTGAAGGAGTGAAGAAATGTTTTCAGATGAGATTTAATGAAAGATGGGTTGATGAAGGAGAGAGAAACAGATATTTCCAGATGGTCAAAGGTAATGCAAAAGGGCAGAATGGGAGAAGCTGATGGGCAAATGAAGGATGGAAAGGCTGAGGAAGAAATGTTATAGAATTATAGAAACAAAAAAAATAAATTGGGGCCATGTTCAAAAGTGAGACAAAGGCTGGGAGATTTATTAGAAAATTAGGACAAGAGGCATAGCTCAGTAACAGGGCATATGCTTTGTAGGTAACAGGTCTCGAGTTACCTTTGGCACTTCAGTTGAAAGGTCTCAAAGAGCAGGAGATGGCAAAGGCCAACCAGTTTGAGAAGACATCAGTGGGCAAGGTGGACAATCAGGTTGATCTGATCTGAGGCACGTTTCTACATTCCTCGAGATGAAGTTAAAGGTGAGAAGGATACCTCCCATTGCTGGTGACCTCCCATTACTAGGAGAAAAGAAGTTCAAAACCCTTGGAAATAAAAAAGAATCAAGTCAGCCATGTCATTTATAAATGAAAGACACACCAGAAACCAGTGATATCTTTTATTAAGACCAAAGAGACTTGTCACCAAAGTTTAAGTGGCATGAAGTTTGTAGTCCTGTAAAACTCTTAAATGAGTATAATGTTTTTTGAAGCATTTATGGATATGGAAGAAACAAATAGTCCAAAAACATAGCCTGATGGGCTTGCATGTTGCTCTTGCTTCTTCAACTGCAAGGCCTCAGGAGTATTTTGCTTGTGCTTTACCCCTCCAGACTTCCTGGATTGCCCTTTCAATGGCATTTACCTTTTAAATTGGTTATAATGGATCCCTGTATGCTTTAACTTTAAAAATGGCTGGCCTCCTATTCAATATTTATGATGTCATAAGCAAGAATTACAACATTATAAATATTATAATCTGCATAACTGCAACAGTGGAATGACTGAATGTGTCTCCCTAAACCCACCTTAGAAGCCAGGCAGATGTACCAACATGGAGATTTTCAAGACGCTGGGGTGCATGGCGGTAACTGAAAAAGATTCCAACTCTCTCATAGCAACAACGTACTTTGTGACAAGCAGTTGTGACAGGACTCTGCAAGGGTCCCGCGGCTACTTGTTACAAAATGCCTCACTGCCAGAAGAAAGCTGGAAACTACTTCACTCACCACCTTGCTTCTCATCTCAGAAACCTTAAGTTGATTTTACCTGATTCTTAAGGTGTGCTTTTTGTGGTTGCATCAGGAGGTATAGCTACAAGGGCTGTGCAATCAATGAAGAAAATGGAAAACATACAACAACCCAATGAAGAAAATGTTTTAAGACTCCTTACAAAATTAGGGGGTACCGGTGTTTCATTTCTAAAGTGTTTCTAAAGCATTGTTAGTCAAAATGTGGTTACAATAACAAGAGTAACGAAATTCTGTTACTTTACACAAGTGGGAAAACTTCAGGGGCTTTTTTTCTCCCTCATTACAGCTATTGGGGTGAAACTTGCTACAATAGTAGAACACATTTACCACTGTTAGCCCACCAAGTTTCAGGATGTTTCACTTATATACAGATTTTTGAGGAATTTTCAAAAATTTTATAAGCAACATTTTTAAAAAAATCTATAAGAGCGATCTCCTTGAATTTTCTATACAGTAACACAAGACAACAGGGTATAATTCCTTTTAACTTTTAGAAATATTCATACATCTACTAATTTTAGGGAATTTTTAAATTTTTGACCAAAACATTTTTTAAAAGCCACAACAGTTATTTCATTGAATGTCTTTCATATTAACCAACAGAAGTTCCATTTAGGGATTTCTTCCCAGCTCAGCAAATAAATTTACTTATAGAAGAATCAGTCAGTCCTCCCCTTTGCAGATTCAATAATTTATTTGTATTCTGACTGGCTGTGGCTACGGAGGGAAAATAGCTCTCCCTTATCCTGATTGGGGCTTTCTGATGCTGAGCAGAATTCTTGGAAATGTAGTTTAGGGCATGCCTTTTGAATTCTCTGGCATAGGACTCCTCACCTTCCCAAACTACATTTCCCATAATTCTGTGCTTCCTCAATCTCTTTCCCACTGAACTCTGCTTTCTCCCTGCTGTTTTCCTCTCCTAATGGTGAGAAGCCATTAATTGAAAGAGGAAAGACAGCTTTTTTGGCTTTGCTTTGCTTCCTTGTGATGATAATGAAACTGACTTTGAGAGGATTCCAAGATTAACAAAATGCAAACAAAAAGTGTTGGGTAAGTTTTGCTTCTTAACTTTTTGATGTGGGCCATGCCTGCATGTTGGATATTGCATCATAACTAGGAATTTAATAAATTTGATATGACTTAAAATGACTAATGAAAAAATTACACACGCTTAGCACATATGACCATTACTTTTGCAAAAAAAAAAAAAACCTTGTTCCTGGAAGAAATAAAAATGGCTAAGAACAGATTTGTTGATATAGATCAACACAGGTGCTGGTATATTTTGGAAGGCTGCCTGGAAGTGGAGACTTAGAGCTTGAACCTCAAAACCTCAAGAGAAGGCTGAGAGGAGACATGATAGCCATGTACAAATACGTGAAGGGAAGTCATAGGGAGGAGGGAGCAAGCTTGTTTTCTGCTGCCCTGCAGACTAGGACACGGAACAATGGCTTCAAACTACAGGAAAGGAGATTCCACCTGAACATCAGGAAGAACTTCCTCACTGGAACTCTCTCCCCCGGGCCGTGGTGGAGGCTCCTTCCTTGGAGGCTTTTAAGCAGAGGCTGGATGGCCATCTGTCAGGGGTGCTTTGAATGCGATTTCCTGCTTCTTGGCAGGGGGTTGGACTGGATGGCCCATGAGGTCTCTTCCAACTCTACTATTCTATGATTCTATGATTCTATGAAATGTACCACTTACACCCCATTTTCCAAGGCTCAAATCATTGCATCATATTTAGCACTTTGGCATCACAGGTTAATTCCTGGATTGTGTGTTTTCTTTTACATCAGCACTCCTAAAAAAGTCACTGTGCTCAGGTGCTTTCACTGTTTTGTTGTAGGATCCAGACAGTCCTGATTCAAAAGTCATAAAAAGCAATGCATGAATCTTAGGACACAAGCTGACGGTTACAAAAAACATAATGAAAACAAGCAGCAAAACAGCTGCCTATAAGTGTTTCTAGCTCTCTGGGGTGATTCCTTTTTTAATATTTCCAGTTCCTGAAGCAATGTCTTAGTATTCTGCAATTGGAAAATAATAACACACACACACATACACATGCCTCTTTAATTATCACTTCAAGCCTTTCGCCAAGCCAATAGAGCCAGTCCCCTGGAATGAAATCAATGTTAATGGCTTCTGAGACTCTGCCGTGTTGTTTTTAATTGATGGTGCCCCCTTCCTCCCCACTTCTCCTCACTCGCCACCCCCAGTTTCATTACGTTGGAGGGGGAAAAATTGATGAGGCAGTCAGACCCAATCAATTATTTTTCCTCCTTTCTGCAATAACTAGATTTAATAGTGCTTTGCTGGCAAGGTTTAATTACTGGCACAAACACCAGAAAATCTGCAAGCAACATTTTGAGTGACAGTGACAGAAAACAGGTGGCCTTGTGGAAGGCCATTTTGATGCTACAGCCAACACCTATTGCATGTTTAAGGTATCAAGTTGTGTTTTGTTATGATAAAGGTCAGTGTTGAGTTACAAATTAGAGAAATCTGAGCTCCTATCCCTAAAGAGCCATGGCCAACCACATTCTCTGATCTACCACAAAAACTTGTTGAGGGGAGAATAAAGCAGAGAATCGAATAACTGTGAAAATAACTTTGAATTCATTGAGGGAAAGTACTAGTAACTGACAAATATTGGAAGAAATTAATAATTTTTTATAATAATAATTTCAACATTAATTTTGGAATCAGAGCATTCAGGCTTTTCTACCAATTTCAGTTCCGCAAATCCGTCTGCTTCATCCAACATTGTTGACAACAGTGTCACCCAAATAATCTTAATATGATTCAATTCTTCACTACATTTCTTCTTAAAAGAAGCAATGAGTACATTTAACTATTTTTTCCTCCTGTAAGAAAGTCTTCAAAGACTTACTATACAGTTTGTGAAGCCTATTAGCAATTCAGGACTTATTCTATGTTAAATTTGCATATGATTGCTATTCACAGAAAACATATGTAGGAAACAAAATCATTTGTGCACACAATATTATTCCTATGTAGAAATATTATTTTCTGCACAGAAAAATGTTTTCTATTTAAACCAATCACATGTTAATTTTACACAAAATAAGTTGCTAACTACAGTATTTTCAGCATAGGAAACTCCTGGACAGAAATATTTATATATTTTTTGCAGCCAATGCTGTAATCATGGTCAGAAAATGCCATTTTGTGTACAAAGCAGCCATATGCAAATTTTACACAGAATGATTTTTCAACTGCAAAGATTCCCATCAGTCCAGGTTTCTTCTTGCCAGTTTCTTGCCAGTTTAAAATCATATTTTTCAACCATTTTCCAAATATTTTTAAAATGTTCTTTCAATTTCTTGTGTGTGTGTGTGTGGCTTCAAACTGAACTGAGGTTTATCCCAGTATATAATTCAGTAAGATCTGAATTATAGTCCCAGTAATAATTCAGTAAGATCTGAAATGTAGTAGCCTTTAGAAACATAGGATACAGTTTGTCAGTAATGCCCTTTACTGTCAACTCAGACTGGGATTGCAGTAGATATATTTTTCTAACTTTTTATGCAGAACTTAAGTATTTCTGGTTGGTCTTCTGTCTAGTTACTAACCAAATCTAACTCTGAAAATTAGTTGAGATTTGTTCTTTTTAAGTCAGCAGGATCATTTGTTCTCTAGGGTTTTCCTCAATTGCAGCTTTCATATTTTCCATTCCATCCTTTTGAATGGATTCTGAATCCCCTCTGTTTCTTTCAGAAATGAGGAACTGGGCTGAACTGGGACACAGATTCTGAGAAACCTGGTTTTACAACTTGCCATATATCTGAAATTCATCAAACAAAACTGAACCATGAGCATTGTGGTGGCATTTTCCTTTGCCATAGAGGCTTCCGCTGGGTGAAAATATTTGTAAAATCTGAACTGTATTTGGATAACATTGCTATTGATTGGTCTATTTGATCATGTCCCTTGTACTTGAAACAGAGGAATGTTTTCATCTACATATTTTCAAAGCAATCGCCAGCTAAGTATAGAAGTTGTGGCTGTGTGTTTGTTTGCATTAGGGGTAGGTGAGTGTTTGCCAAACTAGGATGGGGAAAAATAAAATTAAATCAGCAAGAATTTGTGAGCAATTAAAATTGCTATTCATTTCATTAATAGAGTCTGTGGGCTTTGAGTGCTTAGCTGTTAAAAGTGTGACCTGGACTAACTGCATTGAGCCACATCTTTATTCCTTTTTAAAACGGGGGCACTTCATTTGTAAAACCTAAATGTGGACCATTCTGTGGCCATGAAGGTGGAAGAATTTTGTTCATTACTGAAGAACTTTTCAAAGTTTACACATTTTCTCAAATCTATGAGGTTCAAAATTTGTGAGGTATTTTCAGCATGTGGTTCAAAATATGTCAATGCTGGAGAAAGTGAAACTAACAGAGTCCTATCTCCTTTGTATGTGCCTTCAGACTCCTTTGAATCTGGTCATTGTCAATACAATTGTAATCAATTTGAATCAACTCATTATAAAGATTTTGGAAATCACTGATCCAGACTCACCAAACCATTTCTCAAATATTCTTCTAGTCCATCCATTTCCATCTAAGGCTGAAGAGAAATTTCAGAAATCTGCTCCTCTCCACAGTGCATAGTAAGCCAAATTAAACCACAGAAGAAAACATCCAAATTAAGTAGTTATGCAAAAATGGCTATTTCCTATAATTTATCTCAGCTCTTGTATGTTTGCCATAGGTTTTTGTTTCTGAAAATATAACTATCTAAGCACAGTACTGAAGTAGGAATGGGTACCTTGAGACCTTCAGATGTGGAAAGGCTGCAATCTCATAACCCAAAATTCCACACTGGATTATGGCAAATGTATTCTAACAACATCTGGGAACTGCTAGAAGTTTCCTAGCTTCATGCTAAAAGGAAAGTACTGCCTCCCGTAATGCCATGGACTTTGGGGAATATCTTGGTCTCAGTTTGAGTTTTGGTCTTATTAAGAACAGGAGACAGATTGCATTGTCACATGTGCCCTTTTCAAAATATCTCAGAGGATCTGTCCTTCTCCTATTTTTGGTATCACTTGAATAGCTACATATTTGAACTAGAGCTGAAGGAGAGATTTGAAGGTGCTAAGAATCTAGTCAAACAAAATAATGAGGTGAGAACCAAGGTCAGCAGCCCATTTGACCTATTCTAGGCCAAGCCACTGCCAAATGGATGTGTAACCATCCTGAAGGCAACACTAGACGATAAAGCATCTGGGACATTAATAAGCACTGCAAGCTTTAATTGGTTTAATGAGTACATTAATCAGCTAAGGCTTTAGCTGATTGACCACTTAGGGACTAGTTTTCAGTCAGTGAGACTGAGTGGGTTTTAAGACGTATTTTGAATGATTGCTTTCTAATTGCAAGCAGTAGACTTTGCTTCATGCATTCCAAAATATTGGGTACTTTGCTTATTTATTTTGTTTATAGCCATTTTTCCTCCAGCATTGGATCCAAGGCAGCATATAACCTTTTAAAAATGCAATGGAGGTTGTGCATCCCTTATCTAGAATTCTGAAATCTGAAATACAACAAAATTCAAAATTATACAGCCGAGTGGCTGAGATAATGACACATTTGTTTTCTGATGGTTCAATGAACACAGACTTTGTTTCATGCAAAAAATATTCTAAAATATTATGCACAAAATGACTATATATGTATAAGGAGTCACTGCATTTAGCTTTAGTAGCCACTGCACAGGAAGGGATTAATAAATACTCAAAAATGATCAAAACCCATTTTCAAGTGTTAAGAAATGTTGATGAGAAGAATCCTGCACAGCTGAGACTTTTTGCTGTCTTTGAGAAGAAATTTAGTGAAAAATTACATCCTTAAGCACAGGATCAAAAGGTGCATTTTCCCTATCCCGTCCCTAAGATGTATGCAAAGGGATCTTGTAACACCCTTGAGACTGGTAGAAAAGTAGTTAATGTAAACTTTTATAGAATTAAGTCTACTTGATCAAAAATTTCAATGAGTACTCAAACATGGTGCAATTTCATTCAGGTCCCTTGGGAGAAAGGGATTGCACAATTTTTTAAATGCATTATTGTGTTTTCTTGATGTGACAGCTGAGCTATTTTCCACCATGATAAACCTGTGTGAGTGATGATATCTATCACATTAATATCTTGGCTTAGATGTTATGAAAGAAATGTGGAAGCAAGATATCCATCTATCTTGTAAGGATGAACTATAGGTCCGTGAGGGAGCACCAATATTGCTTGCAATCATCTTTGGTACAATCATGGGCATTTCTAGTTAAAATATTTCAGCCTACAGTTGTGGTTAGTCTCAGAATACTTTTATGTGAAGCGATGGCCTCACACACAAGATTAGGCATGGGCAAACCTTGGCCCTCCAAGTGTTTTGGACTTCAACCCTCACAATTCCTAACAGCCTACTGGCTGTTAGGAATTGTGGAAGTTGAAGTCCAAAACACCTGGAGGGCCAAGGTTTGCCCATGCTTGCACTAGATCCTTGGGTTTGACAGGGGTGGCCACCTCTCAGCTGTATCTCTTAGAGGATGGATCTGTTTACTCTTGGGCCTTTTAAAGGTGCTGTGACAGCTGCTGTCCCAAGCTTGAAAACAATGCTGATTTCTGTACATGGAATGGTCAAGGGGTATCATCTTGACCTTTGCTGCAGGAAGCAAAAGATCTTGAAATGTACTTGTCTATCAGAGGCTTTGGGAAGGCATTGCTAGTCAAGATAGAAGAACCAGCTTTCTGTAGAAGCCATCTGGGTATATTCACCTATTTCCAGGTGAAAAAAGTTACTGGAGATTGGGGATTTTTTCAATTACTACATTTAATCCATGTAAAAAGGAAAACAAAGCATTTTACATTATGACTTTCTATTGGAATAATCACTCATTTAAAAGTTTTGGGCATTTGAAGAGCTTTTGAAATTATTATCTTTTGTTGTTCATCAGAACAGCTGTAAAGTGAGAGAATCTAAGAATATGCAATACACTTAAGTTTGATGTGAAAGCTCATGCCTGAAGTCAAAATCTGTCAGAACATTTATACAAACAGATGGTACAATAGAAATGATTTCGTCTTTGGTAATTTTCCTGTAATAATGTAGAAAAATGTTTAATTTAGGATATGGGATGTATATTGCATGCAGTTAATTACAATGGGTCTTAAATCTACAGGCAATGTGTCAAAGAGTTGTTCGGAGTATTTAAAAGCCAGGTAAAGCTTGCAGTTCTAATCATGGTTTAAAAGCCAGGTGGAGCCTGGCAGTTCTGATCACTCCTCGGCTCCCTCAATTTGGCAGGGACAGTTTTGACTGATCTTCTGTCACCCCACTTTCTCAATTGCTTTTAAAATGCCCCAGTTTTAATATCCTCCCACTTTTCCCCTTTGACCTTAACTTATTTTAGTTGCAAACTGAGGACCTCATTAGATGGGTAGGGTGAAAGTGGGAGAAAGCAAGAGAGTGGAAGGAATCATCTTACATCATTCCCTCCAATCTTTCTCCATATTCAGAGATGACCAGTCATCCCATGTGTTTACTGCACCTTTCCTCATCTTCTCCCCACTTTCCTCCACATTCTGCTGCTTGGAGTTGGGAAATACCTAACTCCTGTAAGTGGCCTTCCATATGCTTCCATATGCTGCAAAAATTGAGCTCCAAAACTTCCGACCAGAAGTGCCCTCATGTCATGGCCTCCGTGGGGCTTTCATGAGGCTCTGTTTCCTAAGCACATGGATTGTAGCCTAGCAGCTATCTAATGAGGTTCTTAGTTCAAAATACAAAAATAAAGTTCACTCAGTGGAGTGGGAAGAGCAGAGGGGGAGAAGAATATTTCAATTCCCTGCAGACACGGGCAAAATTAATCTGCTGTAAACCCTCCTGGTTTGTGTATTCCTCCTTGGGAATTATTTTTTTCCATCTTCAGCACATTTGGCCACACATCTTGGCTTTCATATTGAAATGTTGGAAGGGAAAAGAGGACGGTTTGGGGCTATTTTGTCCCTTGTGTTGCAGCAGCTGAACAGAGAGCTCCAAAGAGCTCCTGGTGTCATCAGGTGTCTTTACCAACATCAGCAAAAGCACTCATATGGCTAGGGAAAGGGAGGGGGGGAAATGACAGTCTAGATAAGCCTAATTTTATCCAGTTGGACCCGTCCTCCATGATCAATGTAACTAGATGGGCTGGAGAATTGGCCCAACTGGATAATAATAGTAAAAACTTCAAGGTGTGAAGATTCAGGAAGATGTGGTGGCTGAACTGGACACTGTGAATCTAGGTGTTCCGCTCCTTCCATAGGTTGGAATAGGAGTATCTGTACAGCTCTGAAGAATCTGGTGTTACCATGGCCCTGGATTTTGCTGTAAGTGTTGATGATCTCTTTGTATGTTTGTTCTCTGCCTAAACCAAGGCAACTTTGGTTTCCAGAGTATTCTACATTATGACTATCCTCCTATGGACATGTATCCAGCACCCCTTCTCCTCTTCTTCTAGCCATCCCATCCCCCTTCTCTCCCTGCTAGGACAGATCTTTCTCACACTGCAATAGAGTGAGAGATTACCAGTAGCTTTTGGTCCCTTCTACATTTTTATTTCTTGAAAAGTCCCCAAATAGTTCAGATTGGATTCCATACAAGCCTTCTTCAAATGAATGGAGGCTGCACACAGCAAGGGTCAATGGATGATAGTTTCCACAATTTCTGTGGTTGCTACTTCATGCAGAGCCATGAGTACCACTTATTAGCATTCTTCTTAGCAATACACAGTGGGCTCCTACAGCTATCTTCATGGTAGCATTTGTCAAGGAAAGTGGTGGAGCTGTTGGAAAAAGATTAATAAAGCAAAACCTGCCACATCTAGCAATTTGAGAAAGGAAGCTTTCAAAGACCTGGAATAACTTTTTTTCAGACCCTTGATAATTCCAAATTGCTGTCTGCTGAGATCATGCTCTGCAGTATACTTTGTATGGAACAAAACTGACATCGCTCCACATGCCTACTTCATCATTCCTTTCCCACTGTTGTCTTGCTTTCTAGATTTTAACCCAATTCTCCTTTTCCTTGTGTTATTCTTACTTCACACAATGTCTTTGAGAAAGGAAATATACGAGAAATGTTATGCCGCAGAGCAGAGAGTAGCAGCTAAGCTGCAAGATGTTTTACACAAGAGTTTTATGATGATGGCTTGAAGCAATGCAGCACAAGTGAGAAATCTTTGTTCTGGCCTACATCTCACACAGTCCTTTACCAATGGCCATGCTGGGTAAGTCTGTCGGAACCTGCAGACCAGAATATCCGGAGGGTCAGGCTTTCCCAATCCTACACCCAGGTATTATCATAGTTTACAAAGAGATAACTATATTAATATGTCTCAGTAAAAGAAGGAAGAGATAAATAAACCTTGTAGTATTATTAAGAGTAAGTCTAACTGATTTATGTATTTAAACTTGTAGATTAAAGCCAACTTTCTCTGATGAGGTAGAATATTCAAGAATCAAGGGTAAAGGGGCACTGACTATCCTGGTGTGAGGATTCAAGCAATTGTAAAATTGTAGTGTTGGAAGGAGCCTCATAGACCATGAAGTAAGATGTCCTGCTTAGTATAGGATCTCCAGCTAAAGCATTGCCAGCATGTACATGCCCACCCACAGTTCAAGTATTGGACTAGGATTCAAATTGCCACACTCAGCTACTGAAACCCACTGAGTGCCCAGAGCAAATCATACTCTCTTGGACTTAGAAGAAGGTAATCTCAAACTCCCTCTGAATAAACCTTGCCAGGAAAACCCCATGATACGGCCTTAAGTTTGCCATAAGTCAGAAATGACTTGAAGGCATGCAACAACACTAAGAAAGCAGCAGTTTTATTTCAGATTCTTGTCCTGGAAACTGGAAATCAGGGAGCCAATTTCCCCAAACCATTTGCTCACTACAGATGGACATATCTGTCTGATTTCACTTTTTTTATCATTTGCACTTTTTCCAGAATTATCTTATTCTGTCCCATCTGTGGGTATCCAGTTCTGATTTATTAACAATGTGCATCAAAATGTGTATATTTTCTGCATTTCCCATAAAATGAGACTGTATACTTAAGTTGGGACACATTTTCCCTACAATACCAATACTTTACTCTAAATTATATCATTTTATTTCCTTGTGTGCATACATTATATATTCAATTTAATGTAATGTAATTTATTTTTTCACATAAAGGGCTAAGAATTTTAGTTAAAAACTAAACACAGTTTAAACATTGGAAAGTACAAATGTTAAATGAATTAAAAGAGCAATGATGTTAAACATATTGATTTAAAATAGTTTTTAAGCAGCAGTTAAAATAAAATAGTCACAGTCTTTCAGAAAGCCTGGACCCAAATTATATAGATTTATAAGATATAATCAACAATAGCACTTGTGCTTGGAAATGAACCAGGAACCAGTGAAGCTGTTTAAATAAGGAAGTTATACATATATGTGAAAGTATATCATTAAAAAAAACAAAAAAAAAACAGGAACTCTGCTGCAAAATTTGGACAAACCCAACAATTGAACTTCAGTTTCAATATTAGCTTGGGAAGTGTAAATTGATGTGATTCATATCAATTAGTTTGGCTCTTGTTAGAGCACACAGGCCAAAAAAATGTTTATCTAACTGCAGAAGAAGCTGCAGTTAGATTAGATCTGGAGAACCTGTTGCCTTACAGATGTTGTCAGTCTCATTTCCATTGACTCTCCTTAGCCTGCTCTAGGTGTGATTTCACATAGGTAAGAAATCAAGACTCACGCTGAAATGTCTCCATGACATTTGACTGCTTCCTGTGCACATTGTGGGTGGGTTTTGGAGGGTTAAGCCAGCTTTTCCCCACGTTGGCAAAACTACCATACTATGGGAATACTATGGAGTTTTCTGGAAACTCAGGAGTATTCCACAGCTTTTGGGCAATCTGAACAGCTGGACATTGGCTCCATCACCCTCTATCTGTACTTATCAATGCAAGGAAAAGTGGTGGATCATACCTGAGCTGCAGTCACTGCTGCTCCAAGCTGGAAACAGAGCTCCATGTAAGCTCCTGGCCTATTCTGATATCAACAGAGGTACATGTGCAACCAGGAAAAAAAAGTTGGAGAGATGCCCCCTTTCCCCACCACCTTTACATGAGAGCACATTTGCTGATGTCAGAATGGGATACCCATGACACCTGGGAGCTTGCTTGGAGTTCTATGTCCACCTGAGAAAGTGATATAGAGGATGAGATGATGATTCAGTGGAGCTTTTACTGTGAATCGAGTTATATGTTATGTGGACTACCTTGTGGTTCATTTGTTCAGTCGCTTCCAACTCTTCGTGACCTCACGGACCAGCCCACATCAGAGCTCCCTGTCGGCCATCGCCACCCTCAGCTCCTTCAAGGTCAAGCCAGTTGCTTCAAAGATACCATCCATCCATCTTGCCCTTGGTCAGCCCCTCTTCCTTTTTCCTTCCATTTTCCCCAGCATCATTATCCTCTCCAAGCTTTCCTGTCTTCTCATGATGTGGCCAAAGTACTTCATCTTTGCCTCTAATCTCATTCCCTCCAGTGAGCCGTCAGGTATTATTTCCTGGAGTATGGACTAGTTTGATCTTCTTGTGGTCCAAAGCACTATCTGCAGCAGTTGAAAGGTGAGTCCACTTTATTTGACCCGTGTAAACAGGGTCAGAGAGAACTCTAACTATTGTACTGACATGAAAGTTTTTACCATCAACTACGATTGAATGGTGGGAATGAAGGAATGCCCAAGGGAATGTGTTTTGTTTCAACTTATTCAATAAAAATAATGCTTCATGAATCATTCAGACGAACCTAAACACTTTGAAGTTCCATGATTTTCAGTAGGAAAAAACCTAAACCTTGTTCCCCTCTCAGCCTCCTTATTTTCTTCCCCTCATCAAATATGAATAAATAAAAAGAAACCCAGGAGGTGCAGGAGGGCCCATTTATTAATCAAAGGAGCTTCAGACTCCACATGTTTTGAGCAGCTAGCTCCATGCAATCGGCCAACATCATAAGGGTCAGTAGTTTCCCTTAGAGCTAGTCATCTGAACTGGGAGAGAGATGTGAAGAATTTGAATGAAGTCTAAGGCTTGATAGGACTGTCTCAGTCCGCAACTTGCCAATTATTCATAGACCAGACAAAAATTGTACTCTGGAATTTTACACTGATGGATGTCTGTCAATCTTCAGGAAAAATGTGGAGATGTGGGAAATGTGGTCAGAAGATCTACATATCTCAAATGCAGGCTAAGCAATACTTAAGCATACTTTTAGTCACCTTTACATCAGTTCAAGCAATGCATATCATTAATTCAAAAGTACTAATTATTACTTTGTGTTTGGAGGTTGCCTTGGGTTATTTTCAGAGAATACAAGTGGCATATAAATTAAATTTAATATATAAATATGGCTTTCCAAAATTTGATGAATTGCAGCATACATATACCAACGTTCTGCAAAATAAGGTAAGCATCTAAATGGGATCTCCTTCTCCAAAGCTTTTTAAATGGAGACTGGATAAACATCTGTCAGGAATGCTTTGATAGTGTATCCCTGTATAGCAGAGAGTAGGAGTGGATGGTCCTTGAGGTCTCTTCTAAATTATTCTAAATAGTAACACCAATAATAATAATGACTGCCTTCCAACAAGCCCATCTCACAAGGTTGTTGTGACGATAACATTGAGGAAGGAAAACTGATGTACATTACCATATAATGACATGATATATAAATCCATTGTCAAAAGTCTTGCTTTGTATTAATTTCAGTTGTCTTTAAAATCAATCATTTAATAGCATTTAATTCTTTAATTACATTTTCATGTTCATTTTTTGTATGTGTTCACTATGAAATGTTTGTTTTAATGTAAATTAAAACAATTTGGAAAAAAGTGGGATAGCAATAAAAATTATATAAATGATGATGTTACTTATAAGGGCAGAAAGGTGGTCAAACCAAATTTCAACTCTTAATAGTTTGTTCCAACAGGATCCCACCAATCATTGTTTAATCTTTCAGTTACCTTATGTTCGTATTGGAAAGAAACTAGAAAAGTGTCGCTGCCAACAGAACAAGCATTCTGCCTTCTTTTCTAGGCATGACAGCATCCTAAGCACCTCTTTTCAGTAGCAGACAGCAAAAGAGCAAGTTATAATTGTCTGGTGACAACTCTCTAGATTTTAACCAAGGCCAACTGTCATTTCTAAAGCCAGAAAAAGAGATGAACTAAACTTGTTGTCATTGTTGCCAGAGAGAAAGATGTGTGCCAAAATAGATATTCATTAAATTAACCCATTGGCTCTTAATGCAAAGCTAGTTAAAACCTAACATTACACAAAGATCCCATTATGCTAAATGCCATATTGTCTTCCTCCCTCTCTCCTAGAAATGCACACACAGAGAGAACTATAAAGAAAGAACCACAACTTCTTCCTTGGGCTCTAATGAGAGGAAACAGTAGATTCCATTAAAGGTTTTGCCAAGAGCAGTTAAAAGGAGAAATGTGAGCTTTGTTTTGCAGTTCTCTGGCACCTCCGTATCCAAGAGACTAGCTTCAGTTCATATCAAAGGAAAAGAAGAGAAGAGAAGATCAATGTGGGTTGATATTGAACATCATATCCTAGCTTGTTGTCTTGTCTTCCTGCTTAACAAGGACAATGTGCCATGTAGTTTTGCTCTTTGTTTTATCAATCTGATTATCACTCTATAAAAGAGATAAAAAAGCCAACAAAGAGAGATGTCGGCAGGGCCGGCCCCACTAATGAGGCACCTGACGCCGCCGCCTCGGGCGCAGGCCCGGGGGGGCGCCGTCAGGCTGGGCGGGAGGCGGGGCACCGCCCTGACGGTGCCCCGCCTCCCGCCCAGTGCGCCCTGGCCCGTCTGGCCTGCTAGAAAAGGCCAGACGGGCGAGCGGGAGTAGCGTGGGAGGCGGGGCCAGCTCTGACGCCGCTCCCCCCCCCCGCCCAGCGTGCCTTGGCCCTGCCTCCCACGCAGTGTGGGAGGCGGGGCCAAGGCACGCTGGGCGGGGGGGGGGGGAGCGGCGTCAGAGCTGGCCCCGCCTCCCACGCTACCCCCGCTCGCCCGTCTGGCCTTTTGTAGCAGGCCAGACTTCAGCGGAGGTTCCTCCGATTGCGGCCTGGAGGAACCTCCGCTGAAGTCTGGCCTGCTACAAAAGGCCAGACGGGCGAGCGGGGGTAGCGTGGGAGGCGGGGCCAGCTCTGACGCCGCCCCCCCCGCCCAGCGTGCCCTGGCCCCGCCTCCCACGTTGCGTGGGAGGCAGGGCCAAGGCACGCTGGGCGGGGGGGGAGCGGCGTCAGAGCTGGCCCCGCCTCCCACGCTACACCCGTGTCATGACCCAGGCTGCAGAGCACCAATAACCATACACAGAGGCCAGAATCTATCTAATATCTTTATTAAGGAAATATATAAAGTTAATAAAAGCAAGTGTATGAAATAGTTCAGAAGTAGACCTTTCAGGAAAGGTCAAAATTAGTCCAAAGAAACAATGTCCAATATAAAATATTAAGGTCCAAAGTTGTAATCCAATAACCGAAACACTCACTTTGCCAGGCAAAGTGAGGGGAGATGACAAGGTCCTTTAGTCCATGAACTTGAGCAAGGCTAGGAAATAACTTGAAACAAGGCTTAATACAAGGCAACAAGGAACGAGGAGTGAGAACAAGATCCGTGGAATTACTTGGTAAAATCCGGAAAACAAGGCAAGGTCCATGGAGGTAAACAAGGCTGGAAACGGGAACGAAGGCTTGGAAACGGAGCGAAGGCTTGGAATCAGGAACAAGGCTTGAAACAGGAACGAGGCTTGGAAACGGAGCGCGCTGTCCACACACAACTTACTCCAGTAGCTGACAAATTGACTCCGCAAAATCCCTTTGTGGGTAAAACACCTAAATAGGGTCTAGTTTTCCCACCAAAGAGCAGTTCTCTGGGGAACCAGAAACGAAAGCTAATCTCTGAGTCCAGATGCATGACTCCTTAAGGTTTCCCATGGAAAGCAGGCTTAATCAGCTGAATTCTTAGCAGCTATCCTAGCACTCCTACGAGAGGCCGCTTGAACTCCTCTCTGTTGTTTACAAAACTCGTGGCAAGAAAACACAGGAGATTTAGACTCAGGGCTTGTTTGACAGATTTCTGGAAGACAAATCTCTTGCAGGTGCAAGGTTCCCAAATCTGGCTGGGAAGGTTCCAATTCTGACTGAGACGGTGAAAAACCCAAGTTCTCCTCTTCATCTGGGACTACAGTGCCATGAACGGGACTACATGGCCCATGACTCATCACACTATCCCCCTCCTCAAGCCCCCTCTCAAACCGGGACTCTCTCCCCGAGGCGCGAGGCCGCGGCTTGGCGGGATAGGTCTGATGGAAGCGGCGGGTTAGATCAGGAGCATGGACTGTGGAAGCGTCTTCCCAAGAGCGTTCCTCGGGGCCAAAACCCACCCAGTCAATGAGATATTGTAGGCGGCGGCGGTGAAAGCGAGAATCCAAAATGTCCTCAACCTCGAACTCCTCCTCCCCATTCATCAAAACAGGAGGGGGGGCCGGCCGGTCTGTATCAGGGCGCACACCATCCGCCGGAAGGAGCAGGGAGCGGTGGAACACTGGATGAATGCGCATTGAACGTGGAAGTTGGAGTTTGAAAGTCACGGGGTTAAGTTGCGCCACCACTGGATAGGGGCCAATGAAACGGGCATCTAACTTCCGGCAAGGGCGATGGGAGGGCAAAAAGCGAGTGGACAGAAGAACCCGGTCTCCTACCTTGATTTCGGGGCCCGGCTGGCGATGTTTGTCCGCGTGACGTTTATAGTCCTCCTTGGCTTGGTTTAATTGCTGGAGCAAGAGTTGTTGCACCGCTGTGAGTTCCTGCAGCCAGTCCTCTGCTGCGGGAACTTCTGAGGTTTCAATGACAGGGGGAAAGAAACGTGGATGGAAGCCGTAGTTTGCAAAGAACGGCGTTTCTTTAGTAGAAGCCTGGACCCCATTGTTGTAGGCAAACTCTGACAGCGATAACAGGGAAGCCCAATTGTCTTGCTGGTAGTTCACATAACAGCGAAGGTATTGTTCCAAAGTGGCATTGGTGCGCTCAGTTTGCCCATCTGTTTGGGGATGATGAGCCGAAGATAAACGAGAGTCTATGCCCAATAGTTTTTGTAGTGCTTTCCAGAAACGAGAGGTGAATTGGGACCCACGGTCTGTGACCAAACTCTTGGGCAATCCATGCAATCTGAAAACATGTTGGAGGAATAGATCTGCAGTTTCTTTGGCCGTGGGAAGGCCATCACAGGGAATGAAATGGGCTAACTTGGTGAAAAGGTCCACCACCACTAGGATCGTGGTGAATCCACAGGAAGGTGGTAGATCAGTGATAAAATCCGCAGAGATTATTTCCCATGGGCGGGATGGGGTAGGGAGGGGATGCAGAAGCCCTGAGGGCTTTTCTCTTCTTGTCTTGGAGCGCTGGCATACTGGGCAGGTGTTGACATATTTTTCCACATCCTTGCGGATCTTGGGCCACCAGAAATCTCTTAGGATCAAATGCATGGTTTTAAATAGCCCGAAATGCCCTGCTGGCTTGCAGTCATGACACAGACGAAGTGTTTTTTCCCTGCCCGGTCCTGGGGGGATGTAAACATGATTTCTATAGCAAAGTAGCCCATCCTTAAGCGAAAAGGGAAAACGTAGTCCTTGGCGAAGTTGGTCCTGTGCCCAGGCGTCTGCTTGCTGACTAGCCCTGATTTCCTGAGCACAAAGGGGTCCTGGAGTAGGGGAAGTTGATTCAATGGGAGTGGATTTGGTGTTTCCCACTGTGAGCGTGGCAAAGTTCTCGGGTTGTAGCAGCTGGGACTCAAAGGTCTCCTTGCGCCCTGCAGCGTATTCCGGTTTCCGTGACAGAGCATCTGCTTGCTTGGTCTGGGCTGGGGTTACATAATGAATTTGAAAGTTAAAACGTTCAAAGAATAAAGCCCAGCGTTGTTGCCTTTGATTTAGCTTGCGGGCAGTTCTTAGATGCTCTAGATTTCGATGATCAGTATGGACTTCAATGGGAAATTTGGCCCCTTCTAGCCAATGTCTCCAAGTTTCAAAGGCTGCCTTTATGGCCAATAGTTCCTTTTCCCAAATGGTGTAATTTCTCTCTGGCGCGGTCAATTGACGGGAATAAAAGGCACAAGGATGAAGATGGTCTCCCACTGGTTGTAGGAGTACAGCCCCAATTGCCACATCGGAGGCGTCCGCCTGCACAACAAAAGGGGTTTCAGGATCTGGATGCTGAAGGATTGGCTGGGACGTGAATAATTTCTTTAGTTGCTGGAACCCTTTCTCTGCTTGATCTGTCCAGCGGAAAGGCTGTTTCCCACGGATGCAGCTGGTGATTGGGTCAGACCAGCGGGCAAAGTCTGGAATGAACTTGCGGTAGTAGTTCGCGAACCCCAAGAATCGTTGCACCTCTTTCTTGTTGGTTGGCGCCCGCCATTCCAATACTGCTGAAACCTTAGCCGGGTCCATGGAGAGCCCTAGTGGTGAGACGCGGTACCCCAGGAAATCTACCTCTTGTAGATCAAAAGCGCATTTTTCCAGCTTGGCATAAAGTCCATGATCCCGCAATCGTTGTAACACCATTCTGACGTGGTTCTCATGCTCTGATTGTGATCTAGAAAACACCAAAAAATCGTCCAGGTAGATGATCAAGAACCGATCTAGATAATCCTGAAAGATGTCATTGACAAAATGCTGGAACGTTGCGGGAGCTCCACATAATCCATAATTCATAACTCGGGACTCGAATAATCCGAATTTAGTCTGGAAGGCGGTCTTCCACTCGTCCCCTTCTCTGATGCGAACTAGATTATAAGCCCCCCGAAGATCCAGCTTGGTGTAGACCTTGGCTCCTCGAAGTCGGTCTAGTAGGTCCGAGATCAAGGGCAGGGGATAGCTGTTCCGCTTAGTGATATTGTTCAATGCTCTATAGTCCACCACCAAGCGTAAGTCCCCTGATTTCTTTTTCACAAACATCACTGGGGAAGCGGCTGGGGATTGAGAGGGTCTGATGAATCCCTTGCGAAGGTTTGACTCTATGAACTCCCTGAGAGCTTCTTGCTCCGGTTCAGTCAGGGAGTAGAGATGTCCTCGCGGGATCGGGGCCCCCTCCACCAAGTCAATGGCACAGTCATAAGGTCTATGTGGAGGTAATCTCTCAGCTTCTTTTTCATTGAATACATCCCAATATTCTGAGTACTTCTTGGGCAAGGTGATAATGGGTTCAGTGTCTGTGGCATGGCAGACCTTGGCTACAAGGCAATGGTTTTGGCAATATTTTGAAGCAAACTGCAGTTCTCTGTTGGACCAGGAGATGCTTGGGTCGTGAAGTGTCAGCCATGGAATTCCCAAAATCACAGGGAAATGGGGAACCTCGGTAACAAAGAAGGAAATCTCTTCCATATGTTCCCTTATCCACATTCTGGTGGGTTCCGACCACTGGCTTACGGGACCCGTCTTGAGGGGGCGGCCATCGATGGCTTGCACCACACGGGCATTCTTGAAGTCATGGTATTGTAATCCCAGAGAGTCGGCATACTCTCTATCAATGAAATTGTTTGTAGCTCCTGAGTCTATCATGGCATGGACCATGACTGGCCCCTTTTTTGCTGACCACAAGGTGACCACTAGAAGAAATAGGACCCCGGTTGGCGGCTCTTGAGTGGGTTTTTTGACCGGGTTGGCGAGCCTCTCTACGCCCGGTCGCTGGCTTCCCCCGCCGGCTGTGCGCCAGCCGCCTCAGACGTCTTCGTCTCCGTGGAGGACGCCGCCGCCAGACGGGCGGGGGGCTTCCCTTTGGCTGGGCACTCTCTGGCGAAGTGGCCCCCGTTTCCGCAGTACCAACAGAGATTTAGGCGTTGGCGGCGGGCCTTCTCGGCGGCATCTAACCTGGGACGCACATTGCCCAACTGCATCGGCACCTCCTCGCTCCCCCTGGGGTATGGGGCTGGTGGCGGGGGTCTCCATACTGGACGCGGCTGGACGCTGGTGGGAGCGGGAGGTTTCACCCCAGCTCTACCGCTCTGGCCTCAGACCCATTGTTTTCTGTTGGCAAGCATGACTTCAGCTCGTAAACATTGATCAATGAGTGCTTCAAGAGAGTGGGGGGGATCCACTTTGGAGATTTCTTCCAACATCTCGATGTTGAGACCCTCCCGAAATTGTCCTCTGAGGGCTATATCATTCCATCTGGTGCTGTGGGCCAGCACTCGGAACTCGGCTATGTACTGGGACAAGGGTCTGTCCCCCTGAGAGAGGCGCCGGAGTTTATGGCCGGCTGCCTCCAAATTGTCTTCGATCCCCCAAGTCGCCTTAATGTGATCCAAGAAGTGTTGCGCTGATCTTAGGTGTGGGGAAACTTGGTCGAACAGTGCCGTCGCCCAGTTGGCCGCTGGCCCGTCTAAAAGGCTGTAGATCCACGCCACTTTGATGTCTTCTTGGGGAAACTCGGCATTGCGGGCCTCTAGATAAGCTTGGCATTGGCGACGGAAAACATGAACCTTAGAAGCTTCTCCAGAAAACTTGGTTGGCAATGCCAGGGCCGGGAGTCGGATTCCGCGTTCCTTCAATCCCTTTATTTCTCCCTCCTGCGCATTGAGCTTCTCACGGATGCGGTCCACTTCCTCCTTGTCGATGGTGTAGCTGAGCGGCTGGCCTCCCGGTCCGGCTCCGGTAGACATTCTGGCCTAGGTTATTTGGTGCTTAGGGTGGCGGAGTCAAACTGTCACGACCCAGGCTGCAGAGCACCAATAACCATACACAGAGGCCAGAATCTATCTAATATCTTTATTAAGGAAATATATAAAGTTAATAAAAGCAAGTGTATGAAATAGTTCAGAAGTAGACCTTTCAGGAAAGGTCAAAATTAGTCCAAAGAAACAATGTCCAATATAAAATATTAAGGTCCAAAGTTGTAATCCAATAACCGAAACACTCACTTTGCCAGGCAAAGTGAGGGGAGATGACAAGGTCCTTTAGTCCATGAACTTGAGCAAGGCTAGGAAATAACTTGAAACAAGGCTTAATACAAGGCAACAAGGAACGAGGAGCGAGAACAAGATCCGTGGAATTACTTGGTAAAATCCAGAAAACAAGGCAAGGTCCGTGGAGGTAAACAAGGCTGGAAACGGGAACGAAGGCTTGGAAACGGAGCGAAGGCTTGGAATCAGGAACAAGGCTTGAAACAGGAACGAGGCTTGGAAACGGAGCGCGCTGTCCACACACAACTTACTCCAGTAGCTGACGAATTGACTCCGCAAAATCCCTTTGTGGGTAAAACACCTAAATAGGGTCTAGTTTTCCCACCAAAGAGCAGTTCTCTGGGGAACCAGAAACGAAAGCTAATCTCTGAGTCCAGATGCATGACTCCTTAAGGTTTCCCATGGAAAGCAGGCTTAATCAGCTGAATTCTTAGCAGCTATCCTAGCACTCCTACGAGAGGCCGCTTGAACTCCTCTCTGTTGTTTACAAAACTCGTGGCGAGAAAACACAGGAGATTTAGACTCAGGGCTTGTTTGACAGATTTCTGGAAGACAAATCTCTTGCAGGTGCAAGGTTCCCAAATCTGGCTGGGAAGGTTCCAATTCTGACTGAGACGGTGAAAAACCCAAGTTCTCCTCTTCATCTGGGACTACAGTGCCATGAACGGGACTACATGGCCCATGACTCATCACACTCCGCTCGCCCGTCTGGCCTTTTGTAGCAGGCCAGACTCAGCGGAGGTTTCTCCAGGCCGCGATTGCGGCCTGGAGGAACCTCCGCTGAAGTCTGACCTGCTACAAAAGGCCACACGGGCGAGCGGGGGTAGCGTGGGAGGCGGGGCCAACTCTGGCCCCGCCCCCCCGCCCAGCGTGCCCTGGCCCCGCCTCCCACGCTGCGTGGGAGGCGGGGCCAGGGCACGCTGGGCGGGGGGCGGGGCCAACTCTGGCCCCGCCCCCTCACTATTCGCCCTGGCCCCGCCTCCCACGCAGCGTGGGAGGCGGGGCCAGGGCACGCTGGGCGGGGCCAGGGCGCCGGTGGCGAGGGCGCTTTTCAGCACCCCCGCTTCACATCAAAAAATATCTCCGGCCGGCCCTGGATGTCGGTGCTCATGTTGTTGTTAGCGGCTGAAAAAGAAATACAGCTGAGTTGAAGTTGGAGTTAGAGATGCTCATCCTGGAAATTAACTTTCCCCGAACCTTCTGGAATCTTCCATAGCTGTTTGATTATAACCCCCACTATCCTGAGACATGTTGAGGACTATTGTCTGACATGTGTGGAAGTGCCTCATATAGGAAAGGCTGTTCCAAGTCTTATCCTGTCCCATCCTGTTATTTCCAGTTGGATTCTTATGATGCATCTACACTGTAGAATTAATGCTACTTGATCCTACTTTAAATGCCATGGGTCTATGCTATGGAATCATGGGAGTTGCAGTTCAGCTGGAAAACTATGAATGAATACAGGGATGTTTGCCTAGCTGTTTTATCTCTATTGTATATGTATTTTATATATAAAAACATACTGAAAAAAGTCTTCTTAGATAAATGAGAGGTTTGCTTCCACCCCATTCTCTTTCTTTCAAAAGCACTTCCCATCTTGTCTGTGGACAATGTCCATTAGAAAACATGGTAGCATAGAACCTACACTAGATATCAATGATTAATGCATAGTTATTATCTCCTGAGTCAACTCCCTACATCTACATTAACTGCCACCAGCTATAGTAAGTGGTGGAGGGTTCTTCTGCTAGCTATAGGGACATAGCAGGGTGAGGTTTCCAGCACCTTTCAATCCCCAATCTCTGAAGTTACTACCAAGGTTTTGCTTCTAAATGTTGCATTTGGTGGGAGAGAGCTGGAGAGAACAGATCTCTATTGTTTGGTGCAGCTGCTGGCTTTTAAAGTTGGCTGAGGGGGACATTTCCAATTGTAAGACTGCTGTAAACATGAATGCTCAACAGAGTGAAAGCCAAAATTATATTTACAGTACAATGGGCCTACCTGATCCACAGAGATTTGGTTCTGGCATCTGCCACAGATACAAAATCCACAGATGATCATACTTCAAATTATTAAATGGTAGCAACATGTAACTGCATGCTTCAGTGCGTCTATGTTCACATTACTGCCATTTACTAATATGACATGGGAAGATCCACAGTCACCAGAAATCACTGTATCCAGAGAGTCCACTGTATACAGTAAAACACACAAAGGCAACCAGAACAGTTTCTGAATGCATGACAATAGCTTCTAATGAAAGCTGGAGAACAACAAAATAAGTAGAAATACAACTGTCCAGCTATATTTTTGTAAGTGGCATTCCCAGGAGCCTCCAGAGGCTTTTGGGAGGCCCCTACAGAAGATGACATTGAAAAAGCTAGGATCTGAACTTCCCAAATCTCCATAAAACATAGCTACTGAACATAGCTATAGGATTCTGCTGTTATTTTGGGGGCATTGACAAATTAATTACAGGCTGATGTTACCAGCTGTATAGTTCTCAGATTAATCTTTCACATAACTATCAAACAAAATTACATCAAATACAAAAGTATGTTGCTGCAGGATTAGGGGAATTATGGTCCAAAAATTACTTTTGCTGAGCTCTCACATGAATACTATTAGAAACTTGGAGACTGTTCTTCATGCACAGGTTATTCAAGGGGCTGCTTGTATTGTGTTTGCTGTGGTTTTATCAATTATGACCTGATGGAGGAAAATTTCATAGTGGAATGGATGGAAAGTGCTGTTTACTAGTGAAAGCCTTCCAGAAAGATGAATTTAAAAAAACAACAAGATAATTTGTGCCTTCCTGCTAATGAGATGATTAGGGCAGGAGTCTACTTTCCATGAAAATGATGAGCACATTGCCAGTCTAACTTTGTTATGTTAATGGCCTGGAGCCCAAGAAGGGAACATTAATGTATTGATACTTTGGCACAAGAAGGAAGCATCCCCCCTCCCCTATTTTGTTTACTTAATGGCTTACAAATTAATTGAATTTCAAGACAGCCTGGACATATTTCAGATAATCTGAAGTGAATTAACTCACCAAAATATTCTTATATATGCTCTTCCAGAAGGAAAAGAGTTTTTATTAGTGTGTTAGACTACAATCTTGTAAACTAAGGTTCAAATCCCCACCCAGCCATTGAAACCCATTTGGCAAGTCACATACCCTCAGCCTCAGAGAAAGACAAAGGGAAATCCCCTCTGACCAAATCTTGTCAAGAAACCCCCATGATTAGGTTGCCATAAGTTGGGAAAATAAAAGGCATACACCAAGAGCAATGCATGTATCTGTTATTCGTTCTGTCGCTTCCGACTCTTTGTGACCTCATGGACCAGCCCACGCCAGAGCTCCCTCGCAGTCGTCACCACCCCCATCTCCTTCAAGGTCAAGCCAGTCACTTCAAAGATACCATCCATCCATCTTGCCCTTGGTCAGCCCCTCTTACTTTTTCCTTCCAATTTCCCCAGCATCATGATCTTCTCCAAGCTTTCCCGTCTTCTCGTTATGTGGCCAAAGTACTTCAACTTTGCCTCAAATATCCTTCCCTTCAGTGAGCAGTTGGGCTTTATTTCCTGGACTGGTTGGATCTTCTTGTGGTCCAAGGCACTCTCAGTATTTTCCTTCCAACATAGTTCAAAAGCATCTAACTTCCTTCACTCAGCCTTCCTTATGGGCCAGCTCTCGCATCCATAGGTTACTATGGGAAATGCCATTGCTTTGACTATATGGACCTTCGTGGCCAGTGTGATGTCTCTACTCTTCACTATTTTATCGAGGTTGGTCATTGCTCTCCTCCCAAGAAGGAAAAGTCTTTTGATTTCCTGACTGCAGTCTGTGTCTGCAGTAATCTTTGTGCCTAGAAATACAAAGTCTGTCACTGCCTCCACGTTTTCTCCCTCTATTTGCCAGTTATCAATCAGTCTGGTTGCCATAATCTTGGTTTTCTTGATGTTTAACTGCAGCCCAGCTTTTGCACTTTCTTTTTCAATCTTTCAATCTCAGCTCCTCCTCGCTTTCAGCCATCAAAATGGCATCATCTGCTTTCTAAGGTTAATGTTTCTTCCAGCAATTTTAACTCCAGCCTTGGATTCATAAAGCCCTGCCCGACACATGATGTGCTCTGCATGCAAGTTGAATAGGCAGGGTGAGAGTATACAGCAGTGCCGTACTCCTTTCCCAATCTTGAACCAATCTGTTGTTATCTGGTCTGTTCTTACTGTTGCTACTTGGTCGTTATACAGATTTCTCAGGAGACAGACAAGGTGACTCGGTATCCCCATACCACCAAGAACTTGCCACAATTTATTATGATCCACACAGTCAAAGGTGTTAGAATAGTCAATAAAGCAGAAATAGATGTTTTTCTGAAACTCCCTGGCTTCCTCCATTATCCAGCGGATAGTGGCAATTTGGTCTCTGGTTCCTCATTTGGCAGCTCTCGCTCCATGTATTGCTGGAGTCTACCTGTATTTTATAATGTGTTTTATGAATACTTATGTAAGTTAATAATAATTTTAACTGATTTATATTGCACTGTATAATTTTTATATATGCGTTTTATTGTAAGCCGCCCTGAGTCCCCTGTTGGGTGAGAAGGGCGGGATATAAATATTGTAATAAATAAATAGTCTTAAGCATTACCTTACTGGCATGTGAACTAAGTGCCAGTATTAGTATACTTTTTAATTGGGCAAGAAAAGAGCTGATTAGTTGGGACTAGAAATTGGATTTGGATTTAGTCATTGAGAATTTTGATTGATCCTTGTCTTTCTAGAATAAAGGGCAAATTGGAATTTTCTACAAGCTTTTCACTTCCTAAATGTTAGAAGTGTTATAAGGGATGGAATTTGCCATTAAAGCAAGGTTCCAATTTAAAGGGAACACCAGCGTAAAGGAGTGGGAGATAATATAGTACAAAATCCTCCTTTATATCTTTTCATATCAATATGGAATTACTTTTTTAATGTGTTGTCAAATAATTGAGTGAATCAACTACCGATTTAATGCATCATTTTTAGACTGAAACTCAATACTAATATTGTGTTTCTAAAATGAAATTCAGCACATTTTATCATAAAATCATAGAGTTGGAATGGACTCCATAGGACACTGAGGTCAGTCTTCCACTCAGTCCAGGAAACCCAGTTTAGAGCATTCCCCAGCAGGAAACTTAATCCCTTTTAAAAGCTGCCCAGAGAAAGAGATCCTTTCACCTCTCTAGGTAAGTGACAGCACTGTGAAACAGCTCTTACTGTCAGGAAGCTGCTTCTAATGTTCTCAGTTTGATTTGCAGTATGTATCTCCGACTGACCACAATGCTTGCCACAGTGGTTTTCAATATGAATGTGGCATGTGCAAATCTATATGAAAGGGTCAACTCTTGTTGACGTTGATAGATGTTATTTGTCTTTAGGGGACAATTTTGAAACTGGACAGATGGATGGTAATGTATATTTCAAAAGAAAGTTCAGAGTGGAAGCAAGCAGATGTGGAATAGGTTATTGATTTTACACACACACACACACACACACACACACACACACACACACATTCTTGAAGGTCTGGAGAATTGAAATCATTCTGGAACTGGTCCTAAAACTTTAAAACAATACATTTATGTGGTTTAATTTCAACTTTCTTTGAAATCAATAAGTCTGCAATCCCAAACCCATTTTGTAGACAGGAAATCCTATTAAAAAGAGTTACTTAAGAGTAAGCAAACACAGCATTCCACTGCCAGTTTTGTTTGCTGTGCTATATTTCCAAATTTCCTTTTCATACTGACTTAAGAATGTAGTATATCTTTATTTTACTTTTCCCTTACAGTCTTGTCAGATCATATATTCAGAGTGCTCTGCAGCTTCCAAAGAATCTATCTAACTTTCCATTTATAGGCTATGGAATTTCCACCAAATGATGTCAAAAGCAAAATCCTGAAACACATTTAGATCTTCCTGCTCTGACAAAACACCTGGGAAAATTGTTGAGAAGGAAAAAAAAATATGAATAAGAATGGCAAAGAGTGGCTCAAATATGGGTATAGTGTTGCACACTGGATTCTCCTCTTAAGAACACAAGAGTTAGTCAGAATGGACAGCTTTTATTTGTGACTTTGACCCTACAAGAGGTGCCACCTTCAGTTTCCAATTTGACAATCTCAGCCATTCTATCCCTGCTCAATACATTCTCCATCTGACCTAAACCCAATTCTCAGCTAGAGCAAACCTATACAATTAATTGGGTTTGCACAATTTCAGTTTAACAGTCAGCCAAAAAATCAGTGGTTCTACCCTATTTGGAACTAGAAATTGAATGTAAGACATGATTATAATTCCTGAAGTTCTCCTGGTGACATTGGACTATGACTACTAGAGTTCTTTACTATTGAATGTGCTGACTAGAGCTGATGGCAATGGCAGTCCGTTCCAACTGTTTAACAGAGACTAGATGGCTATCTGTCAGGAATGCTTTGATTGTGTGTGTTATGGTTGAGCCTTCTGGCTCCGATACTAGGAGACGAGGTCAAGACTCCTCGAGAGTCAGACTCTTTTGAGGAGTGTGAAAGGAAGCGGCTCCGGGACTTATTTGCAGAACCAACTGACGAAGACTCCTTTGAGGGTTTTACCGAGGGAATGGAGGAAGAGATGGTTAGCTCAGAGGAGGATGACATGGAATGGACTCGTGTGAGGGAGGATTTGGGTGCCACTGGTAATGATAGCATGGGAGGCGACTGGCGGGTTGCAGGATCGGACCCGTGGATGGGCTGGAGGGATGGAACGGGATCCACAGCTGGGGATGCTGTGGGGCGTAGTCAAAGGTGTGTTAGTTCTGATGAGGATGATGAGGAGGCACCTGGAATTAGGATAGCAGCTGACAGCGATGAGGAGTTATGAACTGGCATAAAATGGGGTTTAGAACCAATGGCTAATTGCGTTGGGCAAGGTAATCTGGACGAACGCTTGGGCTCTTGTTGGGGAACTTCCTGAAGACGGGTGTGATTCGTTTGCTGTATACGTAAGTTACCAAGGACACTGGGCATAGACGGCGGGAGGAACTGTGTGGGCTTTTTCTGTGCAACTTGTGTTTAATCTTAATAGCTTGGACCTCCGTCGTCTTTTTGACGGACATTATTGCCAACTCTGGATTGACGCTGGACTGACTGACTGACTACGACTCTGGACTACCCTTCTGTGGCTATCGGTGGAACTTGTGGAACCTTAGACGTCTGCGTTTGGCTTTTGACCTCGGACCGGATTGGGACCCCGCTGACCGTCGTTACCCTGATTTGAAGTGCCTGGACCTGGTTTTCGCCTGTTGCACGGAGGAGCAACAGCCTGAGTTACTTCTGTAGCCCTTGAGTAGCAGAGGGGAATCTGCTGCTGGGTTTTGTGTTCATTTTGACCTTTTGTTAACCAGTTTTTGTTTGTTTAATTGCCAGGCTGAAGTAAGCACCTTTGTTTTGATCCGGATTAAACTTCTGTTTAATCCGGTTTATTCTTTTGAACTATTTAGACTCAAACAAAGTTGTTTTTGCTACTTTTCACACGGAAGACAAGTGTTTGTCTAGTCCTTTGTTTTCTACGGGCAATCTTTAGTTCTGTAACCTCAATAAACTGTGTTGTATTCTACTTGGAGCGTTCTGTCTTTGACAGTGTGTTTCTGCATGCCTGAGAGTTGGACTGAATGGCCCTTGTAGTCTCTTCCAACTCTGTGATCTACGATTCTATAACATTGACCTGGTTACTTCCTTCGTCCTTTAGTAAAAGTGAATATTTTAAAAAATACATTTTAGGAGTTGGCTTATTTATCCAAAAATGAGTGCCATCATTCAGCACCAGTGCTTCTAAGTGGAAAATATTGTTTATTCCCAGTAAACTCCCGGAGAACATAAAGCCATGGCCTTGCTTCTGTGGATCTTCAGATCTTCTCCTGCTTAACCTGAAGCTGGTCTTTTGCCAGTTTTGCCAGTTCCACCTCCCCATAGAGTAACAGCAGCATCCCAAACATCAAGGGACCTTCTCAGAAACATAAGAATGGACAAAAATATAAAGAACAGTTGATATTAATGTATTTCAATCATTCTCATTCCTACTTCTGTTCCCAAGTTGTCTTTTGCCACAGCAAAACAATAATGTTTTGTCTAAATGACCACCTAATTGGCATGGCTCAATGCTATGAGATCATGAGGTTGCAGTTTGATGGGGTATCATCACTGGTAGAGAAGGCTGAAGACCTGGTATAAGCTCCATGATTAAATAGCATAGAGCCTCCAGTTAAAATGGTGTCAAGCTCAATTACTCATACAATGTAGCTGCACCCTTGCAAACTGCAAATCCCAGACTGTTTTACTTATATTGCTAAGCAATATCTCCCATGATTCTTGCAAAAAAAGAAAGAAAGAAAGAAGAAAGAAATCAAAACAATGCAATAAAATATTTAAGCCCCCATGAATTTTTTTCATATTAAGACTTAAAGAATGATTTCATTGTTGGCCTAGTCCCCAGCAAGAAGGTTTTCATGCACTTTTGGTTGAGGAGAAAACCTTTCTGAGCTTAAGCAGAACCAGAGGGAAATCCTCTAAAACTGATTTTGAGAGGCTGTGATTTTACAGAAGACGAAGCTATAATTTTGATCCTTCCTTCTAAAGCCTTCAATGACCAAAGTGAAAAACTTCCATGTTCAAAAGTTCATCTCTATCACCCTCCCATTATCCTGTTTTGGAGAAAGCAATGGAGTTTTGTAGTCAGAGAACTTGATATATTGTATGCATTAATGGACTTCTAAGGGATTTCATGGGCACCAAAGTTCATTTCACTGCTGTAAGAATTATTGTATTATAACAAGGAAACTTTCTTCTTTTCTTCTTATAGGAAAGAGACAAGTGGTAAGTAACCAGAATCATAAGCCACACTTGGATGTAGCCAAAACAGCGTTATTTCCCCTTGGTCCAGTAAATCATGATGCATGATGCCCCCCTTTCACTATAAGGTCACCAAATTTGGTTTCCTCATCCTGCTTCCACCTTAGTGTTTTTTTATTTCTAGAACTTTCCCATATGACCATGTCCCCTTCCCATCACATCGTTGCTAGGGCTATGCGATCAATGAAAAAAAGTTTCAAATCTCATTATAAAATTAGGGGGCGCTGGCAATTCGTTTCAAAAGTGTTTCATTACTTTTTCCATTAAGTAATTGAGCAAGTGGGGAAACTCATTTCTCCCTCATTGTTAGAGCTATTGTTATGGAACTTGCTGTAATTGTACCACACATTTTCTACTTTTAGCCCACAGTGTTTCAGAACATTACACTCATCCACTGATTTTTGGGGAATTTTTGATTTTTTAACATATACACACACACACACACACACACACACATACACATATAACAACTACAAGAGCCATCTATTTGAATTTTATACACAATGCACAAGATAACTAGGGCAGGCAACAAAAGATTTCCAGAAAGATTCACACATCTACTGATTTTTGGGGATTTTAAAAATTTAGACAAAAAGATTTCCCCCCCAAAAAGCCACAACAGTGATCCCTTTGAATGTCTGCCTAACAGTGTGTCTACATGACACACAATTAAGCACAGATTTATACTATTACTTACTTTAGTCCTCTTTGCAGATTCAATAATTTTATTTATTATCATTAGACTCTGAATGGCTGACTGCTGCAGTCCTCATTGGAGTTTTCTGATGCTAGAAATTTAGTTTAGGGCAAAGTTTTTTGAATTCTCTGCTACAGGGGGCTTCGCCTTCCCAAACTACATTTCCCAGAATGCTGTGTTCTCAGTCCCAACTCTGCTACTCCTGCCTCCAGCTGCCCTTCCTTATGACAACCATTAAAAAAGCAGCCTGGGTCTTAATTTAAACACTAGCAATGGCCTTTTTGCCAAAGTTGCGTAATGCTTATAGTGAAAATTAAACTGACTTTGGGAAGTATCTGAATATTACAGAATCTTCACAAACATTATTGATGAGTGTTTCAATTCTAAAAAATTTCTCCTCCCTTTCATGTATGTTTCTAATATTGATTTGCATGCATGGATTTAACAAATTTGATTCAACTTACGAGGAGCAACAATAATTTTGCACAGTCCTAATTGCTAAGTGGTGTCCAATGTTTGAGGAAAGTTTTCCTGTGACTTCTGAAAGCTGTGCATAACTCTTCTAAGGCTAAGATCTTGCTTGGCACTAACTTTTAAATGTGGTAAAATTGAATATTCCAGTGAGGGAACATGGTGTGTCAATTCTAACACTGTTTTTACATGACCTCCTGATTCAGAGAGGCTTTTGCTGAGAAGCCAGTAAATGCAATAAATACTTACTGGGAGGCAACAGTCATATGGAGTGACGTTGTTGATGGATCTCTCAGATACAAATTTTTAGCTTAGCTAAAAAATTTCTAATTCTATGCACAAGAAGGCAGTGATCAACCAACTCTGAATGCCTTTTATCTAGAAAATCTTATCATGATCTGATAATCGCTAGCCTTGGAATGGCCTTTAAGGGAAGATATTGGAACAATTCTCTGAGTCCTGGGGAGTAAGGAAAATGATGAGCCATAGTCTTGCTAATATACATAGTGCCTGAAGTATAATGAACATTGGAGGTTCTTGACCAGTGTCTGATATGGCATTACGTTATGAGACAAAGATAATACCCAACGGATTCACATCTTTCAAATTGATCCTCTATCCTTAACTATGATCCTATCCTAAGACATGGTGTTTTATCAGAGTAGCTCATAATATGATTCCAGGAAGAAAATTGAGCTATCAACCCCCGAAAGAAAAGTCCCACTGAAACATAACTAATTTGGAATTGTGATTGATCAAAGACAAGAACAACTTAGCAAAACTTTAACAAGGCATCTTTTATTTTCCACAGGGTCACTTTCCTTTTGGACTCAGCAATGAGTGGAATTGTGTATCGATTTGTGAATATTCGCTGCAGAGTGTTCAGCAAATTCTTACTTGCTGAGTCTTGATGTAAAAAAAAAGCTTGTAGGGGGAAAGGTAATTGGCACTGCTTTGCCCTGCACAATTCACATTTTTCTTTTAATTTTTTTTATCAAAGTAAGAGTACTGCATCAGATAGAGTAAAGATACCCTTTTAAATTCCATTTATTATCTGGAAAGCTATTCACATGTTGAGGTCCAGTGTAATTTTTAGATGCAGTGAACCCATGCACATGAACAGTCTTTCCAGTTTGGAGTTTGTCTGCAAGCAACCTAACTCAGAGATGAACTGTGCCAAATATTAGATTTAAAATGTAATGCTTGAATAGAAAATATACAGTAAATGTGTGTGTGTGTGGGGGGGATCCATTTGACTACTCTGTTTCAACAGTTTCCACTTGTCCTTACTTAACTTGTCAAATTCAAAGTACAGCAATCCTATTAATAGGCCTCCAGGAGCATCAATCGTTCTCCTCATACCTTGGAAGTTCTGGGATTAAGCTTCCTTAATTAAGCTAATCCACTTGTAATGTAGTCTTTCTCCTTTCTTACTACCACCTTTCCAAATATTATCATCTTTTCCACTGGGTCACGTTAAATTGTGATATGCCCAAAGTACAACAGCTTCAGTTTACACATCTTGAGTACTAGGGAAAATGCAGGCCCAATTTGCTGTAGAACCCATTCATATGTCTTTTAGCAATCCATAGTATTCATAGAATGCTCCTTCATCACCAGATTTCAAATACATGGTTTGTATTTCTGTGAGAGTTCTTCTTCCATGCTGTGTTCATATCCATATATCGAAATAAGAAAAACTACACTTCTCTCACTTTGCCTTGTTTTCAAACCATACTCCTTTTCACTCATCTACCATGATTCACTGTCTTACCTCCCTCTCAGCTAACTCCATTCCCTTTCTCATCTTCTCCAAAAGTAGTAGTAGTAGTAATGCAATAATTTTATTTCTTACCCACAACTCATTGTGGCTCGAGGTGGGTTACAACATCATTAAAAACACATAATCATCTAAAAACATTCTATAAAATACACACATTGAAACATATATCTACAAAATACATAATAAAATACACAGAACAAAGATTAAACATAAGACGCACATTTAACATTAATAATTAAAACTGGCTGGGTAAATCTGACAGAAGAGATAGCTGCTATCTTCAAATGTGTTTCAAATTCCGACAGCTCATTTAGATGTTGGATCTCTTCCGGCATTATATCTTAACCATTGCCCTTGACCTTCCTCCATCACTGTTTATTCATTTTTCCCTATCCATTTTGCCTAGCTACTCCATTAAGCAAGCAAGAAAAATAGAAAAAATTCCTAACCCAAGTGAGATCCCTGGTTCAATTGTATCATCTGCACATGGGAGGACAAATTCTGCCATGTGATTTACACATGGCTTCTTCTCCCCTATTTTCTTCAGTAACTGGTGACTTGAAGAAGAAAGTTAGATGTGAACTTCTGAATTTCTTTTAAAAAATGTTTCTGCACTGATGAGCCTGGTGTAGCTGTAAGGTTGAAATACTGGGACTTTTCTGTAGAGCAACTCAGCTGGGCTACATTTGAGTCCTGCCTCTTCTTTCTCACCAAGTTAATCAAAGGTCTTCTGCTACCTTCAGCTATGCATATATGCTGAGCTATTTTCACAATCTACACTTTAACTGTAAAGGTCCCACTCTATGAGATCTTGGGATTTGTAATTTAATGACATACTTGCGAGTTCTCTGCCAGAGGGCTTTCATACCATAGTTTGTGACAGAGCTCAAGTTTGCCATCCTACAAATCAGCGGATTCCATAGAATAGATTCATGACAATTAAAGAGGCATCCAGCTGTCATAATTGTGCAGTTTGAATATACTCTAAGCCCCAATTGTCAATCTTTAACTTCCACAAACAGCCAGTTGGGTTTGCAAATAAGTATAATGTTCATCCTTTGTAAGCAGTGAACAATATTATAAGATTACAAGCAGCCTGTGAAAATTTGGAAAGCTTTATTCTGACTTGTCAGAAGAAGAGATCATAGTAAATATGCTGTCAGAGATTTTGTTGTGTCAAAATTACAGTGAAGAAATAATGGAAGCAAAAGTTTCTTTTTCATATATTTAAATTTGTAAAGAAATATTCACAATACAGTGGTAATGTTGATGCTTTATTTTATCTTCTGCTCCTTTCAAGTTGTCTGGACTCCAGCCTTCCCTTTCAGAAAGCCACTATATAAGAGCATATTGAAAAGATTTAAGGAGACAGACAAACCATTTAATAAAGAAAGAAATTGATTACAAGTTACTTGTGAGATGCAATTGGTTTCTAATGAGCTCTGCTCCTCCCGTGCTGACCTGGACCTATGATATTCCTTTTGTGATGCTGCTGGTCAGCATAGTGATGAATCTATTCTGGGTCTTTGACTAAGCTTTGACTCGGCTGTGGAACTCCCTCCCCAGTGATATCCGGCAGGCCCCATCCCTTCTGAGTTTTAGGAAAAAGGCGAAGACCTGGCTTTGTGAGCAAGCGTTTAATGAGTGAATTGTATTGGCTTCGACTCGGTCCAGATTAAGGTTTACGTGCAAGGCTTTGTGGACGAATGGTTTAAGAAGTGACAAGTGGAGTGCCGCAGGGCTCTGTCCTGGGCCCGGTTCTGTTCAACATCTTTATTAACGACTTAGATGAAGGGCTAGAAGGCACGATCATCAAGTTTGCAGATGACACCAAACTCGGAGGGATAGCTAACACTCCAGAAGACAGGAGCAGAATTCAAAACGATCTTGACAGACTAGAGAGATGGGCCAAAACTAACAAAATGAAGTTCAACAGGGACAAATGCAAGATACTTCACTTCGGCAGAAAAAATGGAAATCAAAGATACAGAATGGGGGACGCCTGGCTTGACAGCAGTGTGTGCGAAAAAGACCTTGGAGTCCTCGTGGACAACAAGTTAAACATGAGCCTACAATGTGATGCAGCAGCTAAAAAAGCCAATGGGATTTTGGCCTGCATCAATAGGGGAATAGTGTCTAGATCCAGGGAAGTCATGCTCCCCCTCTATTCTGCCTTGGTCAGACCACACCTGGAATACTGTGTCCAATTTTGGGCACCGCAGATGAAGGGAGATGTTGACAAGCTGGAAAGCGTCCAGAGGAGGGCGACTAAAATGATTAAGGGTCTGGAGAACAAGCCCTATGAGGAGAGGCTTAAAGAGCATGTTTATCCTGCAGAAGAGAAGGCTGAAAGGAGACATGATAGCCATGTACAAATACGTGAGAGGAAGTCATAGGGAGGAGGGAGCAAGCTTGTTTTCTGCTGCCCTGCAGACTAGGACACGGAACAATGGCTTCAAACTACAGGAAAGGAGATTCCACCTGAACATCAGGAAGAACTTCCTCACTGTGAGGGCTGTTCGGCAGTGGAACTCTCTCCCCCGGACTGTGGTGGAGGTTCCTTCTTTGGAGGCTTTTAAACAGAGGCTGGATGGCCATCTGTCGGGGGTGCTTTGAATGCAATTTCCTGCTTCTTAGCGGGGGGTTGGACTGGATGGCCCATGAGGTCCCTTCCAACTCTACTATTCTATGATTCTATGATTCTAAGTATTTTAAACTTATGTTAAATTGTTTAATGGTTTTAATTGCTTATGTTTTATCTCTTTGTACTGTATAGTGGCATTGAATTATGCCAGATTGTGAGCCGCCGTGAGTCCCTTTGGGTGAGAAGGGCGGCATATTAATGATGGAAATAAATGAATAAATAAGCTGAGAAGAAGTTATCCAAGGTTCTGAACCATATTTCTTAAATGAGTCCAGCATCTTGGACAATTTCACACTCTTGCCATGCTGTAAATGTAACAAATGATATCATGCTCTAAATCCAACTCCTATATATTTTGAAAGAAACCATATTACATAAATTGTTACTTTAACAGCAATCATTTCCAAAGGTTAAGTTGATCTGTTCCAGTAAAACCAAGATCTATTCCAGCAAAACCGAGAGCCTTGGAGCACTGACTGATAATAACAATGCTGGTTCCGATCCTTGCTTGTTTTTCAGATTGGATGCATCATTCTGTGTGCCTCTTCTGTGTGATTGAAAAGTTCCTATGAATGGTCATCACAACAAGATTTATGTGAAAAAGAATGACAGAGTTGGTATTTGTGTCCTCCAATTGCACTCCAGGCTTGGGGATTCTATACGATGGTGCCTCCCTTAAAAGGAACTTGATCAAGCTTTGGGACAGGTTGCTGTTTGCATTTAATAAAAATAACATAACTGCATATGTCTTTGTATCTTGGATCTGAGATATTTTCAAGAATGATTGCATCTGAAACTGATGGATTCACCTTCCAGGTTGGTGGCTTTGAATACTTAACTCTTAAAAATCTGTCTGCAAATACTAGTGCATTAGACAACTTTGATGATATTCAACTGAGGTCACCACCATCTCTCTTTTTATTGAAAGGCTCAGGATTCAGAAAGTACAGCATGGCTTCTTCAGTGCTGGAAATTGCTCCACTTGTTGAATTTAGCTGATGAAAAGGTGGGGAAATGTAATTTCAGTTGGTTTGAGAAGAATTGATTAAAATTGTCAAACATGATTATGAAAGAAACGTAAATGTTAGTTACTGCTTGTGGCTTGTTATGCCAGTGTCTGAACCTTAAAGAAACTATCCATAGTACTCAACCTACATAAGAAATATACTTCAGCTCACTAGAAAGCTTATCCAAAATTTGGACTTAAGACCTCCACTGAGTGGAAACTGGAAGCCACTCTAGTGAAACTAAAAGTTGCTATTATTTCTACCCAAAGCAAAACAATTAAATAAAATGCAACAATGAGAAAAAAACAATTATTTAATGTGTAAAGAGATTTGATACTTTTCTTTAGATCACTCAATGCCAAAGAGATGTTTGGCATTTTCAAGTCTTAACAAAATTGCCTTTTGCTCTGTTTCCTTCTGTCCTGCAAAAAATCTTAACCATCTCCTCTGAAATCATAATTATTCCATGCCCTTTTGGAAAATGAACTTGTGCTTTCCTGTTTCATGAAAGTAAGCAAGAATAAATCCTACCATGTATTTGGAGCTCAGCTAGGAGACTACAAATTAAGCCAAAGCAAATAATCCATGGCAAATAACATATTGTATGAATTTCTCTCACTCATTCCATCTAAACTGTCTCTGTCAGGACCTTATGACCTTTTCTGAATTAATTTATTCTTTGTATTTTAGTGAAACACTCAATGGATAAATCACCATCTGCAGATAGATTTTTTTCTTATTACTGGCATTCAACTCAAGTGAAATAGACTTCAAAAACTTAATTTTATTCCTACAATCCTGTGATCAACCTTCCCATTATATCATTTCTCTCATATCAATGCAATATTTAGTCATACCACCCATAACAATAACATAACCAATGTTTACCAATTATTAAAATGCAGTACTCATCATAAAGCCTTTTAACTTAGCCTTTTCATACAAGATTTTGCCTTCACTGTTTTAACAATACTTCTATCTATATCTTATACGAGCAGCTTCCTATCTAACCTCCTCTTCTTATTTTTGGCTGATTCAGCTTCAATTATATAGTATTTGTTTAGTCTTTTGCAGTAGCAAAGCAGAGATGGGCAAATATGTTCTTCCAAATATTGTTGCCATGAAACTCCTACATTCCTAACCATCCCAGCCAATAGTGAAGAATCATAAAAATTTCTGGAGAGGACTAATAGTGCACTCATAAACTGACAATCTGCTGTTTGTGATTTTTTTTGCATATCTTATTTGAATAGATGCTAATTTCAGTTATATTCTCCTGCTATGTACATATACTTAGCACAGTACAAAGATCGAACTCTAATTGCTAGAACCATCTAAGGTAGGACACATTGAATCAATGAAACGTATGTAACTGCTAGTTATTTTTGTTAAAAACGTATCTTTATTGTATTGTAACACACACAAATCAAAACAAAATCAAAAAAATCAAAAAGCCAATAATAACAAAGCAACACTAATTTTCCTCCACTACTCATAATGAAAAAAGTTTAAACATTGACTTCCCATTGTCCAAATCAAAGACATAAATGTAAAAGTTTTAAGTACAAGACATTGAACATTTGCATTTTTATGTCTGTGAGCCTCCCTGAGTCCCCAAGAGGAGATGGGATGGGATATAAATAAAGGTTGTTGTTGTTGTTGTTGTAATATTTAAACATCTGCCAAATAATCATACAAAAAACTAATATTCAAAACTCATAAGTGTTATCTTCCCTTCTTTTCTCTTTATAAAAGATAAGAATGGTTTACAGTCTGTTTTTTAAATAAAAAAAAACCCTAAGTGTAAGTGTTGAATTTTTATGCAGCAATGGATTCAATGGTTCTGTTCAAATTGGGATTAGTAATTGGTTTTGGGACAGAAAGTGTTGAGTTGCCCTCACACAAAATTCAGATGAATGATAGCATTTTTTTTCAGTGGGTCTACGATTGTTCTTTCACAAAAGATGTTTGATTACTGGTAATATTTTGGGGGGTAGTTCCACTGAATGTTAGACTTATAATTCATCTCACCATGAAATAAAGCTTTAAAAGCCATCATGTTAGCATGTACATAAGATCTCTTCCTGGCATTACAGTGAAGATATGGACCTGCCTCCAACCAACGACTGACAACAGCCTTGACAAATTCCTTTTCTTCTTTAAAGATGAGCTGCTTTCAAGATATTCTTTCCCCTTCCTCAAGCAATTCTCTCTTTCCTCAGGCACTTCATAAAATAGAACCAATACCGGTGTAATCATCATATTCATCCTTCAGAGTACTTCCATTTCCTCTTGGTATCAACTTGTTTAAAGAGAAAAAAGCCACTTGACAGTCTGTGTCCAATATCCCTGCATATCATGTATTCATGATGTAAACATGCTGTTGCAGCCAAATTGATAGCTTTTATCTGCCAACTAGAAGCCATGTCAAGAGCTGTTCATCTGATACATTCTTCCCTTCTTCTCAGGGAAAGATTTTTTTCACATCCAACATTCCTCAGCTCTCCCCTTCACTTAAAGAAATAAAATACAAGAACAAGTACTAACTCTATCTTTGTTATATTTTTCATATATCCTTAAGGATAATTATTAACCTGAAGTGTTC
This sequence comes from Anolis carolinensis, assembly GCF_035594765.1. NCBI lineage: Eukaryota > Metazoa > Chordata > Lepidosauria > Squamata > Anolidae > Anolis > Anolis carolinensis. The sequence goes on from NC_085845.1 coordinate 183,456,645, forward strand.
TGTCTGTCAAATGATTCAGATGTTTTAAAACAAATTCAGACAGATTTGTTGTAATTAGCATGGTTGATGGCATCAACAAATACTGTAAAAATGAAGGAAAATCAATAAAGTTACACTTCTGTACTTCTCTCCTGAAAGCAGACATCCATGGCTAATTAATTATATCCTTGTGCTGAATGCTGGTCTAAATTTGGATCTATGTGGATCTAGAGCTGTAGTTCCTCTTGCTTGGTTCTCAGATATCCAACTTGCATGAATTGATCTCAGTGATCCAATGAGCTTAAAAGCCATGATGAAAACTTATGTGAGTGTATTCTAGCACCTGTGGATCCTCTTGCTGATGGCTCAATGAAGAATTGTTATACTCAGCAGATTGGTGTAAGACAGTTGCAGTAGTGAATAATGTCTCTTGTCAATGTGGAATTTTTCAGTCCATCTTCAACTGTGTCAGAGCTGCCTCAGCGAGCAATTTATTGAGGTGGTGTTAAACTATTGGAAGTGGAAACATTGGAAGCTTTTTCGTCTACATTCTATAATGTGTTGGAGTATCAGAAAGCTTCATTTTCAAGTTTAGAGTTTGCAGTGGCCCATTGCATGTCTGGCATAAGAGTATTGGAAAATAGATGCCACTTCACTCATATCCAAATCATAATGTGACCAGAGTGCCAGCATGCTGAAGTGGTTTGAAGGTTAGCTTACAGCTCTGGAGACAAGGGTTTTATTCCCTCATGAAATTGTTTGTGATTGTGCTTTTATTATTTCTTTCTGCATGGCATCCTGACCATGGTGTATGTATTTCTTCCTTTAACAACCCTATCCATGGGGTTCTGTTCAGCATTTCTGTCCAAATAAAATCAGCTTTCTTGAAATCAAAGTTTGTGCTTGTGTATATAGTTTGACTTTAGGAATCTCTACACATGTTGACCATAGAATCATGTTGGAGAACCTAAAGAGAGATGATTTCTCAGGTAAAAATATTGCCATTTTTAATTCATGTTTTGTCCACTTTAGTGGGTGCTCATTGCAGTGAATGTGGAGGGCCCACGGTACCCTTCTTTGATCAGACCCACAATTATGAATTCTAGCATCAGATCCCCCCCACGTGGACAAAGCACTAGCTGCTTTGATTCCAGTGACCAAATCTATTGCTTCGGAATAAGCCCAGGATTGCTGATCCCCTTGTTCCTTCTTCCATCTTTTGAAAGAGGAAATTATCCTCTTTCTGCCAGCAATTTATTGTGGAGTCGACACTTAGCATAGCTAATCTCTCAACAGAAACAGAAATTGAAGTCCCTCATAACAACTACTTCTTGCTTCTTGGGATGAGATAAGATACTTTATGTTATTAGTGCCTTCCTCTCTTTCAGAAAGCAATATTGGAATAAGACTAGGAAAAAATTCACATATCTTGTTCTTATTTTCTAAAAGAGAGCTGGAGTTCTCCATGATACATCTTTCAGCCTTAAGAATAAATTGGTTCAATATTGTAATGGTGACTAAAGTCTGCTCTTTATATTAACACAATCAATAGTCTGATCTTAGGGTTCTTCCTCTCTAAAACTAAGTTACTTGCTACAAATGAAAATCTTTTCTCTCTCTCAAATGGCCCTGTGTTTTAATAAAGTGCTAGTTCAGTAAGTGAGAGCTTAACAGGCATTAATCCAATTCTTGAATGGAAAAGTTGACAAAGGTCTGGCCAGCACACAAACTAGATTAACAGCCTGTCCATTACTGTTATCATTCTGTCTTAAATTAGATCTGGTCTTGTTTGTTGTATAGATTTTTGCATATATAAACAGGGAAGAGTAGTGGCATCTCTAATGCATTTCACCACTATTAATTGGGTCCTGTTTCTGACTTATAACTTCAAGACAGTGTTTTTTTTTCTGCAGAAGCCAACAAAAGGACCTTATCCTCCAACATTTCACAAATGAAAACCAGGGCAAATATGCCCAAACATTAGATGGCAAATATTGTTAATCAGGAAAACTTTTTTTTTTTTGTCTCAGGAGTGACTTGAGAAACTGCAAGTCACTTCTGGTGTGAGGAAATTGGACATTGCCCAGGAGATGTCCAGATGTTATTGATGTTTTTATCATCTTTGTGGGAGCCTTCTCTCATGTCCCTGCGTGGGGAGCTGGAGCTGACAGAGGGACCTTATCCGAGATTCAAACCGGCAACCTTCAGGTCAGCAACTCAACCTACAAGTCAGGAGTACTGCTGGCACAAAGGTTTAACCCATTGTACCACTGGGGGTTCCTATCAGGAAGATGGCAAACATTGTTAGTGAGAAAGAAAACTGCCACAGTTAGCTTTTGCCTGAGCCTATCAAGAAGGGTATGATTCTGTCCCCTGAATCCAGTTGTTGAGTTGTTGAGTGGCATTTGTACTTTAAACTCCATTTCAAGCCATTGAAGTAAGATGAAGACAAAGAAGGGAAGTGTGTACAGGGGAAAGGAAGTGAAGGATGTTTAAAAAAGATGAAAGTTGAGGCAGAAGATTTATTAAGACTGTTCCTGACATATCAGGATCATGTAGGATGTGAAACATTTGAGTGTGGATTCCAAAGAAGAGATTAAGGAGATACTTCACCTAATTGTATATCACTCACCACTTAAAAGAAATGGGATCTTAAACTGGAGGACTTGGTGTGAAGGCCTTATTGTTTAGCCCACAGGGAAACTGGAGAACAAAAGGTTAAGAGGTGACCTGATGACTCTGTTTAAATATTTTAAAGGATGTCATATTGAAGATGGAGCAAGCTTGTTTTCTACTAGTCCAAAGACAAGACAGAGCAATGGATTCAAATAAAAGGAAAAAGCTTTAGGAAAAACCTCCTGACAGTAGAGCTGTTCAACAGTGGAATGTGAGTGTGGTAGTTTTTTGTTTTTGTTTTTAGATTTTGAAACAGAGATTGGATGGTCATCTGTCAGGAGTGCTTTGATTGCATGGCAGAGACTTGGATCAGATGATTCTTGTGATCTTTTTCAGCTCTACTGCTGCAGTGTGCCCAAATTAGAAATAGTCATGGTACCTTTTCAGCTGAGTTCCCCTTGAGCAGATTTTTAAAGGCTATGACTGGAGTTAGGAACTCAACACAGTGGGTCAAAAGAGTCCTACCTGGTTCTCAGGGCTACTCTCCTTGACCTAGTTCTCAAATTAAAGCAACATGTTGCTTAGGCAAAGATTAGGCTATTCTTGGTCAGCGTTCAGATCATTGGTTCAGGCCCAACCTTGACATTAGGGAGAATGAAGCAATCCTCAGCAGACCTTAGATTTTGGAATTTGTTGCTTATAAAAGTAAATTTTCAAAGTTCTGAGTGTAGATACCAGAGGAGCAGTGCCATTGCTTCGCTTTCCATTTGTTCTTCTCAAGCTGCATCAGGTACAGCCTGTTTCTTTGTGTATGCTTAGCCCACTAATCTTCCCTTGTACACACAGTGTACGTTATCTGGCTATTTGGGGACCAGGTGGGAATTTTTGACCATCATTTACCTGATCGAAAAGAGTAGATAAAGATAGTGAGAACATTTTTGCTTATCCTGCACTGTTTGCCTATGCAATTCTGGCTAATTGGTTGGGTGTGGTCTTTAAACAAAGTTGATCATTTTGGCCAGATCTAGAAAGGAAAAGGGGTGTGTGTTTGGGTTCCTGGTGAGCACTCCTGGGCATCTTTTGTGTGAGATAATTCCTTGGCTTATTCTCTATCTCTAGTGGACCCTAGATCTTGGTGGACAAATCAACTTTGTAGCCAGCCCAGGTTGGCCCCTTCCCAGAATTTCAAAGTTGTAGATGTTGGGAGAGGATTATTAACCTATTAGTGTCTTCCTGGTTGGATTGGCTGAATTGGCCAATGTCCCATGGGACATGATGTGTACATGGGGGGGGGGGGGGGTGCACATATTTAGTTGAAGACAGGAAAGACCCCTTAGCTCATTTCCACACTTAGTAGGCACCATTGTCGAATTTTTGGGGGAGGGGGGAGTTGAGTATTAATAAATGGGACCCTAATTTATCCTATCACTATAGTCCACATGGGTGAGGAATTATTATTTTTATATCCAACTACTAATGGCAAGTGTTTTCTGCATAATGTGAGTGCTGGCCAGTGATCCTGAGGCCAGGAAAGGAATGGCAGACGAACATTGCATACATTCACCAGAACAACATGTCACTATGTGAAGAGGAGCTTTATGACAGTCTTTATTTCTCTGCAGATTATCTGTTTGTAATAGCATAAACCTTTTTTTTAAAAAAAAAAAGATGAAAAATTGCAGGAAAAGAGGCAAAATCTTTTCATATAGTTGCAGACATCAGCTAAACCTGAGAACTAAGGTTGCAATTGTGAAATCTTATGCCTAGATAACTTTTGGTAGGCTGTTAGATAATGGAGGAAGAGAAAAGATCATGGACACTGCACGTCACCATACATTTCTTTAGGCATGAGTGAGCATTAATGAAATGACTGAAAATACTTAGACCATACAATGGATCAGAAAGGAAAGCATCTCAAACCCATTTGCTAACACTGAAGTGATTAAGTGAGATATCCCTTTCTCATAGCCATTTTTGGAGTCATCTTCCATGTGTTATCAAAACAAATGGCTTGCATCACTTAGAATCAATCATAGAACCGTAGAATTGGAAGAGACCTCACGGGCCATCAAGTCCAACCCCCCTGCAAGAAGCAGGAAAATCTCATTCAAAGCACCCCCGACAGATGGCCATCCAGCATATGCTTAAAAACCTTCAAAGGAGGAGCCTCCACCACAGTCTGAGGCAGAGACTTCCACTGCCGAACATCTCTGCATAGATTATTTAACAAAACACCCAGTTAAAAGTCTATCTTTTTAATGGACTAGATATGAAGAGTGGCTCCATTTTTAATAATTAGAATATGGTGCAATGGCTTTGTACAATCACACCTTTAACACCTCATGTCTCCAATGCTGGAGTCATGAGCTCGTCTAATTGGCTCCCCATGGGGACATTGCATCCTACAAATAGTTTTAATTTTAATTTTGCCGTTTACTGTTTGAGCTCCATTACTGTATCTTAATATTCACCCTGTCCTAATATGTAAACTTTTTAATAACATACTTGTTTCGATAGTAAAATCTGTGCATTTATTGATCATCTTTTTCTTCTATGTTTGCAGATCTTATTGGAATTTGTCCATGGGATGGCATGGGCATTATATAGATAAATCCATTTTAGGAATGGAAAGAATATTCTCAATTGTCTGTTTCCAGGTTGAAAAATGAGTTTCCTGACAGAGTTGTTGTATGTTTTCCGGACTGTATGGCCATGTTCCAGAAGTATTCTCTCCTGAGTTTTGCCCACATCTATGGCAGGCATCCTCAGACGAAGAGCCCAAACACGAGTCAAAGAACATGAAAGGTACTGCAGACTAACTCAACCAGAGAAATCAGCCATAGCAGAGCACTTGATGAACCAACCTGGACAGAGTATATTATTTGAGAACACAGAAATGCTCGACCACTCCAACAACTACCATGTCAGTCTACACAGAGAAGCCATTGAAATCCACAAGCATGTGGACAACTTCAACAGAAAGGAGGAAACCATGAAAATGAACAAAATCTGGCTACCAATATTTAAAAAACTCCAAAATCAGAACTGTAAATAAGGAGCAGCACTCTGAAAACAGAAGAATTCCAGACAGGAATCAATCAGGGGCAGCTAACGACTCTGAACAAAGGATTTCCCCAGGCCAGGATGTGAGGCTGGGAAGGCCATTTAAGGCTAACAAAGGGGATTGATTACAACATTCACACTGGCCTCCAACAGACAAGAGCTCTTCCCCCCACTCAGGAAGTTCCACAGATATATAAACCTTCCTTGCTTAGTTTCTCCATACCTCACAACCTCTGAGGATGCCTGCCATAGATGTGGATGAAACGTCAGGAGAGAATGCTTCTGGAACATGGCCTTACATCCCTAGAAAACATACAACAACCCTGTGATCCAGGCCATGAGAACATTTGACAGTTTCCTGTCAGTTAGGATGTCCTGTCAAGAAGAACAATATAGCAGCAGGGACTCCACATGTGGCTTTTATTCAAAACCATGTGTTTTTCAGTACAGAGGAACACACTGGAACATTTCAGGATGCTTCAATATGGGGACATTAGTGTCTAATACCATCATTATTTCCAGTTTCTATGCATGACTGTGAAAGCTGGACATTGAAGAAAGCTAATAGGATGAAAATCAGCTCATTCCAAATACAGACAAGAGTACTACAGCTACTGTGTACTGCTATAATGACAAATACATGGGTCCTAAGGGAAATCAAACCCGAACTCTTCCTAGAAGCCAAGATGATTAAACCGATACTTTGATTGTGCTTTTCCTGCATGGCAGGGGGTTGGACTAGATGGTGCATATGGTCTCTTACAACTCTATTATTCTATGATTCTATGATACTGTTGAACTTTGACCATATCATGAGAAGACATGATCTACTAAAAATACAATAATGCTTTGGAAGCTAACAGGCAGCAGAAAAAGAAGACCACATTCCAGACAGACTCAAGGAAACCATGCTCCTGAATCTGCAAGACCTGAGCAGAGCTCTTGATGATGGGGTGGCTTGGAGGCAACTCACTCATAGGGTCACCATAAATTGAAGATGACTTGATGGCAGACAACAACAACAACAACATTTATTCTGTATAGATACACATAAAGATACAGATTTATATGGTTAATTGCCATCAAGTTGACTTTGACTTATGCCATCAGACAGAGGATCCACAGGTGCGACATACACTCACTGTATGAGTAAGAGACTTCAAACCCAGAGCCATGGTTTCTCGCATGGTATCTTGCAAACTCAGAGCCATGGTTTCTCTGAATGAATATATCCATCTGTAAGGCTTAGTAATGTTGGCTTCAGTGGAGTATTTTGGCTTGACTTGCTCTTAAATCCATTTATTTATCTGCAGAACTTTCCACAAGCACCACATTTCAAATGAGTTGGTCAGTCTCCATCAGCTTTCTTCACCAGCTTTCACAACCATAAATAGAAATCGAACATAATGAGAAAGGGATGATGTGATTTTGGTATTCAATTATATATCTTTACACTTGAGTTCCTTTATAGCTGTTCTTGCAAGCACTAGTTAGTGATCCATATATAATAATGACATAAATACAGATATAATTAAAGTGCAAAGACACAGGTGTGTTAGTCTGGAATATCAGTATGCAGAGAGATCTTACAGCATCTTAGAGACTGAGAGAATGAAGTTGATAGTATAAGCTTTCTTAGACTTACGACCTAGTCACATGGCTGCTGGAGGTGCTCCACTTCATAGAGGGCCAAACCTGTTCATTCCACTGATATTATCCCCATGTGAAGAAATCCCATTTCTACTTCCTCAGATGCTCCTTCAGAGAAAGCCCTGTCGCATGACCCAACACATGGAATTTAGTTGGTGGGTACAAGTAACAAGGTTTTCTCTATAAGTAATGAGAAACTCAAAAATGTAAAATTGGCCCTATCTCTTTTAAATTTGCAGCAGGCAGTCAAAACAATGCTGTTGTGCATTGTATTCAATGTTCTAAAGTACTGTTTTAACTGTTTCGAAACTGGATTCTATTACTGCTTTTAAGCTCTTTTAAATAATAATTTAATGTGTTTCAAAATGTTTTAATTTTTAGATTGTTGTAATTGGCTTTTATTTGTTCATTGCCTTGGTAGTCCTTGTAGATTGCAAAGCAATGCAGAAATACTCTAAATAAATAATAATAAATAATAAAAACCCTAACTGTAATTCATCTCATTGAAACTACTCTTGAGAAAGCGTCTTGAACCATGTGATCTAAACAGTATAATTAATAATTATCCAGCCTGGAGAAACAAATTAACAAAAAAGCAAGAAACCATATTTTCCCCAAATTCAAGAGAAAATGGCTTTGAGTAAACAGCCAGCTGGGAAATGTAAAATGTGTTGGCTCTTTAGGGTAGTATCTTATTAATTAATCAACAACTTTTGTTAATCACTTAATTCTGGAATTATATTATTGCTAAAATTTGAATTTAATTTGATAAAAAGTTATAAATAAATTTAAATTATTAACCTTTTCATTAGAAATTTTCTAACTTAGTTCCTATCACTGCCCTGATGGCTATGATTAATTTTAATGAAACTGCAATAAATAAATGTTTGCTCACCACCTTTGCTACACCATTAAAAATAACATTGTAAACCATTTAGTCCAGATATCCAGTCAGTGCAGAAAAGAAGACGTTTGCCCAACCTTTGATTGATGAAATGCAAGGGGACATTCTGCCATGTTGGCAATCCAGATAAATTGGTTTGTTTATATCCATATAGCTATACTGATATTTATATAATATTTTTAGTTTAGTTCACTTGATAACAAAAAGTAACCATATTTGTACTTCTCATAAAAATGTTTCTCCAAATGTTCAGCTGAAATCTATCTCCCTGCAAACCATTTATAGCTCATTAACCAACTTAATTTTTTGTTACGTATTTGTTACTATTGATTTTTACATTTCTGTTATGGCAGATGGGTTTTTTCCTTGTAATCCCTACAAGGAAGGAGTCAACAAGTCTTCATCATGTCAGATGTACTCAGAAAAGACCAAAAAAAAAAACCTGTTACTGATTCATTTCTTGAGGAAATCTTTTAGGAAGTATGTTCCTTCTGTATATCACTGCTGTTCATATGTTCTATACCAGGGGTCCCCAAACTAAGGCCCGGGGGCCGGATGCGGCCCTCCAAGGTCATTTACCTGGCCCCCGGCCCTCAGTTTTATAATATATTTTATATCATTTTTAATAGTATAATGTATTGTATATATGTATAATATTGATAATAATATTATAATGTTATACAATATAATATTAATAATACCATATAATAATATTAATTATATGTTGTATATTACCTATATTACAGTATAGTGGTATAGTTCAATATAGTAATATATAATGCTAATATTGTGCTATGCTAATAATATAATATATTGTATGTACATACAGTTGCTCTGAGTCCCCTTCAGGGTGAGAAGAGTGGGATATAAATGCAATAAATAAATGTAGTAAATGAATAAATAAATAATTTTAGACTTAGGCTCACCCAAAGTCTGACATGACTTGAAGGCACACAACAACAACAATCCTAATTAACCTGACTCTCTCATTGGCCAGAAGCAGGCCCGTACTTCCCATTGAAAGCCTGATAGGTTTATGCTGGTTACAATTGTTTTCATTTTTAAATATTGTATTGTTCTTTCATTGTTGTTGTTGTTTTGCACTACAAATAAGACATGTGCAGTGTGCACAGGAATTTGTTCGGTTTTTTTCCCCAAATGATAATTCGGCCCCTCAACCGTCTGAAGGATTGTGGACCGGCCCTCTGCTTTAAAAGTTTGAGGACCCCTGTTCTATACACATCTAGTTTTGCACTAGTACTTGGAAAATAACATGGTGCTGAAGAGCATAGAAAGTTGGTATCCATACTACTGAGAGTACAGGAAGGTATTGCTGAGATGCGTCAGAAGGAATATGGTGAGCTTATAATAATAATAATAATAATTTTATTCTTATATCCCGCCCCATCTCCCCGGAGGGACTCGGGGCGGCTTACATGGGGCCATGCCCAGACACGACAGCACAAATCAGATAAAACATTAAACCGAGCAGTAAAACTTCAACATGATTAAAAACAGTCATAAAAGTCAATATACACAATAATATTAAAATCCCAATTTGGGTCAAAAGATCCAGGCCAAGGTGCAAAGCAATATCAAGTTATCAGGGAGGGATAATTATACAGCAGGTGTAATACTTAAAGTGCTGAATGAATCCTAAAAACAATCAGGAGGGTCTACTGCTTAATAGGTAAATAACATGATCCCACAAGGATCAGTCAATGAAGGCCTTCTGGAATAGCCAAGTTTTCAGGCTCTTCCTGAATGAGAGTAGGGTAGGGGCCTGCCTAATCTCCCTGGGGAGCGAGTTCCACAGCCGGGGGGCCACGGCGGAGAAGGCCCTCTCCCTCGTCCCCACCAACCGCAACTGCGAAGTTGGTGGAAGCGAGAGGAGGGCCTCCCCCGACGAGCGAAGAGGTCGTGCGGGTTCATAGGGGGAAATGCGGTCTCGAAGGTAGGTGGGTCCCAAACCGTTAAGGGCTTTGTAGGTGATAACCTGCACCTTGAATTGGGCTCGGAAAATAAATGGCAGCCAGTGGAGCTCTTTAAACAGCGGCGTTGAGCGCGTCCTGTAATCTGCCCCAGTTAGAAACCTGGCTGCCGATCGTTGTACTAGTTGTAGTTTCCGAGCCGTCTTCAAAGGCAGCCCCACGTAGAGCGCATTGCAGTAATCCAGTCTAGAGGTAACTAAGGCATGGACCACCATGGTCAGATCTGACTTCTCGAGGTATGGTCGCAGCTGGCGCACAAGTTTTAGTTGTGCAAAGGCCCTCCCAGCCACGGCCGACACCTGGGCCTCAAGTGTCAGCGCAGAGTCCAGGAGGACCCCCAAGCTGCGGACCTGCGCCTTCAGGGGGAGTGCAACCCCGTCAAGCACAGGTTGCCACCCAATACCCCGATCAGACGTACGACTGACCTGGAGGACCTCTGTCTTGTCAGGATTGAGCTTCAGCTTGTTCGCCCTCATCCAGGCCAATACAGCGGCCAGACACTGGTCCAGTATCCGAGGGGCTTCCTTGGAATTAGGTGGAAGCTTCTTCATTTTGCTGTGCCAGCGAGCACAGGAATGAATGTTACAGAATTTCCTAGTGTTCCCCAGTGTTCAAAAGAGTTTTACGAAGAGATGAACTCTATACTCCTAAAGTATGAGTACCATCTCTCAGTTCTGTTTGTATATAGTAGCTTCCTCCTCTCTTGTTGGGTGCCTTCAAGTTGCTCTGCTTCTTCTTTTTCATGGAGTGATTGCAGCTAATAAGGGATTAACCATGTGATAATGCAATGATGCCATGTTGCCTCAAAGAAGATCACAATTTGTTTTATGACAATAAGGCCTTTTCATACAGAGTAAGGGATAGATAGGTGATAGATAATATTTTAGCAAAGTCAGTGTAAATGTGCTGTCTCAATTAATTCCAAGAAATTAAGAACTTTCCTCAATTGGCCAGAACAGCCAAAGTTACAACAAACCTTTCAACTTAGCAGAGTTTTTAGGAGTACTCTCAAAAAGGCAGTACAAGAAAGTAGCTTTTCTAAGTGCTTCTCAACAAGGCTTTATTTATCCTGGTTGAGAAGCAATTAACCAGGATATCCGGCTTGCTGTTGACCTATGCAGCCCCGAAAGACAGTTGCACCTGTCAGTTAGGGAAATTTAGGGACGCTTTATGCGGGAGGCTAATTTTCAACACCATAAAACTGCCAGCAAAACACCAGGAAAGGAATGCGGAAGTACAGCCACTACTGGACGGTGAAGCAACAGCTCCCCCTGTGGCTGGAATCGTGAAGCTGGAAAAATGTTAAAATGCCTCTGAGTTTGTCTAATGTATGTTGTTTGTCTGTTGGCATTGAATGTTTGCCATATATGTGTTCATTGTAATCCGCTCTGAGTCTCCTTCGGGGTGAGAAGGGCGGAATATAAATACTGTAAATAAATAAAATAAAATAAATAAATCCTGGTTGAGATAGCACTTAAGCAGGATTGCTGTAGTAAAAAGCATTCTCCCTGTGGAAATTTTGCTTTTCTGGACAAAGACTCTCCATACTTCTTTGTCAAACCATCTATCTTATGATTTCAAAAATTAATTTATAACCTATGTCTGAAAATTAAGATAATTTCTCCTGGCCTAAGTAAATGTCTAGAATCTTGTTACAGGGTGCAGCCAATACATATGTACCTGAAATTGTCTCATTGAATCAAACAATTTACTTATGAGTAGTCATGCATAGGTTTCTACTTTCAGAAACTGACTTCCAACTATTTTATAGCTATTAATCATTTACTACAGAAAATCTGATGATCTTCCTCTTCTCGCCAAAGAATAGTTTTGTTTCACCTGGATAATGCTGATCTTTGTAGCACTGCAAGCTTTGATTGTCATTGATATAGAGCTGTTGGCATCAAAAAATAGGCAGGCCTTAGGCTTAAAGCTGAATGAGCAAGTATACTGCTGAGCAAAGCCAGGTTTTAAGCAAACATTAGACGTCAGAAAGACGTTGCTGCCCATCTTCATGCCATAACTGTTTATGACTGTGAAATAGGGCTATATATTACTACAAGCAGTACTGCACAACCTTTGGTAGCCACGTAGGAGAACCAAAGTTGCATTTTGAGATGAAGAACACAATTCAATGCAATTATTCAAACAAATATTTGTAAAACTGGCCCAGTAATTTATGAAATGTTTGGGGAAATCGCCCTTTTCCTAGAGCTTTGTGTTTCCACTAAGAAAAAAGAATAACTGATTTAACTGTATGTTTACTTGAGAATAAGTTCCACTGAAGCCAGTGGAGGTTACTTTTGATTAGAATTCCATGGTTAATTTCTATTTCTAACACTCACAACTCTCAAAACACAAGGTCAGCTGCATTATCAAACTTTGTTTTGAAATAAAGGTTTTTGGTGTTTAGGTTTAAACATATGACTGCACAGAACAGTATATTGATTCTATATTGCCTTTTTTTGCAAGTGTATGGAAGGAAGGAAGGAAGGAAGGAAGGAAGGAAGGAAGGAAGGAAGGAAGGAAGGAAGGAGGGAGGGAGGGAGGGAGGGAGGAAGGAGGGAGGGAGGGAGGGAGGGAGGAAAGGAAGGAAGGAAGGAAGGAAGGAAGGAAGGAAGGAAGGAAGGAAGGAAGGAAGGAAGGGGATGATAATAAGGAGGGAAAGTGACAAATCCCTTGCAATTGCTGCATATAATTACTACAGTGTGAGATGGGCATTCTGATTTTTTTTCTTAGTAAAAGAAGCAAGGCATTTTCATTATTTCCATCATCATTCTCATTTCAAGATGGAAAGATGTTTTTTCTTGGTCTCAGAGAAAAATGTGCACACAATTCCCACCCATGATTTAGAAAATCAGTTGTCCATAGATGAGATTGTAATGACTGATCAGTGATCTGTGCTCCCAAATCTATGTTAGTTTTCCAAGTTTATATGCTGCCACAGCTTCCCATTAGTTAATTTAGGAATCATAATATGGAGAAGATGCAAGTTTTTTTTCCTGTGCTCCCTGGCCCATCTCTTATAGAGATCTATTTTCTAGGAGTCTAGAAAGTGGAAACCCATGCTGAACCAATTCTGTACTGTTTATGCCCTACTGTTAGTGCTGGTTGAGGAACACATCTGTCACTACTATAAGGTGTGCTGGAAAGAGATTTTTTGCTATGGTCTTTAGACTGCAGATTAGAAGTAAAGGTTAATTTGGAGAAAGTATTTATATTTACAAAATGATTGCACTGTCTGATGTCCTTCAACAGCACACAGGCAAATTGATTGACCCCTTCTCCTTTCACTAGCAATGCTTTTTAAAGCAAACTGATTCTACACTTTTCATGACATATACTTGCTTCTGGGCTTGGGATTTTCCCAAATGGCACATTTCAAATGCAGAAGTGTTTTTAACCTCTGGAATCTCTGTCTACTTGTGCCCTGTTCTTTGGAACATTAGAAAAAAAAATGTTAACAAGGAAATGGATGATTAAAAGACATCCCCATTTTCAAACTATTTAGTCATCCCAGCACCTTGGTAAGGTGGGAGTCAATAGGAAAAGAGGAAGACCATATAGGTGGATGGGCTCAACCAAGGAAGCCATGGCCATAAACCTGCAAGACCTGAGCAAGGCTTTTGATGACAAAAGAACTTGACGGACTTTTGTTCATGAGGTCACCACAGGTCTAAGTGGACTTGATGACTGTTAACAACAATATTTTTTAACAAGTAAATTAAATTTTGACAGATTGAATTTTTCATGCATCTCTAGTTTAAGGATGGTGCTATTGTAAAATGGGTAGATCAAAAGGCTCACAATACGACAGAGGTATCAAATTACGGTCCTCCAGACCTTTGGGCCTCCAACTCCCAGAAACCCTTGCCGGCTTGTTCCATGGTCAGGGAACAAGGAGTTGAAATCCAAAACACCCGGAGGGCCACAAATTTGATATCAATGCAGTTATGTCTCCTAACCTGGGTCTCCCTGGATCACAACCTCAGCACCATGAGGAGGGCACCAGGTTGTGAGAAGATGATTCATTGGATTCTTTCCAGAATGAAGTCAAAAGTTTTCTGGAGGACGGTCCCATTTCCAGAGCCAGAGCTCTGTGGCGGGCATGGGTTTGTGTTTGTAAGTTACATAAAATTGCTATTCACTTACCCTCGCTTCCATTTCTGCCTGTTGCATCACAATCCTAGCAGCACTTGTTATGGATAGGATAAAAGTTCACAACTTTTTGTTTGATTTGTAATGGGGTGAAACTGTGGGTTATATGTAGTCATTTTAAAGGAGAGAATGATGAGACTCAATGGGATTTTTGGAGGCTGTCCTGAATTTATTTGTTTGCTTCTACTTAACAGCAGTGATACAGTCTTTTCAGACATCACATCATTCCAGAACATTCTGGGAATGCCCCAAAGCAATTGGACCGTGGCATCATTCATAAATATGGTGATGAATCAAAAAAGAGGTGATTGACCTATCCTAGTGCTGGTTGTGGCTGAAGTCCCCTTTGAGATACGTAGAAAATAAAGCTCTGGAGATGTGTTTCATGCAATCATACAGCTGGAAGAGATCTCCAAGGGCCATTCAGTCCAACTCCTGTCATGCAGGAAAACACAACCAGAGCATCCAGCCTCTATTTTAAAACATCCAGAGAGGAAGACATCACTAAACTCTAAGGCAGCATATTCCCATGTCAAATAGTTCTTAATCTTAGAAAACTCTTCCTAATGTCTGGATGAAATACCCCTTTCTTTAATTTGAATACATTGCTCCATGCCTAAGTGTAGTTAGTACCTTACATTTCTCCCTAAATCCAAAATGACCAAGCTGGGCCATAACTAATAAAATGAATTTCAGCAGGGACAAATGAAATTGCAGAACACAAATTTGTGTGATATGTGGGCCTACTGCTCCTTTATTTCTCCCTACAGACATTTATTTTGTTAATTTTGGCCCAGCTCTCTAATCTGTTAAATTCATTTTGGATTCTGATCCTGTCCTCTGGGGTATTAGCTACTGTCACTGGGGAAAAAAAGTTAAATTGCCTCTGTGTCGTCATCTTTGTCTCTGTCTGTATGTCTAATGGCACTGAATGTTTGCCATGTATGTGTACATTGTGATCCGCTCTGAGTTCCCCTTTGGGGTGAGAAGGGTGGAATATAAATACTGTAAATAAATAAATAAATACAATTATCATTTATTTAAGACATTGGTATTTTAAACCAAGAAATATGCATTTCAGTTTCATTTGGATTTGCAGATTATGACATCAGAAAGTCAATTTGGAATGAGGATAGTGCTTCCTGTCCTCATGTAAAGGGTTTTGTTAAAAGGAAATATATAAATTGAATCTTGAATATTCCAAAATTGGCTCAACAGACTCAGGAAATCATATTGCCACCAATAAGATGTTCAGCCAATGCTTACCCTGTTTGCACTATTCTATGTACGAAAATACTTCTGACAACATTGCAGTCTATCCAGAATGTGACAATAGCTCAGCTAATCCCTTTCAAATTTAGAGTTCTAACAACTAGAGCTGCTTTTCTTTCTTATCTCTGTCTAAAATAAAATGCCTGTTCTGTCTTCCTTCCAGCATTTTCAGCTTGTTTCACAGATTACATTTTCTGATACAACCATCAACTCAGAGAAGTACGTCCTTGTTATGTTTTAATCACCTCATGGCAACCCACCTCTGGAGTTTCATAATTGCTGGACCAAAGTAGGAAACCAATTCAAGACTGAACTGGCAAACCAATCTGACATGTACATCTATTTATTCTTCAGTCCATGTTTCAGTGGACTTACATAATGCAGACGGGTTTCCAAACCATTAATTAATCTTTATGTTCATTGAGGGAATGGGACATAATGCAAATCTGGATAAGACAGTCTTAAAGAACTACAAAAATTAGCTCTGTAGAGTTCTACTTGCAGATTTTATGTCCATTCCTCTGCAGATGATATCCTGACACCACTATGTGTGGTGAGCTTTCATTAAAGTACACATCCCCATTTCTTTTACAGCAGAAATTTTCTTTAGAGGGAGCTGTGGAATGTATAAACATCCACCTAATGCTAGGCTTAGAGAGGCCCCTTCTGTACTCCGAACAAGTGCTGGAGATGTCTCCTTTTACACTTAACCTCAGCGCTGCCCTGTGGCTACATGCTTTCTCAAGATTAAAATCAGCCATTAAGAAGCTTCTCCCCAATTTTACAGCATGCCAAATCGGAGTGCATGAGTCGGTATGTGCATTTTTTTTGAGTCTAGAAGTCTGTACAGTAATTGTTCAGTCATTTCAGATTGCAGTTTATTTTCCCCTTCCCTAGCTGTTGACAAATGCACCTATCATAGAAAGCAAATGGGAAGAAAAAGTAACTAATGTTTGTCTAATTTCAAATGTATAAACAATTCAACTAAAATAGCCAATGTCATGTTTTGAAATCATCTAGTGTGGTGGAAGCTCCTTCCTTAGATGCTTTTAAACAACGGCTGGATGGCTATATGTTGGGGGTGCTTTGATTGTGCTTTTCCTGCATGGCCCATGTGGTCTCTTCCAACTCTATTATTCTATGAGTCTATGATTTTAATGGGAAGCAATCCTATGGAAGCACCTAGGATCATACCTAGATCAGTATTTGGTTATAGTGCACTGAAAAATCATTTGTTGCACAAAAGTGATGAAATTATTCAAAATGGAATTTCAAAGTCAATATTTTGATCATTATAATAGCAATAAAATTAATGGTTTAGAGTAATGGCCTTTTTTATTACAGAGTATTATTATTTTGGAGCCACTGCTGCCACAGCGTGTTAAACTGCTGATCTGCTGAACTTGCTGACCGAAAGATCAGCAGTTCGAATCTGGGGAGCAGGGTGAACTCCTGCTGTTAGCCTCAGCTTCTGCCAATCTAGCAGTTTGAAAACATGCAAATGTGAGTAGATCAATAGGGACTACTCCAGTGTGAAGGTAACAGCGATCCATGCAGTCATGCCGGCCTCATGACCTTGGAGGTGTCTAGAAATGGAGATGAGCACCAACCCCCAGAGTCAGGCACGACTGGACTTAATGTCAGGGGGAACCTTTACGTTTACACTTATTGTTATTATTTTAGAGGGAATAGCCTCCGTGGTGCATTTTTTTGTAATTTTAAAGCATTTTTAATGCACAATAAATAACCATTTTGCTTTTTGGAAGGCAAATAATGTGAATGAATGATCTTAATAATTAACATCAACTGTGATAAAATCATACAAGCAGAGCTTATTGCAAACATTTTCAGTTAAAATAGAAATTACCTGTTCTCTTTATTAGTTTGATATGAAACTCTATCAATTGCTGGCCAATTTGGTAGGGGGGACTTTTGACCCCTGGGGACACTGAGGCTATAGAAATGGCTCCAAGGAACACCCTTTGCTCACCCCACTCTAAATTAAATACTCACAATATATTGCCTTTCCTAAGATGTATAATTATTAGACAATGCATGTAAAACATGTGAATATGATTTTACATTTTATGGCTGTGCTTATGTCATTGGCATTTTATTCTGACTTATCACATACCCTCCAACATTTTACAGACAAAAACTGGGACATGTGTGGCCAGAATGTGTTAAAATGTGATTAAGATGGCAGAAGTCATTACTGAGGGAAACCACACAAACTAGGAGCTGCTGCAGCAGTTTGCTTTTGCCTGAGTTTACTGGGAAAGGTGGATTCTGCTCTCTCCAGCTGATTTAATAGAGTTTTTTGCATTTCATATTTAGTTTGCAATAATGGAGTGAGCTGATAAACTAGGAAAGTTGGGAAAGGAGAGGAGAAACAGGTACATTTTAAAAACAAATGAAATATGGGATGGCAGAATATCAATCAAGATTGTTCCTGGTAAATTGGGACAACTGACGGATATGGTAGAGCAAGATAGAGTTGGTTTGGATTTTTTATTGTTTGCTATAACTAAAATTTTGTTTTGAATTTCATTGATAGGTGCGGGTTTTTTGTGTCAGAAGTGACTTGAGAACACACTGTAAGTCGCTTCTGGTGTGGGAGAATTGGCCGTCTACAGAGACGTTGCCCAGGGGATGCCTGGATGTGTTACCATCCTGATTCTGTCATGTCCCCACAAGCTAGAGCTGACTGGGTTTTTTTTATCACCCCTTTCACATCATTTCTGTACATTTTCCTGAGTGACTAAGGTAGCTCTGTATGGTGGCAACACATCACCTATCTTACAACAAAGAGATTAGCTGAGGTCACATTGTTTGCAATTAAACTACAAGAGATGATTGTATGCTAAAGATAAAGCTGAACCAGATAGTAAGCAGAGGACAAATATGAATATTAAAATACACCATAGTTTCTGTGATATGTTGTCAGCAATTGCGTGCCGTTGATGGCTGGATAAACAGAAGCTGTGCCACTGATAATGTCTATGGAAACTAGATGAGGACAGCTGGATGTTTTGACTATATGAAAAGCTTGGAAATATGAAGCTGGAGGCTATACGTTAGTTGGATAAGTTTAAAATATGTCTCACTAAATCTGTCATGGTGCTTTGAAAACCCAAGTGTTGACCTCTGAGTGAATCAGAAGGCTGTAACACAGACATTTAGCCATACCAAACAGGATTACGGAAGGCTAAATTAATTTATGTACTAAAATTGCTTGGAGTTCACAGAACTGGAAGGGGATTTCTTACCCACAAATACAAAACCGTGTTGCATTGGCAATGGTTTCTATACTGGAGGGGAAAATGAGGCATGGACTTTTAAAAAAATCTCCCTGAACAAATTTCAGTGTAGTCTGAAAGGTTTGAACTCCAGTTTGGGTCAGACTGAACCAACTTTCTTTGGTTGGTTTCCAAAAGATTAGTTCCAGTGATGTTTGCATTTTTATGTATATGGAATAGCAATAATAATAATAATAATAACAACAACAACAACAACAACAACAACAACAACAACAACATGCACATGTTGTATGCCAGTGTTTTATAGTAGTTTGAGTATTGGACTAGAACTCTGGGAAAGCAAGGTTTCAATCCCTGTTTTTCCATGGTAACTCTCTGCGTAACCTTAAACAACTCATTCTCTCAGCCGCAGACAATGACAAACTTACTTTGAATAAATCTTGCCAAGAAATCCCTATGATAGGATCTTCATAAATCAAAAGTGACTTGATAGCCCTTTTTCTGTACTTTGAATCCATGGCTCTAAGTCTTGCTCCCTTCTCAATATGGAATCTTTTCAAAGTTGAAGAATTGTGATCCAAAAGTAATTTCTGTAACATCTACCAAGAGGCAATTTGGGTTCTGATATCAGTTAGAGTGACTAATCTGTTCAAGATTTTACCCCTTGCCATATAGTAGCGATCTGAGGCATTAAGCTCTATGTCCAGTGCAGAACCTTGCATAGCTATTTATAAGTCTGGACTGTTAGATCCATCACTGCACTGATATGGGGGCTGTTACTGGTTCTTACCTCAAAAACAGTCCCACATATATATGGCTCATGAGGCCCCTTCCAATCCTTTGACTCTATGACTGCTTTGAATGCAATTTCCTGCTTCTTGGCAGGGGGTTGGACTGGATGGCCCACGAGGTCTCTATGATTCTATGACTTTAGATGAGAAGGGCCTTGAATCCAATTAATTATTCTCTCTGTATCTATTCCAATCTTCTATTACTGCTGCCAATCTTTCTAATTTAGATTTCACTTTAAAAACATTTAAAAGCTTCATTTAATTTTATATCATTAAAGAACTCCTTGGATATCCTTTAATTAAAGCATATGCCTAGCATTAGTGATTAGGAAATATTTGTATGTGAGGTCTGGCAGTAAAAAAGTGCATTTCAAAATATGAGTTTAAAGAGGATAGTTTTGAAGGAAGTTTAAAGACCTTAAGATAAATATTTCAGACTCTTTCCAGATATTCAGTGGAACACTCTGATCTGTGTGATCAAAGATAAAATACCAAGCAAGCACTCGGAACAACTGCCGCTTTGGTTTTGCTTCTTTGCCAAGGCTTTGTGCTCTGCTCTTTGTAAAGGAGCATTTACACAGTCAAAGGCCAAATTTCATGACCCTGAACTTGGATTCCAATGATTCTGAAGACAGCAACAGTTGACTAGGAACTTCCAAATACTCTTGTCTTACAGAAGCTAGAAGCCTTGAGAAGGTACTTCCAACTAGGGATAAGTTATGATTTTGCTCCGTTTTTAATAAGGATTTACCACTATATCTTCATATTCAGAATGGAAAGTCTGTGACATCAAAAAATCAAAGTATGGGAGACTAGATTGATTTATTCATCCAATGATTCCAAGTGGTTAAAGCACTGCAATGTGATTGACAAATGTAATGGCCCTGAATTATGTTTTTGGTTGGTGCGATTTTAATTGTTGTTTTAAACATTCATGTTTTAATTGTTTGGTTTTAATTCTAATTGTTTATTGTTTAT
This sequence comes from Anolis carolinensis, assembly GCF_035594765.1. Classification (NCBI taxonomy): domain Eukaryota; kingdom Metazoa; phylum Chordata; class Lepidosauria; order Squamata; family Anolidae; genus Anolis; species Anolis carolinensis. The sequence continues at coordinate 183,477,307 of NC_085845.1, forward strand.
GTGGCATTTGTGTGGCTAAATGAGGACTTCTGATTCTTTTTTCTTCCCTCCCCTAGTGGGCTCCTGATCTGTAACAGTCATACAATGGGCATGTCTTTGCTTTTTACCAGTATGCGTGGCTGTAATTCTGTTTGCTGAGCAAGCAGTACAATAGTGACACCTGATGACAGAAAACAATATTTATAACACACGTTTGTAATGGCAACCAAAAAGAAATGGAAGCATCCATATGTCCAGAGATGCTAAAGTCTAAAACTTTATTCAGGAAGTAGGCCAGAAAGTAAAATTATAAATGTCCGTTCAAACTAACCATGAGTGGAAGGACCATTTCCAGTGAAAAAGAGATTAGCAGCCTTAAGAATGAGGATTGAGATTTACTAATTGATTCTTTTTACCTCCAGAAAAGTTAACACAATCCAAGTTTGGTTACCATTAGCAGGTTTTACCTCTTACACCACCAGATGTAACAGTGCAGAAGGATCCGGAGAGTCTGTTATTTTTATGTGTCTTTAAGTCAGCTTTGATTTATGATGACCCCATGAATGAGAGACCACCAGGTTACCCTGTCCTCAATAGCTCTCCTCAGGTCTTGCAAACTCAGGGCTGTAGACTGAGCCTATCAATCTGGAATGCAGTCTTCATTTTTTTCTGATTTCCTTCCACATTACCATGCATTATTGTCTTTTCCTAGTTAGTCATCTCTTCTCGTTATATGGTCAAATTATGATAGACGCTGCTTTATGCCTATAATAAGCTGCCTTGCAACTTTATACAGGTTTCAGAAGGAGTTACTATGTTAATAATGGAAACAGAAATTTTATTTCCTGGCTTTTGCTGCTTTTGTCTTTAGATCCATTATGATCAAGAGGGAGTGTGAACCCTGCCTTATCAACTTGCCCTCAAGATCACCATAAACATCAATTTAAGGAACCATTTCAGACAAGATGCAGGCCTCCCATAACAGCAACAAAGCTACCTTTCTTCTGTGTGATTTTTATCACTCTTCCTAATGAAGAAACCAGTGAGCTTTGAAAGCTACACTTTTTAAAGATGTCACCACAACATTTATTTTGTATTTTGTTATAACTAGGTGTAAGGTCTTGCTAGGTTTCAAAATGAAAATGCTGCTCATATGTAATCTGAATACATGCTGTAAAAACAGCCAGACCAATTCTGGATCCGAAGGCAATAGGTCTGTTTGGTGAACAAACCAGTCATAGTCTAAAAGGTGTTGTAGTCCTTACTATCTGGTGGATGCACAATAAAATCTGCTTCCAGGTTTGGTGTGGCTCTGCCACTGGTTTCAACACTCCCGTGGGTTTCTCTAACTTATATTTGGACTCAGCAAATTCTTGAATGTAACTCTTAGCATCCTGCTCACTAGTTTTAAGGTTTTTGTAAATCTAAAGTGGCTCGATATCTTGTGGTTGTGGGACCTGGCCAACACCTCCCCCCTCAACAAACTGGGCACATAGAATTTATCCCCATAAAACCAGAGTCCATTTTTCTCACACTAGGTCTTTCATTCACATAATAACCAGAATGCAAACTGCCCTCTTATCAAGTTTGCAGCCCTAGTATGTAGTATTTCTAATGAAAGAGGCCAACACCTATTATCATTTGTGTCACCTTGTTTCTCCGGATAAGTCAATTTGCCTTATGCTTTCTGTATATGAGTCCACGACAAAGATTTCCAAGGGTCAAGCTAAGCACATTCCATACAGAGAAAGGTATTGGTGCTTCAAGCTGTGAATTCTGTCTCCAGCTGTGGATGGAGCTTGAACTTTCAAGTGAAAGCCAAGCAAAGGAAATAAATAAAATGTGGGTTCCTTTTCTTTTTTACTGCAACTCTGGTCAGATGATGTTTAAAAGTCCCTTCCCATCTCCTGCAGTGATCAGTATGAGGACTGTGGTTTGTTCATCCTTGTTCTAACCTCCTTAAGATCAGTGAGATGTAATATAGCCTCAACTTTATTTGTACTCAGGAAAAATATAGACTCAGTTATTCTCCCTATGGCTGTAAATGTACGCAGAATGACACAAAAATATTTTTTCTTTTTCTTAAAGTCACAATTGTGTTTTTCAGTTTGGTAAAACAGTCATTCCATTAGGGAACATTGGTGAAGGGAAGGCTGGAAAGAAATTATCTTTACTCACCTTTTTTATCTGTGTGAACTAATAAATATGCATCTTGCTTGGGTTTATTTCTTTTATTCAAAAAAGAAAATTAAAAGTCATTTTGAAGTTTTTTGGGCCATTTTTGCATTTTCAGTATTTTTTAAAAAAATAAAAAAATAAAAAAATTAATTAATCAGTAAAGCAATATAATCTTTTAAAGACAAGAAAATTTTTGTTTTCATTCACAAAACAAAGGATGAAGAACAAATTACATCTGAAAAACAATTTCCCAAGCTCCAAGTTTCTGCTTCTCCTGGCAATCAGACAGCTGTGCCCTCTTCCCATATACTCAATGTCCCTCTCCATCCCCACACTTATACTCATTTTCCACAACTCTCTGTGGACTTTCTATATCTGTTGAGCATGCTCAGAACTCACTGGGTTAGCATTTCTTCCATTCCTTCCTTTCTTTTTATGCACAGATAGTTTTGTTTGACCCTATAAGAATCTAGATTAAAAATACATTTGATATAAAGGTAAAACAAGGGCAAGAAGCCTGGGTCAAATTGGTTCTGGCCAAGCAAATGAAATCTATATACTAGTATGGTGTTATGGTTTGAACATTGGGCATAACCCTGGAAGCCAGACCAAGGAAAGCTATTGGGTGACTTTGGGCGGCTTTGGGCAGTCTTTCCTTCTCGAGCAGGTACTTTCCCACATAGAATAAGGATTTTTAAATGCATCAACTGTAGTCAGCGAAGGCCTTTTAAATCAAGGCATGAATAAGATTAATTTTGGGAGAGGTCACCAGGGGATGGCCATACATCGACCAGCAACTGGAAGGCATATGCGCACACATTTTACAATTAATGATGAAGAAATAAAGGTGCTCCTACCATCTCTACAGGATTCTTATTTACAGAATGTTGTTTCATTAGTCTTAGCAATCTCTGTGCCTTCAAAAGAGCACTCAGTACTTTTCAGTGCGATCTAATACAATTTACAATTAAAGCATCCCATACAGAATGTTGTCTAGCCAGCAGCTGTCTAGCCAGCATTTCCCCCACAGTCTCAAGGGATAGTCAATTACATAGTGTGGAGGTGGGAGAGACTGCACACTCTGGTGACATCTGATACTCAGAAAGCTGAACACTAAACATGCAGAATTCCACAATTTTTAGCAAGCCCATGTCAAAGGTTATGGCTGCTTCTTTACCAAGAGGCATGCGGAAAAAATGAATTCTGGCCTTCAGCATGTTTTATGAAACACAATTTTAATCAGAACAATCTGGTGATATTGTTGTCTCATTTGTCTTTCCAAGGTATTTGGGGTAATTTGGGGTGGGGAGAGAGATAAAGAAACAGAGGCCCCCTCCACACAGCTATATAAAATCCATGTTTAACTAGATTATATGGCAATGTGGACTATGGGCCCTTCCACACAGCCAAATAACCCAGAATATCAAGACAGATAATCCACAATAGCTGCTTTGAACTGAGCCCACACTACCATATAATCCAGTTCAAAGCAGATAATGTGGGATTTTATACAGCTGTGTGGAAGGGCCCTCAGACAAATTATTCCAAAGTGGACTGAATCAGAATCTGAATACGCCTCAAAACGATGCTTCTAGTTCAGCCATGTCAAGGTACATGCTATGCAAAGTCCAAAGGTTTTTGGCACATGAGACAGAAGACCTCACAAACACCTCCTTCTCCACCTCGGTAGTAAAAACAGAACAAATTATTAAAAAAATCTGCTGTCTGCAGTAGTTGACTCTCTCTGACTAATGATGATATGGAGGGCCCTGGCAAACAATAGCTAAATGTGAAATTTGCCAGACCTTCTCATAACCTTTTAAGGCTAATGACTGCCCAATATACCTTTCACTTTAGACTGAAATAGTGGAAAACATGAAATTATGTTCATAGAAGGGAACAAAAAGATGAGCAAACTGAAACAACTGACCTGTGTCCCCTTCTACACTGCTGTATAAAATTCTCATTATCTGCTTTGATTATCTGCATTATATGGCAGTCTAGACTAACAACCTTGTCACATGGCCACCCAAATCACCTCACTTGTGCCCCACACCCCGCATTACCCAGTTCCAGATATGGCTGATCCCATGAAGTGTGGACTACGCAGCTTTCCCCATTGCTTCTAATGGCAACACAAGATGACTCTTGTGTTGCTGCGGTGGTGGCATGGGCCGTCTCTGCCCTACATCACCTATAGAGCTGCGGTTGATGTAAGGTGGAACTGGCATATGCCGCCGAAATCTGCTCTTTATGATGTGGTCATAAGATAATCAAGTTCAAAGCAGATAATGTAGATTTTTTGCTTTGATAAACTAGAATATTTGGCAATGAAGAAGGGGCCATAGATATCTCTTGGCTTTGGACTCACGTCAAATATGGTCAATCCAATACATTTTGCTGCTTTTGAAAGTTACTTGACAGGTGGATACAATATGTTCCTCTTCATGTTGGGAAGAAATGTGTGTTTTGACTTTAGTCAAAGCAGATGGGTGACAATTCTGTTTGATCCCTTTTTTAAAGAAATATCTGAGCTTGCAAAATTTTTCTATGAACAGGACAAAATGAGTTTGAGATTTCTACCATTCTATTGTGAGGGAAAGCTGAGTTGACTGGTTAATTCACACACATTGATCTCTGTCCTCAACAAATTACTGCTGATCCATGCTTCCCAACAGCTGTCACTTAAGATGTACATTTCACTTTACCTAATAGTAGTGCCAGCTTTTGAGTCCAAGGACAAGATCAGATTAAAGGCAGTTAGTACATTCACCACACAGTTGACTCTGCAATTGTTTGCACAGAATGGAGAACAAACTGTTGCCACTTATTGGGGAGGGGGGATAATAAGAGCAAAATGCCATGCCAAATATGGAGATTTTGTCAAGAGCTTCATTCAGAGAATTGGCTTTCTTTCCAATTCCCCCTAGTGAATGTTTGATGTGTGGAGATTATTGCTATGCAGTCATGTAGTTGCAGATGGTGTCTCTTTGCTTCACTGCTTTCTCATTCCACCTTTTACATTTAGCAGCTCTTGGGTCCAGAATCATGGAAGGATTACTGGATGTCTGCAAAATTATTTATTTATTTATTATGTTTATTTATATCCCACTTTTCCTCTCTATACAGAGACTCAAAGCAGCTCACAACTAAAAACATTTCAATACAACTTAAAATATACAAATACTCCAATATTAAAACAGTGTTAAGCAACATTAGTATTAAAACAATCCAGGTTAAAACCATAAAAGCATATAAAATCACATCACAAAATCACAGCAGCCCTTGATAGCCTTTAAAAGCCATCATGACTGATTAATTTTCCATATGTCCGTATGCAGTAGAGGGCTTCCCTTATGTACTACATTCAGAGCCAGCAAAGTACTCAATGCATAAAATTGTGCCAAATGCCCAACAGGTACATTAGTCCTATGTGCATCACATCAGTTCTGATCTTGGACATCAGGGACTCTTGGTGTGCTATTGTATATTATTTTTGAAATTCATAAAGGGATTTCTTAGCATCTCTGCCACATAGTTAGCTATATGTAATGTTACATAACTTAACAGGTCATAAAAGATTACAGCTATCATTTCCAAGATCCAGATAGTATGTTTGCATGTGTGTGTGTGCGGGAGGGTGTGAAAGAGAGAGAGAGAGATGACTAGCTGACTGACAGACTAACTCAATAACTACACCAGCCTGAATATTCTCTGGTTTGAATGCCTGACTGTTTCCTGTTGTGGGCAGATGGAAGAAGTTTTAAAAAACAACAACCATGAAATCCCATGGAAATATGTATTTTCACACAACACCACCTTGCCTTCAATGTGATGCTGAGACAAAGGAATTTTTTTTTTGAAAACTATAATGTTTATACAACTCAGTATTTCAAATGTCCCCATAGACAGGACTGCTTTTTTGTACCCCCAAGATGCCAAACCGAACATACAAATAGTATATTAATAATTTAAAGTCTGCTTTAAAAATGGAAATATTAGTGGTAAATATTTGGATTTTTGAGGGGAAAGGCAAAAGTGAGGCAACAACATGAAAAGGCACCTCTCAAAGAGTACATTCCACAAGTCATCAAAAGATGGATGTGCCATCAGAGGAAGATTTGTTTTAGACAGATTCAGATATAGAGATGAACAGAAGATCTGGCTCCCTGTTTTGGAGAGAGGCTTGCAACAGGTGCAAATGGTCATGCAGGGATGAAAAAGAAGGAGATGCGTCCTTCTAAATCTGGTATTTTAATTCTAGAAGAGCTATTAAGGCTATTCCCCAGAGCGAGGTGACATTCAGAGCACAGCACAATGAGAACTTAGCACAACTAGTAGTCATGAAGTTCTACTTAAAGATGGAGAATGAGTAAAACAGGAGATGGATGGAACAGAATATTCTGGAAGAAGAGTGAAAGAGGCCACAATGGAATATCAAAGCACATCATTTACTGGTTTAATTAGGACTCTGGAAGATTGGTGTTTGAATCCCCATTCAGGAATGGAAACCCACTGGGTGACCTTGGGCAAATCGCACACACTCAGACTGAGAGGAAAGCAAAGGCAAAACTCTTTTGAATAATTCTTGCAAAGAAAACATTTGGATAAAATGGCCATAATTTGGAATTAATTTGAAGGCATAAGAAAGGTGACTTGATATAAAAGTTGGTCATGCTGGGCAGGGAATTCTTGGAGTTGAACTCAATTAAGGTGGTTTGAATCTGTGGCGAGTGGGCTAGCTCTCTCTGTCAGCTCCAACTCCCTCTGTGGAGATATGAGAGGCCTCCCACAGGGATGGTAAAACAGCAAACATCTGGGCATCTCCTGGGCAACATCCTTGCAGACAGCCAATTCTCTCACACCAGAAGTGACTTGCAGTTTCTCAAGTCACTCCTGACATGAAAAAAAAATCTTATCTATGCACTTCTACAGGGATCCTTTATCTCAAGGGGGGGGGGGGCAGAACCAGCTCTGTGGTGAAGGCATGCTGTGTGAAGCTGGTTCAGGTCAATGCACACCAATGCTGCTTATTGTGGCCTTGAACCACATTAACAAATCTGAACAAACAAATTCGAGAATCCAAAGCAAACAATGACTTCAGACCCATATAAACAGTTGGGCTGGTTCCAAAATGGAACCAGTCATAACTGTTTATATGACCATCCAGCATTCCCTAGGCTCAGGAAGCCTGGAGACATATAATGGCACTTACTGTTCCCTTCTTATTCACATAGCAGTGATCTTCAGGTGCAAAATGGCTGGAGGAGTTGCTCATCACTTGAAGTGATAAAGTGCCCATGCAGATCTGCCCTCTGTTTCTTGGAATCCTTTTCTCTAGGTCACTGCTTAAGTGCAAGAATCCTGTTTTTTTCACTACCTAACCAAGTTTGATTATTCCTTTCCTTTTGTTCTTGTTTTGATTACAGGAATATTCTCTCATGCCTGTTTTTTAAAGGGGGAGGTTATGCAACCTATCACATACTAAGCTTTCTCATTCTAAATTTATTGAGGTACCGCAAGTCATCCTTTTTTAAATATACATGGCTCACAGTCCTGCAATTAAATACTAGTAGTAGGCTCCATCAAAATGACTTTCAGCATGTTTCGGATCATCTCTTCATAATTTAAGGGAGGGATCACACAATTAGTAGTGGTGTTAGTGCAACTTTTTTTTTACTCCTACCCTGTTTTCATGGGGGAAGCTGATATTTCTATAAATATAAGCAAGTACTAGCTACAGTAGTAATACAGTCATGTTGTTGCAGTTTTTACACTGTTGCCATCTGGCAATGCTTAGTGCAAATCCATGCTTCCAGATTTCGCCAATGTATAGCTTTCTGTAGCCCTTGACAGTTGTTTTCTGCCTTCTAGGCTACTGTTCTGTCATCATGTTGAGAAACTTACATCTTTTCCCTAGGAAAACCAATCTGGAATCACTTAAAAACAAACTGAGTTTGGACTAAGCCCCCCCCCCCCTCCCGTTTCATCACACTTAATTGGGTGCTGGAGGAAAGTTCTATATCTATCATAGATCTTCAAAAAATTGTATTTTCATTTACTGGACCAAATTTAAATACTGGTGGGGTTGGAAGGGGGGATTGATTTTAACATTTGGGAGTTGTTGTTGTTGGGTTTTATAGTTCACCTACAATCAGAGAACATTCTGAACCCAGCCCTCAATGGATCTGCACCAATCTTGACACACAGAACTCCCAGGAACAACAGAAAATACTGGAAGGGTTTGGTGGGCATCAGGACCATAGCCAGGAAAAAATAACTGGGGGGGGGGGGGTGAAACTTTTTTTAGCGAATCATGAGTAGTTCCGTAACACAAATTAATTTAGAAATCAGGCTGCATTGATGAACTTCAGTGGACTCTCAATACTGATAAACTTCAGTGGACATTCATGGGGATTTGGTTAATCAGTTAAAATTCATGAGTAAACCAGGTTTCTTTTTAAACTTGAAAATTTGGGTTCAACCCCCCCCCCCCCCCCCTTGGCTACAGCCCTGGTGGGCATTGACCTTGAGTTTTGGAGTGGTAGTTCACCTACATCCAGAAAGCACTGTGGACTCAAACAATGATGGATCTGGACCAAACTTGGCATGAATACACAATATGCGCCAATGTGAATGCTGATGGAGTTTATGGAAAATAGACCTTGACATTTGGAAGTTGTAGTTGCTGAGATTTATAGTTCACCTACAATCAAAGAGCCCCTTGAACCTCACCAATGATAGAATTGGACCAAACTTCCCACACAGAACTCCCATGACTAACAGAAAATACTGGAATGGTTTGGAGGGCATTGACCTTGGGTTTTGGAGTTGTAATTCACCTACATCCAGCCTTCTCTTACAAAGGGATTCCTAAGACCATCAGAAATATGTGTTTTCTGATGGTCTTTGGTTACCTCTCTGATACCCCCCTCACGACCCCCCGGGGTGCCAACTCCCAGGTTGAGAAACACTGCTCTAAGGCTTATACTGCAACCTGGAGTGGATTCACCATCTTACTGCCTTGGAAACCAGCAGCTATTACAGCCTTTCCCCACAGATTCTCTTCACCTACTTTACTTATCTCACCCATTCATATTAACTTGGCAGCATGATTTAGTGAATCTTTCTCCCAAGCAGTCATCATGTTGCGCATATCACACACTGCACAATCACGCGCCTTAAGTATAACTACTCTGTGCACTAATTATAAAGCACCATTACACCAAAATAACTGTCCGCTGGCAACAAAACAGTAGTTGCAGAAGCTGATAGAAGCATGGAATCTGCTCAATTATCTTCAGTGAAACATTCAAGTTTAATTGCTGTGGCTGATTATTGTATTTTAATATTTTTATTAGAGTTTTCTTAAAACCATTGCAATTTACTGCCTAATGAGCTTATTACACTTCTTTGAGATTATACGCCAGATAATGCAGTACGACAAAGCTCCTTTTTTCTTTGTCTCTGTTATTCTACATCCTCCATGTCGTTATGCCTTTTTGTTGCCTTTGTGATCATATGCAGTTATTAAGATCTAAAAGAATAACCCATGATAAAATGATTTATTATATAAATTCAGCCAAGCTAAGCAACTTTATAGACTCTGGACAGGATCCAGTGGAAAATTTGATGTGTTTGCCATTCCTTTGATGTTATGTTATCATGATTTTGCTCCTCTGCCATTAGATGAAGGGGACTTATAGGGGGGAAAGCTAGCATTTGGTTGCATGGCCAAGTAGAGAGCAGCTTCATGCCTGTACAGGACGAGGATGTTGCTTCATCCAATTACTCTGGGCCAGTTAACCAGCACCCTGCCAACTCCTTCCAATGCAAAGATGGGATTGGCTAGTTGCCATTAACTGTGGGAGCCAACACAACTACTGTGATATGTATTTACAATATGCTCAAAACATAGAAGATTTTGGCATTAGTTAGGTGTTCATTATACAATTTATAGTACATAACCAATCTGTGTGAGGAGAGGTTTCAGAAGCTGTAGCCCCTATTTTAACCTCTACAAATCACTCACTTTCCCCTCAAAATTTTGCCAAAGAATTTGTAGGTGGGCATGAGAGCATTTTATGTATGTATTTGCCCTCCTTGAAGATATTTTAGGCCCAAAAGAGGCTTCAAAATCAATTACATTCACTTATTTTCAAGAAAGGTCTCTTGATTGTTGCCCAGTAAATGGGTATGGGGCAGGGGAGCCAAGCACTGCAGAGGGTTGAACTGGATCACCCTTGTGGGCTCTTCTAGTTGTATGATTCTGTTTCTTTCAAGATCACGGATTCAGGAAAACTTACCAGGAATATTGTATATTGTGGTTCTTGGTCTTAATAAGGGGGCAATGTTGCTTCTTCCTAGCCAAACATGGCACCCAGAATGGAGTCTAGATCCTGTCCAGAATGTGGGCATATGATGCAAACTGTACCCATAATAAACCACCCTGCAGAGATGATAATGGAGACAAATTAAATAACCTGTATTCTGTTGGTGGTTGAATTAGCCAGAGTACATTTACTGCCGACAGACAAGACTTTTGCAAAATACATTTGCTTCTTCCATTTAAGGTATCTTGCGTTTCATAGTATTTTTTATTTGCAACCATTTTTTAACACGGTATGGGCCTCAAGAATGTTTGCATTTCCAAAGTAAATGGTTGTATATGTTGGAACAGTTGCAGAGAAAAGCAAAATAAAACAGTGCATCCTGACAGTTTTAAGAAAAAGGTTAGGGTGAGTGCCAAGGACTGTTCTTGTTTATAGAGCATAAAGTCTCTTTATAGATTGGACTGATTTATATGGGATACAATCCCCTCAGTTTTTTTAAAAAACCTTGTCTTCGAACCAAAATCCATTCTTTATTCAGATTGCCGTACATGTTTCTCTACGTTCAAGAAGTACAGGGATATGGTATGTGTACTGGAGTTCCTTTTGACAGTTCCCTCTTGAAAATCTGTCAGCTTCATGTTCATCTCTTTCAAAGAGCCCATCAGTTTTCCCACCTGATCCCAGGTCTGTACTGAGTTGTGAGCTTATTAACTTCTGTAGATGTTTGTGTATTTTATATGCATTTTTACATTTATTCCCATGAGATAATGTTCACATTTTAATGCATGTTCCTACATTTTTCAAATGTATACATAGCTTATCTACATTTTTTCAAATTCATAGATTTATGTCCATTTTTTCTTCACTGAAATTTCTGGAAAATATGCAAAATCTAAGGTCTTGGTTTTATCAGCAATCACAGGAGTGAGAGGGATTTTTTCATAAAGGAATGCAAATTCAACCATTTTTTCCCATGGCTATTTCTTTATCTTTCTTCTTCTGCAGCAATAATTTCTAACTAGAGGAGATAAAAAAACCAAGTCATAATCTCTCACCTATACTTCCTTTCCTTTCAAACTTCTATTAGCCATCAGCTTTCATAAATGTTACTCCCACAGGATAATGGTTTTATGGTCTGCTCCTAATAAGGTCTCTCTTACAAGCAAATAGTGGCTTATATAAACTGCTGGCCCAGCAGAACTTGAGAAGAACAACAAAAGCAAGGAAAGCTGTGACACAGCAAGTTATTATAAGCAATTGAAAATGTTTTGGATAGACATATGATAACAGCTAAGCACCAAAAGTTTCTAAAAGAGACATGAAGAACTGTGGGGATCAGGCGGGCAATTTCCTGCCCCAGGTTCTCTATAGGCCACACCAACACCCTCCACAGAGAAGTCTTGAAGTCTTCAAGTGGCATCAATAGGCAGATGGAGAGGGTGCAAATCACACCAGGTGACACCAGCAGTAGGTGTGTGACACTAAAAGAACTATCAAACATTTTTTGTGCAGTGTTTCAGCAGAAATTTATTGGAATTTTATTTAAAAAATAATTCAAGTTAACTATAATAATAAACACACATTTGTAAGCCCAGGTTACACGTGCTATACCCACATGACTAAAAGTTTAAACAAATTTGCCTTTTGTATCTTCTAATGTAAGGGGCCCCTGGTGGCACAGTGTGTTAAAGCGTTGAGCTGCTGAACTTGCAAACATGCAAATGTGAGTAGATCAATAGGTACCGCTCTGGTGGGAAGGTAACAGCGCTCCATGCAGTCATGCGGGCCACATGACCTTGGAGGTGTCTATGGACAATGCCGGCTCTTCAGCTTAGAAATGGAGATGAGCACCAGCCCCCAGAGTCGGTCACGACTGGACTTAACGTCAGGGGAAACCTTTACCTTTACCTATCTTCTAATGTGCATGTGTTCCGGCCAAAACTGTGACCCATTGCAATGATCAATGATACTTCAAGCCACGTGATTTCATTTGTAAACATGCTACATTGACATGCTAGTGGTTTCATTGCTGATTTTGTTTTGGGTTTTTTGCAGTCACTGATTTTGTCAATTTTTCTGGCATTCTAGCTACAATATTGTGGCATCGTCTTGTCTGGAAGTCCGGGGACGTATCTGCACTGGGTGACACTAACCCTAATGATGCTACTGAAATCCTCTTCTAGTTTTTAAAAAATGGGATTTTATTTTAAGCTTTTAATATGGGGCAGATGTCTATGACCTGTGAAAACAAGATGATTATCGCTGATGGTTTAAGAAGTAGAATTCTCTCCCCCCCCCCCCTTCCCGGAAAAAGCATTGTGGAAGAGTTTGCCAAAGGCAGCAAAAACAGCTTGGGCAATGTTTGCTGCTTTATTCCACCATTGCCCTAGAACAGTGCTTCTTAAACATTTTTGACTCAAGGCACCTTTTTGTCCAAATTTTGTTTTATGCAGCCCCAGGTATAAAAATAGCCATCAAACAAAATCAGCATTTGCACGGCTTGCTAAACAAGACAGGCTGATATTCCTTTTTAAGATGAAGTATAGCTGAAGCATTTACTACACATGGTTGCTAACAGATTCATGTACATATCTAAAGCAGACACTTGCAACAAATTTGTAAACAAATTTTCCCCAACCCCCACATTCAGTTAGGGGACCCTAAATGGATTTGCGACCTACAGTTTAAGAAGCTTTGCTCTAGAAGAGCAATGGTGGAAAAAGGCACTGACATTATTTTCACCATTGCTCCAGAAGATATTGTTTGGAAGAGTAAAATGTATTCCATAATAGGCCTGGAGGATTACTGATTATAGGGTTGCTTTTTAAACAAGAAAACAAAACAACAACAACAACAACAACAACAGACCAGCAACCATAAGTCAAAATAACTATATTGAAAATATGAGACACAAGAGGACCAGAGTAGCATGGGCACATGGGAACAGGAGTGGCACTGGATGTTATTCTACAAAGCCAAGAGGAAATGAATTACATCTCAAACTCATATAACTGCCTACATTTCCACTGCATCCTCTTTCCCATATTGGTGCCATGTGCCCAGTCCCTTGTTCCCAGGACTCCTCTGTGATTCCTTTCTCCAGCCAGGTTGTGGAAGCTGGAAGTAGAGGGTCTACCTGCAACAAATGCATCCTTGATTTGTTGCCAAAGGCTTTCATGGCCGGGATCACAGGGTTGTTGTATGTTTTCCGGGCTGTATGGCCATGTTCCAGAAGTATTCTCTCCTAACATTTCACCCACATCTATGGCAGGCAGGCATCCTCAGAGGTTGTGAGGTATCTCACAACCTCTGAGGATGCAACATACCTCACAACCTCTAAGGATGCCTGCCATAGATGTGGGTGAGACGTCAGGAGAGAATACTTCTGGAACATGGCCATCCAGCCCAGAAAACATACAACAACCCTGCATCCTTGATTTTCCATTCTTCCCAGTCACATAATGTTACAAAGCTGGAGGGATTTCAAAGACCATCTAGTCCAATCCTTTTCCTGGCAGAAAGACACACAACTAAAGCACTCATATGCAATAGTCATCAAATCTCTGTTTAGGAAGCTTTAAAGAAAGAAGGTCCACCACTTTCTGAGGCAGTGTATTATGTTCTTTAACAGCGCTTACCGACACAAAGGTCTTTTGAATGTTTCAACTTTATATCACTCCCTGCAGAATCTAGCCAGCAATTCAGACCACTCACAAAGTTCACTTTGGAATTGGCTTTATTGCTCAGATAGCCACAGTCCAAGAAAAAGTCGCTAATTGCCTTCTCGCCCCCAAACCCCTGCTCTTCCTACTATTTTCACTACCCTTGCCCCAGTCTCTTATCACAATTTTCCCATGAGAAAAAGTTCAACCATCCAGCTGTGCTCAGGCTGGCCTCAAGATGTCATGGAGAAGATTTATGGTGAACTTCTGAAACAGAAGAAATCAGCTCCTGACAGTCATGTCCAAAACAACATTCCAGATGATTTCTAGTCAAAGTATAATAAGAGTGGAATTGTTTCTTATTACAGTTTTGGCATTGTACTCCTGTTGATGCAGCCTAAAATTTCATTGGGTTTTTTTCCTGGCTGCTACATGATACTTGGGTTATGTTACCTTGCAGTCTGTTAAATTTCCCAGATTCTTTTCATGTGTACCACTATTAGTCATGTATCATCCATTCCATATATGTTCATTTATTTCTTCCTGCCTAGATGCTGTGCCTTACATTTGTCTCAGTTGAAGTTCATTTTGTTAGTATTGGACCAGCTTTCCGATCTGTTAAGGACATCTTGAATTCTGATCTTCTCCTCTGGCATAGTAGCTAATCCTCTGAATTTGATTTTTAGGCATGCATTGTGTACATCTGCACTAACACAGTGCTGTAGTACCTTTTTGATGAATTGCAACATTGTACAACCATTGTACAGCCAAAGAGTCTGCTTATGTCTCATTGACCAGTGGCTGTTTCTGCAATTGTGGGGAATGAATATCTACACTGAAGGTACTGATGAATAGTCCCATTCTATCCAACAACATGGAGCCTCTGGTGGCGTAGTGGTTTAAAGTCTCGTGACTTGAAGGTTGGGTTGCCGACCTGAAAGCTGCCAGGTTCGAATCCCACCCGGGGAGATCGTGGATGAGCTCCTTCTATCAGCTCCAGCTCCATTCAGGGACATGAGAGAAGCTTCCCGCAAGGATGGTAAAAACATCAAAACATCCAGGCGTCCCCTGGGCAACGTCCTTGCAGACAGCCAATTCTCTCACTCCAGAAGCGACTCAAGTTGCTCCTGACACGAAAAAAAATTCCAACAACATGCAATTGTGTGGCTAGATTTCTGTGAATTCCAAATAAATTAGATCCATCCATTTAGCTGGTGAATGCTGAATCAACCTTAAGGAATATTTATTCTCCCCTTCATTAGATGTTGTTTCTTAAGAGCTAGTTGGATGCCATGACCACACTCAAGCACTAAAGTTACATTGGTTGTTTTGGTTTTTTTTTTTAAAAAAAGGAAAGCAGCGTCCAAAATGGACATAAAGAACAGGAAGTTAAAGGGTGTGATTACTCTAGTAACTATCAACTGTAGTATAGTACAGTAACATGCTTGGAAGTGCGGAAAGAGTCCAATTTATGATGGGGAAAAGGCTGGAAATGTGCCTGGTGGAAAATAGTTATCCTGCAATAAGTAATTTTATTTCTTCTGTCTGAGACCTAAAGAAGGAAGTGAATAATAACACAAATCTATCAATGCACATTTAAGATGGTTCATCTTGGGGGTTGCCAGGTTGCTGAGTCTGACCCTGACTCTGTGGGTTGGGACTGTCTTTCCAGTCTCAGAGAAAGTCATAGGAATCTCAAGGCGGCAGCAACTGAAAGGTGTGTGTGTGTTTGTGTTACTACTGTTGTGCTGAGTGTGTCATTCAAATAATTACAAAGAATTGATTCAGCATTCCCCCTGGGACATGTCTGGAGTCCTTTCAGAGTGTGGTCAAGAGGGCAAATGTTATTAATCAGGAAATACAGAAATTTAGGAGAGGTTGCAGCAGTGTTTGCCCACTCTTGTTTCTCCCTCCTCTGAGACAACAGAGGGCAACAACATGGGCACTTTGAATTCCGTTTGCTTCATTTCAAGTAAAGCAAAGCTAGAGGGGGAACATGGACAGAGGAGAGGGAAACTGGATCTTTTAAAAGGAGCTGAATGAATGAGATGACAAAGTGAGGTGATTACATCTGCCAATTTGGGAGAATTGGTGGGCATACTCTTCTGGGTCTGTGAGCTATTAACAGTTGCCCATCTATGTCAATGCTGGCCTGGTTTATCTGTTGTCCTTAAACTTGCTTCCTATATTGATGCCCTATTAAATCTGAATAGAACTGCCCAGTATGATGGTGATTTAGTGACCAGAAAAAAATGCCCTGGTTCCCATTTTTTGGTTTTTTTTAATGTTTCAAAGAGCAGTTCAGTGTAAAGAGCTCAGCAGGTGAAGCTTTTCACAGCAAGAGGATAAGTATTTTCACTCACTAATGGCTGGACATTGAGTTGCTTTTAACAGCACACCTGGGGTGGCCTGGAAAAAGTTGGCAACCAGAGTCAAGTTGGGTGTATTTCAAAACAGTTGTTGAATCTGCCCAGTTGTGCACACAGCAATATCTTCCTTGTTAGCCTTCCTTGCATGAATTGGACCCAGGTGAGTTGATCTCTCTCAGCCATTCTGGACATGACACTTTTTTGAGATTACTTTTGAACAGCAAGCTGCTTCATGACGCAAACTGTCAAAAAATCAGATGCCATCAATATTTGCACCAATAAAAAGCCTTTGTCTCAGAAAACACAATTCATGAAGAATTCATGTTGACTGGTTTGAAAAGCATAATTCTTCTATGACTTATTTACAAGGGGGACTTCACATTTTGAAGTACAAACAGAGTCATCCCTCTGCCTAAAACCTTTTAATGTTGTAAGTACATAGTGTGCAAGTCTGCTTTGAATGCAGACAAACAAGTCACAAAAGCTGTTATCTTTTACATTGCCACAAGGCATATTTATTATTTATGGTGCTTTTGTACACCGCTTTATTTTTCAAGTTGGATTAAGGATATAGTCAGTTGTGGAGATGCAGAATATCTTGATATTCCTTGATTCATTGTACTATATGGATTTTTCACATTTTTATAGGAACTAGAGGAAAATTATTAATCACCTCCCATGTTACTGGATTTGTCTTTTTAAAAAAAGGTTACGGGAATCATTTTTACTTATAAACCCCTTGCCAATTTCTGAGCATCTTTGCAAATGGGAACAGGAATAAAATTATTGCAATAGGAGTGATCCTGTAGTATGTTCTGGCCTTAAATATTCTTGTAATACATAATTTTGTAATTTGATAACCATCTCTTTTGTTCCTTTTTATATTAAAAAAATCTCTTTTTTGCACTACTGGGAAATACTAAAGTTTTGTTCAGTTGTGCAGTGAAGTGATTCATGGGTCTGGTTTCTTTTACAATTGTAATTTTGTAGGAAAGTCAGCAATAGGTATTACTGGGGCAAAGGAAATATACCAAAGGGAATATTTATGGACCTTGAATCATGAAATTGCAGAGGAGAAGGTAGTGCGGGTCAAAATAAGATAGCGATAATTTGTAGCTGGCTCATTCTCTTTTTCCCAAGCACGTTTTCTTTTTCAGAGCTTAAATTTAAATCCAGGCAGATTTATAAAATGTCTGGGGTTATTTTCTCAGGGTACAGACTGGGGGAAGCAAGCAATCAGATAGCAGAGCTCTGAGGAGAAGAAAGTGAGACAAGCCAGGCTAAAGAAGGGAAGCCCCCAAAGCAGCAAGTCTCAAAACCATGGGGTTTACTGCCTGATTCACCCGTTTCCAAATGAGGCAACCTTTTGGAAGAGGTGAGGAAGAGGAAAGGGAAGGCTCCATGTAGAACTTTTGCAAGGGGCCTTGAACAAGGTGAGACATTTTGTTTCCTAATTCTTCCCCACCTCTTATATTTGCCTGTTCTCATGTCTCAGGAGGAAAAACAGTGCACCCGAAAGAGACTGAACACAATTGTTTTTATTTGCACTGATACAAGAGTTTCAAATACTCACATGCTTCATTTTATTTTAATTATGTATTCCATTCATGTGCTGTGTTTCTTGATTAGGATTCAAGACTACTCACAAAAGAATAGGGGTGTGCATGATTCCATGTCTCGATTAGGGAATCAGGGAAATTTGGCGACCCAGCAGCCGGAACACTGAAAATGGACCGGGCAGGGTAAAGCCAGAATGGACCACATGGCACTGTATGTCTCGGCTACATTCAGCTGAATTAGCTGCTCCATGATTGACAAGAGCAGTTGTGCACAGGTTTTCCTTATTATTATTATTATTATTATTATTATTATTATTATTATTATTATTATTATTTTATTATGACACAGCAAACAAGATAGATATGCTGGATTTCATATCACAAAATCACAAGTCGAACACTTCCCAAGTGTCTAGGACTGTGTGATGTATTTTTGGATGATGTGTGCAGATCCCAGTAGGGTGGCCTTTTGCAGTTGGCAGATCGTAATTTTGTCAATGTCTATTGTTTCCAAATGCCGGCTGAGATCTTTTGGCACGGCACCCAGTGTGCCCATCACCACCGGGACCACCTGCACTGGTTTCTGCCAGAGTCTTTGAAGTTCAATCTTAAGGTCCTGATAGCGGCTGAGTTTTTCCTGTTGTTTTTCGTCAAAGCGACTGTCACCTGGGATGGCGACATCAATGATCCAAACCTTTTTCTTTTCCACAACTGTGATGTCTGGTGTGTTGTGTTCCAGAACTTTGTCAGTCTGGATTCAGAAGTCCCACAGTATCTTTGCGTGCTCATTTTCCAATACTTTTGCAGGTTTGTGATCCCACCAGTTCTTTGCTGCTGGGAGCTGGTTATTATTATTATTATTATTATTATTATTATTATTATTATTATTATTATTCCCCCTGTCAGCTTTGCTAGAGCCAATCAGGAGAAGAAAGCGAAACACATGTTTTTTGGTTTTTTTTGGTTTTTTTTTTTTTTTTGCAAAGCTGGTCTATACATACTGAGCTCTTCCATTTTTTCTGTCGTGTCCTGGTGCTTGAGAGAGAGAGAGATTGTGTGCTAGATAGCTCCATGTTCTATCTCAGTGCTGTCACTGCTTAAAATTGCTTTTTGAGAATTCCAGTCTTTTTCTTCATTATATCATTACATTTTCTTAGTTAAAATCTTCCTTATAGTCCTTCTTTTATTTTACTAATTTTGCTAGGGAGGTGTGGGTGGATGTAGATTTGGAGGGGGGTGAGTTTTAAAAGGGCATTTTTGTGTGTTTGTTTAATATTTTTACCTTTTCCCCCTTGCTTTAACTTGACTGAGTGTAGGATAGGTTTAGGGAAGGGAGGGATAGCCTGACTCCCTTGAGTCCCCATGGGGAGAATATTATTTCAATTTCAATCCCTCCCTAGCTCTTCCTTCTGTCTTCTGTATTCTGTCTATCCTGCACCAGCAGCCTTCCTCCATTTTTCTTTAAAAATTACAAAAAATATATTTTATCTAGTACACCTCTTTGAGTCTCTGCTGTTCCCTCCCCCATCCTACCTTCTGGCTTGTGTGTACTCCTCCTGCATCTGTCCAGCAGACATCCTCCTTTATTTGTAGAAAATTTAAAATATTGGTGGATGACCCAAATGTTCTGAAATTTGGGGGGCTTGCAGTCATAAATGTGTCCTCCAAGTGTGGCCATTTGTGTCTCAATAGCCATAAAAATGATACAAGACGGGCCTCGCAAGTTCACCCATTTTTGCCAATGGGTCGGATTTTCCCAGAATGTAAATGGAACTTCTGGCTGTCAGATCACGAAATGGTATTTTTCCCCTTCCAATTTCCAGAATTTCCTGGTAAACAGAACTGGAGAGGGAGCAATTGAAAATGGCACGATTTCTGGCATCACACACATCCCTACAAATGAATAAGCCAATCCTAAAACACAAGTAAAACCATCACATTAAAATAACTTGCTAATAAAAGAAGATGAAATCATTAAAAATGATGCAAAAGTTTTTTTAAAAAATTAAAGCACTTTCTACTCCCACAAGAAGGCTCGCTGCAAGTTATTACTCCATAAAAGTCTGGTGACCTATTCTCCTGTTGATCAAGTTGCAGAAGACTGACAATTCTACTCCCTGCCTCCAACAATTTCTGGTGTGAGAATCAGAAGAAAGATCCCTGTTGCGATTCCTCTTTGCACAGGAAATTGTGGGAGGGACATCTGTATGCTGCATCTTGACAGAGAGGTTAATAGCTCTCCATCAGTCACAACAGCTGCTGCCCAGCAAAACAGACCTGGGGAATATTTACAATCATGAATACGTATGATTTGGTTATGAGTATGTAACTCTATTGCATAAGTTCAGGAGTGAATTTCAGGCTTCTGTAGGTTCAAGAAAGTTCATAAGCGAGAACAACCAATATGTTTTCCCAACCCATTCATACTTTAGCACTAACAGTACATAGGACTATGGTGGGGAATTCATGCCCCAGTGGTTCCATTGCAAGTTATTTTATATAAGCAGAATGGATTGTTTCCCCTGGGCAAAGGAAAACAGGGAAGGGGATAATGTGGTTCATTCACAAGTTTCTCCAAATAAGAACAAGTAGTTTTGTTTGCAAGTGGATGAGAGGTTATAGACATAGTGAGAGAATTGTAAACCAAAGATTATGTATCTTTGTAAACCAAAGATTCTGTATCACTACCTAATGGATAGGAAACAAAGGGGAGACTGATGAGACTAGTTTTCAAAAAAAAAATGAAAATCCTGATTGTGTGAAAGGGGGATATTGCTTGCTGAAAATTGTATGAGGAGTTCCTGAAATCATCTGCTTTTCTTTTAAAAGATATTCTGTCCCCATTTTTGGTCTTTCCAGCATCTTGTTAACTTTGAAATAATTGAGCTACCCTGAGATTGGCGGGGATCAGTGATTTCTAAAAGAAGAAAGAAATCTCAGGGGGAGAGCAAGAGCAAAGACTACATCCTCAGGCTTTATTACTCTGAGAGCCATTACCATTTTATTCAGTGTATTGCTTTATTAATACAGTGTTCTTAACAAAGGCATCAGCAAGATACAGATTTCAAAATAGGTTGCTGTGGAAACTAATGGTTAATTACCTGTCCCTATTCCCATTACCTTCTTCCCCACCCCTCTTTTTTTTTTTTTAATAAAAAAATAGTTCAAAGTATGGTTGCCCACCTAGATTTAGGCTAGTTGTTATCTTTAGTCAGTTGTTCATTGTATTCTAGATCATGCTGGAATTGGGGTGTTATGTTCATAAAATAAAAGGAATTGTGAACGGGCAATGTGCTCAAAGTTTTTTCTCTTTCCGCTACCCACTTGTAAGAAGAAAGGGCATTTTTTTCTGCTAGTGCTGGATTCAAGTACGAGTCGTATGTGATCCCTCCAAATACTTGTGAGTGGGGGGAGGATTGAGTTAAACCTTGGAGATGGTAAATTTGAAAGATTTTCCAGGATATGGTCTGACCATTAGAGATGAACAGCTGCAATAGCATAAAGCAGCACTTGAACTATATGATATTCCTCCTTTACAGTAACCGAAACCTGCATGCTTTGAACCAAAATTTAATCAAATAAAGTTACATATACATTGAAAAAGATGTGCAGTTAAATGCAGTCACAATGTAATTTGCTTATACCTTCATTGTTGGTGAAAATGACTAATTATAAATAACAGGTTATTTGTAAGTACAGTAGAATCTCACTTATCCATGCTAAACGGGCCGGCAGAATGTTGGATAAGCGAATATGTTGGACAACAAGGAGGCATTAAGGAAAAGCCTATTAAACATCAAATTAGGTTATGATTTTACAAATTAAGCACCCAAACATCATGTTATACAACAAATTTGACAGAAAAAGTAGTTCAATACACAGTAATGCTATGTAGTAATTACTGTATTTACGAATTTAGCACTAAAATATCATGATGTATTGAAAACATTGACTACAAAATCCAGAATGTTGGATAGGCAAGTGTTGGATAAGTGAGACTCTACTGTACACTGAATTCCCGTATCCATGAAGGAAACATGTCCAAACTTCACATGAATATGTGAAACTGCAGTTAATAGAGAACATCATTAAAATGAAGGGCCTCTGACACAAAAATATCATGAAGCAAGGATCCTCAAACCTTTTAAGCAGAGGGCTGGTTCACGGTCCCTCAGACTGTGGGGAGGTGTGTGTGGGGAGGGGTGGTGGACTATAGTTTGAAGAAAAAAAAACATGGACCAGTTCCTATGCACACTGTGCATATCTTATTTGTAGTGCAAATAATAACACAATATTTAAAATGAAGAACAATTTTAAACAACATAAACTTACCAGTATAACTAGAGTGGACATATTTTGTTGGATGTGGATACATGAAACCACAGATACAGGGATTATACTGAATCCTCTTCCATGCTTTTAATAAAACTATACATGCTAGATTAGAGACAGGCAAAAGTGTGGCTGTAGAGCCAGATCCTGCACTTTCCCTTACTCAATGGATTACTCTTGCTGTGGCTAAAAAAAACAAAATTGTTTCTATTAGAAGCCTCTAGGAAGTTTTAAATAGGTCATTGCATCCATCTACATTGGTTAATATCTCAAACTACATATTTCCCAAAAGTTGATATGTTTTCCAGTAATTCTGTCTTTGTTTTATTTTTTGACATTCTTTTCGCAGACTATGTGGCCCACAGGGGCAGAAAACTAGCTTCCAGACCCACCAAATGTGCCCAACCATGCTTGACTACAGTTAAAAACACACATTGTAATTGTTGCCTTCTTGTTATTCTGGACATAGTCAGGTATTTCCACTAGGGCTGTGTAAAGTTTCAGAGCTGCATTTTATAATTTGGAGATTTGTATGATTCGTTTAATATGAATCTCTGAATTACTAATAAAAACAAAGCTTTTTGATAATTCCATTAATTTTTATAATTTCTTATCCAGTCTATAACCTTCCTCTGTTGAAATTATATCCAACCCTAAACTGCAACCTTGTTTTTCTGGCTTGAGCAGAATTCTGAGAAATGTAATTTGGGAATGCGAGGACTTCTTTAGCAGAGTATTAAAAAGGCCCCACCCTATACTGCATTTCCCAAAGTTCTGCTCATGCCAAAAGAATAGGGCTGCCTGTGTTAAAGGCCAGTATGATAATGAGGTTAGGTTAATCACATGTGCTTAAACTGAAAAAAATATTTGAAATCAGTGGATAGAATGATTGTTCTGAAACTTGGCAGACTTGCTGCCCTACCCATGTTATCTCACTGTGCCACAATTTAAAGGGATATCTCTTGTAATTTTTAAAAATAATTTTTAATTGAAATAACTTTTTTAATCCTAAAAATCAGTAGATGAATGAATCTTTCTGAAACTTTGCAGGATTGATGCCTTGCTTATGTTGCCTCATTGTGCAGAAAATCAAGGGGATACCTCTTGTAGCTTATTAAAAAAATATTTGTCAAAATTTTAAAAAAATCCTAAAAATCAGTGAGTGACTGAAATGTTCTGAAACGTGGCAGATTAAAGCCATACTTGTTGCCTACACATGTACCAAGTTTTGTCCCGATAGCAACAAAAATGAACCTCTAAATTTCTCCCATTGCTGCTAATGGAACAAAACTTAACGAAACAATTACAAAGCTTTAGAGATTTGGATTACTAATCAGAACAGGACCCCTCCGAATGTTTACAAAATGAAGTGGGGGCAATCCAAATCTCCAAAACAAATTACTAATCAGATCCTAGCCTCTTTGCACAACTCTAATTTTAATTAAAACCGTATTTCCTTGAAGCAGGACATCTTCCACACATCCCAGACCAATGGATTCCTCCCCAACAGCTTTCAAAAGAGTCCAAGAAATCTCTCCGATCAGCTTATGCCCTCCAGTAATGTCCCTAAAAATTTAGCTCCTAAGGTAAAACATAGTGGATTCAAAGACCAATTTCTCTGGCAATACAGTAAGCTGTTGGAATACATGTCATTAAAGCAGTTCATGCCAGCTGCCAGGAGGACATGTTCCTCTGCTTCTATACCCTTCTGGGCTGTTTGGGAGCATTAGCAGCTTGTACATGAAGATGGTCTTGGCATTTATAGCACATAAGAGAGCCTGAGTGAGATTAAGCTGGGAATATTTCATGAATTATATAGCCATAAGCTATAATAAAAAAATAATAATGATCCACATTTGCGCAATGTGTTTCATCCTTGGATCTCTTCTCAAAGCACTGTGCAAACATTAATTAAGCCCCTGTCATTGCTGCAAACAAGACAAGCATGATTGTATCCATGCTTTAAGGAGACTAAAGAAGTTAAGTGACTCCTGCAAGGTCACAAGCTGAGCAAGTGGTAGGATGACGTGACGGCAAAGCAATTAATGAGCCATATCCAACTAAAGTAGACCAATGAAAAATAAGTGAATTACTTCTGAGGTTTTTTGTCTAAATTCTGAAGGATTCTAAGATATTGAACACTTTGAAGGAGCTATCCAAGATACTGAACACTTTACCAATGCATCAATAGGAGTCAGATAAACCAACACTTACATAAGTTCCTATACAATGGGTCTATTTTAATTGGAATGATTGATTGATCTATTAAAATGCATCTACCATGCTCTTTATCACAGGATCTCAGAGTGCCATAAAACATTTCAAGGTTAAAAGCATAAGTAATTTGGATAATATAAATGCATATTAAACACAACAACAATTAAAACTACTTTAAAGGCAACAGTTAAAACCACATTTAAAACTATGTACATGCACCCTTGAAATAAACAAGTTTCTAAAAGCATTAAGGAAAAAGGCAGGTTTTAGCCTGACACCAGAAAGAAAGGAAGTTTGACACCAGTTGGACTTCTAAGGGGAGCCCATTCCACAGCTGAAATGCCACGACCACTAATTCCTTCTCCCACGCCCTCCTACTTCATATTGCTCCCACTCATGGTACATGGAGGAGGACCCATCCTGCAGACCTCAATTTTCAGGCAGGTACATATAGAGAGAGATCTTTTACCAAGGTCTGAAATAATTGCATTAAGACCTTAAAGTGTACTTTGAAAGTATTAATCTCTGTCAGCTTGCAAGAAGGACACTGAGAGCAAACAAACTAATTAAAAATTTGGCATGCAAAAGCAGCAACAAAAGAGAGGAAGCTTGGGTGATCTATTTAATTGATGTATCAGTCATTCAACTACCTCTAGGAAAATTTATTAGCTGTAGGAAGCTGGGCAGATGAAGCACAGCCAATTTGGGTTTCACATAGTTCACAACTAGCCCTTCAGTGGGTAAACTTTCTCCAATAAGTGGAGTGTTCCTAATGATACTTTAGTCTTGGCAGAGGTTATTCTTGGTTTCAAGACCTGAAATCAAAATGAAGGCCAGTTCCTCCAGTAAACATATTTTGATCTAAGCCAAGTACCTGAACATGCTGAGCAATCATTTGAAAGGGCATTTGAGACTAGAGATCTTGGATGTGAAAAGCATCTATTGCTAGGTGGTGGTGGCGGCGGGGGGGGGGGGGGGGCTTTCCTGCAAATTTAACATCATTGTCCTCTTTATGGCAGGAACATGACATAAAAACTATCAGAAAACTCCCCAGTCTTCTCCATGGTGTATCATTGGAACTTCCAACTGAGCAGGTATAATCTGTTTCCTAACATTTAAGTCTTTGTTCTGGGAGTGTTCCTCACTTGATTTTTCTTTTGATTTCCTGGAAATGCAATATGTTTCTGAAACAGTGAGCCTGATGTTCTCTTGAGGGTTGACTTTGAAACGGGCATGCAGCCAACAAATAATAGCAAGGGATTCAAAAGGCAATCGCTAGCAACACAGCGTCAGTCACAATAGCAGCTGTAAAACAGGAGACATGTTCTGATCTCTGGCTTTTTTCTTTTTAATACCATACAGTCTGTCCTGGTGAGCATGAGCATTCAGTCATTTCACATGTTATTTTCCACAGCACTGCCCCATCTTCAGCATGCAGAGATACAGACCATAACCCGGATTGGCGACATTGTTTCCTTGCTCCTGATAAGGCCTGGGGAGTCTTCCAATTCCAACCCAAGATAAATGGGAGTTTTTAAAGAAATGAAGCAAAAAGTTGTTCCCCCCATTTTAAGAGTTGAATGTAATGTGGTCTAGTGTAAAACCTGATCTTAGAGAAACTACATTTTCATTTTTAGGTGGGGACTATGACTTTAAGAACCTCCTGGCTAGTATGGGCAGTAGCTAACTATGAACATTACCATGTTCATTGGTAATATTTTATCAAAGAGCCTAACCATCTCCATGGAAATTTGTTTTGGGACAACAAATGTATTTCATGTTTTGGCAAAAGTTTATAAAACTGCAAAAAATATAAATATAAAAAAATAAAATAAAAAAATATAAAATTGCGTGAGGGACATCATGTTATAGCACATTTTGCTATAGTACCCAGTCCACCAATTTAACATTATCATTCACCCATTTAACAAAGTTTTTGATGCAAAAACAAAGTTCCTGGAGTAAACCTACTACTTTCAAAGTAAGGACTACACAATTAAACAGGAAATAACACTTCCAAACTAGGAAAATATTTTCTTTATTATTATTGTTATTGTTGTTGATGATGTTGATGTTGTTGTTGTTGTTGTTGTTGTTGTTGTTATTCAGAGTCTGGATGGCCATCTATCAGGGGTGCTTTAATTATTTACACTATGGTTTTTGTCCCTGGGTTATAAATGTCATTTCCAAATTGGTTCTGTCATAAAAACATGACTAAAGTTTATTAAACTGCAAAAGCTTTGACTTTGTGCAAGGGACATCATGCTATAGGACATTTTGCTATAGTATCTTGTAGAGTCTCTAGTCCACCAATTTAACATCATCATCCACCTATTCAACAAAGTTTTTGGCACAAAAACAAAGTTCCTGGAGTAGAACCACTACTTTCCAAGTAAGGACTACACAATTATACAGGAAATAACACTTTCAAACTAGGAACATATTTTCTTTATTATTAAAAAAAAGTTGTTTATAAAAACTTTGAAAATTCTCCAAATATCTGTGGTTTAGTGAAACATTCTGAAATTTGGTGGGCTAAGAGTGGTAAAAGTGTTCTACCATTGTAGCAAGTTTCACCCCAATAGCTATAAAAATGAGGGAGAAAGGAGCCCCTGAAATTTTCCCAATTGTGTGAAATTACTTCAACAAAATACTAACAAAATTTTGTTACTCTCATTATAGTAACAAATATTTCACTAACTATAGTTTAAAAACACTTGAGAAACAAAATGCGAGTGCCCTCCAGTTTTGTAATGACATTTGAACAATTTTTAATGGATTGCCTAACCCTAGAATATAAGTTTGATGAAGCATCTATGCACTGTTAAGTGTGGTTTTGTCACATATTTATTTTAGGTAAATTTAAGATATGGGCCTTTATTAGTAATTTTGGAAAATTCTTATCAAGCACAGAAAAAATTCTGACAAATACCAAACTTTTTTTTTTTTGGTTATCCTTCATTTTAACTCTGTTGTTTCTGGCTGCCTCATTTATATTTAGAACCAGACATAATGGTGGCATATGGGAAGTTAACTGACTTAGGGGAAATAATTTTGTGGTATGAAATGTGTTCTGTATGCAGTGGATCAGTGACAAATGCTAGTACCCCTTGATGCTTCCATCATGAAGTTACTATGCTGTATTTGCCATCTACTATCAGCAAATAAATACATTTCGAATAAACATACTCAGAAGTTTGAATGGAATCCTACCACTCCACCCTCATACTGATCTGTGAGGCTCATTTTTATTTCTGTGTTTAGAAAGCAGTTAGAACTCATCAGGGTTTAATCTTGATATTGGCAAAATGGCGGTAGGCATTTCATGAAGCAAGAAAGATTACCGGTAAATATTTTGGTTAAATATAGAGTGTATTTGGATGTCTGAATTAATTAGGCACTGGAAGGTTTTTGTAAGCTATTTGATGCTGCAAGAAGAGAAGTGAGACAGCGTGTCTAAATGAAATGAAAACTCTCATGGGTTTTCAAATGTTTTGATCATACATATGGTATCTTGGCAGACAGTGACATTCAGTGACTAGCATATATTTATATGCACAAGTAAGCAATTTTAACAGGAAACTTTAGGACAGGTACACTTATGCATGCCTCTTTCATTACTGTGATTCTGAAATTCTGAGTGCACTGAATATAAGTAATACTTGGTTTCCTTTTATAATGGATCTATCAGACTTGCATCTTTATTGACAACAATGCATTTTACTAGCTGTATTGTATCCAAACCATAGAAATCTTAGAAGTGATAATATAGCCCTATCCTGTTTTCCTGCTCTTTAACCTGTATCAGGAACTTGACAGCATTGAACCACAGCAGTTAAATTGGTGTCAACCTGCAATAATTTTGTAGTGTAAATTTTACTCTTTGTAAGTTTAAAGACATCTATTTTAGTTACTTTTCAAAATGGGGAAACAGTTACTCTTAAACATTATAAGAAGACATTGTCATGGAGCAATAAAGCAATACAGAGTGGCAGCAGGTCTCTCAGACTTTTCACAACTAACCTCTCACCCCCCCCCCCCCCGGGCATGTGCCACATCATCTTCCACCATGGAGTCCAATTCACAGAGATTTAGGCCAGATGGTATGGGGTTTGACTAACCAACTCCGGCATCTCCATTGGCCCCAAAGTGGCCGGGTGAGGTTCCACCATATTTGTAACTTCTTATATAAAATATCTATAATGGCAATTACTTATTTTGCTAAGCTGTGGGGCAAATTATTTTTAAAAAAGAACATTGCAAGCTCTAGGAAAAGTAGGATATAGGATTAATAAAACATAGAATGGGGATATCCACAAACTGTTATGAGTGAAAAAATTTAAAAGGGCAATAATCAATAATTAGATTGGTATGCTGTTAAGAGAGCCCATCTTTAAATGTATTGATGAATGTCATGCATTTTATGCATTGAAAGCTCTGAAATCAGAATCTGGTTCAGTCTCTGAGGAGACAATAACTCATCTGAAATATTCTGTAGTAAAGGTAAAGGTTTCCCCTGACGTTAAGTCCAGTCATGTCTGACTCTGGGGGTTGGTGCTCATCTCCATTTCTAAGCCGAAGAGCCAGCATTGTCCGTAGACACCTCCAAGGTCATGTGGCCGGCATGACTGCATGGAGCACTGTTACTTTCCAGCCAGAGCAGTACCTATTGATCTACTCACATTGGCATGTTTTCGAACTGTCAGGTTAGCAGAAGCTGGAGCTAACAGCGGCCGCTCACGCCACTCCCGGGGTTTGAACCTGGGACCTTTCGGTCTGCAAGTCCAGCAGCTCAGTGCTTTAACCTTCTATAGCCTTCCTGAAAAAATATTTTTTCGATTGCCAATAGAGTTCATTTATGCAGAAACCTGTTTCATTTCTGTCATCAAGCCTCCGCATCATATGACATTCGTAGATGACTTGAAGGACTCGTTCTCTGCTGGCAGAATGTAATCTTAAATTGTTTATTAGATTACAGTATTATTTTTCATCTAGCTCAAATCTCTCAGATAGAGAGATGCTATCTTTAGGCTGTTTAAATAGTTGAAGAAATGCACTACTGCACAGTGGAAAAGATACATGTTGATTTTCTCATCATCCAACTACAGCCTCAAAAGACTTGCAAACTTCTAAATAAGCTGTGAGAACTCAATTGTGGTTTAAAGTATTAGGGGAGGATGAGATTAAAGGATAATTATCAGTCAGATAGATTGGCGGTATAATATTCCTTTTGGTATTCTGATTGTTGCCTGAAGGCAAACTAAAGCATAAATATGTGGATCTCTTTAGAAGAAGCCTAGATTAATATGCCTTTTCCATCCATTTTGTAATTTGCATCCTACAGAGTGGCTTAAAGAGCACCAAGCAACAGATGATAACACTAACCAAGCACGGTAGTGATAGTCAGGTTATAGTCTTCTGAAGTTGGGTTTTTTTTTATTGTGTTTGTTTCAGTAATAGGGAAATGTTTGTTCTCCAAACAGTATGACCTTCAGCTCCCATCAGCACCAATTATCATGGCTCTTCCAGTTTCTGCACTGTTGTAGTATTCTCCACATGTTCTAAAGGCACAAAGGATAGCAAAGAAGAGCGTACTTGTTAGGCCTGTTCAGCCTTCATTTACACCACTATTGCATAAAAAGGCAAATACTTCAGGAATGAAGGAAAGCAACTAGATACATGGAAGATGCATTTGCTGGCTGTGAGTTGCTGAGACTGAAGGACTGTGACATGTCTTTGAGATCTAAAGCAAGCCATGCCATGCAATTTCCTTTAGTGGTGGTGGAATGATCATAAATAAACAAAAAATGTCAAAAGGCTTCCAGGACAGGCAATTCACTCTCTCCTTTTTGGCTAAGAAAAGGGCATCCCAGGGAGTTAAGGATTGGGGGAAAAAACAATTTTAGAGGACTTCCCACAAGGCAAAGAAGCTATTTTGAACACCTCTGATTTTAAGCAAGTCCTCATAATGTGGCTTACAATAAGCATGTTAAGAATTAAATTACAATAAGCATGTTAAGAATTAAACATGTTAAGAATTAAAGAATAAAGAATATTGGAAGAACAACAAGGATCACTCACAGCAACTGTTCCTGTAAACATACACATACACACACAGAGAGAGAGACAGAAAGAACAAAAGAGAGAGAGAGAGAGAGAGCGCTATAATTAAAACTGTGGATAAGCTAAGAAAAAACTCTTTTCCCTTAACCCCCTTGCTGCCCAGACCCTTATTATTATTTTTACAAGGCTGGATGGCCATCTGTTGAGGGTGCTTTGATTGTGCTTTCACTGCATGGCAGGAGGATGTTGGACTGGATAGCCCCTGGGGTTGCTCCTGTTGTTGTTGTTGTTGTTGTTGTTGTTGTTGTTGTTGTTGTTGTACTGTAAAGTCGAAAGCTTTCATTGCCGGAATCACTGGCTGTTGTGTGGTTTCTGGGCTGTATGGCCGTGTTCTAGCAGCATTTACTCCTGATGTTTCACCTGCATCTGTGACATAAATGTCGTACCCAGAGTTAATTTTATAATATGTTACATTTGCATCTTGATTATTCTTCAACCGAATGAGAATCACCATCACAATTCTATGAAGTCACATAAGCATAGAGAAGGTAAGTTGCTCAAGATGGTAAACTGAACTTAACATGTGACAATTCCAGCCTAGCTCTCTCTGTTCCATGTCTGACACTAACAATCATATCATAGCTATGTTCTAACATAGCTGTAGAAAGCTGATAGAATATAAAGTTCCACCAAGGTGTTAGCTGATCTGCCATGGAATAACAAGACCAGGTACCAGGAACTGAATGGGAAAGGACCACTTTATTTAGTCTAAACTATATTGAACTTGGAAAAAGTCATGTGCAACCTAGTGTAAGGATCAGTTGAGGCCAGACACTACTCCATAACTTTGTTCTCATGAAGCAGCTGAACCCTGTTTGGGCATCTACTGGAAGGCAGACCCAAGGAATCCACTCCCAAGTTGCAGGATATGAGAGGATAAATACCCCAAGCCAATCCCAAAGGTAGTATCTCCCGGGTCACAGAAACCTAAGGGAGGCATTCCAGAGGCCTCCTCTTCGCCAGACAGTTCCTGAGGTGTTCATTGTAATTCCTATATGCTCCCTTCACTACCTGCCAATGTTATGCAAAATAAACCTGCTAATATAACCCCCGACAGTGTTCTATTTATGCTAATATAAAGCCACAACAGTGTAACTGCCTTTGTTTTTAATTACTAAATCCCTGTCAGTTACGAACTCCTGAAATGAGAGAAGATAGTATAAACTCAAATAAGGGGATTATATTGCTCTATGCCATAGAGACATTGTAATGAAAAGTACATTAACAAAATTATAAAGCCTTGTCAAGCAACTTCTACAGTAGTCCAACCAAAAGCGATGAAAGGCTTTAAAATGCTTTGATAACCATCTGGGATTGGAGACAGACATCCAGCCTGACATCAAATCAATTTTGCAGCTGTGCTATAGAGCTGGATGGAGATCTGGTTGGTTCATATTTTAATGCAAACTTATTTAGTTTTGTACTTTCAGACTAATGCACAAACCAAAACTCAGTTATCCTGAGTTCAGAAAATTTTCATCTTTTAGAAATTTGTATTTGTGTTTTCCAAATTAAACAACATACAAAATACTTATTTTTCTGCCAAGGATACTACAAATGCATTACAGTCAGTCCTCTATTATTTGCAGGTTCGATTTTTGCAGATTTGATTATTCACATATTTGTTAAAAATGTTCTCTCTTGGAATCTGTAGGTTTTCTAATGTGACAATGTTCAGCTTCAGCTCCAGACCATGGAGTTAAGTTGGACAATCTAAAGATTCCTTGAGATAACATCTCTCTAGCAATCTCTAGGTCCCCCAGTGCAATTCTACAGTGACCATCTGGTAGGAGTTGACCATAGAGTCAAGCTGGCAGACCTAGAGAGGAAAAATAGCAGGGTTTTTTTTATCTGCAGTTTTCCTGGTTTTGCAGGGGTCCTGCTCCCCTAACGCCATTAAATGTGGAGGACTGACAGTATTTTAGGAATATTTTTTAGGTAACAAAATTCCACGAGGCAGTTTACAAGGGAATTTTCCAGTTATCTTAAAACAAAAAATATTCTGGGACAGGGGTATACATGCAAACAATATTCAAAAGTGCATTCTATTATTAATATTACTTCAAAATGTGTAAATGGGGCACATATAAAAACACATGTTTTGTGAAGTAATGGACAGAATGTTGTATGGATTTTCATGAGAACATTAAGTCATACAGATTGCAGGCTGAAGCCAATTTAAAACTGAAAAGGTGAGAAATAGACAAAACAAAAATTGATAGGTTTCTCAATCTCTAACTGCAGACTCAATTCAACAGACTATTCTGCCAGAGAATCAATTTGCTATGGCCAAAATAATGGACCCCTTTCTATCATATGGCTCTTTTATGTCCCTGCATAGAGATCCTGGTATTCTAGGTTCACTGAAGGTTTCTCACATTATAATGTTTATTTGAAAAAGACCTATTTCAAAAAAAGCATTTTGTTTTGTTTGGATTTATTTGTATAGGCATGTGGGGCCGAGGGAGAAGAGAAGTTTCAGGTCTTCAATCGGCTGCAAGAACATGCTGTGAGAAAAAATAAACATCATTTCACTCTTGAAATAATATGAAATTGAACTGCAAGAAACCAAAAATATTAAGATGGACCATCATCTTATATAGTTTAGTGCACGTTTGAGATGCAAAAACCTTTAGGTTTATTTTTTTTCTTTACTGTAGTTTAGTTTAGTAATACCTCCTATTAAAGAAAGTCTTCCTTTTTACTGCAGGATTAGTTGTCTCTTTCCTCTAGGTGAGGCATGGGCTAACTTTTTTGCCCAGGGGCCACATTGCGGGCTGGACCTGGAAGAAGGTTGGGCTGGGGGGTGGGCGGGGCAGAGCTGGGAGGGGCAGGGCAAGGGGTGGGAGGGACGGGGCCAGGGCTGATCAACCTCTTGCTTTCTTCCCAACATAAGGATGAGGTTGCTCACGCCATCCTTATGATGGGAGGAAATTGAGGCTTTGGAGTTCCCCCGCCCCCCTTTGGCCTCTCCCTTTTGCCAGCATCAGAATGAGGTCACATCTCATCCAGACGCTGAGAGAAGGAAGAGACAGACGGGGGCTTTGGAGTTCCTTCGGTCCCTACTTGTTTCCTTCCCCAGACCAGGCTTCTCCTGGCATCAGGATGGGGCTGCACCTCATCCTGATGCCCAGAGAAGGGAGACAGGTGGAGACCAAGGGAGCTTTGGACCAGGCTTCTCCTGGCATCAGTGTGGGGCTGCACCTTGTACTGACACCCAGAAAAGGGAGAGATAGGCAGGGGCTGAGGGGGCTTTGGAGGCTTTGGAGCCACCTCACCCACCGCCTGCTTCTTTTCCCGGCATCAGGGCAGTGTCGCTCACACTGCTTTTATGCCAGGAGGAGAGTGTGAGGAAGGCATGTAGCAGACTAAGAGCAGTCCAGAGGGCTCCCAGCTACCACATGCCTCCCTCCCTTGACCTTTTGGCATAAAGATGCAGTGGGCTGCCATGTCCTTATGGCCAGAGGATGGAGAAAATTTGGAGGTCCGGGCATAAGCACGCAAAGGGCTGTGTCTGGCCTGTGGGCCTTAGTTTGCTCATGTCTGCTCTAGGCCAGTGGTTCCCCACCTATGCTCTGTGGATCTATAAGGGCTCCATGTGCACTTTCTAGGGGCTCCATGGCCACCTCAGAAAACAAAATATAGTAGAGTCTCACTTATCCAAGCTAAACAAGCCGGAAGAAGCTTGGATAAGTGAATATCTTGGATCATAAGGAGGGATTAAGGAAAAGCCTATTAAACATCAAATTAGGTTATGATTTTACAAATTAAGCACCAAAACATCATGTTATACAACAAATTTGACAGAAAAAGCAGTTCAATATGCAGTAATGTTATGTTGTAATTACTGTATTTATGAATTTAGCACCAAAATATCACAATATATTGAAAACATTGACTACAAAAATTGCTTGGATAATCCAGAAACTTGGATAAGTGAGGCTTGGATAAGTGAGACTCTACTGTAAATAAAACTTGAATGAATTAAAGTATTCCTTTCATTCATTTTAGTGTCAATTCTATGTGACAGGAGAGGGCTAGCAGCAGGATAATGGCAGCCGGGTAATTATTTTTTAGTTTTTAAAGCTTTTCTGGGGTGGGGGAGTTCTTGCTGTCTGAGTGCCCTATTTGAAGGTCCTGGTTATTACTTGAACGAGAAAGTGCCAACAAATATCAGGTGCTATGAGCTACATTTCAGAGAAAAGAACTGGAAAAAACACCTTTGAGTATTCCTTGTTTAAGAAAACCATATAAAATTCATGGCTTTACTATAAATCAACAGGCAACATGAAGGCACACAGCTGCTGTCTCTCCTTCCTCATGTTACGTCATGCGAAACCTCTGAAGTCGAGAGCAAAAGGCACCAGGGTTAAGATGCACATCTTCTGGGCAGACTTCAAAAACGAAGTCCTAAACACTGTGCAAAAAAAAAAAAAAAAAAGCCAACACCTTTTTGACCAAAATGAATGAAAGAAGTGTATGCCAAGTGATTATTACTTCTTGAAAGTTATAAGCCTTTCCAAAATGAGGGTTCATAATGAAAGTGCACTGTCTCTTCATCCATAACTGGAGCATTGAGACAGCAATACAGTACCAGTGGGAAATAAACACACATCAGTAAATCTTATTATTTCTATAACCATGTTCCAGCATGAGCAATTTTAATGAGAATAGCAACAAGGTTTAGCCTGATATTTTATGTTCCAGGCATATTCTCTGGTGTAGTTTAGCAGGGCAGAGGAGGAGGCGCTAATGTTTTCCCAACTTCAGAGCTAGGATGGAAGACATGCCTCAAAACTACTGACCTCACCACTTCTTTGTGATTTTGAAACTTACCATCTCCTCCTTTATATAAAAGACACCATAATAACTGTTTAAAAATTGTGGGATATCTTTATGCTCATCTATTGAAATTCACAAACATGTGGACAACTTCAACAGAAAGGAGGAAACCATGAAAATGAACAAAATCTGGCTACCAGTATTAAAGAACTCAAAAATCAGAACAGTAAATAAGAAGCAAGACTCTGAGACATGGGAACTAGGGGCAGTTAATAAAGAATGCCCCCAGGCAGAAAGTAGCTAGTAGATGTAGCCATTCAATGCAAATTAGGGTGATTAACTGGAACATTTACGCTGGCCTCCAACTGACAAGAGTTCTTCCCTCACCCTAGACTTTCCACAGATATATATAAACATCCCTTGCTTAGTTTTTCCATACCTCACAACCTCTGAGGATGCCTGCCATAGATGTGGGCGAAACGTTAGGAGAGAATACTTCTGGAACATGGCCACACAGCCCGAAAGACATACAACAACCCTATTGAAAGATAACTGATGTGATTTGGGCATAACTTAATTAACACTGATGCAACCCTGGTATTTATCAACTGAGAATGAATTCTGGAAAGTGTATAAATGGCTATTCACTTCAAGATAGTTTAGACAATGGAGTCCTTGATGTACTAAGATTTGATCTCTATCACTACATTTCCAGGGGGGCAGTGATTCCAGGAACGTCATTTAGTTTAATATTTGGTTGATGCAGCCAGTGGTGAATGTATAATTATTGGCTATGAGTACATCTACATTGTAGGATTAATTCAGTTTGACATTGCTTTAATTGTCTTGGTTCAATGCGATGGAACCATGGAAGTTGTAGTTTCACAAGGCCTTTAGCCTTCTCTGCAAAAGAGTGCTGATGCCTCACCACACTACAAATCTAGGAGTGCATATGCATAGCATTGAACCACAGCAGCCAAAGTGGTGTCAAATAGCATTAATTGACCATTATACATTGCAGATGAACCCCAAGTCAATAAGATCACACACATACAGTATTAATTTAAGGCAACTATTACTGTTGGTTTTTGTAGGATTTAGGGACCTCTTCACATAGGGCTACCTGCACTTTCCTCCCCTTTGCCCCATATGAAGTTTCCACCAGCCAGTCGATAGACAAGTTTCATGGGAATTTGGGAGAGAGCCTTCTCAGTGGTTGCTCCCAAACTGTGGACTACATGCCATGGCTCAATACTATGGAATCCTGAGATTTGTTCTGGGCAGAGAAGACTAAAGGCCTTGTAAAACTATAACTCCCATGATTCCATAGCATTGAGCCTGGGCATTTCAAGTATGTTGTCAAATTATATTATTTTCATTATATTATAGATGCACTATTTCTTCCAGCAGCCACATACTTTTTTATTTAGGTAGACTTTTGGTTTTTAATTTGTTGCAGCAGATGGAACTTTAAGTGGGAGGTATTGTGTTTTTACTTTATTATGTCTTAAATTTGTTTTTCAAACTGTTTTAACTTGTCCTTTTAACTTATGTGTTTTCAACAGAACTATTGATTTAATTCCCTTTCAATTTCTGCATTAATAGAGTCCTTTTCTAATTGTACTTAGAGTTGTGAGCTACCTTGAATTCTGTCCTGGGAGATGGATGATACATACATTTTTTAAAAAGATATTAAAGATAATGAGCCTCTCAAACAAAATAGGGGAAAAGCAACTCCAATTCAGTGTTAAGATATTCAAAGACCTGAAGATTTCCGCAAAGATCCCAGCTACTATGGCCAGTGAGAAAGGTTTCTGGGAGCCGAATTTCATAACATATGAAGGATCAAAGATTGAGAAACACTAGTCTAAATCAGGAATGGCAAAGCTTGGAGGATTCTCTGTTGTCCCTATCTCAGAGAGGGCCCCAGTGCTCCTAACCAATAATGGGGGTCCTCTTTTAGACACAGAATATGACTTCTTTTCAACAAGAGGCAGCCCAGAATTCAATTAAAATGCTTCAGGGGCCAGAAACATGACCCTGGAATTGCAACCTGCAAAGATGGGCTTCAAGGTTGATGGAAACCAAGTTGGCTACTCACCATCCGTTGCACCAATTATATGGAACTCAGCAAGAAGATAGGGGAGAAGCACCAGGTGGAGCTGTCAAATGCTGGCTGCAAAAAAGCAGAATGGAAAAGAAGAGGTAAATGGAAGAAAGAATAAAGGCTGGAGTAAGAGAAGAAACACAAGAAATATAGTTAAGAAAGAGAAGAAAGGAAGGAGGTGAATTAAAATAGTAGAATTAATGCATTTTGACACTACTCTAAATACCATGGCTTAATGCTATGGAATCACAGAAGTTACAGTTTTACAAGGTCTTTTAAATAGAGTACTGGTGTCTCATTGAATTACAAATCCCAAGATTCCATGCATTGAGCCATGGCAGCCAAACTGGTGTCAAACTGCATTAATTCTACAATGTAGATGCACCTGGAGAGAATCTGAAATACAGCTGTAACGTATTACTGTTTAAATATCTTTTCACAAGTACAGTAGAGTCTCACTTATCCAAGCTAAATGGGCCAGCAGAACCTTGAATAAGCGAATATCTTGGATAATAAGGAGGGATTAAGGAAAAGCCTATTAAACATCAAATTAGGTTATAATTTTACAAATTAAGCACCAAAACATCATGTTATACAACAAACTTGACAGAAAAGGTAATTCAATACGCAGAGATGTTATGTTGTAATTACTGTATTTACAAATTTAGCACCAAAATATCATGATATATTGAAAACATTGACTACAAAAATGCATTGGATAATCCAGAACCTTGGATAAGCGAGTCTTGGATAAGTGAGACTCTACTGTATTCAGAGGCATCTGGTTGATCCCATGTCAGTAAAGGATCCAAGGTGATGAACTTAATTGAGGAGGGAAAATGGCTCAGCACTTTGGATAACTCCTCTAAAATCTGAACTAAAATCTGGAATGGATATACTCCCCTGCTACAAGGTGGACAGCACACTACATTAGCTGCATTTTGGGAAGAATGGGAGCAAGACTGCACAATAATATTCATAGTTGTAAACATCCTGTGATGCTAATGTAGACCACTGTACAAACCTAGAAGAATTGCCTCGTAGTTGGACTCAAAATGTGCCATGAGAGAATGCACAGCTAGGCTGTCTGTTGCTTGCAGAATGGCACATTCCAATACAGCAGCATAGCGCCGCTTGCATAATTTTAGGTGATTCAACTGGTGAATGCAAACTCAAAGAGAGAGAGAGAAGTTTCAACGCCTGAAAAAGAGATGAACAGATGGCAATACAGAGAGAGAACATCAACAGATCAAAGATGAATCAAATTAACACAGAGCTGTGGTTGTAGTTTGGTCTTCCCAATATGCCTGCACCTAATAATATCAATGCTGGAAGTATTACAGAAAAAAAATATTTTCTCTCTGATAGCAATTGGAACATAGACTGGTGGGAAACAACAGTAGAGAAAAAGAGCTAGCAGCGCATCAGTGTTTTTTGTTCTTAACTTTGAAGAAAGCCGACTGGCTGGTCAAAATAAATATGTTTCTTGTTGGGTGTGGGCCAGAACACCCAAGGGAAAGATCAGTTATGCCCCAAGGCATTCTAGCTTATATCGGCAAAAACAACAGATCTTGCAGTTGTTCTGACTGCTAGGAAGACTTAGAAAAAGAAAGTTAAAATTGATGGTGGGGGATCATTTGCCAACTTCCTAAGTAACCTAAGCCAAACACTCTTTCCCCCCCAAATTTTGTTAAATTATACTTTTTATACATACAGATACCCCATCTTCAAGGGCTTTGTCTTTTCACACTCCCAACTCTCTTCTACTTGTGGAAATGGTTGAAAAAGCTTTATAAAAAAAAACCTGGTTCAGCATTAGTACAACCGAATCTAATAAATCTTCTCCAAAAGACCTCTAGGGCATCTTTCAGACTCTGGCCAATTAGTGGAGCAAGAGGGCATTTCAGAACATGTTCTAACTGCCTAGTCCAAGAAAAAAAAAACCTAAAGGTTTCTATCTGTTTCCTGCCATCCACCAGAATTAGCACCCTAATAATACCTTAAATCAGGAGAAATGATCCAGGGGCAATTTTTCAACCATGAGATCTGCTGTAGTTCTGTTTTCAGTTCCAACTCTTATTTTTATAGTTTTGTTTCTTAAAAGAAAGAAGAATATTTGGAAGAAGAATATTTCACCTTAGGAAACGGTAATGACTGAGCATCCAGGGGGCATAAGAAGAGTGGGGTGGTGGCTCTCACAGTAATGTGGGCCAACACTATATGGACCTTGGGAGAGCAGAAAAAGATTATTGGTGGCAGTTTTGGAAATCTATTTCATCTGAATCTGTCAGATTGCGAAAGGGTGTTCTAAAGCATGAAGTCTCATCCTATGACTTTTGCCATCAATATTTGTCACTGATCAGGTTCACTTTCTGTCCCTATCAACATATAAACTGTTCACAAATATGCTTACTAAAAGGCCTGATATTTTGAAAGAACTTTGCTTGCTCTGAAGCCTCCTGGTAAGTAAACTAATCACTTTCCCAACCCAAACACACACATTCCACTCCTCCATTCCAGGAAGAACAGGGTACAACTATTTTCTTGATTGTAGCCACAGGTGGATTAGATCAATAAACCAGCCTTTAATTCCCTTCAATCCTAACCATTCTGCCACAGCCCTCCTGCTCTCAGTAGTCTGGCAGAGAGGAAACCAATTCAACTTGTAACTCATTCATATAATCAACAAATAATGAATTTGTGGACTTGTAGGCAATAATCCAGAATTAATCTTAATAAGTAGATTGTGTGAATCGAATTAATAAAAGATTTAGTAAATCAGTAAATAATTTTGTGTGAGTTCTTGGCAGGATCTAAATAAAATCAAAACCATAAATAAATGGATATTAGAAATACAGTAGATTAATGAATGTATAACCTAAATAGATACATAAATAAATGTAGAAAAACAAGGAAAAACGAAATAGTATGTTATCCTTACCAACAACTTGATATAATGTAGTCCAGAAAGACATAAAAAGAAAATAAGGAAGAAGACTACTTTTCCTTGCATAAGGTCGTCCTTGATAGAGTGGTAAGTAGTAGGAGAGCAAACTTAAAGAAAAATCAATGTCACTTCAATTTAAGTGCAATGCTGAAAGAACATTTCTCCCTAATTTCTTTGAAGAGGAATAATCCATCCTTCCTTCAGCCACAGGGTTGCTGATGATAAGGAAAAACTACCTGCAATAGAATACAAAGATATCCATTAGTAGGTTTTCAGTACTGTAAAAAAAAAGGGGTTGGGAGAGTCGTTTGGTAAATTTACACATCTCATCCGCAAAGCAAAGTCAATACCTTAGCTGAATACCATTTTGACTATATTAATTGGATAAAAGATGTGGGGTGGGAATCTTGGCCATGTATCGAACAGATGAGTGAAATACTGAACATTGATGTAAAACCTTTATATTGCCAATGTAATTATTAGTAATTATTCCACAATTAGGGTGTGCCAGAATTCTGTATCACATTATGAATAAAGGACTTGGGACTCTTACATATTAATGGTCCCTATGGACTCTTGTGTATTCATGGTTCCTATACAGGAATTAGGTAGGATTCATGAAATCCTCCAAATTTCCATTTATCACAGCAGCCACTGTGATTGACAGAGGTCTGTTCCTCTGTCACTCAAAAATAGTTTGCTGCTATTACCACCCACCTTCCCATGTGATTGATCTCTGTCATGAGGGGCAATTGTGACATGAATCCTGTTTCTGTCTGCTGCAATGAGAATTGTTCATTGGAAGGATGGAAACAGCAACCAGTTGCTTCCCAAGTGACAAGTGAGCAGACCTTTGTCAATCACAGTGGCTGCTACCTGGTAAGCAGAAATTGCACCAGGATTTAGCAGATTAAGTACCATGTCTACAGTGCTTGCATATATGTAATTAAAGATTCGGGTCCTGATTCCTTTGATGTTCAGTTTACACTTACACAGAAATATGCAATTACAGACTAGTAGAAACTGAATCACCTAATCTGTTCTCAAATGAAAACTCAAGTGCATAGATGCCTTTTGGAAACTTGCTGTTCTTTTCAGAACACATGTTTGCTAGTTTCTGACTTGGATAAAAATTGGTCATAAAAGCCTTATTCTGGCATTTGGTTGAATGTTGAGGACTCATGTGTAGAGGCTGCTGCTGCCACACACACAACACACATGCACCTCAATCTCCCATGTCTCCACACATGCCAACATCTACCACTTATGTCCTCACCTTGCTACATTGAGAAGAAAGCTCTAAGAAATGTGTTTTCTTGTGTTCATTTTCATGACAGCCAAACAGCTCCCCAGACTCTACTATGCAATGAATCAAGGGATGAGTTGTATCATCACCCTACACATTTTGATCCTACAGAGCCTAAATACCTAAATGCATCAGATCCCATCTGATCTTGGAAGCTAGTGCTGGTTAGTATTTATTGATTTATTTCCCACATTTGTACCCCACCCTTCTCACCCCAAAGGGGACTCTGGGCAGCCTTACAACAGGCAACAGTTCTTGAATGGGAAACTGCCAACAAATTCCAGGTATTGTAGGCTATACCGTATTTCAGAGGTAAGAACTGGCAGGACAACCTCTAAACATTCCTTGTCTAAGAAAACCCAATGAACTTCATGGAGACACAAAAGACTTGAAGATATATGTATGCAAATACACTTATGGTTTATATTATGTGGGGAGAGGAGCTCACCAGATTGTGCAGTAGGTTGAAGTGCACCTCTCTCCACCCAGGACCCCAACGAACAAATGCCTCAATTGAGCTTCAGAGAATAATGGAAGGCATGAGCAGGACATGCCATCACACTAGGAGAAAAGCTCTTAATTAGTGTTGGTGACTTAGCTTGATATGATCTTGCCCTCCTAAATCTATTTCTGTTACCTACCCTTGAGGCAAAAAGGACAGGAGATTCTCCTTTTGCAAATTTCCAGTTCAAACAGAATTCCAGATCAAAAAACCCCAACTATCAAATTCTTGGTAGTAGTGACTTTAAAAAGTTCACAGCCACTGCCTAAAACTTGTTGGGTCTTTGCTAGTTTCTCCCTCAAACTATGAAGAACCTTTTGATGCATCTTTCATCTTGTAATACTAGGAATTGAGTCCTGCTTTTGGTTATATTTGCTCAGACCATTGAGGCTCAATATATTTAATAAAGTCACTAATGGGAAGTGATTCTTTGTGGTGAAGTGTTGTTGAAAATGGTTGCAAGTTATTTTTGATA
This sequence comes from Anolis carolinensis, assembly GCF_035594765.1. Lineage (NCBI taxonomy): Eukaryota > Metazoa > Chordata > Lepidosauria > Squamata > Anolidae > Anolis > Anolis carolinensis. Next base: position 183,520,178 of record NC_085845.1, read on the forward strand.
TAATGACAAATTTGTGATTTTTTTCCACAAAAAAGCATTTGCTGACAAGTCAATATTTCAGGTGCAACATTGTCTCTAATGTCTGGGGAAAATCCTTTTTTTTTTGGTGCAAAACAATTTTAATCTATTTTTTTCAGATATTCAAAGGAATGTCTGGATTTGATGTCATACCCTTCTTCCTGAGGATTAAAACCCTGCAAAATTGAAAATCCCCCTTAAATCCCTGCATGCGGAGGCATTGTGAGAGATATCTTTCCTATGACTAGAGATAAATGGCAGGAAGGTGATGAAGGGTGGGGTAAAATGAGTCTGGTGTATCTTGATCCAAAGAAGAACTGACAACTGTCCTCACAGCAAATGCTGCCCAGGATTTATTATTTATTTTATACATTTATATCCCGTCCTTCTCACCCGGGGGGGGGGGGCATTCAGGGTGGCCTCACAACTGGCAACCAATAGATGCCAAACACATATAATTATAATAACAATTACAGATAAAACAAATAGTTTAAAACATCAAGTATAGAAACATCCATTTAAAATTGCACAAGTTCAAAGTCATAATCCAAGGTCTGCCCATTGTCAGCCACATAAATCATTCCTGTTATTATCGCTGCATCTGCTGCTCAAATGCCTGGTCCTACAACCAGTTTTTTCTAAAGTACAGGAGGGAGGAGGCTGACCTAATTTCATTAGGGAGGGACTTCCACAGATGGGGGGCCACCACTGAGAAGGCCCTGTCTCTCATGCCCATCAAGAGAAGGAGACTCCATGAGTTGCTGCTTAGCTTATAGCCTATTGAAGCTGAGGCTGACTTTTCACACTGGGGAAAGAAGGAGAGAGAAGTTTTGCACACTGTAGAGACATTGAGACAGGCACTGGCATACAGGGGCTTGCTTATTCTTTTTTGGGGTGGGTGGTTGCCTTTTTTCTTACAACTGTTTTACATTTTTGCTGCATTTTAGGGAATCTTTGAGGGTTACTACCTGGACTACATTGCTCTTGTTGTGGTAATCTCTGAGCGGTTAGACTCAATTTAACCCTCTCTGGGGGAGATTCCACCAAAAATCAGCAGAGTAGCAAAAGCAAAAGCCTTCAGATGCAACAGTTACTTACACAGGGCGAGCAAAGAGAAGCCTTTGACCAGTTAAGATTGCAATGGACTGCAGAGTCTCAGTAAAAGTTCAAAAAAGTATTTATTCAGGTAAAAAGAACTCCATTGTAGATAGAAAGGCTTGGGAGCTGTCTAGTCTACTCTAGACTGGTTTCGAAGGAAAAATAAGAAAGGAAAAATAACAAACATCTAAATAGTTACATCTTGCCAGGAGAGACAGCAAGATGCTGTTTGTTAGCTAGAAGAACAAAGGGAAAAGAGTGAACCAAAATGGTTCCAACCTCATGGTCCAGTTTATTGGGGCCATAAAAGACATTCTGACCAATGGGAAGTTAGTGTCCCTAAATATTCATTTCTACTAACTTCAAAGTAAGGGATGTGACGTAAACAGGATAGAGTGAAACACAGTAAAGCCTGTCTAGGCATGCTTTGGAAACAGGGAAAGGATTCCCTCAATCTAACTCTATCATCTATCTAACTACATCTAGACTTGAGTAGTCCAGGATGATTCCCAACAGTTCTCAGTGTACTGTGTGTGCATAGAGCCAAAACCCACACAACCATCTTTTCATCCAGCTACAACTTGCCTTGGCAGCATTTTCTAGTGCTAATGTGATCTTTGTGTGCATAATACAAGAAAAAACCCACTTTATTAACTCAGGAACAAGTTGCCTTAGCAGTTTTTCTAGCACTAGTATGATCTCTGGGTGCATAATCCAGCAAAAAAGAACACAACCACTTGATTAACTTAGGCACAAGTTACCTTAGCTGCATCTTCTAGAGCTAGTGTGATCTCTGTGCGCATAATATAGCAAAAACGAACACAACCACTTATTTATCTCAGTCACAAGTCAAAGCACTGAATCCAAATCTTTTTTGGGTAGAAACAAACATAAAGATTCCCTGAAAAATCAGAAGATGCGCTAGTCTTTCTGAAACTTGGGGAGAAATGATGCCCTGGTTATGTTGTGTAATTGTAGAGAAATTCCAGGACACAGCTCTTGTAGTTTGTTTTTTTAATTTTTCCCAAAATCAACAGATGTTCTGAAACTTGGGGTATGGGGTGGTGGTAACAGTGTTAAATGTTTTCGACCACTGTAGCATGTTTCACCCCAATAGCTCTAAAAATGAGAGAGAAAAGAGCCCCGGAAGCTCCTCCATGCACAAAATTACTGTAATGAAATAGTAATAAAATTTTGTTATTATTGTAATAGTGAGGAAATTTTTACTAATAATACTTTACAAACACTTTAGAAACAAAACACCGGTGGTGCCCCCTAATTTTGCAATGACTTTTGAAACATTTTTTATCCATTGCATAGCTATAATAGCAACACCAATACCAACCAACAATGGCTTGTCAATGGACTTGTGAACACTAAATGCATGTTGATATCTTTGACAGAAGTCCTAGGAAGGCAATAGGGGAAGAGGTAATTGAAAGATTAATGTAAAGGACTGGGGTGCTTTCTACATCGTTGCATTCTTCATGTGGAGAGTGATATTCTGAAGAGATTCCCATCTTATATATTATGATCTGGTTGGAAACTGATTTTTCAAGTTTCTGGAAACTGATGGGAGCACTTGACCCCCTACCTCCAAAATCATCTGGAGATTGTCCTTATGTAGCTCGCCTATTCAGACTTTTTGTTCTCCATTTGAGGAGAGTGATAGAATCAGAGATAGAGGGGCATGGGACTCATACATTCCTCTATGAGCTTGGAGAACAGCTAGAAATTATGTCATCCAGTCACATCTGATTGTCTTATGTGAATGGCCTACTGCACATTTAATGCCAGAAGGGAACTGTTCATATCACTGCAAGCATAATGCTTTTTGATGGTGTCAGCTCAAATATTCTGCTGTCAGACCTCACTTGATTCCTATATACTTGTGCACTTCATGACTGATTGTGATAGCTGAATGCATGAATTGGCTCTCCTGAAACTCAGTAGGTTTGAGAAGATATGGCAAGGAAAATGCTTGAGCAAGACCTTCTCAATGACTGAAGCCAAGCTAAAGCTTAGGGAGAAGAAGGAGACAAGGAGGAAGAGGAGGAGGAGGAGGAGGAGGAAGGAGTGGGAAAGAAGAAGTCTACACAACTATGAACACTGAGAGAACACACAAGGAGATCTAGTGTTGTAGTGCTGAAGCAATGTACAGTAGAACCCTGGTAGTCCGAGTTAAACGGGCGGACCTCAGCTCGGTCAACCCAGATCACTTGGATTACCAGGTTTCCTCTCCATTTGGTGGGTGCTTGGACCCAAGGAAGCGTGCTGCTCCCCTGGGTCCTAGCCCCCGCCAAACGGAGAGGCTTCCAGCCATGCGTGTTGCTAGGTAGATAGCAAGCTACCTAGCAACATGCACGGGGTGCTCGCCCCTTGGGAGGTGCCCCCTGCATGTTGCTAGGTAGCTTGCTATCTATCTAGCAACACGCAGGGGGCACCTCCCAAGGGGCGAGCGCCCTGTGCGTGTTGCTAGGTAGCTTGCTATCTACCTAGCAACACGCACACCTAGCCAGCCAGTGAGCAGGTGAACGGGGAGGGCCTTTGCGGGCCTCCCCGTTCACCCGCTCGGATTGTACAGAGGTTTGGACGAGCGGGGCTTGGACGAGTGGGGTTTTACTGTATCTTGTTCCACCATTATAAAAGGACCACAAGTTAGAAAGACCTTTCTATGTAGTGTCTAGGTAACATCACTTTTTATTTATACCCATGCCTATTAGATCTATACACTGGGTATCTCTGAGGTAGAACTGCTACAAAACATGGAACTGCTAATGCAATGGCTTATGGCTACAAAACTCACATAATAAATTACCCTTCAGCATTTTTCGTATTTGTTCTATTTGCTTCTACTAGCATGGAAATGGTAGGAATATAAACAATTGACTATGTGATAGTCCTTTCCTGGATAGTCTTGTAATAATGTGATACATATGGAGCTAACCATTAAATATTGGATCAGCTCATGTTTCATGGTATATTGAAGTCCACAATACTGAAATTTGATTAGTGGAACTGAAAAGCAGAATTAACTTCAAGCTCCTATTCCAGAGTAAGCAGTTTGAAGAATGCCTTCCTTTTGTCTGCCACGCTAAACTGCGCACAGTGTTGACATTTAACAGAAATAACAACAAAGAAGGCTAAGAAAGAATAACATGGAGAAGAATGAGTGGGAAAGAACACAGCTTGATTTGATGATCCCAGGGTGAATTTTCTGATGCTGAAACATTGGGAGGAAAAATATCTGTAATCTTTTGCTCACTTGTAAAGGCATCCGATTTGTTCTGGTAGTCATAGAGAGACAATAAACATGATGCCCTGTGAAGCCAGATTCAATTTTTGGGGAAGAGCTACCCTTTCAGCCAATTAAGTTAAGACAGAAAAAGTGATATACATATCAAAAGAAAATGGTAAACTTGAAATTACTCCTTCCCCTTTCTTTTTCTCTGGGGAACCATTGCAGCTCTGTTGAAATAAGGATCCTGGATTTTCTGTAAGTGAATGTCCCCCAATCTTCCCATCTCCATTAATTATATATAATAATCACTTGGTTGAACTCCAAGGGCCCTAAAGAGGACCCTTGCAGGCCTCTGCCAGAATTCTCAGAGATCCATCTGACTTTCTTTTGTAGAACTTATTTTTATTACTTATGTAGTAACACTGAAGCTTTATTCATATTAACATATTATGGTGATTAATGCCATTTGATGCTGTATCCATCCCAAAGAAACCCAAGTAAATGTTCTGTGGAAGCCTTATTTCATCTTAAGTATCCTGGCTTAAGATGCTGATCCTGAAGCTTCCACACTAAGATCTTCTTCAGATCCATCTCTATTAAAACAGGACTGCAACACTTGTCCTTTTTACACCCTAAAACTTAAAAGAAGCCCTATTCTGATCTGCCAAAATTTGAGTCGACAGCATGTATGAAGTGGTGATCTTGAGAATGTCAAATGGAGACTTAGTCTTCCCATCAACAATATCAGCCAAGGAACGGTATAGAACTGCATCAACCAAGGATTGCTCTGCAAGACTGAAGCAGCAATGGTTAGGCATGCTTTTTGGTTTGAGTAATAATAATATCTGGCAAAATTGTAAAAGATCTGGATCCCAAGTCTTGTGAGGAGTGGCTTAGGGAACTGGGTACTTTTAGCCTAGAATAAATACCCATTTAAGATGGGATCAGGTGTCAAACAGGGATGCATTATTGTTCCAACCTTATTTTCCATTTTCATATCTATGATTCTATACCTTGTTGACAGGGTGTGGAAATCATCTATTGGACAGATAGCAAGGTCTTTAACCTCAGCAGACTTTCCTTGAAGGCTAGAAAGGAAAAGGTCCCAGGAAGGGTGCTTCCTTAATATGAGTATGAGTCAACAATGTGATGCAGCAGCTAAAAAAGCCAATGGGATTTTGGGCTGTATAAAAAAGTATAGTGTCTAGATTGAGGGAAGTCATGGTGCCTCTCTATTTTGCTTTGGTTAGACCTCACCTGGAATACTGTGTCCAATTCTGGACCACAATTTAAGAGAGATATTTTCAAGTTGGAACATGTCCAGAGGAGGGCGACTAAAAAGCTCAAAGATCTGGAAAACATGCTCTATGAGGAGCAGCTTAAAGAGCTGGGGATGTTTAGAATGTAGAAGAGAAGGTTGAGAGGAGACATGATCATCATGTTTAAATATTTAAAGGACTGTCATAAGGAAGAGGTTCAAATTACAGGAAAGGAGATTCCACCTGAATACTTTGATTGTACTTTTCCTGCATGGCAGGGGGTTGGACTAGATGGCCTGTTGGTCTCTTCCAAATTTATGATTCTATTATTCATGAAGCCTTTAGTGGTTTCATTCAGAATGCGGTTTTCCCATAAATGTTTAAGGAAAGTCTCTATAAACAGAGAAAGTGGTTCTTTCCAAACTGTCAACTCAACCTATATAGGCTAATAAGTGAAATAAAGGAAGGAAGGGGGGAAAAGGAAGGAAGAAAAAGGAATGAAAAAAGAAAGAAATTAGAAGAAAGAACAAAGTCCTCCTCACACATTTAGTCTATCCCGATAATATGATGCCAAAACTAGGCCATGATCTTGCTTAACTGTAGACATTATTAAAAGCTGTTGCCAGATATCATTCATGATCATTGCATCAAGCATACTGGGCCTCTGTAAATTTTGTGTTTGGGCCCATTTGTAAGTGAATCTAGCTTTATTTTATTGTACGTGCCTTCAAGTCATTTCCAAATTCTATTGACCTTAAAGTCAGCCTATTGTGGGGTTTTCTTGGTCAGATTTGTTTGGGATGGGGTTGCTTTTGCTTCTACTAAGACTGAAAGAGTATTGCTTGCCGAAGGTCACCTAGTAGGTTTTCATGGCTGCATGGGTCTCAGATAAGTGCATTGTTATTTCTTCTTGTATTTCAGAAAATATTCAAACAAACACATTTTGAAGCTACAATATAGCTAATGGCAAGCATGTCATTCAAAGGAATACCTGTAGAAATGTTTACAGCTTCTGGAAGTACAAATATTATTGTGACAGCTGCTGTCCTTCCAGGCAGAAATATCCATTTTAGAATGTATCTAGCCACAGAGTAAGAAAAATATGTTTGCAATCCTGTGGCCCTGATTATTGCAATATCTTCAGTGTCCTCATAAAACGTTGATATATTGTGGCCACAGAATTTTGATATATTATATTCAGAGAATACATAAACATTCACCTCTTTTTCCATATCTATGCAAACATCCTGTGTGTGAAATTAAATTTATTCTTACTGTCAGCACTGATAATTACCCTCTACAGAAAGTTGGTCGTGTTGCTTTTGTTTTTGTTATTTCCTTGCATTCCTACCAAAAAATGAAGGCTTGTTTTTTTTAATTCTTTGAAAGAATGTACCTCCTTCAGTTTTTAGTATAAAAATTGTCTGGAAGACAGGGTTGTTGTATGTCTTCCGGGCTGTGTGGCCATGTTCCAGAAGTATTCTCTCCTGACATTTCGCCCACATCTATGGCAGGCATCCTCAGAGGCTGTGAGGATGCCTGCCATAGATGTGGGCGAAACGTCAGGAGAGAATACTTCTGGAACATGGCCACACAGCCTGGAAGACATACAACAACCCTGTGGTCCCAGCCATGAAAGCCTTCGACAACACATTGTCTGGAAGACTTTATTCACAAACTAAATTTACCTGGAGTCAAAAAGGTTCATATATAATCATAAAATAGAAAGGAGGGGGTCATGATTTTCCCCCCTCACAGCTATAATTTTTATCACAGAATTTTTGTTGTCCCAAGAACGAGAAAGCGCTGATGTTCCAATTTGAAGACATACAAAGGTGGAGGATTTTAAGCTTCAGTGATCAGAGAAGGATGCAATAGTAAGGTTCCTAAATATGCCATGCACTTACGGAGGAGCCCACCCGTATTTTATTATGTCACAAAAACAATCTACTTTGCTCTTATTGGCTCAGCGTGTACAATTTGTTTCTCATTAGATTAATGTACACACATTCTGGAATTTTGACAACTGTGATTGACAAATCTTATGGTTGGAGTTTTATTAAAGTTTTATTGGAAACTTCAAGTTGTTGCTGGCTGGTCATGTCTCATCCCCTTTTCATGATCAGGGTTTTCCAGAGAAGACAAAGGGTGGCAGAGAGGGGCAATGGCTGAAGGTGGGTGGTGATTGGTTGGCCAGATCACCCCCCAGATTAGGAGGGTGGGTTACACTTAGGTGATGGAACTTCCCTGTCTCCTCTCAATGGGGCAATGGGGAGTTGCATCTGGTTGATGGGATTCACAATCTCTCTTAAATGGGATTATTGTATTTGCCAAATGCTCAGCTGCAGATCAGAGTGTTGGCTATTGTCTTAGTCCAGGTGTTTGCCTGGTGACTGGCTTATATGAAATTTCCTGTGCCTGCATGTGAACCTGCTGTGGTTGTGTTGGTAGAGTGGTAAGCAGTGGGGACTTCTTGTGCTCTTATAGTCGATTGGGTACTGAGTGATCATCTAATTGGATCCCAAGTTTTATTTTTTGAGCAAATATTTCTTAGTGATATTTGTTCAGAGGTGATTTGCTTTTGCCTTCTTTTGAGGCTGTGACTTGCCCAAGGTCACCTAGTGGGTTTTCATATCCTAGTACCAGAATTGTAGCCTCTACACCAGGGGTTCTCAAATGTTTTCAGCCACGGAGCCCTTTTTGAAGCAAAGTATTCAGCCTCAAGAAATGTTTATATATACATGCTGGCTCTTCATAAGGTAGTAGTAAATGATATAAGCAGCGATTGCTTCTGATGTCACCCAGATAATCCCATGGCTTTAGATATTTTCTTTGAAAGAAGACAAATGCTTTTCTACCCTTGCTTTGGCAACACAAATGAGTATAAAAACTACAGATGATTGCCAACAAATTATTTTCAGTAGATGTTCCCAATGTATTCTTTTGAACCCAGTCTTCCATCTACAGTTCTACCATGATGCATCCCACTTTGGACACAAACTGTCAGCTAAAGTGCAGTCTTTCTTTGTAGCTTCTATTTCCCCCTTCATTAGCAAGTTATTTGTGGAAGATAAAAATTTGTTTCCTTTAGTAATTACCTCTCCTACTTCCTAAAAGAATCAGTACACCAAGGGTGATAATGGTAAGTTCAATGTCACCTGATGGACTATTACAACATCAATAGATTCCTCAAGAGATGTGCTGGATAAAAAAGGGATCATGAGCTATTTATGTACAAGCAGCATCATTGCCTGAATAGTAATACAAGATGTAAATTCAAGTTAGTTTGATATGTTGCTGGGTAGTTTAAATATGCACTTACAGCTGCAGACATTTTTTTGTCACCTTGGTAGATGAACAGATGTGTTAAAGGTCCAATTTTGGCACTGAAAACAATTCTGGGCACCTAGTAGTTTGGCATTTCTACATTCACATGGGGCATTTTCACATCTTAGGGGAAAAGGAAGTGGAAAAGGGAAAGGGAAAATAGAAAAGCAAACAAAGTGGATTTTACATGCCTAATAGTTCAATCATTTATTTATTTATTTACAGTATTTATATTCCGCCCTTCTCACCCCGAAGGGGACTCAGGGCAGATTACAATGAACACATATATGGCAAACATTCAATGCCAACAGACAAAAAACATTCAGTTTTTAGACAGACACAGAGGCATTTATTAACATCTTTTCCAGCTTTACGATTCCGGCCACAGGGGGAGCTGTTGCTTCACTGTCCATTGGTGGCTGTTCTTCCTCTTCTTTTCCTCGTGAGCAGTTTTATGGTGTTGTAGATTAGTTAAATTAGCCTCCCGCATAAAGCGTCCCTAAATTTTCCCTACTTGACAGATGCAACTGTCTTTCGGGGCTGCTAAGTCAACAGCAAGCCGGGGCTATATATGTATATATTTTTTTATGGTCGGAGGCTTAACCCGACCCGGGCTTCGAACTCATGACCTCTCGGTCAGTAGTGATTTATAGCAGCTGGTTACTATTTATTTATTACATCACTTCTGCCCCGCCCTCCTCACCCATCAGGGGACTCAGGGCGGCTTCCAATATAAACATATACATCAGAAAAACAGTTTACATCAGATTTAAAGGTCTTTCAAAATTAAAAAATTACAATAAAATAAATAAAATAAATGTACAGTGTATTTTCCACAGTGAAATCTCATGCCTTCTCCTCCTGTCCCAAATTCAGTCTGTCAATACTTTTTAGTTTGGGGAGAGATATGCCACAGGGCATAAACCCTCTATGTTCATCAGATGGAAAAAATTTTAAAGGACAAAAGTCCATTGCAATATAATGGAAAGAGCATTACCATAACCTCCTCTCAACTTGTCTGAAGAGGTTTTCTTGCAAATCTCACAACAATAAACCAGGGATGAGCTTTCAGCACTGCCTAGTTTGGAAGAAGTCAGCAAAGCCATCAACCAATTACAAAAAATGACAAATCCAGTGGACCTGCTAGAATCCCTGTTGAAATCTTTAAAGAAGGTGGACATAAGCTGACATAAGAACACAACGGGCTTATTGAAAAAGTGTGGGTGACCAAGAAAATCCCAGCAGACCATTATCATTATCCTTTTCAAAAAGGGAGAAAGACCAGACTGTAGAAACTATCAAGGTATCTACCTTTTAACCTGTTCTGGAAAAATCCTCACAAGAATCCTTGCAAACAACCTTCTACCTATTTTGGAAGACATCCTCCCTGAATCCCATAATGGCTTCCACCCTTCCGGAGAAACAGTGGATATGATTTTCACTGCATGACAGCTCCAAGAAAAATGCTTGGAACAAAATCAATCCCTGTACAGGCCATTCATCGACCTTGCAAAAGTCTTTGGCACGGTGCATCATAATGTCCTCTGGACCATCCTCTTTAAAATTGGATGCCCTGATAAATTTGTCAACATCCTCTTGCTCCTCCAAGATGACATGATGGCAACAGTCTTGGACAGCAATGGCTCCCAAAGTGGTCCATTTAAAGTGGGATCAGGTGTCAAATAGGGATGCACTATTGTCCCAATCTTTTTTCCCATCTCCATATCTATGATTCTACACCTTGTTGACAGGAAGCTTCCCATGGGTGTGGAACTCACCTATCGGACAGATGGCAAACTCTTTAACTTCAGCAGGCTGAAAGCCATAAGCAAGATAACAACAACTTCTGTTATAAAACTCCCAATATACTGATGATAATGTAGTCTATGCTTGTTTAGATGAAGACCTACAAGCCACTTTAAGCACCTTCACAGAAGCATATGAAAAGCTAGGTCTCTCACTTAACATCAAGAAAATCAAATAAATAAAGCTTAATGGTGAAAGCTAGAAAATGCTGACCATTTCTACTACCTTGGCAGCCACATCTCCACAAAAGTTGACATTGATGCTAAAATACAACACCATCTGAGCTCTGTGCATGCAGAATTTTTTCGAATGAAACAGTTCTTTGAGGATTGGGGCATTCATAGGGATAGCAAGATACTTGTTTATAAAGCTATTATCCTTCCAACTCTTGCAATACATGAACAATTTACTAACATCATTCTCAGCTTCTGGGAAGATTCCATCTGTGTTGCCTTCAAACAATCCTACAAATCTGTTGGGCAAACCTCAGTGTTCTGGAAAAGCAAAGACCACCAACACTGAAGTGATGATTCTCTAACATCAACTTTGCTGGACTGGCCATGTTGTCTGTATGCCTGATTACCATCTCCCAAAACAATTACTTTATTCTCAGCTGAAGAATGGAAAATGGAATGTGTTGCCTCTGATTTTAGGTCTTGATAGGTAGTTACATACATAACATGGAGTGTGGACATTAACTGAAGTTGTGACCAAATCTTCCTACTTCTCTTCTATGAATAAACTTTGTGTTTATTATGGAAATATGCATATATTCTAAATACAGTCATTTTGATGGTCCCAGTTATTGTAGCATAAATACCCATAATGCTTTGAATGTAGCAAATGCATGGTCCACTATTGTGCATGCCTGGGAATATGCACTAAGAAAGAGATTCCCATTCCATGCTTAATAACTGATCTAGGATAGGAATTAAACTAATATCATTGTACAATGAAATCAAGATCCAGTAAATCTGATTTGCTATCAGAAAAATGTCTTATCTCTATATATATATTTAAAAATGAGAAATATGAAAGCAGAGCTGGCACATAAAATAACTTTTGACTCTGCACCCCATTATTTATTGGAAATTTTTACTTCCTGTTTTGATTAATTTGGTTGATGATGCTCTTAAAACTGTAAAAAGAAATATGGCAAAGGGTTTAATGAGAGCTTAAAGACTTGTAAAGCTAGAATTGCTATAAACTGATTCAGAAGTAAACACAGCAGGAAAACAGCCTACAGGGATAAAAAGAGTATTTGAACAATGTAATTAAAATTACTGTGCTCATTTCCTAGCCATGGAACTAAAAATATAATGCTAATACTAAAAGAACTGCCCCTATGTACAGTGTTGCCAATTTACTTAAGAACCTGTCAGCATTTGTATTCAAATTCCCAAAATAAAGACATGAGTCAAAACTGAATGGGTTGAATAAAAGCCACACAGTATTTTAATTTATAACAAGATTTGTATACAAAGCAGATCATTTCAGGAGTCATGGCAAATTCCTTACTTTCAGGTAGTGTATTGGGGCAAATGGTGAGCAACGTGTCTCATTGTCACTCTGAGAGCCCCATACAAGGACACTGAATCATTTTCAGTCACTGTTAGGGGATATTCTATTTTGCCTCTATTGTTTTGTAGTCCCAACAAAATATGATTTAAACTGTTTTTAACAGGATGCTTCAGCCAAAAACCACGTGGAGCATTTGAGTGAAATAATGTGGGTTGGATGGTTGGTGGGGATCAAATTCTCCATGAGATCCCTCTCAGATCAGAGTAACTGTCTGGTTACTATGTTGTTGTTTATTCATTCAATCAATTCCGACTCTTTGTGACCTCATGGATCAGCTCATGCCAGAGCCTCCTGTTGGCCGTGGCCGCCCCCAGTTCCTTCAAGGTCAGGCCAGTTACTTCAAGAACACCATCCATCCATCTTGCCCTTTGTCGACCCCCCTTACTTTTCCCTTCAATTTTCCCCAGCATCACGATCTTTTCCAAGCTTTCCTGTCTTCTCATGATGTGACCTAAGTACTTCATCTTTGCCTTTAATATCCTTCCCTCCAGTGAGCAGTCGGGCATTATTTCCTGGAGGATGGACTGGTTGGATCTTCTTGCGGTCCAAGGCACTCTCAGTATTTACCTCCAACACCACAATTCAAAAACATCTATCTTCCTTCTCTCAGCCTTCCTTATGGTCCAGCTCTTGCATCCATAGGTTGCTAGGGGTAATACTATTGCTTTAACTATGCGGACCTTTGTTGCCAGTGTGATGTTGGACTGGATGGCCCATGAGGTCTCTTCCAACTCTACTATTCTATGATTCTATGATTCTATGTCTCTACTCTTCACTATTTTATCGAGGTTGGTCATTGCCCTCCTCCCAAGAAGTAAATGTCTTCTGATTTCCCGGCTGCAGTCTGTGTCTGCAGTAATCTTTGTACCTAGAAAGACAAAGTCTGTCACTGCCTCTATGTTTTCTCCCTATATTTGCCAGTTATCAATTAATCTAGTTACCATAATCTTGGTTTTCTTGATGTTTAACTGCAACCCAGCTTTTGCACTTTCTTTTTCAACCTTGGTTATAAAGCTCCTCAGCTCCTCCTTGCTTTCAGCCACCTGAGTAGTATCATCTGCAGACCTAAGGTTGTTAATGTTTCTTCCAGCAATTTTAACTCCAGCCTTGGATTCATCAAGCCCTGCATGTTGCACGATGTGTTCTGCATACAAGTTGAATAGGCAGGGTGAGAGTATCCAGCCCCGCTGTACTCCTTTCCCAATCTTGAACCAGTCTGTTGTTCTATGGTCTGTTCTGACTGTTGCTACTTGGTCTTATACAGATTCCTCAGGAAACAGACGGTGTGGCTTCTTGGCATCCCCATACCACCAAGAACTTGCCACAATTTATTATGATCCACACAGTCAAAGGCTTTAGAATAATGAATATAACAGAAATAGGTGTTTTTCTGAAACTCCCTGGCTTCCTCCATTATCCAGCGGATATTGGCAACCGAAAGGTCCCAGGTTCAAACCCCGGGAGCAGCAGGAGCGGCCGCTGTTAGCTCCAGCTCCTGCCAACCTAGCAGTTCGAAAACATGCCAATTTGAGTAGATCAATAGGTACCGCTCCGGTGGGAAAGTAACGGCGCTTCATGCAGTCATGCCGGCCACATGACCTTGGAGGTGTCTACGGACAACGCCAGCTCTTCGGCATTGAAATGGAGATGAGCACCAACCCCCAGAGTCAGACATGACTGGACTTAACGTCAGGGGAAACCTTTACCTTATACTATACTATACACTACGCTGCTCAATATCTAGTCCTTTTCCAAATGAAAACAAAAATGTGTAACATTAACAATAAATATAAATTATAACCTTAAATATTATATATGCCTCTAGAGGGAAACAGATACCAACATCATCTTTGTTTGTGTTTGGCCACCATGTCTCTGTGTATTGACAGGGATTGCCTAAGATGCATACCTTCTTGATGCTTTGTGTAGCTGAAGGACTGTCATATAGAAAGTGGAGCACACTTGTTCTTTGTGGCTCCATAAAGAGGGCTTGAAGCAATAGATTCAAATTACACAGAAGTACGGTAAAGGTTTTCCCCTGACGTTAAGTCCAGTCGTGACCGACTCTGGGGGTTGGTGCTCATCTCCATTTCTAAGCGTTGTCCATGGACACCTCCAAGGTCATGTGGCCGGCATGACTGCATGGAGTGCCGTTACCTTCCCACCGGAGTGGTGCCTATTGATCTACTCACATTTTCATGTTTTCAAACTGCTAGGTTGGCAGGAGCTGGGGCTAACAGCGGGCGCTCATTCCGCTCCCGGGATTTGAACCTGGGACCTTTCAGTCTGCAAGTTCAGCAGCTCAGCGCTCTAACACACTGTGCCACCACCAGGGGCCCACATAAGTAGTTTTCCACTAAACATTAGGGCACCTGCTAATAATTGGCTTTCTTTCCTTGAGATTTCTAGAACAAAAGTTGGACGGTTACCTTTCAAGCATGCCTCATTGTCCCTTCCAGTCCAATAATTGTATCATTCTGTGGGTGACTTGGGCTAAACCGGACCAATTTGTGATGAGGTGGTTTGTCTATCTATCCATTCAACTGGCCAAAAACATACTGTAAATGTCAACAAAAGTTTAATCAACTATAAAGTCTCATTGAAGTGATAAGTCTACCTATGTCATTCCTCTCATTTTGCTTGCAATCTGAATTTATTTTTCATTAATAAAGGCATATTCCTGCTGATAGTTTACTGTTATATATTAAGGTTCTGTGAAGAGGTTTGCAGTTTGAGATTATAGTTTATTTGCAGAAATGATTAATTATTGTTTATTATTTTTTAATTTATAATAGCATCCCACTCCCAGTAGCTGTACTTCAGGGAGGCTTAACTAGAGAACTCCTTCGATTTTCTTATACGAATAAATAAGCACAACAAACAACTCCATACAACTAATTCTGCCAATGAAAGTCATCCTTTAATTCTGAGCTGCATATGGGTTGTTTCTGTTAATTCTGCAGCCGTGTTTACAGCCTGAGATCCATGTATGGATCTTCTGTTTGGGAGGAAGCGTTTATTAGACCAATGCTTCCAACTCTCTAGTTGTAGTAAGAAGTCATCCCGCTTTGTATCTAATTAAGAGATCAGTGTTCTATAAAATATACAGACTACCCTGTTGTTGTGCCCATGGGTGGCTGACGGAATGCAGATTATCTATGACTAAATTCTCCGAGCCCCTAATTAAGGATTGGGAGGGGGGAATCTTTGCCAGGATGTCTTTAAGGCTGTCATGTAATGTGCAGAGCATGAATTATGGAGCGGTGGCTATTTCTGATGGATTCAAGAAATAATTACCAGCAAAGCTGTGCTTCATAAACAGTGCAGCAGAAGCAAGTGTTGCACAAGGACAGCGCCATCTAGTGGACAGTTCATGCATTACTAAGAGAGGCCTGAGCAGAAGCATTACCTAAGGGCTCTTTTAGCATCGATTAAGGGTTTGGTAGGACCCAGTATGCCAAAATAGGTTCCTCTAGAAATGGCCTGACAATGAATCCGAGAACAGTGCCAATGCACTTCAATTTGGTTTTAAGGTGAACTTACCAAAATTTTGCCTGAAGAAAAAATCAAGCAAAAATCGAGCACTGACAAATTCTAGCCCTGAGCTTTGAATGCTGACTGTGAATGCTAAAGTTTGGGTTTAGAGCCTTGTGTTTTCAAACATGTTCAGGAAATAGGGTTGCCACCTCTTTTCTTCTGAAAATCTTCTCAGCTGAGAGGTACAACATTGGATTGTCTAGGCTGGGAATTCTGACTACTCTGAGAGAGTTTTACAGATAGAGGAGAATTTCATTTCCATTTTGTTTTGAATTACCCATATATTTATTTTATATATTTCTTTATTAAAATATTTTTATTCTGCATTTTATCATGAGATCTTCGGACAAAAAAGAGATGAAACAACATAAGCCATGTATATAATTGTAAAATAATTCAATAACTACTTTTGTTAAAATAAAAACTAGGATAGTTTTAAAACTTTGAAAGGTCTAAGGGCACATCTACACTGATTATTTAACACAATTTCAAAATGCTTTTGCTGTGCAAATGATTATGTAAGAAATCCTGAAATCAGTTTGAGGCGTGGATGGTGATGACACAAAGCATGAAGCACTGATTTACATTTATTATTATTGTATGACACAGCAAACAAGATAGATATGCTGGATTTCATATCACAAAATTACAAGTCAAACACTTCCCAAGTGCCTAGGACTGTGTGATGTATTTTCGGATGATGCGCACAGATCCCAGTAGGATGGCCTTTTGGAGTTGGCAGATCGCAATTTTGTTAATGTCTATTGTTTCGAAATGCCGGCTGAGATCTTTTGGCACGGCACCCAATGTGCCGATCACCACCGGAACCACTTGTACTGGTTTCTGCCAGAGTCTTTGCAGTTCAATCTTGAGGTCCTAATAGCGGCTGAGTTTTTCCTGTTGTTTTTCGTCAATGCGACTGTCACCTGGGATGGCAACATCAATGATCCAAACCTTTTTCTTTTCCACAACTGTGATGTCTGGTGTGTTGTGTTCCAGAACTTTGTAAGTCTGGATTCGGAAGTCCCACAGTATCTTTGCATGCTCATTCTCCAATACTTTTGCAGGTTTGTGATCCCACGAGTTCTTTACTGCTGGGAGGTGGTACTCGAGACATAATTTCCAATGAATCATTTGGGCCACATAGTTGTGCCTCTGTTTGTAGTCTGTCTGTGCAATTTTCTTACAGCAGCTGAGGATATGATCAATGGTTTCGTTAGTTTCCTTGCACAGTCTGCATTTTGGGTTGTTGTTGTTGTTGTTATTATTATTATTATTATTATTATTATTATTATTATTATTATTATTAATGTTTATTTATATCCCACCATTTCTCTCCACAAGGAGATTCAAAGTAGCTTACATAAAAACCATTTCACTACAATTTAAAATCTACAAATATACAAATATTAAAACAGAATTAAGGGCTTTCTTGTCTGGCCACTGCAATTTGAAGCTAGTTTCAAACTGCATTAAAGGGGCCTTAAAAGTTAAAATTAAGTCCAGAATTAAAAATAAATAAGCCTCAATGTTCTACAGATACCATAGCTAGCTAAAAGAAGAAATAAATGTGTATTAGAGCAAAACAAGCCTGAACATTCCCTAGAAGCCATGATGGCTAAACTGAGACTGTCATATTTGGAACATAGCATGGGAAGGCAAGACTCTAGAAAAAATAACAATCCTTAGAAAGACAGAAGACAGTGGGATAAGAAGAAAATCACATTTCATATGGATACACTCAATCAAGGAGCCAACGTTCTGAGTCCTCAAAACCTGAGAAGGGTGTTTATGACAGAATGACTTGGAAGTCTCTCATTCATAAGGTCAACACCAGTTGAAGTCAATGTGGTAGTAATTCACAACAACTAAATTCTCAACATAAAACTATGTTGAGAAAAGAAGCCAACACTGGTGCCAGCTGGTTTTCTAAGAGAAAGGCATTCCACAAAGCCCTTTCCCATATCCTTGCCCATCACATTGTCCCCTCTGATAGGATACAAAGTATTCCTTATCAATTAAGATGGAAACAACTTGAGGTTATTATTTTTTAAAATCTAACATAGGAGAAGGAATGTTCATAGGTTTTTTCCCCCCAAACCTAAATCCTACAAAACTGACTGCAGCAATAGATTGTCACACTCATGTAAATTTCATTTCAGTCTGGCTTCAGTAAGAATGTGGATGTTGATAGGCCAGGAGCTGTCATATAATGCGTGCGCAATGCATGCCATAAACCATCTGCTGCTGTAACAGGATTCTGTGATTCTAAGTTGCTTTCAGAAGGCAAAGCTTAAAAAAAACCTGCCTTTATAATATATTTAATGAATAAAAATTTCACACTCAACCGATCATAAATGGTTTATTGTCCTTTATTCCTCCTGCAAGAATATGTTAATTTATGACCCTTCAAGCCATGCCTTGATTTATTTAGATAAAGATTTATAAAAGGGTATTTGCCCACATATTCTAAGAGAGAAACTAGCCCAAATCACCATTGGTCAATATGGTTCAGGTTCTTGCTTCCCTCTTGCATTAGGTCTGAAATTGCAACAGACACAATTAATGGCCTCACTGCATACGTTTAATGATTTCTAGGCCCACAGTGGGATTTCTCTATAATGTTCAAGAAAGAACTGCCACTGAAAGAGAGATGGTTCAAAGGCCAAACATGTTGGAGAGAAAGAAAAGAAAAAGGAGCAAAGTTTATTTCCAAGTACAGAATGTGTTGCTCATCTGCAATTCATTGTATTGCAAGGTGTTGTCACAATATTACACCCGCCTTACCGTTGCATAGTGATTAAGACGTTTCCTGTAATTAGAAGATCCAGGCAGAGCCAGTAAGCCAGGTAAAATACATGGCAATTAGGACTTCAAAGAGGGGGCTTTCATTACCTTCTTTTTATGAAAGCGATAATATCTCATGCTGTTCTTTTTTCATTATCTGGTCGGGTTGAAAGTGACACCATTCACTTGAGTGTTGAGTTCTGAACTGGTTGGCTATTGAAAAAGGTACCGATTTCTTGCATAATCACAGCCTTGCAAGTTAGAGACGTAATTCTTTCCTACTTTATTTTAGAAGGAAAGTATGAATATTGTAGTAATTGTCCAAATTGGCAATTTGGAAAGTGTGTTGGCAAGTCCTGGAAAACCATGCAGTTTTTAAAACCTATTCTCAATTTGGTGTTTTTCCACGCAATAATGCTTTTAATGGTTTTAAACAGAGAATTGCATTTTCGGTATTGCAAAGGCATTTTGACACAGTGAATCACAGTGCTCTCTGGACCATCCTCCAAAAAATCAGATACCCTGACAAATTTGTGAACATCCTGCATCTCCTCCATGATGAAATGATGGCAACAGTCTTGGGCAGCAATGGCTCCAAAAGTGACCTAACCCTGTTATATATCTACCAAACATGGACGGTTTACAGACATCACACCCAACTTCTAGAACAATTCCATCAGTGTCCCCTGAAAAATCCTGCAAATCTCTTTGGAAAACAGGCAGACAAATGTCAGTGTGCTGGAAGAAACAAAGACCACCAGCATTGAAAGGAGCCTCCGGTGGCCTAGGGGATAAAAGCCTCGTGACCTGAAGGTTGGGTTGCTGACCTGAAAGCTGCCAGGTTCGAATCCCACCTGGGGAGAGCATGGATGAGCTCCCTTTATCAGCTCCAGCTCCATGTGGGGACATGAGATAAGCCTCCCACAAGGATGGTAAAACATCAAAAACATCCGGGCATCCCCTGGGCAACGTCCTTGCAGACGGCTAATTCTCTCACTCCAGAAGCAACTCCGGTTGCTCCTGACACGAAAAAAACAAAAAACAAAAAAACAAACAAACTTCACTGGACTGGCCATGTTGTCCAAATGCCCGATCACCATCTCCCAAAGCAGTTTCTGTAATCCCAACTGAAGAATGGATAATGGAATATTGGTGGACAGGAAAAGAGATTTAAAGACGGGCTTAAAGCTAAACCTAAAAACTGTGGCATAGACACTGAGAATTGGGAATCCCTGGCCCTTGAGCATGCTAACTGGAGATCAACTGTTTCTAACAGTGTTGTGGAATTTGAAGCGGCACGAATGGAAGGCAAAAAGGAGAAACATGTCAAGAGGAAGGCGCATCAAGCCAACCCTGACCAGGACCACTTGCTTGAGTTATTAGCTATTTTATAAAAAGGAAACCATTTCACTACATTGCCCACGGATTTTGGTATCTACCAGGGGTCCTGGATCCAAACTCCTGTGATACCCACTGTATTATTTTACCTGTAGAAAATGCAAGTAGTTTCTGTAGATTCTCTATTAAAATCACTCATTTCAAAATTTTGCACAGAGTAATTCTCCAATTGCAGCATTTTCTGTGTAGGAAAAATCTCTTTGCAGAACATAATTTTCTGTATAGAAATATATATTTTTACATAGAAAGTGCTGTTTCCTGCAAAGAAGATGTTATTTTCTACACAGATGTGGGAAATGTGCACAGAATAATTCCTAAACTGAGGAGATTCTTTTATGTCCAGCACTCTGCTTGTTAGCAGAAAATGCAACATTTGAGCATACTCTGCCCCAGCCCTTGGGACAGCCACATTACCTGCCTCTGACTCACTGTGATGGTAGGATGGAGTCCAGACTTCTCAGTGGAGCTGAACTCAGTTTAGCCCCACCAAATGGCACCCATACCTGTGTCATATTGTTATCATTGCAGCAGAGGCCATGGATCTCTAAACTACAAATTCCAGCATGATGAGACCAGGTTGAGGAGAGTGCAATGAAAATAATATAATCATCTAGTGCAAATGCAGATATCGTCCCATACAGGCTGTTCCTGAGTTACAAACATCCAACTTTCAAACCACCCATAGTTAAGAACGGGGGTGAGACAATAGGAAGTGAGAGAAATCTACCCCTCGGAAGGAAAATTCACTCTTAAAAGAGTTATCATGGGGAAAAGGTGCCTCCACTGAAGCTTTATCACAAATCCTTGTTTCCACAATAAGCCAACTTATATACAAATTCAACCTAAGAACAAACCTACAGGACCTATCTTGTTTGTAATTGCCTGTACAATCAATTGTTAATGGAAACAACAAAAACAAGATTGATGCCCGCATCCCAGGTTCAATATCTACATACATGTGATAATGAACATTTTTACAGACAGAAGAAGGTCATTCTGTTCCTTAAAATGATGAGATGATTGAGGACTAGGTACCCCTTCAAATGGGTTCATATTTGCATTTTCATGTGAATATATATTTATATATGATTGTGAGGAGAATTTCTCCCACATCCTATTGTTAGGGAATCTGTATGATGTGGCAGCATTTGAGAAGAATATTTATAGACATTATGATCAACCTGATGACATCTTTCTCAAGCACCAACTTGCAATGCATTTCAGATTATTTCTTTCTAGTTTGAGATTTTGATTGACAGACCTCTGCTTCACACTTTAAGAAAAAACTTGCAAGAATCAAGTAGAATCTTCACAATAAAATTTACCAT
This sequence comes from Anolis carolinensis, assembly GCF_035594765.1. Lineage (NCBI taxonomy): Eukaryota > Metazoa > Chordata > Lepidosauria > Squamata > Anolidae > Anolis > Anolis carolinensis. Next base: position 183,541,558 of record NC_085845.1, read on the forward strand.
AGAAGATGTCTAACAATGGCTGCTAGTTATGATGACTGAATACAAACTCTAAATACAATTTCAGGTGTTATTCCAGTTGTGTGGAACATGAAGGGAGAAAGCAATAGTCTTCATACTCTACTTCTCAGCCTTTGGGTTCCCAGATGTTTTGGCCTTCAACTCCCAGAAATGCTAACAGCTGGTAAACTGGCTGGGATTTCTGGAAGTTGTAGGCCAAAACACCTGGGGACCACAGATTGAGAACCGCTGCTCTACCTTTAGCTGTATCTGTTTTGAGGAGACCAGGAATTGACTTGAGGCAAAAAAGAAAGCCTGGTCAGTTTTGGTTGCCCCCAAGTTGAAATATATGATACCTCATTATGCCAAATAATAATATTCCATTTTTTTCCTTGGAATATAAATAAATGCAATACCTAGTTGGGGTAAATTGTCATAAATTGCTAAAAAAATAATTTCAGTCTTCCCTTGAAAGTATGGAGAGTAGATTAGGAAGGGGGGAGGCTAGCAAAATAAGGAGTGAGAAAAGGTTTTAAAGGATGAAGAAAGAAACTGGTGTGCTTTGATGGGTTGTGGAGTGTGTGGTTTATCTCCCAATGGAATGCCGAGTCCATTGCTAAGCCTGTCACATAACCCATCCTTTCAGAGAGTGAATTATAAGAGATTTCTTTATCTTCTTCAAGGAAACAATTTTGATTAATTTTCTTTCATGAAGGAAAGAATAAGTAATTTTCTTCTCACAGTGAAAAGGCTGTGCAGTTTTTAAAAACTATTCTCCATTCATTACTTTGGCCAAAAGAAATATTATTTGGCACTGCATTTCCCCCCTGTCCACCATGACTTGCAATTACCCTATTAAGACCACACACATCACACACATTGTGCTGATATCACCATAACTTGTCTCATACATTTTCCCTGCCAAACTCATCTCACTTTTAGGGTCTAGTCCATATTTCCTATCCTTCACATTTCCATTATACATATCATGGAACATATTTTCTGTTGTGCATGAATACTAATATACTGATATGGAAGTATTCACACAAATAAAAATATATTAGAAATAATTTTAAAAAACACATCCTGGTAGGAATTATCACCTCCTACCAATCAGATCCACCTACCACTAACTCCTCTCTCCAACTGCTACACTGTAAATTAGTGCTACCTGGTGAGACAGCCACATGCCAAAAAATTCAGATTCTATGCAAAACTATGTGGTAAAAGGAAATTAATTTGGAACCAGACTGAAGCCCAAAGAAATATGATACATGAATGTCATATGTCCGGATCAGAGCACAATCGAAATCATACTCTCTTAGAGCCCTCCCAGACAACCCCTTAATCTGGAGTAAGGAAGTGGGTACTTTAAGAAGAGTATTCACATGGAGCTATTAGTGGTTTAATGCTTCCATTTAGCCACCTTAACCTGGTTACATTCTTCATCAGCTGATTTAGGATTTTAAAATGTGGATAAGTGCTGGAGCAGTCTACAGCAGCATAGCTCAAGGAATTTGCTATGTTTTGGGGGCACTGGGATATACAGTGCTCCGTAGCATCACATTTTTTGCTTGATATCGGATTTTATGTGAACCTTTTTATCACTTTTTTATCCATTCTAGCTCCATGCAGGGACATGAGAGAATCCTCACACAAGGATGTTGAAACATCAAAACATCCGGGCGTCCCCTGAGAAATGTCCTTGCAGATGGCCAATTCTCTCACACTAGAAGCAACTTGCAGTTTCTCAAGTCGCTCATGACATGAAAAAACTTGTTTTTTATGCCATCCCACAATCCAGCACACAGTTTTGGTGTGCATCATCTAGTCACCTCTCCTTTTATCCCACTTTCTTTTGGAATTTAAGGTCTGTGTAGATAGGGATCTTAGTCTCCGAAGAAGGGAATAACAAATCTATTTTGAACAGATTTTGCCAAGAAACCTCTGTGATAGGCTTGTCCTAAGTTGGAAATGATTCGAAGGTACACTGCAACAACGAGTGTGTGCTTATATTGGTTTACTTTTAACATATTTCACTGAATGCTTCATCTCTACCAAATTATAGTATTTTTCCTGGTAATCAATGAAGGGGAAATTCCCTTCTCTTGTAACCACTTGCCTTTCATTGCATACCAGATGGCTAAAAGATTTTAAAACGTTCTAAAAAGTGAAATACTCATTATCAACATCCACATCAGCCCTTCATTGAGGAGTGCAATTTGTTGTTTCAAAGAATGAGTTGCAAATTGCAGTGATCAGAACATGGGGCTTCAAAAGGAATACAAATGTGAGCAATCGCATGCACAGTATTTCACAATATGACTTCATTCCCATTCTGCATTCATTCTGCGGTCCTTGAAATGGCAGAGCTTTCCTGCACATATATGCATGCCATACAATACAATACTTTTCTGTAAAAGAGACAGGTACCTTCTGAAAACAACACCATAGGCAGTTGCAAAGGTAGAAATAACAGGACAACTTTTGCAACTGTCCGTATAACGAAAAGAAAACCTGCCAACACACAGGAACAGTGAATCTTCAAGTAAAAAAAGGGATACTTTTTTGTGTAAGGCATATATCAACAGGATGAAGGAAGGACAATATTTTATACCTATCGATATAGGCTTTTTTTCTCCTGTTGCTTTCATGAACTGGATTGGCTGGAACCATAGAAATCACATGTGGGGAACAATGTGCCAGGATGAAGGCTAATTTTTCACCCAAGAGTCCTCTGGCAGTCTGCTCTGAGGCATTAAGTGCAGAGCCAAGGGTTTGTCAGATTGAAAACTGGAGAAGGCTCCTGTACATTTGATGGTGGTATAGAAAAAGGAATTTCAGCAGGATTTATATGTCATACAATCAGGTAACAAGCAATGCTTGCTGAGATTCAAACCAATCATGCAAAGTACAAAAGCAAATTCCAGTTTTTCATCTGGCGACAGGCAGTGATGGCATGTCACTTATGCTTTCATAGCATCCCCCTTTTTCTGATAAGGGGGTGAGGTAGAATGAAAGAAAATTGGTCCTTAACAGCATATTTTGATAGCAGTTTAGGTAATTTTCAAGAACTTTGGAACACATTGGTCTAAAAAAGAGGGTTGGAAACTATATTTATTTATACCCTGCTTTTTCCTTCCACAGGGAGACTCAAAGCAGCCTATAGCACCTTGCATTCTTGGGTAATCTCCCCTCCAAGTACTAACCAGGGCTGTTAACTGTTAACTGTTAACCAGTTAACCTACTTAACTTCCTTTTTATATAATTTTTAAATTAATGTATCAATCAAAATGTATAAGTATACATTCTTTCCTCATTTTACAATATCTTAGACATACATACAATCCGACAGTAAAAAAAAAATCAAGTACATCTTTAAACGTGTTTCTTATCAGTTTTTAACTTTTCTATTACAACTTTACTACTTATCCCTCTACTACACCTTTTATCTACTTATGTATGTTTTATATTTTATTATTATTATTGTTATTATTATTTACATCATTAATTTATCAATCAAAACATATAAGTATACTTCTTTCCTCCTTTTACAATGTCTTAGACATATCATATTGTATACAGTCCAACAGTAAAGTATACTCTGGTTTCTCTTCAGATTGTATAAATCTTTCGCCTTTTACTTAACTTCCATGTTCAGACATCTGGTGCCTTCAGGATATTTAGGCATCTGATAGTAATGCACGTCTGCTGTAAAATAATAAAGAAAAGAGAAAGGACAATTCAGATAAAATGTTACAAAAATGTCTGATTCCATTTTTTGTTCATTTATCTGAGTTTAAAGAGTTGATATGGAGAATCACAGAGTTAAAGGAGATCAGAAGGACCTTTCCTGTGGTTGTCAGAATGTGACACAATATTCCAGGTTAAGTCTGACCAAAGCAGAATATTTATTTTATTTATTATAACATTTATATCCTGCCCTTCTCACCCAACAGGGGACTCAGGGCGGCTTACAATAAAACACACATATAAAACCTGTACAATACACTATAAATCAGTTAAAAATTAACTTACATAAAACATTCATAAAACATATTATAAAATACAGATAGGCATGTTCAAGTTTAAAAGACTGGGTCTGTCAATTGAGTTCCAACATACATAATAGTAATTAATGCTGCTGATTCTTATTACTATTTGGAATCTAGACACTATGCTCCTATTGATGCAGCCTAGAGAGTGGAATCAGATTTTCTCAGTTCTCTACCTGTACAAAACCCTTGGATAGCTGTGCCACTGGCCATGGAGCTGAGGTCACAGATATGTAATGTGCCTCTGAGTGGTCAAGCACAGAGTTGGCCGAACCATTATAAAAGAGGTTGGAAATTCTCCGGAGAAGCAACAGAGAAAAGCTATGCCTTTTCAGGGAAGATCCACAGGAGCCAGGAGTGAACCTGGTGCTCCAGGAAGGAAAAAGCAATTTGGAAAAAACTGAGACTTCTACGACTGCCCTGGTGGGGAAAACAAGGAAAAAGATAATGCAGAGTAAGATGATGATAATGCTCTCTCCCTTCTGCCCTTTGACACGAAAACCTGGAAGAATAAATTCAGCCTGGAACAGAGAGTTCTGTTCATTTCCTCATAACCACTGGCTCTGTACAAAGCATTGTAAAATAATATTACATAATGAATTACAACCATATGAAAGCCGACTGTGTGCTTCAGCCAAGATATTTTTAATATATCATTCATTGCATATAAATCTAACATTTTTGTGTGAAAATTGGGATATATAAATTTATAGCTATCATCTATGTGACAACTCATTGTCACAGTTTGAATGTAAAACCATTGTAATTTTCATTTTTCTTTCCTTTCCCACTATGTTTTAATTTCCTTCCCCAATTAAGAAGACAAATATTTCAATCCACAAAACAAATCTAAGGACTTTATCAGATGGGCAGGGGGAAAGAGGGAGTGAGCGGGGGAAAGGCAATGACAGCCTGGGACAGCGGAGGGAACCATCTTGCTCTGTTCCCTCCCATCGAGGTCCATCTTCTGCCATCCCACATCCTTCCCCCCCCCTCAGGTTAGTCTTTCCCCTGTGTTTCTCTGCTTTGTGACATTAGGAGTCGGTTAACACCCAACTCCTCCAAAGGCACTCTGGACTCCAATTCTCTAAATTGCTCCATAGAGTCCCTCTCAGCCTTCTCTTCTGCAGGCTAAACATGCCCAGCTCTCTAAGCCACTCCTCATAGGGCTTGTTCTCCAGACCTTTCATCATTTTAGTTGCCCTCCTCTGGACGCTTTCCAGCTTGTCAACATCTCCCTTCAACTGCGGTGCCCAAAATTGGACACAGTATTCCAGGTGTGGTCTGATTCCAGGTGTGGTCTGACCAGAGGTTGCCCTGCAACATGTGATGAATTCTATGAGACTCCATTTTGGCAGCATAGAGAAATGGAGAGAAGACTGCATCTGATGAAGTCGTAGGAAAATTGTGTGGTCACCAATCACTAGCACTAAAGATCATAGTTAGAAACCACTGCTATACTAAATTATCACTAGATCATCTCTAGAAATTCCTAATGACTCCAACGTTTGTTTCTGACAATATATCAATGCCTTGGGGAGAGAGTTATATCTGCTCACAAAGTTTAAGAACCAGTCAGATTTAACTCAGAGCCAGAACTCAAATCAAGTTCAGAAATCTGATGTGGATCCCGCTTCCCCTGGATTATTGTTATATATAAAGAATTGGTTCTCTATATTAAAATAATCAGATATTTCCTTTCAGACAAATTAGATGACATTTGTAAACATAAGATGAGGGAGATCACATCACTTATGGAGAAACTCAGTGAAAGAAGCCATTGCCCTAAACCTGAAAGATGTGAGCAGGGTTGTTGATGATCAAGGAGGGCTATTGACTCATTTGTGGTGTCACCATAACTGGAAGTTAACATGACAGCAGTGAACAACAATAGCAAGCCTTTGTTGGCCTATCTATCAGCTCCTGCTGTGACTGTGTCCCTGAACTTGAAGAGTTTACAGAATTTGTTCCCCTTCTTCCATCATTTCTCTTTTGTGACTATTCTGCTCACAGGAAGTAGGCAGCAGAATATTTCTACTGGGAGTTTAACCTTTAGATACATTTCAGAGATCAACTGCCACAAGAGGGTTCTGCTGTAGACTGAGGTTTCTGAAGCCAAAAAGAATTGTGACTAAAACTTATTCCTTAGAGCCACTGAGTTAGCTATTATATCTTTTAGTTAGGAATGCTCTTTATATTTTTGTTCTTTGATGGACTTAGGAATAAATAATTAAGAACACAATGGGACTGATTCCCAGGTACATGATCTGAGGATTGCTGGCGTGGATATTGTGTTTGCCCTCCAATGTCCTATGGAACTCCTGTGGAAGTTTGGAGTTAAATCTTGAGTTAAAGATTTCTATATAGAAGTTTGGAGGAATAAAGCAGTAGCAGCTTAAGTGCAGTGACACATTAGATCTTTGGATAAGGACCACTGACTTTGTATTGAGTTCTTGTACCTTCCATTATATTGCTGGCCACAAATGTTATATCTATTTCTTGGCTGGTAGAACTCATCTGCCTTTTAATTTCATGATACACCCACAGCTTGCCCATGAAGCTTCAATATAAATAGGCACCTTTCCCTGTGTGATTGCTTATGTAAAGCAGCTCTGACGGTGAAGTTTGGGGGAAAGCTATTTCTTCCAGTGCCTAATCAGGAAACTGCTTTAATAAATGCATTGTTCACTTTTGAGCATTTCCATTGAAATGCATTCTTTTTCTAGCCTCGGAAACTTTGTCGCTCATCATGCAAATTAAATGGGGCTTCCCTTTGCTTCTGCCAATTATGGAATATCAGAGCCTGTCAAATGCTGAAACAAATTACCTTGTCTTTCTTGGCATCTTATTTCCTAGTGTTTTTCTGTTGAAGTTAACCGTAAAACCCATGGTCTTTTTCTGTAGAGATTCTTAACCTATGAGAGAGAGATTTCCCACCTGTTAGTGAGTTGCCTGAGTGAGTTTTCTTGCCTTGATAGCCTATACATTTAAAGAATGAAAAAAAAAACTTTAAGTTTTAAATCCCTCTAGAGTTTTGAAGAATGATTCTCAACCTTTAGTCCTCCACTAGTACTGAAAAAGAAATCAAATTACGTTGGATCTGATTAAAGGGCCATCAAGTTCATCATTTTGTTTCCCAAACCGTTATCTACAGGAAGCCCACCAGGAATGTGTGCAACGGTCCACTCCATCTTGTGCTCCAACCAACTGCTCTATAAAGTCACACGATCTCTGATTTAGGAGGTAATGTACCTTACCAGTAAACATTATTGACCTTGATTTCCATGAGGTTATGGCCAGTGACAATAGAGTTTTAAAAGTCTGTCCAATGCTTAGTTCTGGACAAACTATCTAGAGAGTTAAAACAGGTGGAACACTAGCTTAGAAAATATTTAGATCATTCCATAACATGGCAGAAAGTCAATCACATGGAATTTTCTCAAAGAATTACTACTTTCTTTTATAGTGGTGCTCTTTTTTGTGTGTGTCAGGAGTGACTTGAGAACTGCAAGTTGCTTCTGGTGTGAAAGAATTGGTTTTCAAGGACGTTGCCCAGGGGACGCCTGGATATTTGATGTTTTTCCATCCTGGGGGAGGCTTCTCTCATGTCCCCACATGGGGAACTGCAGCTGACAGAGGGAGCTCACCCACTGTCCCCAGATTCGAACCTCCAACCTGTCGATCAGCAGGTGGCGCAATGGGATTAACCCATTGTACCACCGGGGGCTCCTGTTCTATATGTTATATGTTCTATATGTTATAATACCAGCAGAAATCCAGTCACTGGAATCCAGTTACTGAAAGCAATGTAATCCAGATGCTAGAAGAGCCAAATGGATAAGATATTATACTCAGGGCCCATCATTCAGAGGATGAGAAACACAGAAAGTACATGCAAGAATGGCACCATCCATTGTTGATACAACAGCACTATGCTGGAATATTGTAGGTACACACAGTTTAGACATACAAGGCTCTTACCTGTCCACATTATGGCTCACAGTGTTTAATTTGACAACATTATACATAATAGAAGGTTCTAGGGACACCTTCTCAATAAACGTTGGAGAGGTTGTGATATTTTGAATCTGGGCTTCTAAAAAGGCTTTCCATGTGATTCCATATGTGATGGATATATTTGCTTATACAGTAGAGTCTCACTTATCCAAGCTAAACGGGCTGGCAGAAGCTTGAATAAGTGAATATCTTGGATAATAAGGAGGGATTAAGGAAAAGCCTATTACACATCAAATTAGGTTATGATTTTACAAATTAAGCACCAAAACATCATGTTATACAACAAATTGGACAGAAAAAAGTAGTTCAGTACCCAGTAATGTTATGTTGTAATTACTGTATTTATGAATTTAGCACCAAAATATCACAATATATTGAAAACATTGACTACAAAAATGGCTTGGATAATCCAGAGGCTTGGATAAGCGATGCTTGGATAAGTGAGACTCTACTGTAGTTGTTGTCACACATTCTTCCAGCCACAAGAGACTGGAAGATGTCACCCAGATGACCTTTTCATTGGCCACCCCACGACTGTGGAATGACCTGCCAAAAGAGCTCCGACAGCTAAATGAGCTGTCGGAATTTAAAAACCATCTAAAGACCCATTTCTTCCAGCAGGTCTACCCAGCCAGTTTTTAAGCATAAATTTGAAACTTGTGTTCTTTGTTTAATCTCTATTTTGTGTATTTTAATATGTATTTTATAGAAATATGTTATTAATATGTATCTTTTATAGAAATACATTTTACTATGTACATTATGGTTATTATCTTTATTTATATCCTGCTTGATGTCCCCAAAGGGAACTCGAAGTGGCTTGACATAAAAGCATTAGTATACAATTTAAAATATATAAATATGCAACCATTAAAACAGAATAAACACAAACAGCACTAAAAAAATCATAGCTAAATGCATCAAAATATATTCAAAGTTAGAAACCACAGCACCCCCTGACTAGATCTTAAACACCCCCATCCTTAAAAGTCTGTCTGAATAGAAAGGTTTTAGCCTGGTGTATGTGTAGTATATGCCTCAAATGTTAGTCTTGTTTCTGGGTATATTTCACCTACTGATTCTAAAAAATGTCACCACTTTCCCCCCTATCAGCTCTAGTTTTGAGATACAGAACATATACCTACCTATCATTAGACCAAGACAAATGAGAAGAAAGCTTTTAAAATCATGAACTATATAAATGGTGATAGGAGAGAGAAAACAGCCATTTGCATTTCTATGATAGCATCTTGGGGTCCCGCAGCAAACTCAACTGTTTGGCAGCTGGTTCCCCATGAGCAAAAAGACATACAAAAGACATCACAGGGTTAAGTACCTTGAAAAACTCCTTTAAAGAGCAAGTGGGACTGAAAAAGGGACCCGTGTTGGTCAAGGGGCTACTGAGGGACTCCTAAGAGTCATTGGATATAGATGATAAACAGCTTTTTATTTTAATAAACCTCAGAAGCAAATGTTGTACAAAAATCCCCAAATGTACAAAAATTTTCTTAATCTGCCAGGAGAAGAAATTGGATATTTGTTCTTGAATATCAGAATGAAATAAGCACAGACTTACATAAACACTGAGTTTGGGGGTTATGCTTCTATTTAGGCTTGTAGACGTATTTCCTTCCTACCAATATGGGGGCAAAAGGAGATGTCTTAAGCCTCAGGGATACAGTGGCAGAGAAGATGCTGCAACATCTTATAGCAGGTTTCACTCCTAATTATTGACTGCAAGGGACAAACACCAGACTAGGAGTGGCTATCTCTCCTCAAACAAGGTAAACTCTCATGCATCCAGTAGTCAACATCTCTGAGTTGTGACCTTCCAAAGAGAAAGCACTGGAGGTAACCTTGCCACTTGAGCTGACATAACCACCACTTTATTCTTCTGAGCTTAGTCATGCCTGGGAAGTTCTTTCTAAATCTAAGAAAGCCCTATAATTATAGGGTTATTGGGATACAGCTGAACCAAAGGCTTTAAATGTGCAGGGACTCTCTCTGCCAGGCATCAGTGAAGCTGAAGACAGACAGAAACCAGGCCATAGTCTTTATTCAGTGAGTGTTAAGTGAGATAAGGCCAGCTCAGATGAGTCAAAGCTTTCAGGAAAGGCCAGACTCAAAGTGGCTGGAGATAAGCCCTGGCACAGGTACTTACCTGGCATGAATTTCAATGGACACTGGGAATTCAACATGTCAGTGTCCCAGTTGTTTTCTTTCAATGAATGTGGGAAGGAACCCAACTGGTTAAACAATGGCTTTGCATCTGCATGGTGATAATCTTCTCAGACATCAGTTGAATGTTCAGTGGAGAAAATCTGACACAGGTTTTCCTGGGAGTCCTTTTAGTCAAATAGGATTCAGAAGAAACTGTGCCAGCCATGATGTTCATCAATATGTTTCACTGTTTTCAGTAATCAAGGCTTTCCCTCTAAAGCCTGCTCTGGTTCATCCATGCTTGACTTTGGATTTCAGACCTCTCTCTGGATAGAAATCTGAAAACATAAAAATAAAAGAGAACAATAACATGTTTCAGAGGCCACTTCCTGGAGGATATTCAAATTCCTGTTCTTCCCATTGTGTTATTCTAGTCTTTAGAAGTAACTAGTTGGAAGTAGCTAATTGTTTATCATTAATTCCTTTTTCAAATATCAAATATATTCCAGGACATTGTGATTGTAACTGAGAATACATCTACACTCTAGAATTTATGCATACTGACACAAATTTAAATGTCATGGCTCAATGTTATAGAATCATGGGAATTGTAGTTTTACAATGTCTTTAGTATTCTATGCCAAAGAGGGGTACTTCTCCAAACTCTAAACCCAAGGTTTCCATAGTATTATGCTACAGCAGTTAAAGTGGCATCAATCTGCCCTAATTCTACAGCATAGATGCACCCTGAGTGAGGGATAACATCGCCCCATTGCACTGAAATGATAACTTTTAGTTACACTGAACGTTATGGGAAGTATGGACCCATTAAGTAAAAAGAATATAATGGTTCTTGTCTGAGTTTATGCCAGAGAGGACAACTTGGGTAAGTCAGGGGACTAGAGACTTCCCTGACTGTTGAAAAAGGAAAACAGCAACAACCAAAAACACCAAACAAGGGAAGTTGCTTAAATTCCATATTTGGCTTTGAAATTGTTAAAGTGTTCAATAGTACATTTTTTAAAAAGTTAAGCTGTGGAGAAGGGTCCACAAATTGAAAAGGGAAATTACTACTCCTGAAAATTCCAAAAATAGCAGTCCATTACTGCCTCTTTTTGCCAGAAAAAGACCTGTCCCTAAAGTCTGGAAGAGTTCAGGGCTACCAAAACAGCTGGAAATCAGTCCCTCTGGATTCAAGGCCTCTCTTATCTATTTCTTCTCTGCTGACTCTTGGCACAGTCCTACAGTCATAAAAGTAATAAAGCGGTTATTAAAGAACTGCAAAACAAGTGCAGTTAGCAATCACTAGCGGTTATCCAGGAAGAAATATACAAGCATAAATCACACAATACAAGCATAAATCTTTTCTGACTTAGATGCTGCTATACAGTTCCAATGAATGTAACTTTGGCTCCTGCTTGTCCAGTGTTGATTGATACCTTTCAATTTGTGCGGCCTGAAGATGTGGACAGGATCCTTGGAAAGGTGAGAGCTACCACATGTATTCTAGATCCTTGACCTTCCTGATTGATCAAATAAGAAGTATAGTATCTAGAGTATCAAGGGAAGTCATAGTGCCTTTTTATTCTGTTTTGATTAGACCTCACCTGGAATACTGGGTCCAGTTCTGGACACCACAGTTCAAAGGAGATATTGACAAGTTGGAAGGTGTCCAGAGGAGGGTGAGCAAAGGTCTGGAGACTAAAATGATCAAAGGTCTGGAGACCATGCCCTATGAGGAGCATCTTAAAGAACTGGCTATGTTTAGCCTGCAGAAGGGAAGAATGAGAGGAGAAAGAAGAGGGAGCAGGCTTGTTTTCTGCTGCCCTTGAAACTTTCCTGAGACCTGAGTTCTTCAGGAGAGGCCCTTCTCTCGGTCCCACCTCCACCTCAAGCTCAATTAGTGGGAAAGAAAGAGAGGGCCTTCTCGGTGGCTGTCCCTCAGCTCTGGAACTCTCTACCCAGGGACGCCAGCATGGCCCCCTCCCTGCTGTTCTTCAGGCCAAAATTGCAGACTTATTCTAGCGATAACAGCAGAAGCAGCAACACACAAGCAGCGCCAGACAAACAGCATATTCCTCCCTGCCTAGTCTTTGCACATTGTGGTTGTGCTTTCTGTAAGGAACATTGCAGTTGTGCACCATATATTGAGAGCAGAGTATCCTATACATTGTGTGTATGTAGGGCTGGGGTGTGGTGCATGCTGGTGAGCAGCCTGCTGCAATAAATCACTCTGACCATGAGGTCATGAGTTCGAGGCCAGCCCATGGCGGGGTGAGCACCCTTCTATTAAAAATAAAAAATAGCCCCTGCTCGTTGCTGACCTAGCAACCCGAAAGATAGTTGCATCTATCAAGTAGGAAATAAGGTACCACTTTTAAAAGTGGGGAGGCAAATTTAACTAATTTACGACGTTAGAATGAGGAAGTGTCGTCAGAGTGGATGATGATGCAGCTGCTCCCCCCTGTGGCCAGAATCGAACATCCCCTCAGGAGGAGGTTAAATTGCCTCTGCGTCTGTCTGTCTCTGTCTCGGTTCTATGTGTATATGGGCATTGAATGTTTGCCCTATATGTATATAATGTGATCTGCCCTGAGTCCCCTTCGGGGTGAGAAGTGCGGAATATAAATACTGTAAATGAATATTGTGCATTATACATTTTGCAATGGCATTTAATCATTAATGTGTTCTGCAGTATGAGTGCTGTGTAGTTCTAGCATAGCATAGTTCTATGTACTGATATTTATCCTATGCAAGGAGATGTAAGACTGCACAGTCTTGTTGGGCAGCCATGTTCCATTGCTGCTGTGTTTGTTGCAATCTCTGGGAAACAGCTATTTTACTTTGTGTTTTAAGAGAGTTGTTGTTGTTGTTGTTGTTGTTGTTGTTTTAAAAAACCTTTGCATTCAAAGTATTTTAACAGTGGCTTATTTTTATTTGTTGCTTGCCACCTTGGCTCTTATGTTGGGAGACAGTCAGCATACAAAAGACACTAATTATAAGTAACAATGTATTAGTCACTTCAAAGCTGAAGGACTTGATGCAGTTAGCGTCAACTCAAACTGATGAACTCAAATTTCTGCTGTGCTGCTAAGGCTTTGGGACAATTGTTTGCACTGCATTTGTAACATTCCTTAATGGTGCTGTACGTTATTTGATGTTTTGAACAATTCAGACCACTTTATCCTAATGAATAAAAGCTGCCCTGAGGCCCCATTAAATGAGAAGAGTTGTTTGGTGGGATAGACATTTAAAAAGTCCAGAAGGAGTTCTTTGTGAAGGATGCTAATTGAGGGTCAGTCTTATGTGGAAGTCAAAGAGAAGCCTGAAGCAATTACTGAAGAAGGTTGAATACGCATGGCATAAAGCAGGGAAAACATAGAACAAGATTGGCATGCTTTAGCAGGCATAGTGTGTTGCCATGAATTTCTAGGGACTCTCCATATTTTTGTTCATTCTGTGCATAACACAGAAAGAGTTGATTATCAATATAGCTTGTTTATCTGTCTGAAGGAAGGAAATTGGGTATGTGTGGACAAACTGTAGTCTGTGATGCCAACCAATTTAATATTTGAGAAAAATGAACTTTGCCAGACAGCAAGGAGCAGGAATATTGTGTTCCCCTTGCCCCCGCCCCCCAGCCATACACAACATCCCTCAAGAACTAATAAGGGTAAATTGTTTTTGTAGAAATATAACACATAATTCTTGTATCTGCCTTCTCACCCTCACTTGTGAATGGAATGTGCAAGGAAAAATAATAATGTCTAATATTTTCCAGCCTTGTATTCCATCATTAAAACAAAACAATATAGCCAAGGAGTGATGAAACTTGGTTGCGACAGGACTCTTAAGACCATATTTATCTGAATAGCTGGACTCTTCTTTGTTTATCAGGTTAAAGGTGGAAAAGTTAAAGCAGTTGAAGTGTAACCAGATAGGGAGAATGTAATTGAGAAAGGAGACGACAGAGGTTTATGAAATCATATAAGATACAGAAATAAAGCTATTTTTTCCTCCCTCTCTCTGAAACAAAGATGTACCTCTTCCTCCCTATCATAATAACTAGACCTTAGGGTCATCTAATAAAACTGATAAGTAGTGGATTCTGTCAAGGACAATTCTCCCATTAGGCAGAATGAGTTGCCAGCTTTGGGCAGCAGACTATAATTGGAGAGAGTCTATCTTCTCTCCTGGAAGACTTCCATTGCCACTTTAGAAGGCCTTAGTGGTCACTCTCCATCTCAGACAGTGGAGGGCTTGGGCCCTAGATGGCTTCTTGCAGATGACAGTAAACACATTGGCCTAAATCCAACATTCATTTGACATAGCATAAATATGCTATCATATAGTGTTCTACTCGGAGCCCCGGTGGCGAAGTGTGTTAAAGCACTGAGCTGCTGGACTTGCAGACCGAAAGGTCCCAGGTTCAAATCCCAGGAGCGGACTGAGCGGCCGCTGTTAGCTCCAGCTCCTGCCAACCTAGTAGTTCGAAAACATGCCAATGTGAGTAGATCAATAGGTATCGCTCCGGTGGGAAGGTAACAGTGCTCCATGCAGTCATGCCAGCCACATGACCTTGGAGGTGTCTATGGACAAAGCCGGCTCTTCAGCTTAGAAATGGAGATGAGTATCAACCCCCAGTCAGACATGACTGGACTTAACATCAGGGGAAACCTTTACCTTTATAGTGTTCCACTGACTTACTACAAAGTGCTGCATTCACCCTACATGCTCATTCTGTGCTTGGTGACAAGCAAGAATGATCAGAGAAGCATTTGGCTATGTCCCCATTGCCAGATACAAAAGTAATTACAACAGCACTAATAATCTTGGAGGAACCCAGGGCCAATCCAGACAAGACCCATATCCGGGCCCTGTCACCCTTTTACTGGAGGCGTCGAAACGACGCCTCCAGTAAAAAAGGATTAATTTGAGACAAGGCAGGAAAACTCTGCTTTATCCTGAATTAATTTGATAGCTCATTAAACCCACGCCTTTGTAAAATGTGTGGATCTAATGGGCTATGGGTCCTGTGGAGACAGATACCTAGAGCCCAAAGATGTGAGATGGTACCCCCTTCCCAAAACCCCCCGCAAACCCTTAAAAATAAAAACAAACAAAGAAACTAATTGGAACCTGGTAAAGGACTATCTAAAACAAATGAAATTTGATCCTATCTGCTGAACAGATACAATCTTAGAGACTGATGAGGATGAAGGGGATGTGGTGATTTACCGATTTTTACGAACACTTTTAAAAAAAAATTATGATGAACCAGTTAAAGTCAGATGGAAGTCAACAATTTTATTTTATTTTATTTTTATTTTTATTTTTTAATTTTTTAAATTTTTTAATATTTTTTCTTTATCATATATTTTATATACATTTTCCTCTCTTTTTTTCTTTCTCTTATCTCATTTCCTACTTCCTGTTAACAATAAATGTTCTCCCACTTTCGATGTGAAAATTCCATCACGTGCAAACATATACTTCTTTCTCTTCTTTTCGTTTATCTTCAAATATAAAATTTCTAATAAAAATATTTCAAAAAAATATGGGAAAAATAAAAATAAAACTTACTGGGTGCCATTAGGCCTTTCCTGAGGTCTGATGGAACAAATTAATGACACACAAGGAGACGAGGGGCCCAAATCACTCCTGGCTCCCCCTTCTCCTCATGAGTCATTAATATGTTCCATCACACCCGAAGAGAGGCCTAATGGTGCCCAGTAAGTTTTTTTTATTTTTAAGGGTTTTGTGGGGGCAGGGATTTGGGATGGTCAGATGCCATCCCAAAAATTTTCAGAATAGCATGTGGATAGCCAATGGGCAAAGCCCATTTTTTCCCCTGGCTGTGCAGATTTAAACCTGCTCCGAACTGGGTTTAATATATATCTGTAACTGCCCCGCTCCCCATGGATCTTGGTGCCAATGTCATCATTTGTGTCAGGGTAAGAGGATGGAGCCAGATGCTTCTCCGGTCTTGCTTGCTCACCACAAAGTATGGAATGGCCATGCAAGATGGCATTTTAGTAGAGATTTCTCAAGTTTCATACCATTCTTTAATCAATTTTTTCTCTCTTAAAGGAATAGAAATGAATGGAAAAGCAATAGGTAATAGTGGCAGATGATAGCTCAGAGCAGTGGTAAATCTGCTCCATTATTTAGTCTGAACTTTAAAAGAGGTATCCAAGATTCTATATCTCTTTTAAGGATAGGCCTCAATACTATACTGATGTTTGTTTTCGTGTCAGGAGCAACTTTTTTTTTTAATATATATTTTTATTGAAGTTTTACCTTATAAGATAGAGTAAATTAACATTGAAAGAGTGAGAACATTTGATTGTATAGAAAGTGGGAAAACTGAGATTTAAAAGGGATCAAAAAGAGAGAGAGAGAAAACCAAAAACCAAAAACAAAGCTAAAATGTCCATATTTATATAAAAAAGAGAAAAAAATCTGAACAAATGGCGATATAAAAATGCAAAGTACTTGGCAAAGAAATACACCAAAAAGCAAAAGCAAAAAGCTCACTGTTTCACAACTCTGGAAGGAGATAGTTTAAAATTTGGCTTACATGCATACTTAATTTATGGGAAAGTGGCAGAAGACTCAAACTTTAATAAACACCCAATTAGGAAAACTCTGATGAATACTTGGAACAAATATAAAAAATTCTTTTACAGAAAATTACCACAATGGACCTCGATCCAAGAAGCTTTCAAACAAAGTGGAAATTCAAAGGGCAATAAAAGATGGCCAACATATGCGGAAATACTCAAGAAAACACAAGATAACCTCCAACTGAAATCATTGATAGAAATAAACCAGCAGGGCTATAACATGAACTGGTTTGAATATGCACAAATACACCAACAATATCAAAAAGATGTGCATACAGGATTTGAAGAAGAAAAGACAGACCTTGATAAGATACTTCAATCAAGAAATAAACAACTATCTAAGCTTTACAGTCTCCTGTTAAAATTACACACAGAAGATGAATATATCAAGGAGTGTATGGTAAAATGGGCTAAAAACATTGGTCGCTCGATTAGCATAGATGAATGGGAATACCTCTGGAGAGTAAAAATAAAAATTTTCAGAAGTTATTCCCTTCTAGAAAATTTCTACAAAATGTTTTATCAAGCTTATATGACACCTGTTAAATTAGCCAAAATACAGCCACAATTAAAAAACACTTGCTGGAAATGTAAACAAGCAACAGGATCATTTTTCCACATGTGGTGGACTTGTAAGAAGGCAAAAAACTTTTGGATTAAGATTCATAAAACCACTGAAAAAATACTAAAGTTAAAAATACCCATGCACCCAGAAATATTCCTACTAGGAATAACAGATACATCACTGCTGAAGCCACATGATAAACTCTTCACTTTGATGACAACGGCTGCGAGAATAGTTTATGCACGAGCCTGGAAATTGGAGGAATCACCAGAAATGGAGGAATGGATCGTGAAAGTGACGGAGGTGGCTGAGATGGACATTCTGACAGGGTATCTCCAGTCAAAAGACCCTTCTGAGTTTAGGAAAGTCTGGGATCCCTTCAAAAGGTTTTTAGAAGGAAAGACCATTTCAACATGGGGGTTTCAAATTTGACTATTATAAATTTTAATTTTCACCACTCGTTTAACTTCCTTCTGTGAAAAAAAAAAGGTCATGATGAAGAAAAAAAAGAACTACAGTTCACAATTGCTGGTGGCTTGTGTCAGGAGCAACTTGAGTTGCTTCTGGAGTGAGAGAATTGGCCGTCTGCAAGGACGTTGCCCAGGGGACGCCCGGAGGTTTTTTTGATGTTTTACCATCCTTGTGGGAGGCTTCTCTCATGTCCCCGCATGGAGCTGGAGCTGATAGAGGGAGCTCATCCGCACTCTCCCCGGGTGGGATTCGAACCTGGCAGCTTTCAGGTCAGCAACCCAACCTTCAAGTCACTTAGTCCACTACGCCATCTGGGGGCTCCACTATACTGATAATACTATACTATACTATACTGACTATACCATATCAGACATTTACTGATAATAAATCAGTATTTGTGAGGCTTGTTAAGCAGGCTGATTTTCTGTTTTATGAGATACAGGTGAAGCATCTTCTGGAGAGTCCACTGTAAACACTGCATAGCATATTTGTGTAAATGTTTAAAACAGCCACTAGGTGATGTTCAGAAAACTTTTACTGTTGCCAAATTGTTGGGACCAAACATTAAGCTAAAGTGACCCCATTTAGAGTCAGGACCCACAGTTAAGGAAGTAGTTACTTAGATGAAGTTTGAATGCTTTTGGGACTATTTGTTTTTATTGTGGGTGGTGTTGGGGGAGGTATAGTCTACCCAGGTATCCTGGGGACATTTCATCTTCCTATTCTCCCATAGTTGTCCATCCCTAGGTTATGCAGTAAGAAGAACAGATGCTTTGGGAGGAAAAGTTTCAGAGCTCTGTTTTAGAACCAGGGATCTCAGCCATGCCAAACAAAGTGTTTAGCTACCCGTTCATTTATTCTGCCTTCCTGTATGAAAATCTCCCTGGTTCTGGTGTCCTTGGTCTTATTTATTACATGACCTACATTTGCAATCTGCTTTATTCACATTGTGTGAGCCTTTTGCTGTACTGGGAACCATTATTTTCTTCTGTAAGCAGAGGGGAATTTGTTGTTGCTGTTTACTTTTTAAAATACATATTATAAAGTAGCCAAACGAAAAAGGGCTGATCATATTTGACACTCTCTTCCTTGCTGGGCAAAACGTTTTGATGACCTGACTAGCTTTTGTTAATAAGACCTGACAGGGTATTAAAAGTCAGGCTCTTTGACAAACTGCACAAGTAGCCAGAACTGCACCATAAGATCGTAGCCATCTTCTCATATGAATCGATTTCATTGTTATTTCTACCTGTACCCACAGTGTCTCCCTGAATAATTTTGTTTCATTTTGTTTTCTTTCCCTTGACAGATCCTCCCTTAGGATATGTAACACATTAGGCTGTATCGCTTCCACACAGTCTTCAGGCATGATATGATTGGCCAACAATGAAACATCTTGCGCACAAGTGTCATTTCAGGATTATGTGGGTCGTATAGAAATATGATTCCCATTTATTCTGGCATGCCTTTTCTCCCTGCTTTGTGTCTCTCAGAACAAAAATGAACAAAGATATCTCAAAGACAAACAGAGGGGAAAGAAGCATGGGCAAAGAATTTAAACCAATTCAATCTGGATTTAGAGTCAATTTGAGAAGGACACAGAGCATTGGTTTTTATGATCCAAGGCATATCCTCCTAGCTTGCTTCTTGCTTTTAAAAAAGCCACTCATAGTTCTAAAAATAGTCCAGAGATGACAAAAACATTGGCTATGATTCTGCACCACAGACGTAGCAATGGGGACATGTGCCACAGGGTGGGCATTAGCAATGTGGCACCATGGTTGTAAATGTGAAAAGGGAGCAGTTACAAAATCCTAAATCGAATGTATGACATCACCTATGATGAACAGGATACCAGCCCGGATGAAATTGCTTCCCAAAGCCCTAGATATTGTGGTACACATTACAGGTTAAAACATTAAAAGATAACACAACGGTAGTAGGGCCTGGTATTTTAGACTCCATAGAGTCCTTTGGACCTTGGGCAGATCTCTTCCATGATCTAGGGAAAGTATTTTTACCTAATGTAGAATACTGGAGAGCCAGTTACATTTTTCCTAGAGAAGACAGAAACTGATTTTGGGTTACAGAAATTTTAACCCATTTAATAAAAAGCTAAAACAAGACTTTTATAGGACTACCCTTAAGAGGGGTTCAGAAATATTCAAAATGTTGTGCCCAGAGGTCCCACTGGTAATGGCAGGACAGAAAACATGCCTTTGCCATTGTAGTACATTGTGCTAATTTAACTTCATGCTTCTAATCATCATCATCATCATCATCATCATCATCATCATCATCTGCCCTATCTCGCTGGAGGGATTCAGGGCAGATTCCAAACATAAAAGCTAAACATTCAATGCTCGAACACAACAACAATACAGCCATAATAACGGAAATTGACAACTCAACATATAAAAACAAATTATGACTTAACAACTAAAATTAAATTAAAAAATGCAACCTGTTATATCAGACATAAGACAAAACATCAAAGGTTGGGACCTGATAACAGAATCATAGAGTAGAAAGAGACCACAGGGGCCATTGAGTCCAGCCCCCTGCCTTATGGCAATACACCCAGCCTCTGTTTAAAAGACTTCAGAGAAGGAAACTCCACTACACGCAAAGGCACAGTATTCTACTGTCAAATATTATTCTATATCTCTAGTGGAATCCCATTCCCTGTACTTTGAATTCATTGTTCCATGTCCACGTCTCTAGAGCAACAGAAAACAAGTTGACTCCATCTTTCATATGACATTCTTTTAAAAATATAAAGATTGCTATCATGTCATCTCCAAACATGCCCAACTCCCTCAGCTAGTCATCATAAGACATGGTTTCCAGACCATATTTAAACATTTTAAAATTATTTTTATTTTAAAATATGTTTAATTCTTATTTACATGTATGTTGAGTGTGGAGTTTATTGTTAATGAAAAAATAGACATTTTAAAATTGTTTAAAACTATTTAAAGAAATTCATCAATCAAAATAAGAACCAAGACAGGGTTCTTATTTTGTTTTTCTCCCAGTGTTCCTCTAGTGCTCTGATCAATCTCAGCACTATACTCCATTCCCTGATATATATGTGCTAAAATATAGCAAATGTCCATATAAGTCTTGGCTTCATCCTTTTGGAATGTGTTGATCACAGTGAGTCACCTGAAATCAGCACAGTGAGTGTGTGCCATCATGTGGTAAAGACATGGCTCTTTGGAAAAGTGACTGCTAATTAACTTCTGAAAATATCCTTGTTTTTTGCTGATAAAGCATTTTTGACTGCTGCAGCTGTGCTACCATGTTCTATGTTATTTTAGTTGTACTGATATTTTGAATGAAATTTGTAATTAGTGTTGACAGCCAACTTGCGTTTCCTCGTAGAAGCAAAAGGGGATGCACATGACTTCAGACAAATATAGAACTTTCTTTCAGAAAATAGAAGACTCCATTTTTGAATGCTATACTATGACAACCATACTACGTAAGCAAGTGTGATGTAGTGGTTTGAATATTAGACTATGACTCTAGAAACCAGAGCCATGGCAACCCACTGAGTGACCTTGGGTGAGTCACACACTTTCAGCTCCAGAAAACCCCGTGAAAGGTTCACCTTCAAGTTGCCATGAGTCAAAAACTATTTGAAAACACACAACAAACTATGGCATAATCATGAAAAACGTCCTAGGGGCAGTCTACTGTTATTTTTATTTGAAAGGATCTCAGACTGTACCCGGGAGTATATTTGATATCTTAAAGACATGATCAGAGTAAACCATATAAGAATAGATAGATCTATGGTTTGATTTCAGGGTTGTTCAATTCTTGCAGAATTGTGGATCATAGAGGACTGAAGCGATACTGTTTTAAAACCAGTATTGCATGTTTCAGTACTCCTTTTCAATAATATTTGTTCAAGCTATACATTTAGTAGGAAATGGGGAAAACTTGCATATCTACACATCCTAGGTTACAGTTTTGCCTCTCTAAAGTTCTATAAAGACTGCCCTATACCAAATAGCAACATTTCATCACATCTCCTCTTCTGATTATTTGCTTTTGAACTACAAATTTAGACTTTCAATGTATGTGTTTGGCTGAGAAGCTAACGAGGCAAGAGCACTATGTTCTTTATTTACTGAATATATTGATATCCCACAGCACTGAGAAGACATAAATGAACATGTGTGCAAAGGAAGGGACAAAGGATGGCAGTATAATTCACTGTTCTGCAAAACCAATGATTCAAATTTGATGCTAACCTACCTAGGGAATATTATTTTTCCATGGAAATCTTGGGAGCTGAAAGTCCCTTCATCACCATTAAGTTCAGCTCTGTGGCCCAAAGACTTCTGAAGACTCTCGAGCAGATGTTGTTATGTTGTCTGTCAATTGCAATTCCCATGGAAAAGAGTTTCAAGCATCTGCTCTGCATTAATGTGATTAGTAAGGGGGAGGGGCATGTGGAGAGGAATGGAAATTAGGGGAATATGGAGTTGAATGAGATATAGATCTAAATAAGAAGAGAAAAGGATGAAAAAATAATCCTTTCCTTGCTTTCCAATGATGCCTACAAAGCTATTTATATTTTGTCCTCTTTCTCTAATATGTTCAAAATGGTATTCAGGGTGTCTCTCTCTGACTCAATATTCCTATCCTATCCTGAGAAGGAAGGTAAGGCACAGAGAAAAAGTGTCTGGCCCAAGGGCAACGCTTAGAATTTTTTTTCAAAAATGAATATCTTTATTGTTGTTCATAACTTGCAGATTGGCAGATTGCTAATGCATTTCTAAAATGTTCCTTTTTAGATTTGTTTATCATTGATTAAAACACTGGAAATAGAAAACTAGCTGAAAGTGGCTCCACACATCCTCAATTTTTAAAAGTAATAAGGAAATGCCATTCATTTCACATAAAGAACCAGCATTGTGCAGTCGATTGGACTGAGTGCCAGGCAATGTCTTTGAAAGGCCAGGTTTTGAATCCCTGCTTAGCCATGGAAACCCACTGGATGACCTTGGACAAGCCATGCTTTCTCATCTCCAAAGAAAGGCAATGTTAAAACTCCACTAAATAAATATTGACAAGAAAACTCAAGGACAGATTCACCATAAATCAGAATCTGTTTGAAAGCAGGTTACTGTTCCATTTTCCGGGTAAAGATCAAAGAGGGGAGCTAGACAGAAAAGGATAGTCCATTTAACTGGGGGGGAGGGAGCGGGGTTGAAGGAGTAAAACCATTTCCCCCTGTTTTTCTGTTATTCCCCCCAACCATGTTGCCATTGTGGTAACAACCCTCCTTTATGAAATGGGAAGTGGGGAAGGGAATAACCAACAAAAAAGGGGGAAATGGTTTTATTCCTTCAGCTCCGCCCCATAAAATGGACTATCCTTTTGGCTTCCACCCAAAGAATGGAACAGTACTAAAGCAGATATATCATCAGCAAAACACATTACAAGCATCAAAGAAAAATAGACATAATTGGCTGTTATGGTAATTCAGATAAAATTTCATTATGCACTTGTAGGTACAAAAATAATGTGCTACACGTAATGTTGCTACTTAAAATCATATCAGTGCAGAGATAGAATAAATATGAGAATATTAGTCCAAACCACAGAAAACCACAACTAAAACATCCATAAGAAGTGATCAACATAGGGCCCTTCCACACAGCCCTATATCCCAGAACATCAAGGCAGAAAATCCCACTTTATCTGAGTGTAGACTCAGATAACCCAGTTCAAAGCAGATATTGTGTGGAAGGGTCCCAAGTTCTGTTTAAATGACTCCAATGAAAGAAAGCCCACACCTGTGAGATAGTCTGTTCTGCTGTTCTGTTCTGCTGTCAAATAGCTACAACCATCAGGAAGTTCTTTCTAATCTTTAGATAGCTTCCTCCCTTCTCTTGAGAGGCAGAAAATAAGTTTGTCCATCTTCTGTGTAGCCCTTCAGATATTGGAAGACAATTATAATCACACTTTTCTGTCTTCTCTTTATCCAGAAATTGGATGGCTCCATTACAACTCAGAGCAGTTGTGGGAAGGGAGGCCATAAAACAAAGAGTGGATTTGCCATTCCCATTACAGCAGATCCACTGAATGCCTTGGTATTACACTTTTCTTGGTTTTGAAGTCTCCCTCTATTGAATACATCCCACTCTCCTCCCAGTTGTATGCATCGTGCATCCTAGAAGATATAAACAAGTCTCTGTAGATATAAAAATAGAATTCTTTGTTACTTGACTGAAAAAGGAAGTACCAACAAAGAAAAAATGAAAAACCCAACAAGGTATTTCCTCCACTGTTGGACTGCTCTCAGCATCAAGAGGTTTTTTTCCCTAATGTTTAAGTGGAGTGTTTTTTTTTCTTGTAATTTGAAGTGATTGATTTGTGTTATGATCTCTGGAACAACAAAAATGAAGCTTGTTCCATCTTCTACACAATAGTCCTTTGGGTATTTAAATATGACTGTCATATAACCTCTGAATCTTCTCTTCTTCAGGCTAAAGATGTGCAGTTCCCTAAGCCATTGTTGATAAGGCTTGGTGTCCAGACCATTTACCATCTTAGTTGCCCTCCTCTGGACATCTTCCAGCTTGCCAATACCCTTCTTGAATTGTTCTGCCCAGAATCAGACAGTATTCCAGGTGAGGTTTGAGCAAAGCAAAACTGAATGTCATTACTACTTCCCTGGATTTGGACACTGTACTCCTATTTATGAAGCCTAGATCTGCATCATAATTTCTGGCTGCTGTACCATACTGTTGACAGATGGTTAGCTTGTAGCTTAATAAAGCCCCTATATCCTTTTCACACATACTGCTTTCAAGCCAGGTGTCACTCATCCTTTATTTTTAGACTTCATATTCCCCTGCTCTTTATTATTGAGTACTTCTGGTAGGATCCAATACTCAGACCAACCATGGACTAAATATTAGCAGATGCTAATGGGAATCAAATCCTCCTTATGATGCTAAAACCTGCCATGTAAACAATGGCCTATATCCACTGGCTAGTCCCAACTAAAGTTGGACTTATGTACAGTTTGACTTGCCAATCAAGCTTTTAATTCAATGAATATATCCTAGTTGGAGATAGATATGGATTTAGATCAAGGTAAGAATTGTCCAGATCTCCAGATGTTGGCTGCAGTTCCCAGTGGCTCAAGCCAACACATTCAATAGTAAATGATCTCTTATTTAGGCCATGGAAGGAAGTTTACTGAGTTGCATTTCAATATAAAGCAATCCCTAACTGTTGCTGTGTCTTCAAGTCATTTTCGACTTATAGTGACCCTAAGGTAAAGTTATCATGGGGTTATCTTGGTCAGATTTATTCAGAGATGATTTGCCATTGCCTTCCTCAAAGACTGAGGGAATGTGTACCACACAGGGTCACCAAATGGGTCTCTATGGCTGAACTGAAAATTAGTTTCCTAGAGTCATAGTCCAACACATAAACTACTAAACCAAGCATCTCCTTAACCAGAACAATACAAAATCCTTTGGGTTGCCAAATTTGCCAATGGCTGTGACATGCTAGGAATTACAGGCCCAAAGATAATTTTTCCAAGCATCTGTTTCTCACTTCAAGTTTTAGAGAGATCAGCATTTGAGAGAGAGTTGAGATGTTCAGCAGATGTTTTCTATTATTTGAAGTTTTACACAGACAGAAGAAATGTCAGGCTCCACTAACTCATCTGAAAAGCATTCTGGGCTTCTTGCGTCCTGTTGTTGGGATGCAATTCTAGTCCTAGGTTCTACACTAGTTCAAAAGAAAATGAGGAAAAAATATCTGCAAGATATATAAACAAGCATGACTCTAGCAAAAGGACAGCTTGCCAAGTGATATTCATTGAAAATACACATTAGATTTTAATAGCAGGCAATGTCACAAACATTTACACTCTCCATTTGCTATGGTATGTATAATAGGATTAAGAGGCTGATGTGATATGAAATCAAGTATCTTATGTGATTGTTCGTTCCAGTATAAAGACCAACTTTCATTATGGGTTTCATGTTAATGTAATACAATAACATGCTCAGTGGTTAATGTACTTTTACAAAATAACCACTTTTTCAAAAATGAGAGAGGAAGATAGTATACATTTCAAAGTGTCAGGAGGAAGAATTCATTAAAGCTTTTCATTGCCCCCCTTCTTTAAAAAAAAGTTAATGTATTCTCCAGCAACTCATTTCAGCACATCATCTATGCAAAAATGTATTACTGTCTCTCTTAAGATATCCTGTTCAAATCTAATGAATATAACTGCTGATTTCAACTTTCATTGTTTATGTAGCAGATTATATTTGCTGGATATATAGAAAATGGGTCCCTTTGTGTAACATTGTGGGCAAACACTTAGCCTTTTTCAGCTCTTTGAAGTGGTGGAAAATTTCTGGTTGTCATTGCATTTGATTTTCCTCACCTCTATTTCTTGCTTCTGGTCCAACTTATCTTCGAGACCACATCTCTTTCTGGTGTTCAGCCAGTACTTTCTAGAATCATAGAATAGTAGAGTTGGAAGAGACCACATGGCCATCTAGTCCAACCCCCTGCTAAGAAGCTGATCAGGTATTGCTTGATTTTTGTCATTCTTCAGTTTCTTCTCCTTCATATTTTTCAGGTTACTAACATCTGATCATAGATTTTTGATTTTCAACTCCAACCTGACCTTCCATTTTGGTTTTCCCATCAGTTTTCTTTGAGGCTGCATTGGTTGTAGGAGTCCAAGCTCTTCTGTTACTATCTGTTACTGCTGTACTGTAAGCAAACTGGTTTGTTTGTTTAATGGATGTTATTTGGACAGTAGAAAGTAGTGTATTCACATCTTTCATGAGAGGTGCCAGGTGTCTCTTGGGCACTGTTTTTAAAGTTGGGAGTTGCTTTCTTACTGCATTTGCTGCAGCATGAACCATGATTTTATCCTTGAGCTCTTGTTGTCTTGCTGTCAACGTTCCTGGTGGTTCAACAAGTGCTTCAAGTGCTGGTTCTTCAAATTCTTGCAAAAGCTCCACATTTTCTTCTGGTTCAGTCTGTTCCACCGTTCCAAGTGTTGCTGGACTCTCTGCTACTGTCTGTACTGTGGCCTGATGGTAATTTACATTGCAGATTTTCTGAATTTCTTCGAGTTCAACTTCACTAAACACTTTGTTTTATCTTCGTTGATCAGCTAGGTGAGGTTCTGTTTTCTGTGAGTCAGGGTACTCTTGTATTATTATTGTACTCTTTTATTATTATTATTATTTTTATTATTATTATTATTATTCTTTGGGATTAATCATTGGAAAGTATGTCTCTGTTGGTTCTGCTGGACCTACCAGCCACTTTTTGATACCATTGACCATGGTTGTATTTACACTGTAGAATTAATGCAGTTTGATACCACTTTAACTGTCATGGTTCAATGCTATGGAAACATGGGCATTGTAGTTTTACAAGGTCTTGGCTTTCTCTGCAAAAGAGTGCTGGTGTCTCATTAAACTACAAAAACCCAGATTATTGCACCCATGATATCCCTCTGAGCTTATCTACTTGGATGAGACTTGGAGATACTCTTTTACAGTGGTCCATTTCTTCCTGTGCATGTGAACCAAGAATTTGGTGTTGGAGGGTTTCTGTTCAGCAATTTGACTATTTCCTGCTGAACTTCTTTGGTTTTAAGCCAAACATAGATATAGGAAAGTCAGCAGGACAGGTTAAAAGTAATAAACTCTTGTTTAAACTAGTAATTACATTTCATTTACATTAGAAGAATTGGGAATCTAATTCTGAATCTTCTCTTAAACCATGATTTAACGTTAAATGTCTGCACTAAAAGCAGAAGAAAGCTGAAAAATGTTGGGACTCCCACCTCCCAACTGCTTTGCTCATATCTTGAGTGTAGCAGAGAAGGAAATGTGCAAAAATGTTTGAAAACTCAATTTCTCATCTCCTTAGCAATATTACTATTATTATATGTATTATATCCCACTTTTATTTTTTGATTGGGACATACAGTGGGTGATTGAGACAAATAGAAATAGACAAATGATCCAGTAGAAATCTCAGGTCTAGGAGCTTCAAAACTGAGTTTCACTGGAAAGACATGGGGCCCCAGTGTGCTGTCTGATATTGACTACAAAAGAATAATATGGATGCAAGCTGCTGTTCCAAGATACCATTGCTACATGCTAGTTTAAAACCTTTTAACCTTGGAATTAGCTGAACTCTTACATGACCTAAAATGATTTGTTCAAGATCATGTGACCTAAATATTGCAATTTCCCTGACCCCAAAGGACTAATACAAAAATGTAAGAAGTATTTCTGCAAAAATCCAAGAGATACCATTATTAGCTCTGCAGTTAACTATTTCTCATTTAATTATTTATAACTTCATTAATAATATAATTCAGGATTTAAGTTAATGCTAAAAGTATAACTTAAGACCATCAATTTAGTAAATGTATATGTGTGTATATATACAAACACACACAAAAACACACTTCAGGTACCCTTTTATCATAGAAAATCCCTAACTGGTTTAGCAGCATAATTGATTTTTACAAAGTAGCTGCTGTTACTGACCCATGCAATCTACAAGCCACTTAATCATGCCAATCAGCAGCCTATGCCAATCAAACTATTTTAACAATTTGAAATTGTGAAAAAACTGTACAAATATACTGTGTGTGCAGCAGGGAAGGAGTTTTATAAACACATTTGTTATTTTTAGTGAGGTTTTAGTTTCTATGGAGCTGTTCCTTGTTGCGCATATATTTTAAGAAATGGGAATGTTCAAAGTGCAGCTTCATTATCCACACCTGTGCCCATGTTCCATCACCTATGAATACTATACGCCTATTTATACATAGGTGCCATGTGTTTCACATTTCACATGAATGTCAGCACACTGAAAATAAATTGTTCTTTGAGAACATACAGAAAGAGAAAATGATTAGACTCAAAAGATAGGTAATTTATAGTGTCAGAAGCGAATTGAAGATACAGTTATAATGTATAAAAACCACAAACTAACCACAAACAGAGTTAAAAACCACAGAGTTAAAAAAACAAACACTTGGCATTATACTAAATTTCATTTGACCAGAAAGTGGCCAAGTGCCTCTGGTGTCACTGTAAGAAGGTCCTCCATTGTGCATGCTCAGCTTGCGTTGTAGTAAGTGGTCTGTGGTTTGCTCTTCTCCACGCTTGCATGTTATGGACTCTACTTTGTAACCCCATTTCTTAAGATTGACTCTGCATCTCATGGTATCAAAGCACAGTCTGTTCAGCACCTTCCAAGTTGCCCAGTCTTCTGTGTGCCCAGGAAGGATTTTCTCAGCCGGTATCAGCCGGAGCCTCCGGTGGCGCAGTGTGTTCAAGTGCTGAGCTGCTGAACTTGCAGACTGAAAGGTCCCAGGTTCAAATCCAGGGAGCGGAATGAGCGCCCGCTGTTAGCTTCAGCTTCTGCCAACCTAGCAGTTCGAAAACATGCAAATGTGAATAGATCAATAGGTACCGCTCCAGCAGGAAGGTAACGGTGCTCCATGCAGTCATGCCAACCACATGACCTTGGAGGTGTCTACGGACAATGCCAGCTCTCCGGCTTAGAAATGGAGATGAGCACCAGCCCACAGAGTCAGACATGACTTGACTTAACGTCAGGGGAAACCTTTACCATTTACTATCAGCTACTGATTGAGATTCCGGGTTTTAAACTGCCACTTTTGGACTCTCGCTTGCCGAGTGCCTGCAAGTATCTCTGTAGATCTTAGGAAGCTGTTTCTTCATTTAAGACATTGGCATGTCGGCTGATATCTGAACAGAGGACAGGCTAGAGATGTCAATGCCTTGATGCTTTCATTACTGGCTGCTACTTCCCAATGGGTATCAGGTGGTGCAATACTGGTTAAACAGTATAATTTCTCCAGTGGTGTAGGGCATAGACATCCTATGATAATATGGCATGTCTCATTAAAAGTCACATCCACTGTTTTAACATGACGAGATGCATTCCACAGTGGACATGCGTATTCAGCAGCAGATTAGCAAAGCACAAGGGCAGATGTCTTCACTGTGTCTGGTTGTGATCCCCAGGTTTGTGCCAGGCAGTTTTCATATGATATTATTTCTAGCACCCACTTTTTACTTGATAGTCCTTTTCAAAATTATAATTCCCATAATTCCTGGGTCACCTTTTCAAATTGCTTTTGTTTTCTTTGTTAAAATATGGCCAGGCAGCCAGTCTGTCTGAAATGCAATCAAAGAAATGTTAAAGAAGGCAATTGATAAAAGTGTAAAAAATACATATATTCTCAGATATTAGAATATAAGAAGTAGAGCCACCAAATAAATAAAAATAAACTTTCTGCTTTACCTCATGAAGTTCCTGTGGGGGAAAAAAAACTAATGTGGGCTAGCAGATCAACAGCCAGAACAGTGGGAAAGAAAGAGCCTGAGGTAGAAAGTGCTAAAGGAGAAGGACCTCCACCTGAGAATAAAGTAGGAAAAGCAGGCAAAGCCTTAGGGTTACAGAGATAAGCTTTTAAAGTTGGCAGAAGTGGTGATCCAGCAAACCACATACATCCCAGCAGGGGCCTGATTTATTTTTTAATGCATTTGTGTTTTTGTAGGGACTACAAAACTTGGAAGTATTTTGAAGTGACTGGGAACAGCGGCTTCTTGAAGCTAAAGTTCAGTAGTCAGAGTAGAAAGATTTTTGGAAGAAAATAAATCTTTATTGGTATGTAAACAACAAAATAAGAGAGCAACCCCCCACATCTTAAACACAAACATGCTAGTAATTATACACTACCAAAGAAAAGCACTAAATACTAAACATACCAAATCCATTCTACCCCTACCTCACATAAAATACACATAAAACTTGACTTCCCACTCTCCTGAAGAAAGAAGATATAACAGATCCATTAAACTTCTCTATAATACTGAA
Organism: Anolis carolinensis; assembly: GCF_035594765.1. Classification (NCBI taxonomy): domain Eukaryota; kingdom Metazoa; phylum Chordata; class Lepidosauria; order Squamata; family Anolidae; genus Anolis; species Anolis carolinensis. The sequence goes on from NC_085845.1 coordinate 183,572,394, forward strand.
TTAAAATGGTATCTTCTGAATTAAAGTCTAAAGAAAACCCAGTCTTCAAATCCCGCAAGCATAACCATCCCCTCTTTCTTCTTCATAAAAGACAAAATCCAATCCCAATCAGTTAAGAAATTGTTCAGTGACCTTTCACTAATCAAAGCAGAATCAAGCTTTTTCTGCCATTTTATAAACATTCTTCCTTTGCTGGTAACCAAGTGTTTTGACACTTCTTGGCATTCCGCAGCTATGCTGTTATTATCATATAGTGTATTACCTGAAACTTAATACTGACATCCTTGAATTGCTCATTTGACAACTTCAGTAAAAATAATTCTGTTCTTAACTCTATACTTATTTTTAAAATAACTTGAAACCACATCTGTCAACTTCCCATATTTTCAACGTTATCACATGCTCATCACATTTCCTTTCCAGTCCTATGTTTGGGTATAATTTTAGCAGTTTTCTTATAATAATAAAATAATAAACTTTATTTTTATATCCCGCCCCATCTCCCCGAAGGGACTCGGGGCGGCTCACAACAGGGACAAGCCCGAAACAACAACACAACATATTTGACAAAAACTTAAAACATTCCAACGATACACAAAATAAAATAATGGACAATACATTAAAATCCAAGCAGATAAAATCAGAGTAATTAAAAGCAAACCAGCAGGGACAGGTTTCATAAAGTGCTGTATCATGGAAATGAGTAACAATGAAAGTGCCATGCGCTTTTAAAACAGAAAGAAGTATTCTAATGACAGCTCTATTGGGCCTATTCATTCAAACGCTCTCTGGAACAACCATGTTTTCAATTCTCGGCGGAAAATGGGCAGGGAAGAAGCTAACCTGATCTCCTTAGGGAGAGAGTTCCAGAGCTGGGGGGCCACTGCCGAGAAGGCACTCTCCCTCATCCCCACAAGCCGCATTTGAGCGAGAGGAGCGCCTCCCCGGATGATCTTAGGGTTCGCGTTGGTTCGTAGGAGAGGAGGCGATCACGGAGATAGGCAGGTCCTGAACTGTTTTCTTCTCACTGAAAGCAAATATTTGAAAGCTGCAGTTTTTGAAGCTTATTTTACACTGCAGAAAATGTAAATGTTTTTTCACAAATAAAAAGAATTTTCTGCGCAGAGAAATAATTTCTTCACAGAAAATCAAGAATTTGTCCAGAAAATGGTATTGTTTCAAACCTATCCTACACCAAATACACACAATTTTGTATATGTGCAGAAAACAACACTTTGTTCACAAAATACATTTATGCTCAGAAACTTATGTTTTTGCACAGAAAATGCTTGTTCCTACATAAACAATATGTGGGGGAGGGTGCATAAAAATGTCAATATTTTGTGTTGAATAATCTCTGGGCTGTGAAGATTCTCCTTTTCATGGTTTCTCAGCATTCCAGAAATTTATCTTTTGGCCACTTTTTAAGATTTTGAAATATACTTTCCATCTCTACAGTGTATTTTAAAGACCATTGAAAAGTTAATGATATTCTGTCTAAGGCACAAAGTTGTTATTTGATCCAAGGAGAAAATATACATTGTGTGGAAAACAAGCAGTTGTTAATTTAAAGGTGTTGGTATTTGCTTTCTAAAGAGTGCCTGTGGATATCCACCATGCATGACTGACCCACGTCTTCACTGCCCTTTGACTGGCTTCTGTTTTGGTTTCTAATGAAGGCAGCTTTGCCACTTTCATCATTTTAGAGTTGCAAAGAGTGGGAATTCAGTGTTGACTTGTGATGGATTGGAAAGAATATTGTAAAATGGGAGACAGAGTGAGCTACAAAGTCTTTGAGAGGAAACTTCTAACAGAATATGTTAGAATTCACGGTCTTGTGAAGATGACAGTTTTGTTGTTTAATCCTGATCTTCACTCTCTCCCCGCTAAAAAAAAGTCATTGTGTCTCTTGGTAATCAAAGAACGGGTGCTCCACATGCATTTTAAAAGGAAATGGGCTTGTTTGCATGTTAATGTTTGCATCTGGAAGAACGCTTATCTCAGTGACTGTCTCCCACTGTCATTCTTCTTCTTGCCTTTGATAGGCATATTATATATATATATATATATATATATATATATATATATATATATATATAGCACAGCAATGAGGAAAGGTGGAAATAAAAAATCGTAATCTTATATATAAAGCTAGAGAAATTCCAAGATGAAAACCAAACACATCTTGGGAGGCAAAGTAGAGACAACAACGACACAAATGCAAAAGGTGTTGCACCCGTAGGCTGCAGAGACACCTTAAAACCACACTGGAGCCCCAGACTGTAAGCAGTTCAAGCTGTTTATTCAGGGTTATATGTAAGCAATAGCAAATCAAAGTTCAAAGTTACTATAACAAGGCTATAGTCCACAAGGTAAGAGGCACTTAGAAAACTGGAAGCAAGGGTCCATAGAATTCCAAACACAAGAATAAACGTCAATCAAGGTAGTCAAAATTAGTCCAAGAAACAGAGTCATGAACTGGAACAGGAGATTCAAAATGCAAGCCTTTTAGGAACTTGACATGATAACTCAAAATACCCAGGAACAGAAACAAGGCATGAAAATCCACAGGAACAAGGCATAAAAGTCCAAAGAAAACATGAAACAAGACTCCATGAAGCAGGATCAAACCTCTCAATGAGCAAAGTTACCACCTCTGAGCTCACTCTCAGAAGTGGTTACTCTTAAAGCTAGAATCAAGGCCCCTTTCAGTGGGAAGTTTCTCCAAAACCTTTTCTCATTAGTAAACATTTGCTCCTTCTCAAAACCTCCCTTTCTTTTCTCTATTAACATATTGTTTTCTTTCTGTCAACCTGTGGAACACCCTCCCCACAAATATCCGACAAGCCCCAACTCTTCTGGGTTTCAGAAAGGCTGTGAAAACATGGCTGTGTGCACAAGCTTTTAACGAGTAATATGATAACGTCGACATGGTCCGATTGAAGGCTGAAGCATGAGGTTTTTAGACAAATGGATCTAATTTACTTATGTTTTAATTTTTATAATGTATTTTAATGATGTATTTTTATAGTTTTAATTGATTATATGTACTGTTTTTTGTTTTATTATTATGTTCTTGGCATTAAATGTTGCCAACTGTGTAAGCCGCCCTGAGTCCCCCCAGGTGAGAAGAGCGGGGTATAAATTCTGGAAATAAAATTAATAAAATAAAATAAATAAATAAATAAATAAACCTCATTACTCTTATCAAGACTGGAATGCCCATTTGCCAAGGGATGACTCGACCTTGACTCTCCTAAGGAACGTGGTTCAAGCTGCTTGCTTGAAATCATTGTGTGTTTGTTCCCAGAATCCTCAGGATCAGGAACAGCAGACTCATCTAACTCTGGCTGTACAGAATCATCTACCTCAGGTTGCATGGGAATCCTAGGCCCCAACCCAGATTCATCTGACATGTCAGGTCCAGGTACAATCACAGGCTGAACAGGCCCAACCCCAGGCTCACCTGACAGCTCAGATGAAGGCTGGAATACAACAAAAGATTCCCATCATTACAGTAACAGATTACTTAGGAGAATGTATCTTCCTGCTGTCCTAGTTTGGGAAAGGCAGTCACAATTGATCTGCTGCCATTCCTATTTTTCAGCTGCTTTTAAAATGCCCTATTTTGTATCTCCTCAATTCAGTCCCTACTATACCTTAATCTTCATTTAATTCCAATTTCTGTAAAATGCAGCATGGCAGGGAAGAGAAGCAGGGCAGAATCTTACCCTTCCCAGTAGGCTCAGGCAAAAGTAAACAATTTCAGCTTCTCCTAACTTGTGTATTCTTCATTGATAAGTTCACTCATTTTGACCACATTCTGGTGTTTTATAGCCACAAATGTCCCAGTTTTATCTTTAAAACGTTGGAGGGTCTGAAAGAATGAGGACCTGGAATGGGCAGGCTTAAGAGCAAATATAAACATTGCCAAACATGATTGAGCAAACTAAGTAGGCTTATATATGTTTGTGGCTGCTCTCTGTAATGAGTCATTGGACTGCACACTGCTGCATCTGCCAAGGCAATTTTTGTGTATTCAGACCATGGAGTAACTGAACCAAACCAGGTTAGCCACTTGATTCTACAGGATACAAATGCCAACAAAAAGAGTTCCTGTTCTAATCCAATTTTATGAAGCAGTAAAGCTCCTCAGTACCCATAGGGATGATCAATGTGTTGTCGAAGGCTTTCATGGCCAGAATTCCTGGGTTGCTGTGAGTTTTCAAGGGATACATCAAGGCAACCACTGACTGCATAGGGAAACTGATGAAGAAACACAACATACAATCTACAGACCCACTAAGAAATTTCAACAAATACTATGTTTGCCAAAGAACAACAGAAATCCTCTCACCTCTGCAGGAGTCTACCATATGCCATGCAGCTATGGACAAGTCTACATAGGGACCACAAAAAGCAGCTTTGCCCAAACACGAATCAAGGAACGTGAAAGACACTGCAGACTATTTCAACCAGAGAAATCAGCCATAGCAGAGCACTGGATGACCCAACCTGGACACAGCATATTATTTGAGAACACAGAAATGCTGGACCACTCTAGCAAATATCATGTCACACTACACAGAGAATCCATTGAAATCCACAAGCATGTGGACAATTACAACAGAACAGAGGAAACCATGAAAATGAACAAAATCTGGTTACCAGTATTTAAAAAACTCTAAAATCTGGACAGTATATAAAGAACAACATTCTGAAAACAGGGGAATTCCAGACAGGAAACAATCAGGGCCAGCTAACACTAGCTAGCCTCCAGCGAGAAGGTAATGGCGCTCCACGCAGTCATGCCAGCCACTTAACCTTGGAGGCACCTACGGATTCTTTGGCTTAGAAATGGAGATGAGCACCAACCCCAGAGTCATACACGACTAGACTTAATGTCAAGGGTAAACCTTTACCTTTACCTTTTTAACACGTATCAACAAAGGATTCATCCAAGCAGGAAGCAGCCAGGCTTTGAAGCTGAAAGGCCATTCAATGCTAATCAAGCTGGCTAATTGCAATGTTCACACTTGCCTCCAACAGACAAGAGTTCTTTCTCCCACTCTGGACATTCCACAGATATATAAACCCCACTTGCCTAGTTTCCAACAGACCTCACAACCTCTGAGGATGCCTGCCATAGATGTAGGCGAAACATCAGGAGAGAATGCTTCTGGAACATGGCCATACAGCCCGAAAAACTCACAGCAACTCCTCAGAATCCTTTAATATTGATCTCCTATCATAACTTCTAGATTACTTCTCAATCCAGTATCCTGATTGATATTTCTATTTTCAATTAGACATTAATAAAATCATTTGGTGGCTAAAACTCCAAAAATTCCACAGCAGATCTTAAAGTATTAACAAACCCATTAAGGATAGGACCGTGCTGCATCTGCCTGCCAGGCAGCAGTTAAGGTTCAGAAAAAGAAGAGTTGATAGCATTGAGCCATGGCAGTTTAAGTGGTGTCAAACTATACAGTGTAGATGCACCCTGACATTAAATTTCTACCTATTGCTATTTATAACCATCCAAGACAGTAGCTTAGCTATGCTATATAAATGATAATCATAGCACCAAAGGAGATGCGCCATAAACCAATTGCATCTACTTTTAGTCAAGCTGGAACATTGGACCCAGACGAGAAAAAGAAATAGTCCCAAAGCATCCTGCTGTTTTATTTCAGCCTCGCAGCAAATGGGAAGATTAGCTGCTTCCCCACTGCTGTTCAACTAATATCGGTGGTCTCCATGTGTATCATGACATTATTTTTTACCATCCCATCTCTTCTTTCCATGAATTTAAACTCATCAGTTACTGAAGACACACTTCCACTTTTTGCAATAATTACCTCATCTGGCACTTTCCCCTGAGCAGGACTATTCAGCTTAACTAATTCTTTTACCCATAAAACTGAATTTTAAAGTCAGTAGAGGAACCCTGCATCGCTACAAAATTGCATCATCAAACTAATAACCAGCTGCATAGAAAAGAATTAGAAAAGAGAAGCAGAGCAGAAGATGCCCTGAATGGTCTAGGTTGATTTTGCATTACTTAATTAAAATGTTGATATATATAAGAGGCGGGAGACAAGGATAGCTTCCTATTCTTCTGCCCAATGTATTTGTGTGTGTAAATTTGCTATGAATTGAATTCTTTGCCTTATGTGTTAAAAATACCAAAAACTTAGTGAAACAATGTGTGTTGTTCACAAATATTAATATATGCTTAATTCTTTTCATATGTATTTTAATGACAAGCTGAAGAACACTTGAGCCTTCTACTTGTATAGGAGACTTCCAGGAAGTTTGGGAGTTTCCAGGAAAAATTAGGAATGAATCCTGCCAAGGCTGCTCCTGTCAGTTAGAGTTGACTATAATGAGCTATATGGACCAATTGTCTCAATCAGTGTGACACAGCTTCCTCTCTTCTGGATCAAATTCACTGGTCATGTTCTAGCTCATTAATAAACACCCTAAAGCAGTGGTTCTCAACCTGTGGGCTATGGCCCAGCAGTGGGCCTTGAGAACAAAAATCCAGTCTGCAAACCTCCTTCCTCTTCATATATTTTATTTTATTTATTTTATTTCTTCTCCTTTCCACAGAGCTTTGCATTGGAAGGCCACATCAGCTCTAGATTATTAAATATGGTTTTCTGTGGGCAAGCAGATGGCAACTACTGGATGGCATATGTACTGTTTCAGGGTATAAATAAAGTTTTATTATTATTATTATTATTATTATTATTATTATTATTATTATTATAACTAGAGCTGATGTGGTCTATCCAATGCAATTTTTTGAATCAGAACACCAAATAACCAAACCGAATCTAAAGCTGACCAAAAAACTGATTCGTAACCCTTTTGGTAATAATATTGGAGAGTGGTCCATGTTCAAGTGGTCCTTGGTCAAATTGGTCCCTGATCAAGTGGTTCCTGGTCAAAGTGGACCCTGGTCAAGTGGTCCCTGTTCAAGTGGGCCCTGGTCAAAAAAAGGTTGGGAACCACTGCTCTAAGGGCACCAGAACTCATCTGATCTTAGAAATTAAGGAGGGTCATCCCTGATTACTTGGATGTGAGATCACCAATGAATATCAGGTACTGTAGACTACATTTCAGAAGAAAGAACTGGCAAAACCATCCATGGTATCTGCCATTCTGCCCAAGCCCCTTCTCTGCTCCTCTAATTGCCTCTCCAAACATCAAAACTGATTTCAAGAAGGTAAATGCTGTGATCATTTCTTTGGATTTGGGGAACAAGCAGATGAGGTTGGACCTCTCTGGGGTCATATTCTTGCCTTTAATCTTAGAACTGAGAAGAAGCCTCATCTCTCCTGTGGCTTGTGAGAAACTGTGCCTGTAAGCATCAGACTTTTTTTTTCCTAATTCTGTACCAAAAATACAGTTTCACATCCCTTCAACTGGAATGCAAATAGGGAAAGGAATTGTCCTTTTAAAAAAACAACTCTATCACACACTTATTATTTTGTAAGCTTGCTTTTAAAAATGATTTGTGTATATTCCACTGACTTTTTTATGCTGCATGTTGGCAACTTCATGCTGACATTTGCTCAAACAGGTTCTGTCTATTGAGATAGGACAGAACATGATGCTCCAACCTGTATACACAATGTAAGACTGTGAGAAAATCTTCTAGAATATCACAGGTGTCTTTGGATTTTTGACTAGTAACTCACAGCTTCTGCTATCTCTGTCTATCTCCCTCACACACCTCTTTGTAAATTAATTACAACACAGTGCAAGGAAGTAAATAAGTTTATCTTGCCGGTGACAATTTGATCATTGGGCAGATTAATGGGTATACATGTTTATGGCAAAAAGATAGCTGAGCTGGAAGAGAAAAGAATGAGGATAATGGAGCATGGCTGTAAAACCAACAGCAGTAAGAGTGCAGCAGTTTTGCAGATCCTCTGAAGATGCCAGCCAAAGATGCAGGCAAAACATCAGGAGAAAATGCTGCTAGAACACAGCCATACAGCCCAGAAACCACACAACACCCCAATGTTGTTGTTTGATCTGTCCTACTGTATATGAGCAAATCTCAATAGTCTTGGTAAAATCAATATTAAGAGGTTCAAACACTTTAAAGCAGTAGTTCTCAACCTGTGGGTCCCCAGATGTTTTGGCCTTAACTCCCAGAAATCTTAACAACTGATAAACTGGCTGGGATTTCTGGGAGATGTAGGCCAAAACTCCTGGGGACTCACAGGTTGAGAACCACTGCTTTAAAGCAATATAATAATTTAAATAGATTTAAACATTACATATATTACCAAATTCAAACACATTTAAAAGACTGAAACAGTTTAAAACCATATTTAACTTTCCCCTCCCAGCATGCTGGGTGGGGGGGGGGGGATTTCTTAGCACCCAGTGAGCAGAAACTGGGATGGGTTTCACATCTTTTAGTAAAGGCTAGGAACAGGAACTCTCTCTTGTGGGTTCGAACAACCAAGGTGGGGTAAATGGGAATGGCCTTGGAGTGGCAGGAATTCAGGCCTATGACTTGGTGTCTTAATTCTCTGTGAAGCTTTCATAAGAGGTTATCCTGGGAGCAGCCCAGGTGAGGTTGCTCTCAAGGGACCCAGGCGTCTTACCCAAGTTAGCTAAGGAATAAGTCTTGGATGAACACTGCCTCAGCTTATTCCACACTAAGTTCATACCCTTTAAGAATTGGTTTGTAGCAGGGCTGTAGCTGGGTGGGTTAAGCATTCCACCCCACCCCCCAAAATGTGTCAGGTTTTAAAAAGGTTGCCCATAGTTGTCTCATATGGTTGTGTAGTCTCATTATTTCATTGGTGGGGTAGCAAGTATAGGAGGTGAAGGTCCAAATGGTTTAAGAAAGAGCCATGTTTTTACTTGACACCAAAATAAAACCAGCAATGGCACCAATCAGATTTCCAGGAGGAAGGCATTTCACAACTGAGGTGCCATGACTAAGGAAGTCTTGACCCATATCCTCAAATAGTATATTGACCTCACTTATGGGACACAGAGGGGTCCCACAAACACTGACTTCAATCCTCAGGTTGGTACATGGGGAAAGTGCTAACGGAAGTATTAAGGTTTCCAGTCATTTGGGGTTTTAAATGCCATAATAGGTAATGTAGATTCATTGTTCTAACTCTATGAAAGAAACTCCTCCCCTTCATAGTTGCACTAACTCTATGAAAGGAACTTATCCCCCTGGAAACATTTTAAACCCTAAGTTTCTTTTGGACACTAGAAAAAACCTGTATGTGTGTGTGTGCACTTCTGTATGTCTGTATGGGGTCTTTTTGGTGGCAGTTAAACCTGTGACATTCTATCCCAACATTTATTTCTCAGAATAAAGTGGTCCTTTATTGGCAGTGCCTCAAAACAAGTGTCAGAGACAAAACAGTAAGTTGATGCAGATGCCCCCAGCATTTACTAGCTTCTGTCAACTTTCTCTTCTTTCCCATTATGCTGCAGATCACATATCAGGGATTACAGAGAAGCTGGAAGAAAGGGGGAGGTATATAAAGTCAGAGGAGAATTTGTCGTGACTGAGCCTCAGAGACCAAACTTCCTAGCAAACGTCCCCCTTAATCTGATTAAGGGCCTCTGCTATGCTGTCTCCCCAAGGTAGAAGGATAAGAGCCATTCAGCACTGGACTTCCTCCCTTTAGAATCTAGCAGGACGCAAAATCGCTGAAGAAGCAACACGGAAGAGTCGCCTGGCCTTTGATCATCCCCAAAGAGCTTGATAAGGTAACCTTGGCCTTCAGTGCTTTTCAAAAAGCTGCTGAGTACCAAAGCAGGGCTGCTGCTTTGATTCCAACTTAAAATGGAACAAGATGACTCTCTGTTGATCTGCTCAAAGAAAGGGGGGAGCAACTAATCTTTCAAGTGAGCAATGGCACCATTTAAAGGGGAATGCATCAGAATATGCAGAATAAGGACAAGTGTCCACCTCACGAAAGAAGTTTTAGTTTATCACAGAAGAAAAGTTTGGAGAAGTTACTTCTGGTGGCAACAGTTCTTTTTAATAATATTTTTATTAGTGCTTTCCAAGAAGATTATAATACACAAAAACAATATAGACACACGGTAAGACTTTACAAAAGAAATAACAAACAAACAAACAAAAACAAAAAAACAAAACCAACAACATAGAAACACCCCTGTGAGTCCCCCAGTGAAAGAAAAAAGGGGGTGAAGAGAAGAAAAGATAGAAGAGGGGGAGGAGGGGAGCAAAACAAAACAAAAATAAAATAAGAATTAAAAAAGGGGGAAAAAGAAAATGATATACATAAAATAAGATATCGAATTACCTATAACATTATTCTCCCTCACAGATATGCATGTATATATAAACATACATACACACATATATATTAATGCATCTATGCATATATATACACATACGCGCTGGTGGCAACAGTTCTCTGAAACCCTCTGAGTCCATTGCTATTGTTGTTGTAATATTTCAATTCCATCTTATTTCAGGATTTTAGGCACTCAGGCATGGGTAATGTGAGTAGTTTTAAGGGACAAGATATTTGATGATGACGGGACTCAGATTGGTTTGCAAAATTTAAAACAGTTGCAGCTAAAAAAAATCTCCTAATGCACAAGTGAAAAATTTAGTATGATCTCCACCCCATATCCACTATGGATGAAAACATTAAACCTATAACAATAGTTAACCCTATTGAAATGAATGACTTCTGGTGAAAGCATGCCATAGAGTTGTAGTGGAAGACTATAAAATGCCTATAAAGAACACCTTTCTAGCATTTCTAATTCCTCCAGTGCAACTCTTTTGTCAACTTCTCAAGGAGCTCAACACCTTGGAAGCAGCAACTGAGAAGACCATCATGTGTTTCCACCAGATGGATCTGCAAGGCTGCTGTATCAAAGAGAAGGATCTTGTTGTATGAACCACTGAAAGTAGCAGCACTAGACAGTGTATTGTGTGTGACACTGCAGTTGTTGTGGCTCAGGGCCAGTCCCTGAAAACTGGCACTCTAGGATTTGACTGCAAGAACAACAAATGAGGTTGCTCTTATTTTGTGGGTTAAAATCTATCCTCAGGGTTTAAGCCTAGAGACATCTCTAAGAGCAAGTTGTTTAAGAAGAAAGAAGAACTGCGCTCAGCCCAGGGTAAGCAATATGTTTGGCTTTAATGAATGCCGGAGAAGGTACTAATTCTCCAATAGGAGTAGGGTAACCATAGGGAAAATCCAGTCTGTTTATACCACAGAACTACTTCTACTGAATTACTGAGGAACATATACAAATATAATTGTGTAACTAAGTCTCAATGTGGTTTTGATGGTATTAGAGCTGTTGTTCTGCTATTTTGGAATTCTGTGCAGGGAATCAAAGAGAATTCTGGACTAAAACCAGGCTCAATGCTTTTCCTCTGTGATTATTTGAAATGTTGCATTAGAGGGAGAGGTTTGCCCTGCAGCAGTGTCATCTGTCAACCATCTCCTCTTTTGAAGTTCCACTAAACATTTTAATTAACTCTTTAAGGAAACCTCAGTAAAGATGCAGGAAGGCGCACAGCCCTATGCTAGTAATGTTAATAAGATTTTTCAATATATGCTTTCTTAAGTTATTGCAGTCAACATAGTTCTGACATTCAGCTGTAAGCAAAAGGTGAGTGTTTATATGGTAAAGTGAGTTGGCACAATTCTTTGGATTCATCAGTTCAGACATCTGATATCAAGAGGACATTTTAACAATAGAAAAGTTATATACATGTTTAAATCCTCCTCCAGTATAACTTTAGGAATGCTTGATGATTTTGTTCATTTCATATTTCAGAGCAAATCAACATTATTCACACCTCATGTGTGAATCAGAATGTCATCATTCAAATTTTCAACTTATTTCAATTTTATGCTGCGTGGCTCAGTTCAAAAGAGCCATGGCAACTGAGATTCTGAGAGCAGTAGACTAGAGAAGAAACTTTTCTAACTTCTTGGAGGTTCCTTTCTTCAGACTGATCCAATCATATATCAGCTAGGGAGTGTGGGAGTCTCTCTCTAATGGTCAGACCTTGTCAGAAAGATCTAATGGTCCAAATTCTGTTCCTGTAAAGTTTATACTACAAGCCAGGCAAGGAAAATCTGGAAGACAAGCTGAAGAACAGAGCCAAGCTCAAAAGAAAGTAAGTCATTTACCAATTCCAGGTGTCTGAAGCCATGTGAAGAACAGTCACAACAGGAGTTAGAGTAGGCAAAGAAGGACTGACAAATCTGAACTATAGACATTGATTTTAACATGACTGCACCAGAACTGAGGGCTGTTATGACTGAGCTTTTTGAGTCGCAGTTGCCAACATTTTATATTACTCCATCTCTTTTAGAGAGGACACTGCACTTGAGAAGACCTCTTGCTGCCAAGAAACTATGCCCTCACCTCTTACAGATTGAACATGGTTTAAGGATCTTCATCAAATTCTTTGGTCATCTGCTTCACATGCAGCCTTCTTAAGGGAACTAGTTTTTCAACATGCTTCAATTTAAGGGAATTGTATTTGCCCACATTGTAAGAGTTATTTGGTGGAAGCAAGAGTGCTGAGGAGGATCAGAAGAAAGGAGCAGCCAACATCTACCAGACCTAATTCCATAGCCCACTGATCTATTGCCAAAACCATTTTCCTTGTGAATCATGTCTTAGATTGTAAACTTAACGGTTAACCAAACATGCTAAGAGCCTCAAAATGTCTCTGGATGTATATCTTCTCCATAACTGGTATAAAGCAGTTCCAGATTTCAGAAGGAATCAGGAAATGTAGGCATGCTTTGGGTTTTAAAAAAAAAGATGTACATGAATGCTTAGTTTGTATAATTGCTTAGTATAGATAAATGTAAATGTTTCAATGTAATTTAGGGTTGCCAGTGCTTTTTTTTTTTTTTTTGGATGAGGTCAAATGAACCTAATGAACAAGTGCTGAGAGAAACATGATGCAAAATAGCTCTAGTTCTTATGAACAATTTCCACAACTCCATTTTCATTACTGGAGGAGGGAGAACATGAATTGTGAATTTCAGAGAGACCGATTTAAATTTAGGAATGTATGCATCTCTGGCAGAGACTTGAAAAAATACAGAGTAGTGTGAAAATAACTTTATTTTCAGGAAGCCAGCATGGTGTAGTGGTTTGAGTGATGAACTGGGACTCTGGGTTGAAATCCCTACTTAGCCATGAAAACCTACTGGGTGACTTTAGGGAAGTTACACACTTTCAGCCTCTGAGGAGGGCAAAAGCAAACCCTCCCTGAACAAATCTTGCCAGCCCCCCCCCCCCCCCCAATGATAGGCTTGCCTTAGCGTTTCTATAAGTTGGAAACAACTTGAAGGCACAAAACAACAGCAGCAGCAGCAGCAGACATTCTGTGCCATGGTGCTATCAGTGCTGACAAATTTAGTGATATTTCCACTAATTTGGCCATATCTTAAATTATAGTTAATAAAAACTCAAAACAACATTAATCAGATTTTAAGATGGACACTTGATAGAGCTTTTCAAACTGTTTCAAATACAATTACTGTACAAGAGTGACAACCTGAAACATGAATTTCAGATCTAATCTAGAGGAGGAAGATAGAAAATAAGCACTGTTCCTTCCAGGTGAAAGAGACACAGAATACAAAATATCTTGGGTAATAGTATGGAGATGTAGATAGTGGTGATAATAAACAAAAAAAACCCTTTAATTCTTAACAGCACGGTCCTCTGCAAGTCTTCTCAGAAGCAAATACATGGGATGCAGCAAAGATTATTTCCAGGTAATTGGGCATAAGACTACAGCACAGATTTAACTATGCATGACTTGAAAATAATTTTTAAATGCAAAAAGTAAAACTTAATTCTGCCTTTTCATGATGTTTCATGATATCATTATATATACAGGCTGTCCCCAAGTTACAATCAAGATAAGTTATGTAGGTTGTTCTTAAATTGAATTTGCATGTAAGTTAGAACAGGTACATTTTTAAGTATAACTCCAGCCAAAAATATATCTTTTTAGGTTTGGATAGCATGAGGAAGGGTTAACACCCCTGTGGTGTTTGTTTTACTGTCTGTGCCCCTATTCAGAAGATTTCACCTCACTTTCTATCCCTGTGATAAATGGACTTTGAAAATTTTGGCTTGTTGTAGAACCAGGGTTGGTGAGAAAGCTTCAGTAGAGACCCCTTTTCCCCATGATAAGTCTTCCAGGAGTGAATTTCCCTTCCTAAAGGTAGATTTCTCTCACTTCCTTTGTCTCACCCGCATTCTTAACTATGAATCATTTGTAAGTCAGATGTTTGTAATTCGGGGACTGCCTGTAATGGGACTTGAGCATCCAAAGATTTTCATATTCCGTAGGTGAATGTAGAGACCTATTCTTGACCTGCATGTTCTTCTGCTGTAAGGATATCAATTTCCAGGTGGAAAGTGGTCCCAGGCAGGTTGGCTTTCCTCTTGACATGTTTCTCCCACTCACCCTCCATTCATGCCTCTTCAAATTCCACAGCACTGTTGGTAACAGCTGATTTCCAGTCAGAATGCTCAAGGGGCAGCGCTTCCCTGTTCTCAGCATCTATGCCACAGTTTTTTAAGGTTGACTTTAAGCCCATCTTTAAATCTCTTTTCCTGCCCACCAACATTCCATTTTCCATCCTTGAGTTGGGAATATAGTAACTGCTTTGGGAAATGGTGATCGGGCATTGTACTTCTGATCAGCACACAGTCTTCACAGGATGGGTTCCTATACGGTGGCTTCTCATCTATTGCAGCCTTCTTCCATTACAACATGTGCCATGTTGTCATCTGCTTTCTCCATCATTGAGGTCTTCAGATTGTTCTTGGTCTGGATCCTCCCCTGCGGCTCCTCCTGGGAGCACATGACTTTGACAGCTAGGCTTGTAGGTTCACTAAAAGCCCCCTCACCATGATTAGGTAACAAACCATTGAGGGGATAGGCAAAATACCTACAATATCAATGCAAAGGCTAATTTCAGCTTAACAAAAACATAGTTTGATTTTGCCTCACATTCCTTTCCCCAGTTCCCAACAATATATTGTTCAGAGCACTATGAACCTTTGGGGCACATTTTACTCTCTTCCTCCACCTCATTGAAATAGGTATTTCTCTCTTTATTTTTAGGAGTTTATCCAGCTGCTCCAGTGGAACTCTGTGTTGTTCAAACTTAAGTGCTGTCTGAGAAGCTAAAAAGGATCAGTGTGATCCTCTTTATTGATTCCCTCAGTTTTGCAGTGAGTAACTAAATTGCTTCCGAAACCACAAAGCCCCCCTGGAGTTAGTGCTAATGGCCACCTCCAGTTTCTCTAGAAGACTGCCTGGTAAAAGAGGTTTCCACAAAGACTCCCCCTACCCCACGGATATCATTTGAAACTTTTCCCTTATCTCCATTTAATACTCCACTTCTTGGAGTTGTGAGAGGAACATGCAGCACTTGCTTTGGGGGGTTCTTTAATTTACTAAGGAGATAAACATCAGGCCATTATCTGGGAATTAATTGCCAACTCTTGCCCTTGGCATTTAAGGGATTCTCTATAAACTTCAGGGACTCGTGTCAGCAGATATCTCACAGCTAAACCACCTGGGAAGAATGTTTATTTCATTTGTCAGATCAAGATGATTTTGCTGAATTTTAATTACATCTGCACTGTTGCTGCCTGCATGTGCACCTATCTACAAAAATTAATTATAACAGAAATAATATTAAGCTGAGTCTTTCACATCTAACTTTGTGGTGCATATATTTTTAGATCTCTATGGCTTGGGCATCAATAACCATTAAAAAGATTCATATAGTGGAAGAGATACTCTGGGAGAGTTTACCTAACCACATCCCAGTTTCATAAGCTGAGAAATGAACGATCCTTTAGCTAGCACATGTTTGAGTCCTTGGATACCTTCTTCTTCTTCATTCACGCAGTCGTTTCCGACTCTTTGTGACTAACCTGCTATCCCAGGGTCAATCTAACATGGTGTTTTCTGGATCAGCCATAGGATGGTGGGAAGTGCTCCTTAGCTGCCACTCTTACCTTCCTCTCCATTCTCCCTGTCTTTGGACACATGGCTATGGCAGTTGTCAACATGAGTGACTTCACACCAGGAAGTATCTCTGCACTACTATCCAAATGGGTTTCTGAATGTCCCTTTCAAGAAGTTTTGGATTTCAACCGATATAATGTGAACATTTTTTTCTACTGGGTGTGATGCCTCATGGGCCTTGTAGTCCTGTTCCTGGTACTATCGTGGCAGATGAAGACGAAAACATGGGGTTTTCGCCGGTTCAACAAGAGCCGGAGTCTCTTCACCTGCCGGATGTTGATGTTTGCCCTCAAGAATTCAGTAAAACAGGCCTTGGGCAGAACTCCCCTCCGTTTCCCAGGAAGGAATTTTATTCTAGAGACAGAGGAGTTAGAGAGGCCCAACGGAGGAGTTCACGGATCGCTGCCAAACAACAAGCTGATTAGGACTGCTTCCCTTGGGAAATTCTAAGGAGTCTTGCATCTGGACAGAGTTGGGTTTCGCTTCTTGTTCTCTAGGGAAAGAGATTTGTTGGCGGGAAAATGAGACCCAATATAGGTGTTTGGTGCGAGAGATTCTTTGCGGAGTCAATTGATCAGCTTCAGGAGAGAGATCGTGTGTGGACTTCGTAACCCCAGTTCCTTGCTTCCCGGATCAAGCTTTCAAGCCTTTGCCTTGCCTTGCCGTGTAACCACGGACCCTGCTCCACGTTTCATGTTTTGCCTTGTTTCCAGTCACGGACCTAGTCAAGAATCAAGTTTATTTCCAGCCTTGTTGTCAAGCTTCATTGGACTCTAAGACTCTGTCATTTCCCCACACTATTGCTTGGCAAAAGTGTGTGTTTCGGTCAAGTGGATTAAAACTTTGAACTCTAATATCATCTATTGGACAATACATTTTTGGACTATATTTGACCTCATTTGAAAGGTCTGCTTCTGAACTATATTCTTCACTTGTTTTTATTGCTTTTATATATTTCCTTAATAAAGATATTAGATAGAGACTGGCCTCTGTGTAAGGTTATTGGTGCCCAGCAGCCAGGGTTCTGACACTGGGACATTTTTTAAAAAATAAGACACAACACTTAGCCAGCCAGCTGCAGTATAATGGGCAATATAGTATAGTTGGCAATAAAATGTTAAAATGTAGAAAATGGCAATGTTTTATGAAGAATAAAAACCCTGATCGCCTTTCTCTGAGTTAAAAGAGGAATGAATTTCCTCTACCCACTGGCCAGATGAAATACGTGTTCCTGCCCATGGGGGTATTACCACCCAATTTTGCCAGAGCAGTTATTTGCATGCATGGACTCTCCTGTCTGCCTCTAATAGGATCCTAAATGACATATTTGTCCTTGAGTCTTCTTTAACCTCCAGTGCTACTTACCAGCTAAGGATTCATTTCAGCAAGTGCTGTAGATGTCATTTTATTCATCTGTTCACTAGTATGGTGATGGTTGGCATCCTCTTAGCCAATTGCCAATTGCTTCAGTTGGCTGAGATTCATTTTAATCTTTGATTGAAAACCTTGAAACTCAAACCTAGGAGCTTATTTTCCCTCTGCACTTGTACAATCACTTCCATTTTTTCACATCATTTCCCCTTTTCTTTCACAGTTGCCTAATTCACACTAAACAGTCATCTTTCTGCCCTGCATTTATTGTCTACTTGAGAAGTACGTGGAATATAAAGCCATTTAATTGAACCAGGCCTGGAGGCAAGCATCATATATTTTTTGTGACTTCTCAATTCTATATTCAGTTCACAGTCACACAAAGGCAAGTGTAGAGGATACAAACTTGCAATTTTGGTTCAAGGTCTAACAAATTTGTCAGAAATACAATTACTGTATACAACACATAAGCCAAAAGCAAACTTTTTAAATTATTGCACCTATGCCTACCATTCCTAAGTACCATATGGGCCAGATATTTTGAATTTATTCTTAGCACAGTGGTAATTCATCTAAAAAGTGGAGCCAGAGTGCCCAGATAGAGTTGTGTTAGTCTGGAATATCAGTATGCACTACAAGGTTTGTAGTGCCAGCTTTCATAGACTACTTTCTCAGATGCATGGAATGAAACACCCAAGAACAGAGCTTTGGGGGCAGCCTGTGTATGTGATTAGTTATAGGTAAAGGTAAAGGTTTTCCCCTGACGTCCAGTCATAACAGACTCTGGGGGTTGGTGCTCATCTCCATTTCTAAGCCGAAGAGCTGGCGTTGTCCGTAGACACCTTCAAGGTCACGTGGCTGGCATGACTGCATGGAGCACCGTTACCTTCCCGCTGGAGCGGTACCTATTGATCTACTCACATTTGCATGTTTTCGAATTGCTAGGTTGGCAGGAGCTGGGACTAACAGCAGGCGCTCATTCTGCTGCCGGGATTTGAACCTGGGACCTTTTGGTTCAGCAGCTCAGCGCTTTAACAGAAATGCAATATTTGTGGGTATGGTGATGGAGTGGCAAATTCAGTTTTAAGGATGAATATTGAAGGAACTAAGACAGGAGAGAAGTGGTGCTTAATGCCAGGATGAGTAAATAATAGAGGTGTGTATGCAGCCAAAAATCCACTTCATTTGTATTTACGAAATTCGTGCAATCCCTTTTGATTTTAAAATGTTTTGAAAAATTCATAAGGGGTCCGTGCCATATCTATTATGGAGTTCCAAAAAATTTTCATTGTGTTATTTTAAAAACCTACAAAAGCTAAACTAATGCTATACCAGGTGGAGGACGAAGCTTGGGGCGGTTGTTCTCCATCCAGCCTTAGGTGAGCAGGTCTTGCCCTGCATCAGGGCTGGGGTGAGCCGCACACCTGTTGGAAGTGGAGGCCCTGCCAAAGGCTGCAAGGAGGCCTTGCCCTGCACAGGGTGAGCCGCATAATGCTAGCACATGACACCTTCGGCGGGGTCTCATCCTCTATCAGGCCTGCTTGCAGCCCTTGACGGGACCTCCTCTGCCAGGCGCGTGACTCGTTGCAAGGGTGAGGCCAAGAGAAAGTGGGAGAGAGAGGAAGAGCAGTTCTGCCACTGCCACAAGGGCACAAGGAGGGAGAGGAAGGCAGACAGAGAGAGAAAGAGGACATATGAACCAAAATGAACTTATTTATAAAAACTCAGAGGTGGGTGTTTTGATTAATTTGTGTTTGGGGTGGGAGTGGCTCTGGGGGTTGTAAATCCAGTCATAAGTATGGATTTAACAAAGCATGACTTACAAGCCTACTACAATTTTTTGCACAGTCCTAGTAAATAACGATATAAATGACGGAGGGAGTCATTGGAATATAGTGTGATGCCAGAAAGAAGATGTGACAAACTGACCAAGGGCATCCTCATGTGGCTGTGGAGTTAACTGGAGTTGAAATATGCATAGTTTGCCAGGCAGAAGAATTGTCACCTGGATATTGATATATTTATGTATTTATTTAAATATTTATATTTCACCTTATATCTATATTCTCTCGTGTTCTCAGGCTAAATTTGATGGTTAATCTCAATTAAAATACACCCACTGAATCAATGGGAACTTAATAAGTTAACACTTGTCCAGGTCCTGCTATTTCAATATGTCTGCTGTCATTCAGACTAGCAATTGATATTATACCCTGATTGCAGCCTTCTCATTACTGGTAGGATTTATTCAGATTTATTGATGTAATGGCTGTACTGTAAATGGGACTGAAAAATCAGTATGATGTGGTGGTTTGTATGTTGGATAGGACTCTTAGAAATTGGAACCAAATCTACACTGAAAACCCAGTGACTTTGGACAAGTCACGTTCTCATAGCCTCAGGAGAAGACAAGGGCATATCTCTGCTGCACAAATGTTGCCAACACAGAAGATAATAGATTTTCTTTAGGTTCATCATAAACTGAAAACAACTTGAAGGCATCCAACAACAAAAACAATCTAATCTAGCATGGCAGAAAGTCCCTCAAATAGCACTTTTTCAGAGAAACTGCCACATTAGTGTTTTTCAGTATAAAAAGGAGGAATCCTGTGGCACTTTGAAGACTAATAAATTTCAGCATGTGTTTTCATGGGGCACAACCTAAGAAGACAAATAATTGAACATGGGAGCCCCAAAGATTACTGATAAGGTCTAGATTATCCCTGTATAAACCTATCAGAATAGGGGTTCCCAGACCAAGACCCACAGGCCAGATGTGGCCCTTCAAGCTCATTTACTTGCCCCCACTCTAAACTTTATACCTTATACTTAGGATTGCCTTGGAAATGACTTGAATGCACACAACAAAACAATATTCTCCAGAATTTTATGGGAAGTTCTGTTGATCCCTTCCATGTCCTCTTTTCTCCAGCAGACAAAGATCTTTTTGCTTAAGGAGGCTTTCAAGGAGTATTTGCAGGGATGCTTTATGTTTAAAATTTTATGTTATTGAAATGTTTCATATGATTTTAATATATGATTTTAATTGTGTTAAAATGTGCTATGTTTTATTTTATTCTTTTTGTAAGTTACCTTGGGCCCCACTCTAGGAGAAAGGCAGCATATACATGAAATTAATAAATATATTTGAATATCATAAAATGAATATGGACTACTTGTTCATGACTTCATCAAAATAATTCAGGAGCACCATAATACACTATTGCCCAGAGCACATATACATTCCTTGTTCCTATATTCCTTGATGTGTGAATCTCAGTGGCAGTTGAAGTCAACTGAGAAAGAAAACACCAAGAAACACCTTAATGGGTTAGAAATTGCCAGGGAAGGTGCCTCATTTGTTCTGTTATTTTTGATGTTGCTTGCCTTTAAGCCCTAACTGATGGCAAGATTCATTCAGAGAAGGATTTTTTTAGATGAAAAGCAATGGCCAGAAGTCTACATACACTAAGTACTTAGTAGCACAGCTGCATAGCGTCTCCTAGCCTAATACCCCTCTAGTCTGATTTCATTGGCAACAGAGGTGTGTAGGATGGTATACAGCAGACTGATTTTTAAGCATTCCTCCCATGAAATATCTCTTGTATTAGTATTAGTATTTATACTTCATTTTATCTCCCCAAAAGGGACTCAAAGTGGCTTGACATAAAAACATTAGTATACAATTTGAAATACATAAATATGCAAAAATTAAAATAAAATTAAACACAAACATCATTTAAAAATTCAGTTAAAATCAATTAAAACAGTTAAAAACCACAGCACCCCCTGACTAGATTTTAAAAACCTTAATCTTTAAAAGCCTGTTTGAATAAAAAAAGTTTTAGCCTGCCACCGGAAGGGCAGTAGGGAGGGGGCTATTCTGGTTTCCTTGAGCAGCGAGTTCTAGAGTCGTGGAGCAGAGACCAAAAAAGCCTAATCTCTTGTTCCTATCAACCGGGCTTGAGATGGAGGTGGGACCAAGAGAAAAACCTCTCCTGAAAATCTCAGGGCCCTGGCAAGTTTGTACAAGGGGATACAATCAGCCAGATAGCCTGGACCTGAACCATCTGGACCTGTATGACAGTGAGAAGCAGGATTCCCATTGCAATTTCTCCTCATACTTCCTCCACTTCATGTTTCAGCCAAGTTTTAAAGGGACTCTCAAAGGTACCAAAACTATTTTGTAAAAAGTGTTCAAAATTTTGTATGACTCCTTAAAAGTTTAGAATATACATGGAATGCATTCACTGTCTCATTTATCCAAAAGCTGGTGGCGACTGGTTTTATAGCATTCTGCTGTAAAATTCTTTGTCTTGGAACTCCCATGAAGAAATTACCCAGAACTGGAAGTCTCCCCTCCAAGTCATATCCCTCTGCAAATAAGCCCAGAAACCAATTATTGCTAAAGGAACTACTAGGTTAAAATATTTTCTTATCCTTAACCAATTATTTGTTTACGGAAAAATAGGGCCACTAGTGGCATTATGTGCAATTTTTCACATTTATAAAGTGTTAAGAACTTTTTTTCCCTCTTTCTCTCTCCCATTGAAAGGCTATTATTATTTACTTCATTGCTGATCCAGAAGTACAATGATACCTGGTGAAATCTCCTCACCTTCATGAATCCTATGCTATAAATAATGGACGATGAATAGTGAATTGCGAACAAGCATGCTGTTTGGAAGGAAGGGCTCCGCACGCTGAAATTTGTTTGCATAAACTATAAGTCAAACAATTACCCAGTGACAAATGCATGCATAAAAACCCAAATAGGTGCGTCGTTCATTCATGGCAAATGCTAAACTTCTCATGTAAATTATTCACAGAGAACAATTCAGCCATGAAATTCACTGTTGACAAATTCAAGGTATTTCTTATGAGGAACCAGGGGAAGAATAATTTGAACTACTCATACACGTTGTTGGCTTCTAAATTAAGTATAACCACAAAGTGAGGGGGAGAGACTTTATTGGCAATGTTCCCCAAATGACTGAAAGCTTTTGTTCACTACAGAGCTGTACAGTAAATATTTAGCATACAAAATGTTCTAAAGGCATCCATAAGAAATAGTAGTGGGCGGGAGAGTTCACCCAAATATGGGGAGGGAAATTTCAAGGTACAGTAGAGTCTCACTTATCCAACCCTCACTTATCCAATGTTCTCTATTATCCAATGCAATCTGCCTCCTGCCTGGATCATTTTTTTTTTTAATTTTTTTATTGTTGTTTTGTCATCTTATCCCACTCCCACCCTCCCACCCTCCCCTCCTTGTACATACACTTTATACAACAAACTACAGAAGTTACATTTGAAATATCAATCTCAATCTTAATTTTTCCACTCCACATCTTAGTACATTCTCTAAATAGTTCTTAACTGGTTCCCACACCCCCTTGATTATTGCAATATTTCCAATTTTATCTATATTATTCCATTTGCAATTTGTGATTTCTACATTTAACATATCAATTATATACTTATACCAATTCGTCAGAGTCCATTTTGTTTTATCTTTCCAACCGCTCACTAAAACAATTTGTGCACATGCTATTAATTTGTCAATCATTTTTTCTTTTTGTATATTCTTCACTTCTGTTATCCTTGCATGTAGTACATTTCTATTAACTATTACTATTTGTAGATTTAGCATTCTATTGATTTCTCCTTCAATCATTCTCCAGTATTCTTGCACCCGATCGCACTCCCATATCATATGATTGAACACCCCTCTTTGTTCACAACCGTGCCAACACCTATCTTTCATCCCTGGTAAAAACCGTGAAAGTTGTGCAGGAGTTCTGTACCATTTTTGTAACATTTTCCTTCTTGCTTCCCTTAATACATTGTACTTTTCTTTTGCTATATTACTTATTTCCCTTTGTATATCTTCCCTCTCAATTTCCATGTCCATTCTCCATGTTTGGAAAATTTCCTCTACTATTTCTTCTTTTACCGTTATAATTTGTTCATACAGATCTCCTGCCACCTTCTTTTCCTCTCTCAAACATTTCCTAATCGCCTTCTCAAATGGACTGTCCTGTTCTCTAATTTTTTCTCTCAATCTAAAAATTTCCTGTCTTATAGCCCAGCTTTGAATCCAATTCCCTGATCCTATCCAATTCTGAATTTCTTTTTGTTCTACAGGGTCTCCATCTATTGTGTACAAATCCTCCACTAACCTTTTCCCTCTACTTTCAATTGATCTCAATGTTCTGCCTATAATTTCGTTGTTATTGTAATTAATTTGCCATATAGTTGCCATCTTATTCTCATTGCCTGGACTTAGCTTCTTCTTTCTTTTTTTCCACACTTTTATTGTTCCTTTAAAAGGTTCCTTAAATTCTGCTTCTTCTCTCCTACTCCATTCCCTAAATATTATTTCTTTTTCTTTAGTATTATTTATTATCTTCTCCATATTTGCCCATTTTTTTTTAGTATACTGTATTTCCAATAATCTTTGGATTTGAAACGCATCGTGATAGACTTCTAAACTTGGAATCCCCCAGCCTCCCTCTTCCTCTTTTGCATTTAACCATTTGTCCCTTATTCTGGGCCTTTTTCCTCCGACTGCCCATTTTCTTATTCTCCTGTCCCATGTCTTTAGTGTCTTCCTATCTACTGTGTTCGGTAATGTTTGAAATAAATATGTCAATTTTGGTATTATGAACATTTTTAGTGCCCTTATTCTGTCCACTCTTGTTAATGTTTTTTCTTCCCAATTCTTAAACTGTTTCTCTATTACCTTCCATTTTTGTTTATAATTCCCCTTGACTATACTCTTTGGGTTTTTATATATCCATACTCCTAAGTATTTCAGCTTCTTTAATCCTAATCTTAACCCTGATATTTTCCTAATCTCCAGTTGTTCCCTTGGTGGGGTATTAAGACATAGTATCTCTGACTTTTTAATATTAACGAATAGTCCTGATATATTTTTAAATTCTTCCAGTTTTTTAATAATATCTTTTACCATAATTAACGGTTGACTTGTAATAATCATTGCATCATCGGCAAAGAAATTAAGCCTTATTTCTTCCTTTTGTCCTCCTCCCTTTTCTATTTTGTACCCTGTCCAATTGGTGCTATTCCTGATACTTTCAGCTAGCATTTCTATCGCTATTACAAATAAAGTGGGGGATAATGGACAACCTTGTTTTGTACCATTTAAAATTGGTATCTCTCCTGTCCTTCCATTATTCACCCTTATTTTTGCTTTACAGTTGCTGTACAATTGTTGCAGCGTTTTGCAAAAGTTTTCCCCCATATTCAACTGTTGACATAATCTTAACAGATAATTGTGATTGACTTTATCAAATGCTTTGTAAACATCCAATTTGAGAATTCCCATTTTTTTCTTATTCGAATTTGCATGATTCATTGCAATTACTACATTTTTTATTGGATCCCCAATTTTTCTTCCCTTCACAAATCCATATTGATCCTCTTTGATTATTTTTGGCATTATTGTTTCCAATCTTTTTGCTAAAATTTTTGTAAATATTTTATAATCTTGATTGCATAGACTAATGGGTCTGTATGACCCTGGTTGTGTTAAATCTCTCCCCTTTTTGGGTATAGTTATAATTTCTGATACTTTCCATGTTAGGGGGACTTTTTGCTTAGTGTATATTTCATTGAACAATTCTGTTAGGTGTGGTGCCAACTCTTCCATAAATGCTTTATAATATTCTGCTGGAAATCCATCTGGCCCTGGTGACTTGCCTCCCTTTAACCCTTTAATTGCCCTTATTGTTTCCTCTTGCGTTATTGGTTGGTTTAATAACTCTCTGTCTTCCTCTGCAATTTTTTCTCTGATATTTAAGTTCCCTTGCATTACCCTCTCTTCCTTATATAGATTTTTATAATATTTTGCCATTATCTCCCTAATCTTACTTTGCTCCTCTTGTTCTTTCCCATTTTCGTCTTTCAATCTCTTTATCCATGTTTTTTCTTTTTTCTTTTTCAAATAGTAAGCCATCCTCTTCATTGATTTTATATTCCAACTTTGGGAATAGCTTTTAACGTATAGATATTTATTTATTATATTCCTTTCCTCAAATGCTTCTAATTGGTTTTTTTTCTCCTTTAGCTCTCTCCAAATCTGTCTATCCTTAGTCCTTTTATGTTTGTCTTGCAGGGTTTCTATTTCTTTTATTCTCTTATCCTGTTCATTCCTCCATCTTCTTCTAAGATTTACCTCTAAACTTATACAGTGACCCCTTATCACTGCCTTACTTGCATCCCAAATTATATCTTTAGTTACTTGTCCATTGTCATTGGTCTCAAAATACTTATTTATTTCTTTCCTAATTGTTTCATATTCTTCCTCTCTACTGTTTAAAACTGTGTTATATCTCCAGGTTCTTTCTTTTCTTTCTATTTCTAATTTTACTTTTACTCTTAATGGTGCATGATCCGATAAATGTATTGGAAGTGTTTTTGCTTCTAGAATCACTGATTGGTTTGTATTTTTCCCCAGAATATAATCTATTTTGCTATATGTGTCATGTCTTCCCGAGTAATATGTCCATCTATTATTCTCTGGTTCCCCTTCTAATAAATCATTCATGTTGTATTCCCTTATATTTAACTTTCTATTACTATTTTGCCTTGTTGTTACCAATTCCAGGTTATAATCTCCTGCACAATACACTTCTCCTTGTGCAAACTTATCAATTTCCCCAAATAGCTTTTTTAAATACTTTTTTTGATTTTTGTTTGGGGCATATATACACACTAAAGTGATTCTAATTTTTTCAATTTTCCCTTTAATCATTACCCATCTCCCATCTGAATCCCTTTTTACCATTTCCACTTGGAAGTCTATTGTATTTTTAATTAAAATTGCCACACCCCGTGCTCTATTTGAACCTCTCGATTCATACACCTGTCCCCAAACCCTATCATTAAATAATGGAGTATGGTCCTTTCTCTTATGACATTCTTGTAAAAGCAGAATGCCAACTTTATAATCCTTTACCATTTTCATAACTTTTGCCCTTCTTTGTGGAGTTGATAAACCATTAACATTATGAGACATTATTACTACTTCACCCATAACCAGGTATTATTTGCATTTACCCTCCTGTAGTTTCTTTCCCCTGTCTGCTTGTCTTCCCATCCTCCCCCATGCCCCCCAGAGTCCAGACCTCTCCCTCCTCCCATCAGAGGGAGACCTGAAAGAGTTTTCCCTTTGTTCTCTTCCATTCCCAGACTCCCTCCCACCGGTGACTGCGTTGCCATCCACTGCTCTCCCCTCCTGCATCATCTTTTACCCCTTTAACCCCATTTGTCCAAATTTCATTATTCCACAAATGTTAGGCTGTTCATTCTTAAGTCTCTGTACTAGATCTCGTTTCAATTCTTCTATTCTCCTCTCTAATTTTCTGTTTTTTAAGATCTCTTAATTGTTTTTCTATAGATTTAATTTGTTCTAAATCCAGGTCCTTCAAATTCCTTAAAGTTCTCTTTTCTTCCCTGTCCTTTGGATCTCCCATTGCAAATAGACTCTGAAGTAAGTCTGTCTCTGTTGGTCCGCCTCTCTCTGCAGTCTCCAGCTCCCTCGATGCTTCTTGTCCAGTCGGCTTGTCCTTGGTCTTATCTGATTCCTCCTCCAGACCGTCTGTTTCTTTTCCGTCTGTATCCAGTTTTAACTGTTTAAGCATTTTCCTCCCACTTTCCAAGTCGGAAGCTTTATATAATTTATTGTCTTTATATACAATTAGGGTGGCTGGAAAAGCCCAGGTATAACGTTGTCCTTTCCTTTCCAAAGTTCCTGTAATTTCCCTCATTTCTGCTCTCTTTCCCAATGTCTCTGAAGATAAATCCAGGAGTGGCCATACTTTACTGCCAGCCAAGGTCAGGTTCTTCATTTTCCTCAATTTTCGATAAACAATGTCCCTTTCAGCCTCCCTTGTGAACCGTATCAAAATATCCTTGGGTTTCCTGCCTCCTCTGAAAGCCCAATGTATCCTCTCGATTCCTTGCAATGGGACCTGAGCATTTGTTGCAAGCCACTCAGCTATAACTTCCTTCAGATTCTCCTTTATCTGAAGACTCTCTCCTGCTGCTCTCAAACGCAGATTGGCTCTTCGGGATCTGTCCTCGAGGTCAGCAACTTTATCTAGAAGTTTTCTATTAATGTCTCTCAGAGTGATTAATTCACCTTTTTGTCTTCTGATCTCCGCTGCTGCCTCCTTAAACTTTTCTTGGCATTCTTCCACTTTATTCTCTATCAGCCCGAGTTTGCTATTAATTTGTGTGATTTGCTCTCTTGTCTGCTCATTTCCCTGTCTTAAAATCTCCATGTTTAATTTAAGATGTTCCAATGTAGTTATAATTTTGTTCAATTTTTCTTCCTCCCCTTCCTTCTCCTTTCTGTCCGCCATACTCACAGTTGTCCGAACTTCTGTTTGGATTCTGAGATTTATGGCTTCAGTCACCTTTGATTGTGACCTCCCAGCCTTCTCTCTTTTCTCCTTTGATCCGGACTCCAGTTAAGGAGAGATTTATGACCCTTTATGGGCTTTTTGAGGCTTTAATTGCCTTTATAGTTAGGAGAGCAATTAGGCACGTCTACTCTCGTTGACGCATGCGCAGCTCCCCCCTGCCTCCTGCCTGGATCAACACCTGGATCCACCCTCAACAGCAACACAAGTACAGCCACACTCCCAAAAAAGTGGCAGACTTGTTGTAAAACATGACGTTTTGGTGCTTAATTTGTAAAATCATAATGTAATTTGACATTTAATAGGTTTTCCTTAATCTTTCCTTATTATCCAACATTTTTGCTTATCCAACCTTCTGCCGGCCCCTTTATGTTGGATAAACGAGACTCTACTGTATTGAAAGAATTGGTCAAAATACTGAGAGAAGAGCGTATTGTAGCTTCTTCCATCAATTGGAAGACCTTGGGCTTCAATCTCTTGTAATTTAATCCATCATCTAAAAATTCAAACACTTTATACATCAGAATAACACTATGATAATGAGGAAACATCCATAAGACAGCAAACAGGCAGTTGCAGAGAATTTGTTCTCCAAGGGCCACACTTGACTCAATGTTCTGTTATTTTTTAACTGGGCAATTGAAGGAAAGCACATACCAGTCCTTTGTCCATCTTCAAGAGATCTAGCACCAAGCAGAATCTCCATCCACTGCTACCACAAAGGCCACTCGATTCTCCACAGCCAGCAGAAACAATTCAGTAGGCTTCAACACTAATATTTGGAACAGATAATTCTCTATACTTACCTATCAGTCAAGAGGCTTAATGCTGCTGAGATATCAGTCTCTGCCTCCCAGAAGAAATTTACGACAATCCAGAGACAAAGTTGAGTTTTATCCATGGAATGAAGAAGAAGCAACTGAAATGATTTTTAGTTTATTTCTCCCTGCAGGGAAGAACATTTTACTCCATCTGTCAATAGCCCTTGGACTGAAAAACTGAATGGAAACATGCCCTGTCCTAAAACATCAGCCACATCACTGTGTGAATGACCATGCCTGTGACAGAGAGAAAGAGAGGAGAGAGAGAGAGAGAGGGGGGGAGAGGGAGAGGGAGAGGGAGAGGGAGGAAGGGAGGAAGGGAGGAGGAGGAGGAGGAAGAAGAAGAAGAAGAAGAGGAGGAGGAGGAGGAAGAAGAAGAAGAAGAAGAAGAAGAGGAGGGGGAGGGGGAGGAGGAGGAGGAGGAGGAGGAACAACAACTTGGTGATGAATGGGATGACAAATGTTACAGCTAAATTGCCCTCATGTCATAAAATGATATTTTTGAGGCATTACTTTTAAATGAGTATCCTTTGTTTAATTTCTGTTTTGTGTATTTTAATATGTATTTTATAGAAATACATTTTAATATGTGCATTTGTGGTATTTGTACAAAGTTTATGTGTTTTAATTATTCTGTAACATGAGGAGAGGCAGGTAATAAATAAAATCATCATCATCATCATCATCATCATTATTAGAAATGACTGCATCAAGGTGAAGCAAGGAGAGAATTGGGGGTGAGGGGTGTAACAAATGGAGCACAAGAAACAGTAGAGAAAAATGCAGCAAAGGTGGGTTGTAAATACATACGATAAGGCAAGAGACTGGAAATGAGGGAAGAGAGGCTGAAAGTTCCAGTGGGAGGACACAAAGTGCAAGAGAAAGAACTACAAGTTGTGCAAAGTACAAGAAAAGTTGCTGTTAGTTTCCTCCATGAATCAAATGGTAGTTACTCTCAACAGCTACTCAGGTAATTTTTTTGGATCTGGATCTTTTTTATCAATAGTATGCTAGTACACAAAGATTTGCTGAGAGGTAGCGAGGACCTAATATCTCATGGTAAATTCCATGGCTAAACTGAGATTTGAACTTGGCTTTGTCTGTACCAGCACTTTAAATATTGCTTTATGCTAGTTCTCAAAGAAGAGCAGTTGCTATTTAAAAGGTATTGAGGCTGAAACATAAGGGCAAGAAAACGCTTTTCTTTTTGCAAATAAATCGCTTGGATCCACTATGATTTGGATAGTGTAGCTGGTATAGGCCCAGTGTAATCTTGGCTCCTGCTTGTACCAGGTTAATGGATATGTTTCAAATTGTGCAGCCAAAGGATGTGAACAGGATCCTTGGAGAGCCACCACATGTGCACTGGACCCTTGCCTTCCTTGGCTTATAAAAGCACCAGAAGGGAACTGGCTGAGTGGGCAATGGGAATTGTGAATGTCTCATTGCAACAAGGCAGAGTTCCATCTAGAACAAATAATAGTGAGACCCCTACTAAAAAAAGAAACCTTTCTCAAACACAACTACATTGGATAACTTAACTACCGACCGGTCTCCATACTCTTTTTCTGAGCAAGTTTCTGAAGAGTGTGCTAGCTATAGAGGTTCTTGGATGAAACTGATTATCTAGAACCATTTCAATCTAGCTGAAGTCCTAGCTATGAGACAAATACAGCTTTAGTCACCTTGTTGGATTACCTATGCAGTTAACTGGACAAGGGGAGTGTGATCCTGTTGATTCTATTGGGCCTTTCAGCATTGTTTGACACCATCAGGTATGGTATCCTTCTGAACTGCCTCTCTGGGATGGGACTTGAGGACACTGTTCTGCAGTGGTTCTGGACCTTGAAGGGGAGAACTCTGAATGTGGAAGTGGAGGATTACTGTTTGATCTGATAGCCTGTGGTTTTTGCAAAGTTCAATTTTATCCTCCAGGCTACATGAACCCACAAGTAGAAGTTAACTTATGTTTGGGAGCTGGATATCACCAGTATGCTGATGGCACCCAACACTATTACTCTACCTAAACTCCGCATTTCAGAAATTGGGTAAATAACCAATGTGTTCTTGGGTAGAAGTTGTTAGTGCTAATCTTTAAAGTCATAGATGGCTTTGGTACCTTCAATCTGAAATAGCTCCTTCTCCTGGATATTTTTCTTCTTACCTTGAAATCATCAGGCGGCATCACAATAATAAAGAATAATAATGATTTATGACAATAACAGAATAATGATAATGCTGCTACTACCACCACTTCTACATATTCTGCTTCCTCCTCTTCTTTCCCCATTTATCCCATCCCTCTGCTCATATGTAAAATTATTTCCAGGTTGTTGTTCTATAAATGTGGGTCATCTTTCATGTAACTGAGATATTCTTCCATTTTTATCCATGTTGACATTCTTTAATTATCATGGCTCAATGCTATGGAAGTCTGGGATTTGTAGTTTGGTGAGGCAACAGCACTTCTTGGGCAGAGAAAGAGGCTGACCACATAGTCATGTTGGACAGCCTAGAGATTTCTAGAGAGGTGTTATTTGAAGCAAAAATTGCCGTTTTTTAAAAAAATGTGGTTTTCCACTTTCATAACAATCCCTTTCTACTAAATTTTAATGTCTGACTGTACCATGTTTTATGAACTTCTAATTCATGGCAATATGTTGATACATAGTAATATTTTTGAATTAACTGTAAGAATATGGCTTCAGTCTTCAAATTTGGGTTAGAATCATAGAGTTAGAAGAGACCTCACAGGTCATCCAGTCCAACCTCCTGCCAAGAAGCAGGAAAATCACATTCAAAGCACCCCCGACAGATGACCATCCAGCCTCTGCTTAAAAGCTTCCAAAGGAGGAGCCTCCACCACACTCCGGGGCAGAGAGTTCCACTGCCAAAAGCTCGCACAGTGAAGAAGTTCTTCCTAATGTTCATTATTTTACATTTTTGGAAGTTGTCATTTAAAAATAACTTTCCAAGCACTCTTCTTATGCAGGATAACTGGGTTTTTTTTTTAAGGTGGGGTCATCTATTAGATTATTTGCTTTGTTGGACAACACAGAGGAACAGCTACTACAAGGATTGGATAGCTACCTGTTGGGGATGCTTTAGCTGGAAACCCTGCATTGAGCAGAGGTTGGACCTGTTTGCCTATAAGGTCCTCTTCTACTCTATTGTTCTATTATTCTTATTACCTTAGATTTTTTCTCAGTTCCAAGATGGATTTCTCTCCTCTTAATTGAAATTCATTCTGCTATCTTCAACATGTTTTTTGCCTAAGCCGGGCTTTCCAAATGCACCTCAAACCTAGCTTCAGGGAATATTCAGTTGGCAACTTTAATGTCAATATGTTTAAACTATATTTATAGTCTTCATGGCACCTGGGTTCCAAGATGTTTTTATCCATGCTATGAAGTTCTTACTTACTAGTCTATTTTTCAAGAAGAAATATGACTTGGGTATACGATTCTTCTTTATTTCTGTTTCCAAGGTTTCCACATATGTTTGAGAAACATGTTACTCCCTTGAAACATAACCAAGATCTGTTTTTCAACAGTTTATTCAAATCAGTCTGGTTCAAGGAGTTCAGGATTTTTAGCAGATAAATATATCACAAATGAGCTTTGGATAAAAAAAAAAACCCTTTTCAGTGGACCAAATATACCCAAGTGTCATCAAATGACCACAAATATTTCAACCTATGTAAAGCACAGTTACAATTGCCATCAGTGCAGTAGAATTATTATTTCCTATATTTTTGTGTCTCTCAATTTTGAGATATAGCTTCAGAATCTCTATAAGAATAACAATTCATAGAGCACAACTTGGAAAAATCACTTTACCCAAATAGGACATGATGGAAAATCACTACTGGTTTAATGAAAATCCTGCCCTGTTAACTTAATATAGTTTGCAAGAGGAATAACATGAAGAATTGTCTCTCTTATGTAGAGTTTGCAGGAGTGCTTCTCAAAAAAGGGGAAGGGGATAAAGTACAATGGTATCACGAGCTGCGTCTGGGAAGACAAATTAGGGCAACACTTTGCCTACCTTTAATTCAAAAGATTTGGTCTGCTAGGAACCCATTTTCTACAATCTTTCTTTTTCCTGTGGTTTGGTATCAGAAAATTGACCATAGCCCAAAGAAGTAATTTTGGCTTCAGCCATTACAAAATAGCCTAGTTTACCAAACAAGCAGGGTAAACCAACATCCCCAGTGGTCTTCATGAAATAAATTTCTGTTGCATAGCTCAATTCTCTTTTGTGGTCCTGGATATCTCTGGTGACCAGGTGCATCACCTGAGCAGGTATTTATTTGTACTGTTTCTAAGGAAGTCAGTAGAGCTAAAGAGAAACCATGACAAAAAAATTAGACTAGGATACATCATCATAATTTACATGACAAAATACTACCAAATCTGTAAGGAGAAACTCCAGAAGACCAAAGCAGACAGCCAACCTAGAGGGAAAGGTACCTCAGAGATAGTGAATCCCCCTAGGTGTTTTAAAGCTAGTTCCAACCACACTCCTTGTACAGTTCTCAGATAGCCTGTAGTAAGGAGAGCAACCTATTTTGGTTTGTAGAGCATCTGCTAGGATGAAGGAGCTAAGTGTACCAGCAAATAGTCCGCAGTGGCCTGTTACCTCCCAGTAAAGGCATTCCTCATTCCTCATCCGTGAATGCTCAGGGGAAAAAAAACAAATGGATTGTTCACAACACCCAACATATGAAGAAAATCAAGAATTACCATCCTTACCTGATAGAAAGGAATGCCTGCTTCTAGCACTTGTTGATTGAAGAGTTTGGGGTGGACAATTACTCTACATCTTGCATGATGTGGTTGGATAGCAATGTTCATTAATCCTAAACAACATAGCCAATGGTGAGGAATGGTGGGCTCTGCAGCCCAGCAACACACAAAGGATTACAAATTATAGTATCAGTTTCCCTTGTCATTTCAAGAGAGAGGCTATTATTAACAAATGACTGTCTGTGGCTCCTCTTCCCCAGTCATTCTCTCTCCCTGTCTCCCTCTCCCTCTTGTTTCTTTCTCTATATTTATCTTGTTTTTCTTTGTTATTTCTCCTCTTTTTCTTGTTAAAATGTGGCTTCCTGGTGGGAACTGTACATAGCTACTATGAAGAGAAAAGTAAAACCAGGAGTCAAGGGACAGAGTACCAGGAGCTGTTATCACTGTTATGATAAGCCAGGATGATGGCACCATGTGCCAGCTTATGCAAAACCACCTGTCCTGTCTAAACTTTATTGTGATCTTCAGAGCAGTTAGAGGGGCATCCGTTTTCCTAATAACAATATCTTCTTAGCTAGCCATGTTGTAATGCAAGGTATTTTTGAGTGGGTTTGATTTGGATTGAACAACTAAAGCATTATCACATGCAGCAGATAGCATGGTTTTGAAGCTACTCAACCACAAATGGAAAGATCCTCCACTGCACTATGTCATTTTGGAGTCACTCCAAACTATGCTATTTTTTTTTTTTGAGCGATGAGTCCCTTCTACCTGCTACATTAATCTCTGTTTTTAAACTGCGATTTCAAACTGTTTTCTAATCTATTCTTTTATAACTGGTTAATAGTGAACTTCATTTCCCCTTCCCAGGGCTTTTGTGCCCACTTTATGCTGGTCATGGACCATAATAAAGAAAGAGTGATGAGAAACCTGGATGAGAGAAATCCTGGACTGACAAGAACCTTTACATTTCAGGACCTATTCTGGACAAAATCTATACATAAGTATTTTGTGCAGAAATTGATATTTCTGTGACAAAATATTATTTGTTGTGCAGTAAACTTTATTTTATGCTAAAATTGAGGACTTATTCTGTACAAATTCACAGGTGGATGATTTGGATAGAAACCACCATGCAAACTTTGTACAGATTAATGCCCCAAATTACAAAGAGGCTTTGAAAGCTATGTAGTTTGTAAAGACTTTACAACAGCAAGAAGTAAATTCCAGAAACTATTTTTTGTTTCTTCCCCCAAGAAAAAAGTAGCAAAGAATTACATCCCTACTGCCTGATCCTTTGGACTTTCCAGGGCAATGGCAGTTGGGATGGAGGGAAGACTTTTAATCTGTTTCTAAACTTCTGCATGATGGACCTGTGTCTGCCTCTTCTTCATTCCCTAAAGCCAGGGCATTGGCAATTGAGATGGAGTACCTTTCATCTGCTTCTTTGCCTAGGAATGATAGAGCTGTGCTTGCCTCTTCTTTGTTCCCTCTGAGGCCAAGACAATGGCAGTTGGGATGGAGGAATGAAAAAGAGTTGGCTCATTACCAAGAAATGGATGTAATTAGGAAGTGTGGCAGGCAAAGTACCTGAATTAACCAAGATGTATTGAGACTGTCAATTTTCCTTAACCTTGGTGTTTGTTAAACTTTCAGTGTTGATGTCAATGTGGGTTAGGACACAGTGTGGTTTATGTCAATGTGGTTTAGGACAAGTCTGCTAAATTGCCACAGTACTGTACACTAGGAGTTATTTATTCTGAAAACAAATGACTCAAAGCTCAGTCTATTGAAAGACATATAATATAGAGAACCTCAACTTAAATGTGCTCTGTTTCCTTGCATTTTTTTTTTTACATTTTCCTTACAGGAGCAAAAGGGAGATGGAATTTCCTTAAAATTGCTGCTTAAAGTCAGATC
This sequence comes from Anolis carolinensis, assembly GCF_035594765.1. NCBI lineage: Eukaryota > Metazoa > Chordata > Lepidosauria > Squamata > Anolidae > Anolis > Anolis carolinensis. Next base: position 183,607,783 of record NC_085845.1, read on the forward strand.
CCAGCTGCTCACAAGATCTCAGTAAGCTCTAATGATCTTCAGTTATCAAGTGGAGCAGTTGTTTACAGACATTGACCTTTTCTGGAACTGAAATGTGAGTAAATAGCACCATTCCTGGGACAAAAAATATTGATGGCAATGAGCTGAGATGGGAAGAGGAAATAACAAATAAATTATTCATTTACTGTATAAAAAGGGACTCCCATATTCCACTTCTCACTTATGGGACCACAAGAGACTATGTTCCCTCCAGCATCATTTCAATAACTGCATTAACTTCCTAAAGCATTAACCAAATTATGCTTCCTGAGACAGTTGCCTAATGTTTAATATAAGGCACAGGTAGATAATCTCTTTTAGCATAAAATCCTATTTCAATTTTAAGGGAAATCTCAAGGTCAATATTCAAATAGCATGTAACACCAAAATGGCAGGGGAGCCAAATAAGAAGATTCCAGAGCAAAATTATTGTTGTTGCTGTGTACCTTTCAAGTCATTTCTGACTTATGGTGACCCAAAAGCAAATCTGTCATGGGTTTTCTGGAACTTGAGGGTGCATCTACACTGTAGGTTTAATGCAATTTGACACCACTTTAATTACCATGGCTCGGTGCTTTGAAATCATGGGAACTGAAGTTTTATAAGGTATTTATTCTCTGCCTAAGAGTCTTACTGCCTGACCATAACTCCCATGATGCTAATTATTCGTCTTACTAGAGGCTTCAGGCTCTACTAAGATGAATTACTGGGAAACATTGTACAAATGCTGGGAAATCTCAAAAAAATAGTGCCATGCAGGAGAGAACATGACCATAAGGAAAAACCCAGGGCCTGATATAAGGCTTACTACAGACTGATATTCCCATTGTAATAAATATGCTCCAACTGTTTTGATTTAACTGAGATGGTTCCAAATAATCTCCTTGTTCATCCGTTTTTAAAATAGCCCATTTTCTCTCTTCTGCTCCCACCTTTCCCATTGGATCACAGCTTACTTCAATTATTGCAAATTGTGTTTCATGTGAAAAAAATAATTTTCATTCATTTAATTTGGTGAGGAAAGAGGAGAGGAGGGAGTGAAATGTTGGCCTTTTCTACAGACGCAGGCAAAAACAAACTGCTGCAACATCTCCTACCTTGTGTGTTCGTCTTCACTGATAGCTTTTGTCATCTTTACTACACTCAGGGTGCATCTACACTGTAGAATTAATGTAGTTTGACATCACTTCAACTATGATGGCTCAGTCAGATGATGCACAGCAGGCCCCACCCATAGTCCTCCTGAAGTGGAGGGGAAGCGTCAAAATGCACTTTCTTCTCCATCATAGGGAGGAAGGTGTTTTCCTTTAGGTTTGTGAGTGGATATGTTTTAGCCATTTTTCTTTGACCAGTTCGACTTCTTTGGCTTGGTCGGATGGCCATAACAGCAAGGACTCAGCCGTCATGGTTTCCCATCTGTAACAGGACCACATGGCAGCCAATCACTGCTGTCGTGGCATGCTCCTCCTTGCACTGGGAGCCCAGCCTATTGGGCCAATTGGAATAGAAGAATGTCATGACATGTCTTATGCAAGCTGTGTTTATTTAATGGTGGCGGCCTCCATTACTCTCAGTTGCATCCGTGTACTTTAGTCCGATTGCCTTGCCTTGCTGCTGTCACTTTTTTTTTTGAGCCTCCCGAAATCAGGAGCACAGATATCTGTTTTCACTCTGGGGTGCCAAAAGATCCATTTTCTAACAGCCAATTATGGGGGAGGGGGGCTTCCTAGGCTCCCCTTCCTGTCATTTTAGCCATTTAAGCTCTTCTACTCTAGAGGAGAGGCGCTCAGCTGCAGGCAGGTGAGCGTGTTTTCTCTCCCAGGTCTGCATGCCAAATGAACTCTCTTTCCAAGGCATATTATGGAAACAAGCAAGTTCTTAAAGCTGTTTCTTACTCTAGAGGAGGTGCACACACACCAGCAACTACGCATTCTTTCCACTCCAAGACATTTAAGGGAGGCAAGCAAGTTCTAATCTTAAAGCTGTTTATTACTCTAGAAGAGATGCCCACACACCAGCAGCCACATACTCTTTCCATTCCAAGGCATTTAAAGGAGACAAGCAAGTTCTTTAACCTGTTTCTTACTCTATTGGAGGCACTCAGTTGCAAGCAAGCGCATGCGCATACCAGCAGCCACACACCCTTCCAAGGCATTTTAAGGAGGCTTCCCACTTCCAGGAAAGGAAAAGCAATGATATCCTGGAAGAAGAGAAGGAATTTTTTGTTTCCGGGGGGGATTAATAAAAATATTAAACTGTGGTGCCGAAAAACAGGCAAAACAGGCAGGATTGACTCCTGCTTGCTTTCATGTTGAGCTGATTTTTGTAGGGGGAGGGGCCTTTCCTTTACGTGCTTCCAAAGGAAAGAAAATAACGGAAGGATGAATGAAACAAAGGGAAATATTTCCATGCACAGCTCTAGTAGGAGCCTTTGTGGTTCAATCATATAAATGTACAAACATACATGCCCGTATTTTGGCTTTTATAGAGAGAGAACTATAATGGGAAATGTATGATTTTGTTAATTTTTCCTGTGTATAGAGATCTTTGGGACACTCTGTAGAAGGTAGAATGAAGGATTAAATAAGAATACAAATTGTAGTTCAGGAAGTAAACTGGCAGTCTCTAGCATAGATTCCTAATCTCCTCATTATACTACACATTAAGACCAAGTCAGGGATGCTGTGGAGTGTTTTATGTATTTTAAGAAGTTTTTAATCATTTCAATTGTTTTAAATACTATTAATAGTTCCTGTTTTAATCCTATTTTAGTATTTATGTGTTTTAGGTTTTAAGTGTTATATTGTATTGTTACTAGCTTTGCCCGGCCACGAGTTGCTGTGGCTTATGGGAATCATTTGTTGGCCAGGTGGAATAGCAGTGAATAGCCTTGCAGTCTCAAAGTCTGGCCATTTTCTGGAGTAGCTGGAGCTTTTTGTTGTATGAACGTATGAACGAGGCATGGATGAGGGGTTGTGCTGCCAAGTTTAGTGTTTCTTTAGTGTTTCTGGGATGTGTTGTTTTGTCCTAGGCCGAAATTTCAATACCCTTTTATAT